>NC_091767.1:111153914-111753914 GCF_029378745.1 Bos indicus | reverse complement strand
TTCCACTTCGGATGTCAACTTTGTACAGCTTTGTTTTCCGTCAGTGTCATTTCTCACTTCTGACAGTGGATGCTGGTCTCGGGCATCTGGTTGTTCAAAACCTTGTTCCGTCACTTACTACCTATGCGACTTCATTCTTTGAAGCTTCACTTTGTTATCCATGAAAGGGAGATGGTACCATCTCTAGACCCTCAATAGTGATCAAAGGGAGGTGCTAATATCTCTAGGCCCTCAAAAGTGATCAAGTGAGAATAAACATCAACTCACTTAACAGGTATCTGGAGCAGAGAAGACAGATAGACACATAGATTTCAAAATATTGTTATTTCAAATATGTTGCTCCTTGGCACAAAATGGATTTCTAAACTGCACATAAAACCTGTAAATATGATTTTTAAAATTCAGAATGAGGAGGCTGGAAAGCTCTCCTAAGAGGATATTTCTGAGTTATAATTCAGCTATAATTTCTGAATTATAGCTCATGGATTCAGGACATCTATTTGATTGTATAAGGCCTGCATGTATCTCTGGGCCTCTGTGTTTTCAATTGCAACCTGGAAGGAAAAGCATGTTCTCAGCAGCTAACAGGCAGGGGGAGGTGGCAGAAATTAGTTATTCATCTCAAGGTCAGGGTGGCTACCACCTGGATCCTCAAACATCAAGGTAGCACAAAGCATGGATTCACCAGGCAGAAATCTGGTTTCCTGAAAAGGTGGTCTTCTGGTTTTCCAGAGCACCCCAAGAAAGGAATCATGCTTTGACCAGAACAAAAGGAGTCTACTCCCAAATATCTATATAAGCACATGCAAATTGACTGAGAATTACATGTTTTCATGTAAAATGTTTTCAAAAATGTCATACCATTCAATTCTCATGAGCAAGTGTGAAAAATGTCTAATTTAAAAATTAAATGTAGATTGGGGATTTATTGCAGTTTATTTTGATTCACTGGAGCCGTTAAAGTGTTCTGATCCCTCCCAAAGAGCATGAGGCTGGTTTTCAACCTCTGACGTCTGCTTTCACTTTGCAAAGGTCAGGGCAGAGGAGGGGACTCTGGGGTCAGAGCCGGCTTCTGGGCCCTGGGGCAGCCTGACGGCACGTGAGAGACTCCATTCAAGGCAGAGCGGATGGTCCTGGTGGGGACTAAGATGCTGCAGTGTTCCCTGTTGAGACAGGAGGCCAGTCGGAGGATCTTGGGGGAGACGAGGAAAAGAAAGCATGTTCTAACTGAACTTTGTCAGGATTTCTAGTGAAAACAAAACTGTTTTTCTTTGCTGCTCATTTCTATCCATTTCTATCAAGTCCATCTTGGACCACAGAATTTTGATCATGGTAAAATGGTTTGGCAAAATATGTGTTCTGCTAAAATGCTGATTAAGTAACTGCTCCAATTAGATATTATGGCTACTCAGTCATTCAGAAACGTGGAATTTGAAGACATTTTTATAAAATAAAAAATAATCCTGATAGTGAATGCACTGTCTAAAATTGTAAGAGTAATTATCAGTTTTGTTTTTTAGGTTTTACATCGGCTCTTAAAACTCTATGATGAAATCATGTAGTGTAGTGAGAGCACTTTTAAAAGGAAAAGTGATATATATAGATAGATGGATAGGAAGCATTATTATCATTATTCATAACTTAGTTAATAAGAATATATCAAGTAGCCTATCATTTTATCAAGTAATTAAGCAAACTTAATATGCCCATGGACTAGACTTCTATAAGACAAGCATTTAATGAAATTATCTTGTCATTCTGAAGAGTTTCCTGTCACTTTTAAGGGAAATGGCAGGTAGTGAGAGTAAGTTGTAATTAATATTGATTTAATCATTGCTGTTGGTTTTTAGTCTCTAAGTTGTGTCCAACTCTTTGCAACCCCATGGACTGCAGCACACCAGGCCTCCCTGTCCATCACTAACTCCCGGAGCTTGCTTAAACCCATGTCCATTGAGTCAGTGATGCCATCTAACCGTCTCATTCTCTGTCACCCCCTCTCCTCCTGCCCTCAATCTTCCCAGCATCAGGGTCTTTTCCAATGAGTTGGCTCTTCACATCAGGTGGCCAAGGTATTGAAGCTTTGGCTTCAGCATCAGTCCTTCCAATGAATATCCGGGGTTGATTTCTTTTAGGATTGACTGGCTCGGTCTCCTTGCTATCCAAAGAACTCTCAGAGTCTTCTCTAGCACCACAGTTAAAGCATCAATTCTTCAGCCTTCTTTATTGCCCAACTCTCACATTCATACATTCAATTTTACTATGATTTTCACAAAGAACACCATTTTTAATATGTTTTTTATTGACAAAGTCAGAACTCATGAGAAGTTCGGATGACATATGCATTGGACATATGAGAAAAGACACCAGATGGAAATTGAGAAAACCATACACATTTCCTGACTATTCCAAGAAAGCAAAAATGCCATGGTTTTCCTTCTTATAATTTTATATGCTTTTCTTATAGGATAGGATGCTTTGCTTTTGCTTTCATTTAATTTAAGAGAAAATGTCTGTTGCTATAGAAATGTGTTTTCATGCTGAGCTTGTTATCACACTGGCTAGTCTTTGAGATTTGTCAACAGTAGTCAGGGCCTCTCTTAGGACTAGATTGGGTCTTATTTCCATAAACCTTAACCAAAGCAGACGAAGGAACTGCTGTGCAGATCTTCAGAATCTCAAAGACTTCAGATGTGAGTTACACACTGAGCCCTGAAAGGGACTTTACACCTGGGTCCTTGTTCTGGGTCCCAGTCCTCTCTCTCCAGTGACCTCGAGAAGATTGTATTCACCGTCTGGGTGGGCTGGCAGCTCTCAAGGCTGCATTGAGGTGGTTTCGGTCCCTAAAGCTCTATTCTCCTGCATCACATCTGTCCTGTGAGCCAAAGCAGTGAACGGCACGCCCAGATCACACCGGAGCCCTGCCAGTGGGTTTTGGAGTGTTGTCAGTGAGATGAATCTTAAATACGCCTTGGCTCTTGCAGGCAGATTTAAGTAAAAAAGCTTCTGATTCCCTGTCCTCGTTTCCTGGGAGAAGATCTGCAAGGGAAGACTTGGCAGGTGCACAGGGAGCCGTGAAGCAGCACCCAGCAGGGAGTCACCTCACCGGGAATGTGTGTGTTCCAGGCCGTCACCCCTGGGCTTCTCCCCACAAAACCCACAGGCCCGGTGAGAACCCGGTCCCCCTCACACGCGAGCCAGAGCCGAAGCCCAGCCAGCCTCCATCGCTGTGCTGACTCCAACTGAATTTGGATGAGTGTACGGGGCTCCGTTCTCATTTAGGGCTCTGCTTTCCCTGCCCCCTCTCTCTGTCCTTACATAACGTGCACATGAACGCACAGGCACACTGGCTCACACGCAGCGTACACACACGTGTGCACACACTTGAAACCACTCATAAACATCAACATGGAGCCACAGGCAGCAATGGCAGTGAGTCATCTCCCGGTCTTCCCGTGACAGGTGGAGCCAGAGCATCTGTTCCCTGGGAGTCAGGGGACAGAGTGTTTGGAGTCTGCACCCTAACCTACAGGCTGTTCTGTTGCTCACTGCAGCCCTGGGACTGGTGGCAGGGAGATAAATGGCCTTAATCGTGGGAGATTCCCTGGTGGCTCAGCTGGCAAAGCATCTGCCTGCAATGCCAGAGACCTGGGTTCGATCCCTAGGTTGAGAAGATCCCCTGGAGAAAGGAATAGCTACCCACTCCAGTATTCTGGCCTGGAGAATTCCATGGAATATATAGTCCATGGGGTGGCAAAGAGTTGGACGCAACTGAGTGACTTTCACTCTATAATTGTGGAAGAAGTGTAATCTAACGTCTGAAAGAACTTCTAAGAGCATGATAGGAGTCCTCCGGCTTGTTTCTCAAGTTAATAAGGACAGACGGCTGTAGTGAACGGCCAGGGCAGGGCCAGCAGATGCTCCTGGGACCTGTGTCCCAGAGTCAGGCCGAGCCAGCATCTCAGGCCTGGGAAACACCCGGGGAAGCCAGCGGGGCCAGCATGGTGCCGATGGAGCGGCCATTCACCTGAACTACGGGCACAGCGAGGGGGCTGGAGCTGAGGCTGGAGTCCCAGGGTGACTGCTGGCTCCAAGCAGCTTCAACAGTCCAGGGTTCGGGACTCTTCTGCACGCTTGGCACCAAGACTGAGCAGACCCCATACAACATGACTGCTCTCACTAGGGTCACAGGTGTGCATGAAGAGGTGGTGGGGGATGTCCTCCTGAAGGGCTGGAAACACCCTGAAATTACCTGCACAGCAGGTGTGTGTGTGTGGCCTGAGCTTCCCTTCCAGGTCTCAGGTGTTCTGGAAGTAGGGACGAAGGTGCTGCCTGTGTTCGGGCCAGCTCCCCTCCTGCACACACCCATGCCCGCTTGCCAACAAAGCCAACACTTAACGCCATGCTTCAGCAGGTGGGCATGTGTCCCCTGCACAAATCTGTGGGGCCCCTGACCTTCTGTTGTGTAAACAAGTATACCTGTGGGATGGAGAAGCCAGGAGCAACTTCTGGACTTGGAGCCCCCAGCAGCCTCCAGCCCAGTTAACCACCCAGATGACCCTAAACCCCAGACGCTACCCCCTTAACCCCCTGCACTCCCTTCAGGGAATGGCTGGGAGTGGCTTTTCCTTAAACATCCTTCTGGGCAGTGCCTCCTTGTCCTCCCCTCGCCCCACAGACATGCAGGAAGACGCTCATGAGTTCACAGTCTGCCATGCTCGGAGCTGGACCAGCTCTCAGAACTGGGGCTCCAACTTCACAGGTGGACAACCGTGGACAAGACCCCACCCACTCACTTCACACCTTGGATTCCTCACTGCAGACAGAAAGAATCGGAGCGTCACCCTCATGGCTGTGGAGGGGTTTTAATGAGACACTGTACGTGCCAACCACACAGCACATAAGGCTTGTGATGGGCCCACCCTTTTTGTCCTCGTCAGTATAAACGTGTACAAAAGTCAGACGATGCAAGCTTAACAAGAACTAGGAAAACTTCCTGAGATACCAACTTTTTCTCAAATAAATGCCTTCCCACTTAGAGTTTACAGTCCTCATAGAAAGAGAAGGGATGTGACTATTTGGGAAAGGGGTCAAGGGGCAGAAGGATTTATTGTGTTTTCTTACAGAAAAGGAGACCCACAGCAGAGGAGGGAGCGTCTCCTTTTGCAAGTGCTCCAGCAAATGAGTGAGGGTAAGTGGGGGAGGGCGCTCTGTAACCTGAAGAAGCTCTGGGGGCAGTAATGAACATCACCAACCGAAAGGGACGGCGGGGGACTTTCTAACAGATGGATAGGCTGGTGACGCGTGACCCCCGCGCAAGCGTAGCAATGCAGGCGGGGACAGCAGGCCTCACGGGCTTCCCTCTCCTTCTGATGAAGCAGGGACACACGAGTCACAGCTGAGCCTCACGCCGCCTCCGATCCAGCCGTTTGCAGAGGTGCAGAGGCCAGAGGAATACAGCAAGTGACACCCAGAGACGACATCGGCCAGTCCAGCTGGCGGGCCTTCTGCAGGCCGAGCGGGCAGCTTCGCCGCTGCGGTTACATGGGAGGAGGAGAGGGGGGCGCCCGTGTGGGCAGAGGAGGTGCTGCAGTCACCCGGCAAGAGGCCCTGAGCGCGAGTGTGACTCAAACTCCACAAAGAAGCTTGTGAGACAGTCTTGGAACTCTGAGTCCTGCCTGAATAGTTGATGATAATGAAGCCTTTTTTTTTTTTTTTAAGGTTTGGTAGGTGGTTATGCTTTTATAAAAAAGAACTTTCATATTTTAGCAATTTATACTGCTGTATCTCTAGATAAAATTACACACAACATGTGTATTTGCTTCAAAAGTAACCTACGTCTGGGAGGCAAGGCTGGTGGGGTGTAGAAAAAGTGAGTTTGGCTACTCTTTGAATTACCCATAATAAAAAGATTTTAGAAAATGTTAAAGAGAGGACAAGTAATTATATTTGCCAGGTCGCAGATCACAGGTAATGAGATTTAAGGAAAGAAGAAGGACCAGGCCCGCGAGGCCCGCGGGCATGAAGAGGGTGGAGGTGGGCAGCCAGCCTCCAGGGGTCACGGTGCAGAAGGGGGCGTGGGGAGCCAGGGGTTCACCAGCTTGAGGAGCGGCCATGGTGAGGACAAACAGCCTTCATTGACGCAGTAAGAATCTGGGGGGTATTTATTGAAAAAGTTCACACTCGGGCCCTCACTGATATAATAGGTCACAGATGGTGATCACAAATTTATGGAGAAAACAGTCACCCCAGGTGATGCTCAGGTAGGCGGTCCTGGAGCTGCCCTGAAAAGCTCGAGGCTAGGGCCAGGCCTGCTGTTTCAGAAACAGACACTCTCGTGATGGTCTATCCCCAGGACGAACCCGCGTTGAGCAAGTTCCAAGTTCACAGACGGTGTTTAAGGGGCGAATCAGCCTGAGCGCATCTGAGGGGAACAGAAATGACCTTCAGAGCCGAGTCCACGTCCTCCCTGGGAGGCAGGCCTGTGGGCCAGATGGCACCCGTGACCTTACGGGGACAGAGTGGAACCAGGAAGGGGGCCGTGGGACGCGTGTGTCCGTATGCCCCGGGGGTCTGTACAGATGCACCGTGGTCTGGACGCACGGCGGTCCAGGTGACTCAGCCCTGCCGACTTGTTCCAGGAGGACATGGGTCTGGGGCCGGGGTCCCTGTCAGGGGGTCTGCGCTCACCAGCTCCCCTCCAGGCAGGACTGGGTCTGGAACCTCATTTCCGAGAGACGGGAGGTTCACTCCGGCCCCACACACCCTGTACTTCTCAGCTCCCCACTGACCTCCTCCTGCCGTGTTCTAGAGCCGTGAGCTCAGATGGCAGAGCTGCTGGAGGAAGGACAAGGCTCCCCAGCTGCAGCAGGGCCGTGGTGTGAGCAGGAAATACACTTGCACACGTTAGAGCAGGAAGCACGCTTGTACACGTTACACTTCCTGAGTTCATTCCGGGGTCCCTCGTTAAGCAGCCGGGCCATCCCAACTGACTCAGACGCTAGTGAGCTGCTCAGACACTGCACACACCCAGGTCCACTCTGGCGGCACCTCCTCTTTCTACTGTGACAGATGCTCAGGGTGATCTGATCTGCAGCCTCTCCCAGCTCCTGGGGGCGGAGGGCTTCCTGACCACCCTCCCACTTGCCCCAGCTACACTTATTTGCATTTTTTGTAAGAGCAAATCATTAGTGGGAAATTTCTGAAACAGCATCTTAAAGATTTACAACTGAAATAGAATTTATATCATCTCCTTGTCGTCGTGAAAAGCAAAACACCAAGCAATGCAAACAAACACACTGACTGTGGCATCCTGGCCACCACCCTGCGGCTGGGCCTGTCCAGGGCTCAGTGGAGGAGTCCAGCCAAGAAGACAAGGTGCCTGGCCTGGATTTCACAGTATCAGCGGAAAAAGCAACACTGTAGCTTATCTTGCTCATGGAGAGACGCTTTTTTCCCCTCACAGATTTTCATAGGTGGGCTAACATTTAATGCAGCAAATATAATCTCAGCATATTTCTACAGCATAGCACCTATTTTTGTAATTTAGAGATATAAACCTATATTTCATATAAATATAATTTTCTTACAGATACTGAAAACAAAGAATGTGTGTGTGTGCTCACTCACTCAGGTGTGTCCCACTTACGCAACCCCATGGACTGGAGCCTGCCAGGCTTCTCTGTCCATGGACTTTTCCAGGCAAGAATACTGGAGTGGGTTGCATATCCTTCTCCAGGGGCTCTTTCCAACCCAGGGATCAAAGCTGCATCTCCTGTATCTCCTGCATCGGCAGGTGGGTTCTTTACACCTAGGGGAGCCCTGGACAAAGAACAGAGACCACAATCCAGCCCTTCTTGATAAATTTGGCTAATTAGGATGTTTGTTTTACTTTACAAGAATGATGCAATAACATTGAGTGTTGAAGGCCATTCAGGTAAATGGTTTAGTTGGCTGTTTCTTACAGAATTCGGTCTGTATTTTGATCTTTATTGTCCTCCTCCCCCTTCCTTCCTTCCTTCCTTCCTTCCATTTGGTTTTTAGATCCTTTGAATAAACTGCTCAGGCCATCACTTCTGGGGCTGTTTGTGCCTCTTTCTGCGCCCCCCGTGGCTGCAGCGGCCCATGTGCCAGGGAACCAGTGCAAGGGCTTCAGGGCAGCAGCGGGGCCCACGCTCACCGCGACCCCACGTCTGTCCCCGGGGAGGCCGGGCTCCCTGCTCTGTTCACGCTCCTGGGATGGAGACCCAGCTCAACCGCGCCATGAGTGCCCGGGGCGCTCAGACACTAACAGTCTCTTCTGCTTTCTGTGTGAGAATGAATTAAAGACGGGGTTCACACAGCTTTGACATTTTGCCTAGAACTCCAGAGCATGTGAAAGACAGAGATAAACTATTTATGGATGATAGACGGAATTTTCACGAGAGCACACACACTGCTTCTCACAAAGAGGAACTTCCTGTGTCGTCGTGGGCCTTTCCAACTGCAGTCCCACGAATACACATTATCACACTGAGGATGCAGGTCCGGTTATTTCCCTTAGTCAGACACCACACAAGAAGACGCAGTGCCCAAGGGAGGAAGGAGCCTCGGACTTGGAGTTCACTGGCAGCTCTGTGACAGGCACGGGCTTTGGCCTGGAAAGTCCCCCAGTGGGCGGGGGTCACGGCCAGTCGGGTGGCCCCAGGATGAAGCTCTGTTGGACAGGGACCAGCTTCCCTAGGCGGCTTGGGAGCCGGCCCAGAACACCACACCCAGAGCTCATCCTCACTCAAGTAGTAAAGGGCTGCCCAGCTCCGCTCTCAGCACAGCACAGGAGAAATGAACGCTTGAGCAAAACGGATGCGGCCAAGTTCCCTCGTGCCTCCATGGGCCATGTCACGCCCACTGCCTAGTACTGGTGCGTGCGAGTCACACATGCACACACACGCACGCGCACACAGGCCTACACAGACACACAGACACACAGGCCTACACACACACACACACTCCTACATGGACACACACACACAGAGGCCTACACAGATAAACACAGGCCTACACAGTCACACACACACACACACACACGCCTACAGAGACAAACACAGGCCTACACAGGCACATATACAGGCCTACACACACACACACACACACACACACACACACACACACACAGGCCTACACAGATACATACACACATATGCAGGCCTACACAGATACACACACACACACACACACACAGGCCTACACACACACACACACACAAACACACACATGCCTACAGAGACAAACACAGGCCTACACAGACACATATACAGGCCTACACAGATACACACAGAGGCCTACACACACACACACACACACACGCCTACACAGATAAACACAGGCCTACACAGACACACATGCACACACAGGCCTGCACAGATACACACACAGGCCTACACAGACACATATACAGGCCTACACAGATACACATACACATACGCAGGCCTACACAGATACACACACACACAGGCTTACATAGACACACACAGGTCTACACACATATACATACACACAGGCCTGCACAGATACATGCACACGCAGGCCTACACAGACACACACACACATAAGCCCACACGGATACATACACACACCAAGGCCTGCACAGACACACACACACACACACACACACACACACAGGCCTAAGCAGATGCACACACACATGTGCTCTCTCTCACACACAGACACACATTCACACGTCCTCCTGAACCTTTTTTTTTTTTTTCTCCTGAACCTTTTGAAAGTGGATTGTAGGGGTCACACTTACTCAGGCCTAAACCTCCAATATTCATTTTCTAAGGGAGCAAAAAATTATTCTACACAACCCAATAGTAATTTTAACAAAAAAGAAAGTTACTATTGTTTCAATCACTTCAGAAAACGTGCATGCCACATTCACAGCCCTCATTACTCCCATATATTTTCCGTAGCTCTTTTGCCGTATTAAAAAATGAAGCTAAGATATAAAATCACCTTCTTTTTATACTCTAAAGAATCTCTAAAGAGTATGTTGCTATATTTTTCCAATTTTTGTCATTACATAGCTATCTCCTGAATGTTATTTTAGAAAACACTTGAATCATTTTGAAAGCTGACCTTGAAATTATAATTTTATTACTGAATAGGTGGACAAGCAGTGACATAGCTTCCTGTTTCATACTTTGTAAAACAAACTTTTAGTTACAGGATTTTAGGGAGAGGGGCGTGCGTGGAGTGTAGGATCACGGGAGACATGCGGTTGCTTAGAGGTGCTGAGCGCATGTCCCCAGCATCGCACAGGCTGCTGGGCTGGGTCCTGCCCTTCCTCACTCACCTCCCCTCTCCCATCCGTCTCCTCCCTTCCCCCTCCTTGCTCTCCTCCACCACCCCTTCCTGGCCCTCCTTCCCTTCCTTCCTTTATATTTGTGTGGCTCAAAAATAAGTAAAACATGAATAAACGAATGAGTACAAACAATGGAGACCCCCCTGGATTCTGCCTGCTCTGCACGGTGACGACAGAGACACTTCTACTGGCTTCCTGTCCGCCATCCAGAAGTTTCTATGCAAATATAGCAAAGAGACGTGCAGTTCAGACGTCTGCTTCTCTTCGGCATCTTGCTTTTTTCTTTAACAAAATATCCTTGAAATCTGTCTGCATCAGTTCGTGGAGCGCTTCTTCATTTTTACACAGCTGCATGGCAAGAGAAGGCACTTTGATTGGAA
Source organism: Bos indicus (assembly GCF_029378745.1). Classification (NCBI taxonomy): domain Eukaryota; kingdom Metazoa; phylum Chordata; class Mammalia; order Artiodactyla; family Bovidae; genus Bos; species Bos indicus. The sequence continues at coordinate 111,743,195 of NC_091767.1, read as the reverse complement.
GAGCAGAAAGCACAACACAGATGTAAGTCAGATTACTTGTGCCTTATCTTTGATGGCGAAGCGAGTGTGTCTCGGTTCTTTATGAATAATAATCACAATGACTACAGTGAAGGAGGGTGAGCGGGGCCCAAGGCGCTCAGCCCTGGGTGTCAAGGGCGTGGTTTCAGGCCATCCTCAACAGATGACGAAGCAGAAGACATCCAGCCTTTTTATGGATGGAAATACTGAGATTCCGGAAGACTGAGGGTGTCATTTCTTCCTGCTTTCAAGTCCGGGCTGTTCTGTCCCTTACGTCCCGTGCGGTGCTGTCTGCGTCTCACCCGGCCTTACACACCGTCCTGCCTCCCTCCACGGCCACTGTCCCCGCCTCTTCCCAAGCAGCCTTGCCCTGGGGGAGACCTCGGCCTACCGCGTGGACCTCTGAACCGCGGTCCTTCTCACCGTCTTGTCGAGGACAGGTGCCCTCCCGGCGGCCGTGTTTAGACTCGCCCAGGTTTCCTCACCACCGCAGAGCTCACCCCCGACTCACGGCAGCCACGCCCCCGACTCACGGCGGCCACGCCCCCGACTCACGGCGGCCACGCCCCCGACTCACGGCGGCCACGCCCCTGACTCACGGCGGCCACGCCCCCGACTCACGGCGGCCACGCCCCCTCCTGCCCCACCCTCAGACCCCTCGGTCTTTGCAGAAGCTGGAGCATCGTCTATGACACCCACGTCTGTCTGCAAAGTGTGTGTGAATTCTCCAGGAATCCACACGACCTCCCCAGGAGCACTGAGCTTCTCCCATTTTTAGGGTGAGTTAGACTTTATCACTTTCTGCACACCCCTCTTACAGCTCTTTCCACAGTCTGTGGTGTGTTTTGGGGGGTATATGTGCCCCCTTACCATTAAAGGGTTAAATGTGAACAGATATGCGGCAGAATTCCCTAATTCTACTGTTTGTACGGAGCAGCTGAGTCAAAAATGTTACAGAAATGCACAGTTATGTGTATGGATGATGCTTGTAGTAATTTATTTAACTTTTTTTATAATTTAAAAAACCAACCAAACAAGGGGCTTCTCTCATGCTCCAGTGGTTAAGAATCTGCCTGTCGACGCAGGCGACACAGGTTTGACCCCCGGCCTGGGAAGAGCCCACAGGCTGAGGGGCAGCTGGGCCCACAGGCTGCAGCCACTGAGCCCGCCCTCTGGAGCCGGGGCTCCGTGACGGGAGATCCCGCTGCAGCGAGGGGCTGGCGCTGGGGACGAGGGAGTAGCCCCCACTCGCCACAGCTAGAGAAAGTGGCGCAGCAACAAAGACACATAACAGCCAAAAGTAAATAAAATGCTGAAAAAATTGGCATGTATTGGCTTTAAATGTGGGTTAAATACATTCCCTTCACTGGTACCTGTAGGAAACACAGGCTCAGAAACACTCCAGAAAACACATGGGCTCCAGGCAGCAGGGTTAGTGTCTGCAGATTTATGGACATCAGCTTTGCAGGAGGGGTGGGGCCAAGCAAAGAAAAGATGGCATTAAGGAAGGCCCCAGGCAGTGTGGTGCTTCACGGAAAAGGCCTAAGGTGCTGCATAGGACTGAACGCCTCGAATCACATTTAACACAGTAACACACACTCCAGGAAACTCAGTGGAAAATAATGGCATAAAGTGAAAATTAAATATTCCTTCCACCTCTGACCCCCAGTAAATATATATACCTTTCTTACAAGAATGTTGGGACACAACATGTAAATATATACATGCTTCCACGGTGGCTCAGTGGTGAAGACTCCGTCTGCCAATTCACAGATGCAGGTTTGACCCCTGGGTTGGGAATATCCCCTGGAGAAGGAAATGGCACCCCACTCCAGTATTCTTGCCTGGAGAATCCCATGGACGGAGGAGCCTAGTGGGTTATAGTCTGCTGCTGCTGCTGCTAAGTCACTTCATTCGTGTCTGACTCTGTGCGACCCCATAGACGGCAGCCTACCAGGCTCCCCTGTCCCTGGGATTTTCCAGGCAAGAACACTGGAGTGGGGTGCCATTTCCTTCTCCAATGCATGAAAGTGAAAAGTGAAAGAGAAGTCGCTCAGTCATGTCCGACCCTCAGCGACCCCATGGACTGCAGCCCACCAGGCTCCCCCGTCCATGGGATTCTCCAGGCAGGAGCACTGGGTGGGGTGCCGAGTGGGGTGCCCAGTGGGGCACCACTGCCTTCTCTGGGGTGATAGTCTACGTAGTTGGCAAAGAGCTGGACATGACTTAGCGATTAAACAACAACAGCGTGTATTTGGACGGCATCACCAGCTCAAGGGACATGAGTTTGAGCAAACTCTGGGAGATAGTGAAGGATGGGGAAGCCTGGCGTACTGTAGTCCATGGGGCTGCAAAGATTCGGCTTGACTTAGCAACTGAACGACTAGAACACTATATATTTGGAGTTACAGAGTATTTGGAAACACAAACTGAAGCCCACGTTTCACCAACCTGTGCGGTGTTGCCTGTCCCGTAGCCCGGCCCGGTACACAGTGCCGCGGAGCCACAGGGGCGTCACTGGTTACATCACACAACAGCTCTCCTGCTGTGAGGCTTGACACACGCAAGCCCGTGTGTGTACAGAGGGGGCCACAGGTCCAGTGCTTGTTTTCACTTGACTTTGTACCCACATGATTTTCAGGATGATTTCAGGATATTTCTTGGCAAGCCAGTTGATAAAGGGACGAAATCACTAGAAAGTGTTGTCCCCTCTAAACCCCACGGGTTTCGTGGGCCTGCCCCGCCTGCGGCAGGCGTGACAGCTGCTCTTCCGCCTTCTTGCAGACTCTGGGTAGGCTCCACCCTGACTCCCTGGCTCACACGCCAGCCAAGCGCTTGTCTATGGAGTGTCATCCCTGCAGTCTCTACTGGGTGAGTTTGCAAGTAATAAAATTTGAGGAGAGAGTCAGAGTTATACCCTCTTTCCCACATGCAACAGCAACCATTCAGGAGCTCTTATCTAGATGTTTACTAGAGGCCAGTAGGCTTGGATTACCGTGATATTGAATGGTTTGCCTTGGAAACGAACAGAGATCGTTCTGTCGTTTTTGAGATTGCATCCAAGTACTGCATTTCGGATTCTTTTGCTGACCATGATGGCTACTCCATTTCTTCTAAGGGATTCCTGCCCACAGTAGTAGATATAATGGTCATCTGAGTTAAATTCACCCATTCTGGTCCATTTCAGTTTGCTGATTCCTAGAATGTTAACATTCACTCTTGCCATCTCCTGTTTGACCACTTCCAATTTGCCTTGATTCATGGACCTGACATTCCAGGTTCCTGTGCAATATTGCTCTTTACAGCATCAGACCTTGCTTCTATCACCAGTCACATCCACAACTGGGTGTTGTTTTTGCTTTGGCTCCATCCCTTCATTCTTTCTGGAGTTAATTCTCCACTGATCTCTAGTAGCATATTGGGCACCTACTGACCTGGGGAGTTCCTCTTTTAGTATCCTATCATTTTGCCTTTTCATACTGTTCTTGGGTTCTCAAGGCAAGAATACTGAAGTGGTTTGCCATTCCCTTCTCCAGTGGACCACATTCTATAAGCTTGTTTTAGAAAAGGCAGAGGAACCAGAGATCAAAATGCCAACATCTGCTGGATCATAGAAAAAACAAGAGAGTTCCAGAAAAACATCTATTTTTGATATATTGACTATGCCAAAGCCTTTAACTGTGTGGATCACAATAAACTGTGGAAAATTCTGAAAGAGATGGGGATACCAGACCACCTGAACTGCCTCTTGAGAAACCTATATGCAGGTCAGGAAGCAACAGTTAGAATTGGACATGGAACAACAGACTGGTTCCAAATAGGAAAAGAAAAACAACAGACTGGTTCCAAATAGGACAATTTGGACAATTTTCCAAATTGCAAAAGATTCCAAATACGAAAAGGCTGTATGTTGTCACCCTGCTTATTTAACTTATATGCAGAGTACATCATGAGAAATGCTGGGCTGGAGGAAGCACAAGCTAGAATCAAGATTGCCCGGAGAAATATCAATAGCCTCACATATGCAGATGACACCACCCTTATGGCAGAAAGTGAAGAGGGACTAAAGAGCCTCTTGATGAAAGTGAAAGAGGAGAGTGAAAAAGTTACCTTAAAGCTCAACATTGAGAAAACTAACATCATGGCATCCAGTCCCATCACTTCACGGCAAATAGATGGGGAAACAGTGGAAACAGTGAGAGACTTTATTTTTGGGGGCTCCAAAATCACTGCAGATGGTGACTGCAGCCATGAAATTAAAAGACACTTACTCCTTGGAAGGAAGTTATAACCAACCTAGATAGCATATTTAAAAGCAGAGACATTACTTTGCCAAGAAAGGTCTGTCTAGTCAAGGCTATGGTTTCTCCAGGAGTCATGTATGGATATGAGAGTTGGACTATAAAGAAAGCTGAGCACCAAAGAACTGATGCTTTTGAACTGTGGTGTTGGAGAAGATTCTTGAGAGTCCCTTGGACTGCAAGGAGACCCAACCAGTCCATTCTAAAGGAGATCAGTCCTGGGTGTTCATTGGAAGGACTGATGTTGAAGCTGAAACTCCAATACTTTTGCCACCTGATGCGGAGATGTGACTCATTTGAAAAGACCCTGATGCTGGGAAATATTGAGGGCAGGAGGAGAAGGGAACGACAGAGGATGAGATGGTCGGATGGCATCACTGACTCAATGGACACGGGTTTGGGTGAACTCCGGGAGTTGGTGATGGACAGGGAGGCCTGGCGTGCTGCGGTTCATGGGGTCGCAAAGAGTCGGACATGACTCAGTGACTGAACTGAACTGAACTGAGAGGCCAGTAAAATCCTGGCCTGAGGGCCAGAGCCACCTGCCACCAACTTTGTGAATAAAGTTTTATTGGGACACGGCCCCGAGCTCTTGCTGACTGTCATCCTGGCTCCTTTCTCACAACAGTGGTGAGATGACAGGACCTGCTAATACTAAGGTGTTTACCACCTGGCCCTTCGTATTAAAAGTTGGCCCCCGATCTAAGCTGTCTGATGATTTATACCGTTTCCTCTTATAGACAGGCATGTGAAGATTTACCCTTTGTCCCAGAAACTCCTGTTATGACACACACATGCTCCCATTTTAAAATGCTAATCTGTTCACGTCAATCTACTGTTTTATTTCATCGCCCAGGAACTTAAGTGTGACACACTCAGAGCAAATATATATGGATTATCCCCCAAGGGCCACACACGGATCTTCGAAGGGTAAGAGAACAGGTAGCCGCATCCAGGAATCAGAGCGCAGGTGTGGGTGCCCTGCCTTTGGCGCTGTGCCCCGAGGGCCTCCTGGACGTCACCGGAGCCCACGGGGGCGAGACGCGGTCAGGGCGGGTGTGAGTGTTGGTCGTGCTCCTGCCGTCACCGTGACTGTTCTCCCGTCGGCCTCGGGGCCTCCAAGCGTGCGTCACACCCACAAGAGTCCACCACCTTCAGGGCCCGTGACACTTGGCCAGAGGCCGGGCAGGCTAGAATTTTTAATCCTTTTTTGAGCACGTCCAACCACCTGCCTTGAAAATGCACAGGTCTCAGAATCAAACATCCTGCCTCCACCAAGATGCCCACGCAAGCCACAGTTGAGTGTAAACATGGATTTCTCTTCAAAACCTAGCTTATTTATCTGTTTCTTTACTTATCTATTCTTGTCTAATCTCCATTGAGACTGGTCTTTGAATGCTCTGCAGTACACCACGCTGATAACCATCACTTAAACATTGAACACTTAACTCCATGCCAGAAACACCAATTCAGACCCATGTGAAATATTCCACTAAATATTCTTTAATTCGTGACCAAAGCACAAGGAGATCAGACAACATAACCGCTCTGTGTGAAACAGCTACAGTTCAGAAACTTTAACTGACCTTAAAGTCAGCTGTTACTTTAATGCTCAATGTGTATAGCTTTTTTTTTTTTAACTCCAGGCAAATGATGATTAAACATAATGCCTTTCCCAAACTAAACCAGCGAATGGTTTCTTTAGGGAAAGGGAGCGAGATATAGACGAGAAAATAATTACAGCAAGCGTGACCTATTGTTCCAGTTCACAGAGCTCTGAAGACGGCAGCACCCACGAGGCTGGAGCGTCTGGAAGCCGGTCCCAGCCTCTCACTCCACGTCACAGTGAGGAGCTCTGTTATCAGACAGGCAAATGGGGAGCCAGCAGAAAGACAAATTGCCATCACACGCTGAGCCTTCAAAGCTGCCAGAGTTCTCGGAAACCACCAGCGCGCCAGAACCTTCCCATTTCCCCCAGCGAAGTCCCAGGTGGTAAATGGATCCTGAGTCTGGTTATAGAAAAGATACCACGAGCGTTTCTGAGGCCAGTTTCTGCACACGCTCTGAGGCTGAGCTCTGCCCCAGCGGGAACTGACTGGCGTGACGGGCGTGGGGACTCTGGGTGGCGAGAGTCCCCGGAAGCTGTGCTGCCTGACAGCCTCCCCCTGCCGTCTGCCAACCCACCCCCGAGCTCCGAGCCATAATCAGTAAACCTTACTGACCAACGCAGATTTGGGGGCAATGATTCAAGATGACGCCTTTCCATCTGAGAGTCCACGTCCCCCACCCTGGGGGTCCCAGGGACCCCTCAAAGCACCCCAAGGGATGCAGGCATCTGTGTGGCTTCAGGAGCAAGAACAAGGCATGCACCCTCTCATTTCACTGCCAAGGGCTCTTTTTAGCACAAAGTGTCTGTTTGGAAAGGGTGTATGACAGGATTTCATCTGCCTCCCAGAAGCCTGGCAGCACCAGGAAGCTGAGATGGGGGTGGTGACTCAGTGGCAATTTGGGGCACAGGGAAAGGAGACGCTTGTCCTCAGCCCCTCGAGAGCGGACGACCGGTACCTGAACTCAGCGGCCGGGCAGGTGCTCTGTGGGTCTGACTCTCTCCCTCTGTCGATCGGGGTCCGGAGAGGACGCGATCTCACCAGTTCTCCTCTGGGTTCATTTTCTAGAGGGCAAGACAACAGCACAAGAGCAGCTGAGTGACAGGAGCCCTCTTCTCTGGGTTCACAAGGACACCTTTACAAGCAGCCAACTGCACGCGGGGGCCGCACAGGACTCTACGCAGAAATCCTGACACGAGGGGGATGGTGGACAAGCAGAAAGTGCTTCTAAATCTTGAATTAACTTATTCTGAAATCTAAGATGTTTAATATTTTAAAATACACATCTGGTTTTGAAGGTAAAACAAGTGCACTTTATATTTAAATTGACCAATTATCACCAACCTTGTAAGATTATCTTTTCTTATCATTTAGATGCAAATAAGAAACAAGTTAATAAGTGAAAAATATTTGAGATGTGTAAGTATTTGCTAGAAATAATGTCACTTCATTCATAACCAAATAGGGTCTGTTGATGACAAGGATGTTTCTGAATGTCCAGTCAATTTTATTTTAAAAGAACAACAACAAAATACATTTTCTTATTTGATGTAAATTTAGAATTTATCTATCAACTTTCCATCAAGCTTTTCTGCAAGAGTGTCTCAGTGTGAGGGACAGTTTTAGTTGGAAAAGAAAATATCAAGGTGATTTCAAGATAATCCTTATTGTCAAGGAGAGAATGTATTTTGTTTAAGCAAAAAAGGCTGAACTGGAATAGCAGAAAGTGGAGAGAACTAGGAGTGTCCTTGTCAACACTGTTGTTTCTGGAGCGAACCTCCAAGTTCAGGGATGCTCACTAAGCCCAGTCCGCGGCTCCCACAGCCCAGGTGTTAATGGTGGCAGCTGAGTGTGGAGTGTGTCGGGCGAGTGGAGAGACCCCCGGGCGCCTCCCACGGCATTACCATAAATCCTCTAGAACACACTGTCCTTGCTTCCTGGTCACACCTCAACACGGGGACACACTGAGGGGCTTGGCAAGTGGGGCTCACAGTAAGACAGCACAGCTTCCCTCGGGACGCTCAGGCAGCCATGCGGCTTTCATTGTTTTCTCTAGTGAGAACTTACCCAAACACATAAAGAACAGAGCGGTTCAGAAACACGCACATGGAGCTAGAAAGGTTTTAAAATTACCCTGAAAAACCAGGTTTGAAAATTAGCATGAGAATTGGTAAATTTTTGTGTGTATTAAAGTCTAGACTCATTAATTTGGAGTTACCCTGTAATATTTTAATATATATTTTGCTTTTAATACAAATTGCAATTTGTGATTTTATTTATAGCTAATGACAGTGAAAAGTCTGAGGAAATCTGCTTTGTGGCCAATGCTCATCTGTCACACACACACATACACGGGCCCACACATACACCTCCCTACATGCACATGTGTGCACACACATACGCACCCACACACGTACACACACACACACATGAACACATGCCCACACACATACACGCCCCCCCACACACATGCCCCTGCACACCCACACACAGGCCCACATATATACGCTTATACACACCCACACACGTGCACATATGCACATATGCACACACACATACACGCCCACACACACACACACACAGGCCCACATATACACACTTATACACACCCACACACGTACACATACATGCACACCCACCCAGATACACACACACACATGCCCACATCCATACACACACACACACACACAGGCCCACATGTACACACACACCCCCATGCACACGTGCACACACACATACACACCCACACCCCCCCCACACATGTGCCCACATATATACACACCTATACACACCCACACACATACACATACATGGCCACACACACCCACACACAGGCCCACATATATACACACCTATACACACCCACACACACCCACACACAGGCCCACATGTACACACACCCACACACGTGCCTATATATACACACACCTATACACACCCACACATGTACACATACATGCCCACATGCACACACACATCCACACACATATACACACGCACACACCTATGCACACACACATGTGCACAGCCACACACATGTCCACACACATACACGCCCACATACATACACACCCCCCTGCACACACACCTGCACACATGCCCACACACGCTGGGAGTACAGAGGTTCCTTTTCAACTCCAGCGGCTCTTCCATGTACAGGATGATTTATAAACCTAATGTTTAGTGACAGAGGCAGGTGCACCAGCCATGCTCCTGTCAGCTCACACCCACAGGTCATCTGGGCTCAAAGACTCAGAGTCTCCATCCGGGATGAGCACCCACGTCTTCCACACCCGCCGTCCCGCACTCTGGTCTCCAGAGCTCAGAGTGCAGAGCCCGCCTCCCATGCTGGAGGCTGAGCGCTCACGGCTGTTCTGGGTCCAGGCGCCGAGCCTGGGAAAGGCCAGTGCGTGCTCGATGCACACTTCCTGCCGGCCGGCCGTCACTTGTCTTTCTGAAATGCAAGCTTGCCTTCCGTTGCCGAACGCTCGGCGTCTGCACCAGCGCCAGACAGAAGCCTGGACACGGGCTGCAGGTGACGCAGAGAAGAGCAGCCCTGGGACGGGCTGCGGGTGACGCAGAGAAGAGCAGCCCTGTGGCTCTGCCGGGCACAGGGGGCACAGTGTGGGTGAAGCAGAGAAGAGCGGCCCTGTGGCTCTGCCGGGCACAGGGGGCACAGTGGGCTCCTGTCCTGGAAGACCGTGTCCCAGCCCAGTGGGGAGGGGGCCTTGCTGAAGAGTTTACAGCAACTGCTCAAGGGAGGGGCTGCCGATAAGACCAGTGTGTGCCCGGGGTCTCCAGTCCTCCAATCTGGTCTCAGGAACTCTTCTTGAGCTTCTCTGGTTCTTTCAATGTAGCCTCAGGTGGGCTTTCTCTGGCATGAAGAATGCCGACATCTTAAAGAGCTTAAAGACGTTGTTATGTGCTTCCCCTGAGGCAAGGGGGGCACTGCTCGAAGGCTGCATTATTGTTTCTTGGCTGCCCCTTCCTTATATCTTCATCCTCCCCCTCCTCCCTTCCCTCCCCTGATTAGAAACTGCTCAAATCTGCCCTTTGGAGCTCAGTCAGTCAGTTCAGTCTCTCAGCCATGTCCTATGGACTGCAGCACGCCCGGCCTCCCTGTCCATCACCAACTCCTGGAGTCCACCCAAATTCATGTCCATTGAGTCGGTGATGCCATCCAACCATCTCATCCTCTGTCGTCCCCTTCTCCACCTGCCCAGGGTCTTTTGAAATTTTTCCCAGCATCGGGGTCTTTTGAAACGAATCAGCTCTTCCCATCAGGTGGCCAAAGTATTGGAGCTTCAACTTCAGCATCCGTCCTTTCAATGAACACCCAGGACTGATCTCCTTTAGGATGGACTAGTTGGATCTCCTTGCAGTCCAAGGGACTCTCAAGAGTCTTCTCCAACACCACACTTCAAAAGCATCAATTCTTCAGGGCTAAACTTTCTTTATAGTCCAACTCTCACATCTATACATGACTACTGGAAAAACCATAGCTTTGACTAGATGGACTTTTGTCAGCAAAGTAATGTCTCTGCTTTTTAATATGCTGTCTAGGTTGGTCATAGCTTTTCTTCCAAGGAGCAAGAATCTTTTCATTTCATGGCTGAAGTCACCATCTGCAGTGATTTTGGAGCCCCCCAAAATCTGTTTCCACTGTTTCCCCATCTATTTGCCATGAAGTGATGGGACCGGATGCCATGAACTTCAACATTTGTTGAGTTTTAAGTCAGCTTTTTCACTCTCTTGTTTCACTTTCATCAAGAGGTTCTTTAGTTCCTCTTCTTTTTGTGCCATAAGGGTGGTGTAACCTGCATATCTGAGGATATTTCTCCCAACAATTTTGATTCCAGCTTGCGCTTCATCCAGCCTGGCATTTTGCATGATGTACTCTGCATATAAGTTAAATAAGCAGGGTGACAATATACAGCCTTGATGTACTCCTTTCCCAATTTGGAACCAGTCTGGTTTTCCATGTCCAGTTCTAACTATTGCTTCTTGACCTGCATACAGATTTCTCAGGAGGCAGGTCAGGTGGTCTGGTATTCCCATCTCTTGAAGAATTTTCCAGTTTGTTGTGATCCACACAGTCAAAGGCTTTGGCGTAATCAATAAAGCAGAAGTAGATGTTTTTCTAGAACTCTCTTGCTTTTTTGGTCATCCAATGGATGTTGGCAATTTGATCTCTGGTTCCTATGCCTTTTCTAAATCCAGCTTGAACATCTGGAAGTTCATGGTTCATGTACCACTGAAGCCTGGCTTGGAGAATTTTGAGCATTACTTTACTAGTGTGTGAGATGAGTGCAATTGTGCGGTAGTTTGAGCATTCTTTGGCATTGCCTTTCTTTGGGATTGGAACGAAGACTGACCTTTTCCAGTCCTGTGGCCACTGCTGAGTTTTCCAAATTCACTGGTGTATTGAGTGCAGCACTTTCACAGCATCATCTTTCAGGATTTGAAATAGCTCAACTGGAATTCCATCACCTCCACTAGCTTTGTTGGTAGTGATGCTTCTTAAGGCCCACTTGACTTCGCATTCCAGGAGGTCTGGCTCTAGGTGAGTGATCACACCATCGTGGTTATCTGGGTTGTGAAGGTCATTTTTGTATTGTTGTCCTGTGGACCTCAGGAAAGGTCAGAGGCTGGCGGGGCACCGAGAGGATTCCTGCCCGGGGCTCCACAGGGTCCTGCCCTCTTCATCTCTATCAGATCCTACTCAGGCAGTTCCATATAGACCTGACACTTCCGATGCTGAAACCGTAATACAACGGTTAAAACAGAACTGCTCTTTTTATGGAATATTAGTAAACAGATGTGTTATCACTACATTAGCCAGACCCATCTTAACCCACAGTGGTGTGAACATTCATGTACCTCCCTGAAGTTCACGTTCTCTGATAACAGAGCTGAACTAAAAATGTAGAATATTTCCTTTAGCTGCAGGTATCAGTATGCCTACAGTCTCCAGCCCCTTGCTGTCAGGCCCTGGGAATGAATTCCTGGCCAGAGAACTGTCTACGCAGGCCGTGTGCTCCTTCACCTGTGAGCACACTCAGGTCTCCTCTGTCTGTCTGCACTGCAGGTGCGCCTGTGCGGTTCTGAATGCCGCCCGAGGGCCACCAGGACTTCAGTGGCCCTGAAGGTGCCTTTCTGCCCCGAAGTGCTCCTGCGTGAGCATGACTCAGCTGATGGCAGATGCGGGCCCGTCTGCCCCACTCTCTGCCCTGCAGGGACCACACGCTGAGCTGGGAACACCAGGTCCCTGCTCTAGACGCCTTCCTGAGGATCCTAAGTGTTGCTCAGATGACACATGGGTAAACTTCCTGGCACCCTGAGTCACGGTTGTGGGGTTGTGCCAGTGGAAATGCTTCTTGCCTTTTTTTCTTTCTCTAAGATTTCTATATGAGATTGGGTAAAAAATGACGGGCATGTTTTGACAGAGCCTCTTCCCCAGACTTACCACACTGAGTCATAAGAGCCAGACAAGCCCTGCTCGGCTCAGTCAGATGCAAATCCTTCTCCAGGAGCCGACTCGGAGGCTCAGGAAGGAACCGAAGGCCCCACCAGACCCTGCTGCTCTCAGGACCCTCGCCTGGGCTGGCGGAGTGGGAGGGCTGCCCTCTACGCCCTCCATGCAGCTTGGTGGGTGCATCGGGGATGGTGCATGGGGCTGATGGTCGGAAGAGAGTCGTGTCTCAGCCCCAGGTTGGGTGTGGCCCTGGTCACGGTGCCCTCGACACTCTGCTCATGCACCTCATGTGTATGAGTGTGTAATTGTTACACGCTGACAGTGTGTAACCATCAGTGGAAGCTGATCGATCAGACGATCGCTCAGCAGCCAGGCTGAGACGAGCCGTCACTTGGGAGCAGCAGCTCTTAAGAGAAGGCCTGTTTCCCCCCGTGCCAAGTTCAAGGAGTGTCTGTGGCCCTCCCTGGCTCACATTCTTCCTTCAAGAATATGTTCCTCAGGGGACAGCTCAGCTCCAGGTCGGCTGTGAACCTCCTGTCTAATTCTGCTTTTCAGAGAAGAGAATATGATCGCGTTCAGAAGACAGAGCTGCGGAGGTGGATGAGGAAGGGGAAACGCATGATCACGAGTGAAGATGTTTTAGGAAGAGATGGCAGGAAACCGGGGAAATGGTGCAGCCTTTCTCATCCTCCTTCCGCTCACGTTCAGAGGACACGCCCTCTCTCTGTGTGTCCTGAGTTGACTCTCCTAGCTATCTGCCTGATGACGTCCACGACGGAGAGGGTTGGGGTGTAACTTTGACTTGAGAAGGTCAACTCTCCCGCCCGTGCCTGGGCTTTCGGATCCCCCTGTTTCTCTCAGGTCTCCTGGGCCACGTCGCTTCTCAGAGCATGACCTTCATCTAGAGCTCTCAGCAATAGAGTTGATTCCAGCATGAGCACCAGCACCACAGAAGGATCCCAGCAAATGCAGCCTGCGGTTTGGAGCCTTTCAGACACAGACGTCACAAGCACAGTCGGGTCTGCCACTAGCTGTTCCCAGCCTTGCACCACCATCTAAAGCTAACATCTCGTCGGTTCTCAAAATGCACATTGGAAAGGAAACTCGCTTCTCACGGTGCGGGCTTTTAGGGGAGCTATCGGGACTCCTACACAGAAGAGAGGGGCTGGAGGCTGGCCCGGCCTGCGGATCCTGGGGCCGGCAGCAGGCTCTGTACAGTAAGGAGCTGAGCAGTGTGAGGACAAGCCCAGCTCCTGGCAGCCAGAGAGGCCTGCAGAGAGCAGCCCAGTGCCACAGGCGTATGATCAAACAGGAGACACCGCCAGCGGCACACCGGCCAGATCACCGTCAGAGTCTAGGGTCGCCTGTGTGTCTCGACCAGCAGGGTCAGTGTGGGGCAGAGCCGCCTGATACAGAACCGCGCAGAGCAGCAGATACAGCTAATTCCATCCGCCCACAACCGTGCAGCTCAGAGACCTGGTGACACGCTGTCCATTCCCACGTGCCCATGCGTCACAGCCCAGGAAGCGTTTACACGAGCACAGACCCGATGGCCAACAAGGATTAGCTTTGGGAAAAGGAATGGGGAATTGAAGACTAAGACAGACTTTCACTTTTTAACTTAAATAATTCTAATTGCTCTAACTGAATTCTAATTCTTTGCCAAGGCAAATCGATGTAACATTTTGTGTCACAGAAAGGAAAATATATATGATTATTGTCTCATAGATCTATCACTATTTTCCAAAGTTACCGATCAATTGCTGCAAAAAATGATGAATAAATTCAGGTTAGGAAATTTTGCTTCCAAGTCACATAACAATTAGAAGCAACTTGAACTCTCCCAAAAGCCAACAGTTCACTGCTTCACAGTATATTTATAAGCAGTTCTGGGGTCTGCTGTTTACACACCAATAAACAATGCTACAAGGAAATCATATGTAGGCCCAATTATATCATTCTAGCTCATAATCTAGCTTACAGATTAAGCAAAATAGTATAGAAACATGGAGGTAATTAAAAGAAAGGCCAATCTGGGCTGGGAGGAAAGGGCTGCTTTGACCCAGGACCCAGCCCCAGCAGCTGAGCCAGCAGTGTGTCCGGGACCGGGCCTAGGGGACTGTTCCCAGACTCCAGCTGCAGGAAAACTATCTCAGAGAAATCTAAGAATGTGCTTCTGTTAACCTCATCAACAATCACAGCAAGCTATTGTCTTCAGGGTATGACAACTGCTCCTGTGGTGTTGTGGGTAAACCGTGGGGACCCCTGCTCGTGTGGTGAATGGGTGTAGCCTGGGGACCCCTGCTTGAGTCTTGAGGTGCATGTAGAGTGCGGACTCCTGCTCATGTGGTGTGGTGGGTTTAGAGTCAGGACCCCTGCCCGTGTGGTGAGGTGGGTGTAGCCTGGGGACCACCCAACCGCAGAGCGGTTTTCTGGCTCTTTGGTTCATTTTACAGCATCATGTGTCTGGGGTGATTTACTGCACAAGGACTGACCCCACCTGTGCACACCCTGTGGGTGGCTACAGGACTGTACCCCAGGGTTGGGGACACCCACCCCCTAAGGCTTTCAGGATCAAGCCCTTTGCCTGCCAGTGAAACAAGAAGTCTGCCCTGAAATTAGAGCTTCCCATGAGGGGATGTCCACATAATCCCCAAGCAGGAGACCTAGAGACATCAGCCTGCCCTCCGTTCTCTCCTCAGAACCCCCTTGGTCCAGATGTCAGTGCCCCTTACCTGAGCTCACTTCACCTCCCAGCCTGCCCCTCGAATCCTGCTCCTCCTCCTCTGTTAATAATGATTCCTTTACATCATACCACTGCTCAGTAAATAAGTCAATGATGTTAACAACCATCATTATCATTGTAACATCTGACACATGTTCAGTTCAGTTCAGTTCAGTCACTCCCAACTCTTTGCGACCCCATGAACCGCAGCACACCAGGCCTCCCTGTCCATCACCAACTCCTGGAGTCCACCGAAACCCATGTCCGTTGAGTCAGTGATGCCATCCAACCATCTCATCCTCTGTTGTCCCCTTCTCCTCCTGCCCTCAATCTTTCCCAGGATCAGGGTCTTTTCAGATGAGTCAGTTCTTTGCATCAGGTGGCCAAATATTGGATTTTCAGCTTCAGCATCAGTCCTTCCAGTGAACACCCAGGACTGATTTCCTTTAGGATGGACTGGTTGGATCTCCCCACAGTCCAAGGGACTCTCAAGAGTCTTCTCCAACACCACAGTTCAAAAGCATCAATTCTTCGGTGCTTAGCTTTCTTCACAGTCCAACTCTCACATCCATACATGACCACTGGAAAAACCATAGCCTTGACTAGAGGGACCTATGTTGACAAAGTAATGCCTCTGCTTTTTAATATGCTGTCTAGGTCTGACGCAGGTACCACAAGTCAAAGTTAAAAGTATTGCACATACAAACCCGTAAGTTATGGCCATTGTACAAGTGAGAAAAGTGAAGCTCAGAGAGCATTGCACCTGTTCTCGAGAGCTGGAAGCAGTTGCCCCAGAGGTGCCCGCCTGGCTTCCAGGGCTTGTAAAGCTCACTTACAGATCATCACAGGTCTTAAGTCTCACTCCTGCTTGGTGTGACCTTTAGCTTAAGGCATTTTATTTCCCACTGTCCCTTGAGTACAGAGGTACTTTCTCACTGTGGTCCACATCATTCTCTCCCTCTATTTAAATACCAAAGACTCCTCAAGCCTCATGTCAAATCCACAGACCCCAAGGTCACTCGAGCCCTCAGAAGGAGGCCTTGTCTTCTGGAGGATGGACTTGGCCGCCCCCAGCCGGCTGTCAAGGGTCCCCGACCACGAGTGTGGATGGTGTCCACTTCTTGTCTGACACCACTGGCTGACTTTTCCTCATTTTCTGGCTTTGGCTGCTGCTGTTACTGCTATAAAAGATGTTCTTTCCTGATGGCAGGGGTCGTATCTGTTCACCTTTGTCTCACCAGGTGTGAGAACAGAGGGGATTGGCTAAATGAATGAACTTTAAGAACAGTAGTAATAAGGAGGCTGGGTTCCTGGGCAGTATCGAAGATGGTTTCTATTCTGTGGGTTCCTCAGTGTCACATGTTGTGCTTCCGTCGCTCAGTTGGCTGGGTTCCTGGGCAGTATCGAAGATGGTTTCTATTCTGTGGGTTCCTCAGTATCACATGTTGTGGTTCCATCGCTCAGTTGTGTCCAACTCTCTGCAAAGCCCATGGCCTAAAGCACGCCAGGCTTCCCTGTCCTTCACCATCTCCCGGAGTTTACTCAACTTAATGTCCATGATGTGCTCCTAAATACTTACTGGCCAACTGGGAAAGAGTGAGCCCTTGGTCTCAGTCTGTTTGAGATACTTTAACAAAAGACCACAGGCCTTTTGTGGCTTATAGACAACAGAAATTTACTTCTGGTGGCTCTGGAGGCTGAAGGGCTGACATCAGGTGCCAGCCTGGTTGAGTGAGGGCCCTCTTCTGACCTGCAGATGCTCCGTGTGTCCCTGTAGGGTGGAGGGCGTGGGGGAACTCCCTGGGGTCTCTTCGTGAGGGCAGAAATCCCATGATACAGGCTCCAGCCCCAGGACCTCATCACCCCCACAAAGACCTCATCTTCAGACACCGTCACCTTGCTGTTAGGCTTTCAGCATGTGCATGTGCGGGATGCAGACACTGAGAACACAGCACCATCTTTCAAAACACAACCAACAGCCTCGTCATGAAAGGCAAGGATGGAGCGGACCCCTCTGAGTCAAGTCTGTCTCAGGAGCGAGTGTACGTGGCCGGGAGGTGACCTGATGGAGGTGTTTGCTCACCGAGTCCTTCTCACACCTGTTGTTCCTGAGATGCCGAGACTCTAGGGGCTGAATTGTGCTGTTGATCGCTCACCGGACTCCGCAGAATCTGCAGGGGGAGCCAGAACTGCAGCAGCAAGCCCTCCTCTTAGGATGAACATGAAGCACTGTCTGTCATGGGCTGTGATCACAGAGTGTGAACTTGAACGTGTCATTGGTTCAACTTGAACCAAACCCATGGAGAAGGGATAGGCCACCCACTCCAGTATTCCTGGGCTTCCCTGGTGGCTCAGATGGTAAAGAATCCACCTGCAGTGGGGGAGACCTCAGTTCGATCCCTGGGTTGGGAAGATCCCTTGGAGAAGGAAATGGCAACCCATTCCAGTATTCTGGCCTGGAGAATTCCATGGACAGAGGAGCCTGGCAGGCAACAGTCTGTGGGGCCGCAAAGAGGCGGACATGACTGAGCGACTTTTGCTTCACCGTGGTCTAACCGGAAGCTAGTGCTTAGGGCCTGAGCACACCTGGAGAAGTGCTGAACCCTGGTGATGCTGCTGGCCCCCCAAACTGGCAGCTGCTCATCTGGGGTGCTGGGGAGGGTGCAGACTGAGGAATGAGATTTCTCTGCATCAGAACTTCCTCCACAGACGCCTTCCCCGGTGACAAGAGAAGACCTTTCCAGGGGAAGCTTTGGCAAGCTAATTATGTCATTTGCTCCTCAAGACAATGCTGAGAATAGGGTAAAGAAGATATATTATTATTATTAGTTCTATTTTCAGAGAGAAGCTCATTTTCAGAATGGTAATATGCCCAAGACCCCAGACTGGTAAAGAATCCGCCTGCAATGCAGGAGACCCCAGTTCGATCCCTGGGTCAGGAAGATCTGCTGGAGAAGGGATAGGCTACCCACCCCAGTATTCTTGGGATTCCCTGGTGGCTCAGCTGGTAAAGGATCCACCTGCAGTGCAGGAGACCTGGGTTCGATCCCTGAGTCAGGAAGAACCCCTGGAGAAGGGAAGGCTACCCACTCCAGTATTCTGGCCTGGAGAATTCCATGGACTGTGTAGTCTATGGGGTCGCAAAGAGTTGGACACGGCTGAGCGACTTTCACTTTCACTTTTCAGATGGACATCTACAGATCCCCAGACTTTCAGCTTCCCCTGAGACTGTGAGGGGACTCCCTTCAGGAGGGGCTACTTACTGATCCCTGGATCTGACTCCAGTGAACCTCGGGAACTGTGACCAAGAAGAGGAATCAGGGGTGTTGTGTGCAAGGTGGAGAAGACGCACCTGGACTCACCTGCCTGTGGGATGGCATTTCAAGAGCTTAGGAAAAGCCTTCATTCCAGATGGCTAAACCAGTGCCCACACCAACCCCAAGCCTACACACTGGAAATCCCTTCCCTTGACCATTGATTTTAAGAATTTGTCTTTATAAAGTGCAAATAGTCATGCCATGGGTAGTACTTAAAGTCACCACTGATTCAAAAAATATTTGTTCTTCACACAGCAGGGAGGATAGTAGGGCTAGTGGGGGTCAGCTGTCTTTCTTCTCTCTCTGAGTCTGTCTCTCCTCTTACACACACACACACACACACACTCACTCACTCACTCACACCAGATTTCAACCTCTCTCTTTCCACCACGGAGACCCCCAAGCTCAGTGACGATGGGGATTTGGACGCAGGATTTAGGGAGAGCTGGGGCTGAGCCGCGGGTGGCTGCCCAGACTTATCAAAGCCCAGCAATGCTGTGTTCAGTGCTCTGCGCTGCCCAAGAGGCGGGCCCGCTCAGCACGTGGCTTTGGTCTGTGTGGACAGTTCCTCGAGTCAGGGGCTGGGGGTGCATGGTGGGTGGCTGGGGACTCCCTGGCTGTGGCGAAGCACCGAGGAGGAGCACCCAGGGCCAGCTCCACCTGAGGTGCAGGAGTGGGACCCAGGAGATAGGCGACCGGGAGCCGAGAGAGAGTCACAGGCAGATCGTCATGCTCCAACCAGAAAGGCCAAGATGAGGCATGCATGGCCACCCAGAGGAGCGGGGCTCTTGGAGAGAGAGTGGCTGACCTGTGTGGCTCCCACAATCCCGAGATAAGGAGGAGAGGGTATTTTCGGGGGAGGAAGCCCTGGGGACCCAGGCAGGGGTGATGAGAGAGGACGGTGTGCCAGGAGAGCGGTCCTGAGGCCGCCACGGCTCATTTGGGGCAATGGGCAGGCTCGCGCCTTGGTCGGGCAGTGGGAAGCAGCGCAGGGCAGGGGGAAGCCCCAGGGAGGGCTGAAGCGGGAGCCATGGAAAGGCCGCTCCGGGCCACGCAGTGGGCCAAGGGTCCCGGGGGAGGGAGTCTGAGGCCAGGCGTCCAGCCCCAGGCCTCGGAGAGCCCCTGGGGCGGTGTCCTTCCCGCTCCCCGCACCAGGCGGATCTCCTGTGCTGCAGCCTTGCTCTATTTTCGTGGCTCTGGAACCATACACAGGAAAATCCCCTCGAGTTCACAAAGCTGGAAAGTGAGGAATGTCTTGGACTTTTGAAATCACACCGTACTTCGTGTCTTATGAGGTTATGACTAGTCGAAGCTGCCCGCAAAGATTATCAACATACAGCCATTCAGAATTCTAGAGTTATTTTCTTTCAGAATACATACTAGAAAAAATAGTTTGGAAACAGTTAAAAAATCTACAGAAGAGTACAAAGGTAAAAATTCCTTCGTGATAAATTTTGATTTAAAAATGTCTATGGCTGCTAGTTCTTTGTCAAATAACTTCACCTCTTTGGTAAGAAGAAAGAGAGAAGGAAATAAGGAAGTTAAGAAGGAAGGGAGGAAGAGAGGCTGGAAGGAGGAAAACACGCACAACAGATGAAGGGAAGGTTGCAAATACTTTAAAAATTTGGGAAACACTGAGACTATCTACCTAGAGGAGAGTCACTAGTAAATCATGTTTTGATATTATCAAATATATAATCGCTAACAATAGTAAACAAAGCGGCAGATACATTTTCAGCGTAAACGCCTGTAACTGTTCACGAGAAACGGCCGTCGACAAGCAGAAGGCGGCAGTGTCCGCGGATGGGGACAGGGAGGCTCCAGCGTCCCAGCAGAGGGCAGGGGAGGGGCGAGGGGCCGACCTGGCTCCCACCGCCTGGTGATGATTTTCACGCAAAGGCACGTTTGACGTGTGCGTGCACGTGTGCTAAGTCACGCAGCGGTGTTCAAGTCTTTGCGATCCTGTGGACTGTAGCCAGCCAGGCTCCTCTGTCCATGGGATTCTCCAGGCAAGAACACTGGAGTGGGTTGCCATGCCCTCCTCCAGGGGATCTTCCTGACCCAGAGACGGAACTCCAGTCTTCTGAGTCTCCGGCTTTGGCAGGAGGGTTCTTTACCACTAGACACCTGGAAAGCCCTCTTTAAGTACACACTATTTAAAATGGAGCTCTTAGGGGGCAGCGTCGTATTTACAAAACTTTAAAAGTGTGAGGCTGTTTCACAGGATGATTTATAACAAAAGCCTCCAGAGGCTCCAATTTGCCCAGCCCTTTGTGTCCAGTCGGAGGCACATCTCTGGGCAGTGAGAGGGGTGTGGGTGGCGGGGCTCCTGCCTGCACCCCCGCCCCACCTCGCAGACGTGGCCCCGCGGGGCCAGGCCAGCCAAGCGGGTCCTGCAGGGTTGCCTTGGCTGCGGGCTTGGGGCACAGCCCGGCGCCCTGTGCAGAGCGCCCGACTCCAGGGCGTCTCCTCACCTTGAAGACCTCGGGGCTGAGGTTCCTGCGGGCCAGGGGAGCCCCGGGGAGGCGGCATTGCTCAGCCCCGCGGTGCCAGGCTCTGGAGGCGGGTGTGCCGGGGTCACAGCCCGCCCGCCACGGTCCGGGGACCCATGCTCCATCCTCTGCGAGGGGGGTATGCTGTCGGTAGTGACTGCATCCACGTGGGCAGGACTGTGGGGAGGAGGCACCAAGCAGACATGGCCAGATGATCGGGAAGCCCCGCACGCTCTCGGCGGCCCGGGTCCTCAGCCGCAGGCTCGGGCACATCCCGGGACCGCGCTCCGCCCCCTCCCATCTCAGCCCCTCGGGTCACGAGAGTGTCGCAGAGGGCTGGGCTCTCGGCGGGTCCTGTGTCTTCACCAAGGCGCTGATCCCACCACGCGGGCCCCACCCTCACTGTCCACTCGACCCCCAAGGCTTGTCTCCAAACCCTATCGCTTGGAGGTTACAGTTCCAGGGATAAATTCTGGGAGGACACCACACTCAAGCTGTAGCAGCACCTAGCAGGCATCTCGCTCTTACAGGGGTCCTCATGAAAGGCGTGGCCTTTAAAAACAGTAACAGCAAAGGGCCTGAGGCGGGGATTGCCATTGCTGTTCAGTCGTTGAGTCGTCTCTGACTCTGTGTGACCCCGTGGGCTGTAGCCTGCCAGCCTCTGTCCATGGGATTCCCCAGGCGAGAATGCTGGAGTGGTTGCCATTTCCTTCTCCAGGGGATCTTCCCGACCCTGGGATCGAACCTGGGCTTCCTATACTGCAGACAGATTCTTTACTGCTGAGCCACCAGGGAAGCCCTTAAGTGGAGATTAGGGCACGTTTGACACACAGCATTTACACAACATTTGTGTGTTATGTAATTAAAATGTACAGATTACTCAGTACTTTGTTTTTTTACTTCCCTGTATTTTAAAGGCTCCATAAAAAGTGAAGGGCTCAGAATAAAATTCTATCTCTTGCAAACAAATATATCCATCTAGTTGGTGCCCACATGGCAGGGGTGACCCTGAGCCTTCCTGGACTCCACATTCCTCACCGGGAAGGACTTGGTCATGGTCCTCGGAAGCCAAGGCCATGTGCATCATGCAGAGAAGCACGGGTCCTGACCCGGAAACGGAGCAGGTCCCAGCGTCCTGCCTGGGAAGCCCGCTCACACCCGTGAGGTCCCCTCCCGCGCCTGGCGGGCACAGGCCCAGGCGGTCCCTGTACAACAGCAGCTGCAGCAACTGCACCACCCACCCCGCCCGGGGGGAAGAGCCTCCGGTCGTCCCTGCCTTCTAAACCTGTTCGTGTTTCACGTGATAATTGTATAAACATCACAGGAGCAAAGTCCATATAAACAGATGGCTACAAATTTCTACAACGAACAGTTGAAGTCTTACATCCCAATCCTGAGATGTTGCAGGTTCCCAGGTGGTAAAGAACCCACCTGCCAGTGCAGGAGATGTGAGAGATAAGGGTTTGATCCCTGGATCGGGAAGATGCCCTGGAGCAGGAAATGGCAACCACTCCTGTATTCTTTCCGAATCCCATGGACATTGGAGCCTATAATGTAAAATGGTCTCCACCTGCTCTTCATTAACTGATAGAAAGATCTTTACCTTATATGAAGCAAAGCTTCCCTAGAGCAGTGATCTTTCCATCGAAACAATTTAGCAAAACAGGCATTCTGCCCCTGCCCTTTGAATGTTTAGAAGTTTTTGTTAAAAAACTTCTGAGGACACACGCCCAGAAGGCAGGCGCTCAGAAGGTGATTTGCTCCCTCTTCCATCAACTTACAGTTTCGCCCAGCAGGAAAACCACCACAAAAGTGACCAAGCTCAGTAATTCTCACGTGAAAGAAGGGAAGAAACAGCCACAGCAGCCAGTTAGTGGGTAAGCGCTAACTGTGGGATCCACGGGTAAGCACGCAAAGCGCAGGCAGGCCCGAGGCCACACGGCCTCACAGGGCCCAGCCTGGCCCCGGGCAGGTCGGGGTCCTGCAGACGGACCCCTGTGCGTCTGCTCTGGCGCCACCGAGGCGTGGCGAGTGGTGGGGGGCTGGGGGTCGGCTTTGAGGCCCCTCGTGACCACACTCGTCTGGCTCCTCCTGGAGTAGGCGTCCCTGAGCAGGGGTGTCCGTGGGTCTCTCTCTCTGTGCCTCTCTGCGTGTCAGTGTGCTCCACAGACTGGTCCTCCACGCACGGATGTGGAAGCGAGAACGCATGTCTTCAGTCACAATAGTAATCAGAATCTGGCCGCATTCTGGTGCGTCAACCATCAGGGGGTAAATAAGTCTGTGGAATTCTTGTGTTATACTTATTGCAACTATTTTAAAAGTCCACTTGTATAATAAAACCCAATGAAAAATGTAGAGCTTCTGAGTAAATTTGTGAAAAAAAAAAAGAAAAACATCAAAATCGTGACTACCAGTTTGTGCCATCACACACCTAAAATTTCCTTCTATGGTGAGTAAAAATCGGAAGTGAGACAGGTAAAGGACGGACCGATCGAAGGCCATTCAGTGGGGTCTGACCCAGATGGCAAGACGCCCCCTTCCCCACCCGGCCAGCACGTCTGCACTGACGCGTGAACAGCAGAGGCGCCGTCAGGCCAACTACTGAAGGGTGGCAGCCCAGTGAGGTTCTGTGTGTGCAGAGCCCGTGCGGCACCCGGGACAGTCATCTACACGCCAGGAGGGCACAGGGGGCGCCGGGGCCACTCAGCGTCAGGAAGACGCCGTCCCGCACCTGACTCTGCTCCTCGTGACCTTGGTGACCTCAGACAGACGTTCCAGTTTGTGGGCAACTCCATTCAAGCTTAAATACCACGTTCAATGGAACGGTCTCTATGGCCCTTACCAGCTCTAAATAATTGAAGCTGTGATTAAAATGTTCCTCTTAATAGTGAGTTCTGACGTGCATAATGGCATTTGATTAAGATAATTTAAACTTCTGCACACATTTTAAGCAATGCGCGTTATAGACAAAATAGAGCGGCTCGTCTCCTTACTGACAAGTCCCTTCTATGTATTTACTCTTATTTGCGTCTGATCCCCCTCCTGAGAAACAGAGAAGACAGAATTCTTTAAAAGACGCTGCCCAGACTTGGCCTTAATGAACCTAAAGAGGGAATTCATAGTCACAAATCCAGCCTTTTTTGGACGGCAGACAGAAGGCAGGCCAGGTTGCAGGCACGAGTCGTTCATGTAAGAGCAAATGTCAGAGGGGAAGCTGTGATATTTGGTCGTGGGCTCCCGCTCTCTCCCAGGCATTCCCTAAATCCACGTTTGATGAGCTTGCCTGCCATCAATCCCGCCGGCTCCCTCCGGAGCCGCACAGAGCGCGCTTCGTGGAAATGTCATCCTCCAGGACTGCAATTACCAGCACGACGCGGAGCGGGTCGGATCCAGGTGAGCGCGAGCACCGGCAATCAAGCCTGGGCACCCAGAACAAAGCCGTCTCCTCTCATCTGCCGTCAACACAGCCATCAAGCCTTAATTACAAGGCGATCGTGGGGCTGGCTGCTGAAAGGCTGATTATTACACAGCTCAGCTCCAAATCAGCTCCGTATTGATGGGCTGTGGGGAGAGGAAGCCGGCTTGGCCCCATGGAAAGGAACAGGCAGAGGGCACCGGCTCTGGGGATAAAAATAACTCGGAAGGAAGAGGGGCGGTACCTGAGCGCCGGCTGAAAACAAGTCCCTGAGTCGCTCCGCTCAACCCAGAGCCCATCGCTTGGCTCAACACCATCGCACCTGCTCCGGCCAGCGGTGTTCAGTCCATGGTGCCCCCTGTCCATCCTCCTGAACCCCTTCTTTCCCAACAGCATTCTTCAAAGGTTCCCCAAACTCAAATACACTGAGTGCACTGCTTCTATTTCTGATTTTCTTATAATCAACTTGAGAACATTCCAGAACAAGTTCCCAGTGTACTCCTCTGTATATCATTTGTATATATTTTACTACTTAAAATTTTATTAAGTATATATGCTTGTATCTACATTGAAATATCAAAAGTTCAGTTCAAAATATCCTCTAGAAACTGGGATATTAACCTTTAATTGCAAGCCTAATCATCTTTGAATAAAGCCTATGCATTAAAAATAAAGGGACTATTTACTGACAAGAATTGCACAGGCACACTTCGTATATCAATGCACTTATATTTATGTATTAACTAAACACAAAATGTGTTTTCCTTAGTATCACCAGAGTTCCATTGTTATACTGACAGCCCCACACGAGCAGGTGACCCAGAATTCTTGTGTCTCAAGTTCTAAAAAGATTCCAGTGTTTGGTAGCGGGGTCACCGGGACATGGTGGGGACCCATTGCTGCAGGCGTGGGCTCCACGTGTCAGGGCCTCGGACGGGATGCACCTCAGGCTTGCTGACAACCAGAGGCAGGCCCCTCGGACTGGAGTGACCCGTGAGCGCTGCGGCACTCAATGCAAGGTACTCCCCCAGGGCTCCCACGTTTCCTGACCTGTTTTCAGCGACCTGGAGGGTCAGCCCTGTGCGCCTGCACGGGGCCCCATCACGACGGGACGTCCCAGCTCCTTGCGTCTCCTCTCACCCTTTTCGTCCTGACTTCCATCCTCCCGGGCTGGGGCGGCCAGATGCTCACTGCTCCTAGTGCGTTGTTTATGGCAGACACGGGGGCTCAGGGAAACTCAAGTGAAGAGCTTTCTTGCCAGTGAGCTGGCCCGGGGCAGGGGAGTCAGACTGCTGCGTGATGTGACTTTTGTAACCCATCTCCAAGGCAAGCAAAACACAAAAGCCTTGTTCTGCTGTGGACGGACAGCTGATTTCCCTGGGACCCTTGGTGACTGCAGACCTCGGAAGCGCCCTCTCTCTGCAGATGCTTCCACCCCTGCCCCAAAGCAGACAGGCTGACTTCTGGAAACAACGATGAGAGGAGATCCATCTGGGCTACTGCCCCGTGATCCCACACAGTCAAGATATGAACATGGAAACGGAATCTCATCACATCACAGTCAGGATACGAGGGACAGACCCTCAGGGAGTCAAGATATGAATGTGAGGAGGGCGTCTCGTCACATCATAGTCAGGATACGAGGGACAGACCCTCGCGGGTCCTCCAAGTCCGTTCCTTCCCCCTCCAATTTTTCTGTGCTTCTCCCCACTTGGATCTTCAGTGATTTCCTAGGGTGTCACACGCAGGCCTAATCCTACACTCTATCTCACCTATGACGTGTCATAAGAACTGATTCTTCTTGACTGTAGCAGTTCTCAAAGTGGGATTCAAAGTACCCTGGTGGGCAGGGGAGGGGGTCCTGAGGCCCTTTCAAAGAATTTGTGAGTTGTCCCTCATCCAATGATGTCACCTGCGACTGGATCATCTTGTGTG
Source organism: Bos indicus (assembly GCF_029378745.1). Lineage (NCBI taxonomy): Eukaryota > Metazoa > Chordata > Mammalia > Artiodactyla > Bovidae > Bos > Bos indicus. Next base: position 111,716,910 of record NC_091767.1, on the reverse strand, counting down.
TTTCAGTCCAAACGATTTAATGTCACCTGTTGACTGAGATTCAAAGAACTCAGCTGCTCCTAAAGAGATTTGCTAAATGTGAAACACTGACTCTTTTCTGATAATTTTTCTTTGTTGTGGAAAATACAGGTATTTTTCATAAGATTATATTACTTATTTAACATGCAATGGCTTTTTAATTGTAATTTGAAAATAAATGCATTTTAAGAAGCCTCAGTTTTAATTTTTAATGTGGTAAATATAACTCTCATAAATGAAGTCTCTATGAGAGCCTCAGAGCATGAAGGGTGTAAAAGGGCCTTGAATCCACAACCCCTGGGCATCATTGACCTGCAGCATGGATTCTTCGAGCTAAAGCACTTCCACATGCACTAAACTCTGTCTCGGGGCCTTTGCACATGCAGCTTCTTCTGCTGGGAACATCTGCTCCAGCCCCAAAAGTTATCCCTCTCTGGCATCGGCTTCTGCCTCATTCTCTGTATCAGTGTTGCAATTTTCCTTTATTTAGGATATCAAGTTCTATTTTTCTTGATTGGTTATTTTTCCTCTTTCTCTTATGGGAATAAAGTTCACTGAAGCCTCAGCCTTATCTAACTTAATTGCTGGTGTCTTCACCATGCCTGGCACATAGGAGGTGCCCAGTGAAAATGTGAAAAGTCAGCGTACAAGTGGATGAAGGGTTGCCACATCTCAGAATAGATACTACAGTAAGTGTTCAGAAGCTTGTTTGTCCACATCCAAGTATGTAGCAGATTCTTGTCTAAGATGCTTTAAGTGGGGTCTTCTCTGGTGACTGGAGGCTGTGTCGTGCCAGAGGATACTTCTGGAAACCCTGGGAGTTGGTGGATGCTCCCTTAGGTGGTTTAGGATGGACAGATGAACTGCGGGAGCCCAGGAGCCATCTTGAGCATCTTGGGCCCCTTGTAGGTAGTAGGTTGTAAAGAATAGGGTCAAAGAAAAAGATAAGACTAGGTCAGGTCTGAGTTTGTTGAGTAAAGGCCACTGGCTTTTCACTGGGCCCAGGGGCCCAGTGTAGATTAGCCCAGATCTCAGGAAGCCAGTCGTTCAACATCCACCCAAGCTGCCAGAGTACCACGGCTCAACTCCAGTGTAGACTGCTGATCCATTTTCTAATGTTAGATCTGCCAGTTTCATCCCAAGAAACATGTGCTCCCATACCTCCAAGTCAGTATCCGGATTGGAAAATCATTCGTCTCCCTGCACTTTGAGAATGAAAACCATGCCTTTGCCAAAATGTGCTAATAACTAAGAATCGTGAAAATGTTTAAATGCTTGAAAACACAGTGAGATAATGCATCCCGAGTCCCAACCCCCTTCTACTGCTGCACATGGTTCACTACAGACTATATTTCTGGCTTTTTAACTTGGTAAAATGAAGCAAATGCATGCAGTCTGCATGGGCATTGGAACCATTTCAATTCCTGCTTTTATGGAAGTGATTTTCCCCTAATCTAGATGCCTGAAGGAAGCCCTGACTAAGCTTTCTGGAGGAAGGTGGCCCGACACACAGCCTCAACACACAGCTGCAACTTTCACCTACACTGTTGCTCAAACAAGACAGACAAGGCGCACGACAAGGCAGATCCGACCAGAACCCAGGGAAAAACAACGACGGAGGCAGACAGGCTGGGATTCCATGACAAGACTCCGAATCAGTTGTGATGACTACAGCAAAGCAACTGAACACAGTGTTAGCTCTCAGGAGGTAAGTGGAAGGTATTTTAAAAATCAAATGGAAATTTTAGATGTAAAAGCTATAATAATTGAAATTAGGAACTTAATGAATGGTTTTAACTGATTATGTCTGGATGAAGAGAAAAAAATTAGTGAGCTGAACAGTAAATCATAAGACAACATCACAATTATTGTTCAAAGATAAAATAACAAAAATAGTAAGACAATATTTTTAAATTAAGGCTAAGAATATTCCAAAGTGTTGAACAGCACCAACCCACAAATTCGAGAGTCACTGGAAATCCCAAATGGGGCAAACACAAAGCTACACCTGGGCCCCTCACAGTAAAACTTCCAGAAACCACAGCGAGAACAGAAAAGATAATTGCCAGCAATTACTTACAGCTAACTTTTTAACAAAAAGAACTGAATTCAGAAAGCAGTGAATTTATATATTAAAAATGCTTAATGAAAAACTAAATTCCAATTTTGTAATAAATAAATAAACATCTTTCAAAAATGAAGGTAAAGAAAGAATGCTGCTAAGTCGCTCAGTCGTGTCCGACTCTGCGCGACCCCACAGACGGCAGCCCACCAGGCTCCCCCGTCCCTGGGACTCTCCAGGCAGGAACACTGGAGTGGGCTGCCATTTCCTTCTCCAGTGCATGAAAGTGAAAAGTGAAAGGGAAGTCGCTCAGTCGTGTCCGACTCTGTGCGACCCCATGGACTTCGGCCCACCAGACTCCTCTGTCCATGGGGTTTTCCAGGCAAGAGTACTGGCGTGGGGTGCCACTGCCTTCTCCAAAAGAAAGAATATTTTCAGGCCAATAGACAGTAAAAAATTTGGTCATTGGTTGATCTACATTAAGAAAGATATTTAAAAAATTCTTTATTCAGAAGGAAAATAATCTGATTGTAGCTCATTTATGCATAAAAAAATGAAGATCAATCAAAACAGTGTGCACATGAATAAATCAAAGTGATCATTGACTGAACAAAATCAAATAATGTGATTTATAATGAAATAAAATGTTTAATGCATATTTATGGGATGTATTGCTGCTAAGTCACGTCAGTCATGTCCGACTCTGTGTGACCCCATAGACGGCAGCCCACCAGGCTCCCCGGTCCCCGGGATTTTCCAGGCACGAGCACTGGAGTGGGGTGCCATCGCCTTCCCCGATAAGATGCATTACTTCCCCTTTAGTAGCACGTAAAACAGGGGAGTACACGGGTTGAGGGAGTTCACAAGGTCGCTGAGTTTTGGAAAGTGACCAAAGCACAGCTGACACCAGACTTCCCCAGGTCAGGAGTGCACTGTGACTCCAGAGCAACCAGCAAGGAGCAGCAGCAGAAAGGAAGACGAGCAAGTTACCAGCGGCAAAAAGCAACAGCATAGAGTACTAAAGCCAATAAAGTTAGGAAGGCGGCCATGGAAGCAGTGGGAAAAAAATAGAAAACCACGGTTAAGTTGGAGAATGGAGCCCATTAACAACGTTGGCTCACACTGATGTGTGAGAGTACTAAATTCTACCAAGAGTCAAAGATTGTCGGATGGACCAAGCGCAAAAGTCAACAGACTGCTGCTTTCAAGAGCCCCACGTTAAATGAAGGGCCCAGGAGGACTGGGTACAGAGGGTTCAAGAATCACATACAGTGTAACCAGCATAACCTCCTAGGCATTGTTTTAAAAACGTCTGGATGCTGAGGTCTGAGTTTATCGTGATTTTAGGAGTCTTGCCTGGGGTACATGTAACTGTATTAAAAGTGCATAGGACAGGACTTCACTGGCTGGCCAGTGGTTAAGACAGCGCAACCTAACTTACGGGAGCACGGGCTCAGTCCCTGGGAGGGGAGCTGAGATCCCCACGCCGGTGGTGCCGCCGAGAAACAGGCGGAGACGCCGACGGTGAGCCAGTGACAGTGACGCTTGCGACAGTGACCCCGTCTTACCGAAGAGGAAACTGAGGTCAGAGGAGAAAGTTATTTGTCAGAATCCTTTCAACCCTCATTTATTCAGCATTTAAGCTGCTGCTGCTGCTAAGTCGCTTCAGTTGTGTCCGACTCTGTGCGACCCCACAGACGGCAGCCCACCAGGCTCCCCCGTCCCTGGGATTCGTCAGGCATTTAAGCTACTATCCGCTAAACGATGAAGTATGTTTCCTTAATTCATGACTTATAAAAAGTATATATGTATAGAAACGACTATAAAACAAGAGAGAAGAGAAAAAAAACAACTTAGAGAAGGGACAAGATAAAAGATCGACTGGAGAAGTGAAGGATGGGTAGTGGAAGAAGGGTAAATTTAGTCTTCACAGATGAAGGGATTTTTTTGTCTAGATCATCAAGAAAAGAGCGGCTTGAGGCCGGCTGAGAAGGAGGGGGCACACAACCGTGAGCCCTCTGCCAACAGCGTCCTCACACCAGGGCAAACTGCGGGCCTGCGTCCCATCAGACGCCCGGCCTTTGCTTTGAAAGCAAACACTGCGTTGGATTTGAGAGATCTTGAAATGCCAGTTTCTCCGGGTAATGGAGTTTCCAGAGGAAGCTGGACCTGAAGTCAGATAGACGGGCAAAGGTGCCCAGCTGGGCCCTCCTACCACACAGCTGACCCCACGGGAGGCAAGGCCCCGGACGGCCGGCATCTGAGGGCTGGGGGCCCGCGGCCACAGACGGAGCACAGGCCAGCATGGAGGGGGGACCCCAGGCACCCACCTCAGCCGTCGCTCCACCCGCCGACCGCGAAGGACGGCCGGGCCCTGGGGAAGGCGGGCAGGACCCAGACTGACCGCGGAGCAGGATGCCCTCCCCACAAGCTGCTGCGTGTCGGGCTGAGCTCTGGCAGCCAGAGCCGCTCCCCTCCCGACGGGTCCATTTGCTCAGCTCTGCTCTGACCCGCCTGCCCCCCTCTCTCTGAAGAGCGCCCAGTGGAGCGGTCCCCCCTAGGGCAGGCCCGCGCTCAGAGGCAGGAGCAGCCGGCCGGGCACAAGGCTTTCAGCCCCGCAGGTCACAGAGGGGCAAGGGCACAGAGGTGCTGAAGGGGATGTCCAATACAAGGTGGAGCTCAGAGGGGCGCCCGCTTCCCGTCCACAGCGGCTCGTGGCTCTCTGCACAGCTCTGTGTCTGCGTGGACACAGCTGAGACGCAGCCCCTGCAGGCGTGCCTCGGAGGCCTCGGCCTCACAGCGTGCAGGACCTCACGGGCGATGACGGCGCGTGTCCAACGTGTCCTCTGATTCCTACGGGGGTGTGCTGGGGAAGGGTAGGAGTCCCGATGTTGGCGGGGTCGGGCCCACGGAGGTGGCCGCTCCTCATAGTGTTGGTTTCCTTCTGCTGGAACAAGTGAGCAGCACAGCTGGCTGAAGACGACACACACACCTTCTGGCTCCAGAGGTCAAGCCCTAGGAACCAACCCCAGACCCAGGCTGCATTCCCCACACAGTCTCCACAGGAGCAGCCTTTTCCTCCTTTCTCTCCGCTTCCAGAGGGGCTGGCACTTCCAGGCTCCTGGTGCCCCCCTTGCCTCCCTCCTCCCGCTGCTTCCCAGGGCACATCTCCTTCTGGACTCTCCTGCCGCCTCTCACAGGAGGCCCCGGGACCTCACAGGGCCACCCAACAGTGTAGGACCGCGTCCTTAACCGAGTCACATCTGCAGAGTCTGTGTGTCCCGGGGAGCACTGGGTCAGCACGTGGGCATCTTTGGGGTGACACTGCTCTTCCTTCCACATATATGTAATATCGAGAGGAGAGTCTGAGCCTTCTCAGCTACTCAGTCCCAGGATCCCAGCATTGGGGTCTTTGCCAATGAGCCAGCTCTTCACGTCAGGTATATAAGGTGTATATTATATATATATATAGTTGTTGTTGTTCGGTCGTGTCCAACTCTTTGCAACCCCATGGACTGCAGCACGCAGACTTCCCTGTCCTTCACTATCTCCTGGAGTTTGCTCAAACTCATGTCCATGGAGTTGGTGATGCCGTCCAACCACCTCATCCTCTGTTGTCCCCTTCTCCTCCCACCTTCTATCTTTCCCAACATCAGGGTCTTTTCCAAAGAGTCGGCTCTTCGCATCAGGTGGCCAAAGTATTGGAGCTTCAGCTTCAGCCTCAGTCCTTCCAAAGAATATTCAGGGTTGATTTCCTTTAGGATGGACTGGTTTGATCTCCTTGCTCTCAACAGTCTTCTCCAACACCACATTCAAAAGCATCAATTCTTCGGCACTCAGCCTTCGTTGTCCAGCTCTCACACCCATATGTGACTACGGGAAAAACCATAGTATTGACAAAAAGGAGCTTTGTTGGCAAAGTAATGGCTCTGTTTTTTAATATGCTGTTTAGGTTTGTCATAGCTCTTCTTTCAAGGAGCAAGTATCTTTTAATTTCATTGCTGCAGTCATGATACGCAGTGATTTCATATATATATATATATATATGTATGTATGTATATATAATATTGACGGGGAATCTGAGCTATATATATAATTTATATACACATATATAATATCGAGGGGGGAGTCTGAGCCTTCTAAGGCGGTCAAGTCTTTCCACTCTACAGTGATGTCTCTTCTGAAGAGAGAATTCCACAAACAACAGTAACCACAGTGGAAAGCGAGGTGGTCCTGGCGCCTGCCTGCTGAGCGCAGATATGCTGACAGGACAGAGCTCTCCCGCTCTGGGCCGCGTGGGGAAGGCCTTGAGTTCGGGAGGCTGAGTCTCTGTGTGACCCGGGGTCCTCAGTTCCTGCCTGGGCTGTAGCAGATGAGACTCCCGCCAGGCGCCAGCCATTCCGAACCAGTGTGTTTTGGAGAAGTGAACAGAGCACATTAATATTTAATCAGGAAGACATGGCAGGCTGTGTGTTACGCGTGAGTGCCCTGACCCCCTGTGAGGGCCCTGCACTAAGCTGGGTGCGTTGCCATCCCAATTACTGAAGCAGAATAAATAGGCCCAAACTCCGACAACACCTGACTCCGAAACACAGACGGTGTGCGTGGGTGAGTAAAGCGGCTGTTCCCGGAGGCTCCTGTCTGAGTCAGGTGAGGCACCCAGCCAGGTGCTCACAGAGGAGCTGAGATGGATCTGCAGTCCTGATGGTCCAGGCCATTTTTCCAACTTAAATATGATCCAATCTCTTATTCAAAAATCTTCCATCTTTGCCATTAATGGCTAGGCTTTTTTTAAACTTTAAAAAAATTTAATGACAAATTAACTTTTACATTTTGAAAATACTAAAACCCTCCACAATCTTCCCTTGCAGCCCTGTATTTAATGGCATTGGGTCATTACTTCAGAAGCAAGAAACGGAGCTTTTTATTGAAGGGAATGGCTAAAAGTAAACATTCATATATGCAAGGCACAGGAAATAGTTATTGTACACCGTGATTGCTTTTCTCGTTTTTAACTTCTATTTTATTCATTTCTTATCATGTACAACTTAAATCTTAACCTGCGTCTTTATGGATTCAAGTCAAATAGAGGTTATTAATGTACCCTAAACTCTTCATGTCTGCTTTCCCTTTATTGACAAAAAGAGGAGAAACGTTGTGAACGATGCATGCAGTGATGCCTGTGACATGTGGAGAGGAGAGTCCAAGCTGGGGGACGCTCGTCCTCTGATTTCTAGATTGTTTGCTTCAGTGTGGGCTCTGTTAGGATTCCTCCTTCCATCCATGGCCACGAGGTCCTCAGCTCAGGTGTCTACCATGCGTCTCTGGCAGGGGCCAGAGCAGACTCGAGGGCATCCACGGCCAGCTCTCTTGGCAGCCAGTGACGCACTCTCCTCAGTGCCACTGGAGCTTCCTCTCTAAAGCACCTTCCTAATGATGTAGCTCCATCCTCCTTTCTCCTCCCCGAGAGTCACTCCAAACTCCTTAGGCAGTCAACCAAGCCCCTTGAGTGGGTTCTCACCGATGCTTTCTGCACCAGGGCCTCCATCCCCACCCGGCATCTGACATGATGGCCAGGGCACATCCACGTGACCGTCCAGACATACTCAGCAGGGTCGTAGCTTCATGTCTGTGAACATCCATCCCCACGATTTACCTTTCCTTTTCCTGCTGTTTTTCTAAAGATGGAATAGCCATCTTTAAAAATCCAGCCTGTTTTGGAAATTCTCTTAGTTAGACTTCTCTGGTGTTGATGAGAAATGAAGGTGGCGTTTGGTCCACACGTCAGTTCACCTTCGCACTGCACTGAATTTACCTTCTGTTTCCCTACCTGGGGTGTAAACTTCTAAGGAGGAGGACTTGTGTCCCACGGGTCTTTCTATCTCATCACCAGGTACAACCTCTGGACTCAAAAGCCAAGTTGAAGCATGGCAACGAGTGAGAGAAAGTGTAGGAAGCTGCCTGGCTCATCCTTCCCTGCAGATGACGCAGCCACAAAGCCGCTGGAGCGCGTCCGCAGTTGGTGCTCATCGTTTGCGACTCCAGGTCTGTGAATTTGCCTGCTTGCCAAAGTTTTCTTGTAACCTCAAGTTCAATACTTGCTGTGCTTTCTCAATCTTCCATGGGCTTGAACAGAACAGCAAAAAATTGGAGTCACTTGAAGTTCACGGTCCCAGCTGGGGTTGAGGAAGGCGCTGCCGCCTCCTGCTTCACTCTCTGCAGATAAACGTCCTCTCTGGTGGTCTATTTGGTGCCACGCTTTCCGCATCATTGTGCTTTTGATGCGATTTCTCGGTTGAGAATGGCTCCAAGCACAGGACTGCAGTGCGGCCTGGCTCCTGAGTGTGAGGAGGCTGGGATGTGCCTTATGAAGAGAACACGTGAAGTGGAGAAACCTCACTCAGGACCAGCTTGTGGGCTGCTGGCCACGAGCTCAGTGTTCCTGAATAAACCATATACGTTGAACAAGGTGTCTTTAAACAGAAATAACCTCACACCAAAAACAAGGCTGTGTATTGATCGGCTGATGAAAATGTGACCAGACGCTGGCAGGACCCTACCTTCCTGATTCTTACAGTCACAGGGGTTCAGGGTTTGCTAAGTGAGGATCCACAGCGACAGACACACGTAGCAGCTGTGAAGAGACTCGACCGCGTCACGTATAATTTCATATACACACGAATTACACATACAAGACAAACATGACGATGTCCTTTCCCACCTAAAACCCCACCCGTTTTTGAGGAGGACTGTTTATGGCTCTGTTTCCCATCTTTATTCTTGTGAAGGAGAAAGGCACCTCGAAATGTTACACTAGGTTGGCAGCCCCAGCCTGGGTCAGGCTTACCCTTGGTTAACCCGTTTAGTAGCTCCTCTGTCCATGGAGTCCTCCAGGCAAGAATCCAGCAGTGCGCTGCCCTTTCCTTCTTCAGGGTCCACCCGGCCCGGGGTTGAGCCCGCGTCCTCTGCACTGCAGGCAGGATTTTTACTGCTGAGTCACGGGGAAGCCCAGCATAACACACAGATTAGTACTAGGTCTTCACCTCTGTTCCAAGTGCACAACCAGCTAACCAGTTACGTCGCTGAAGGCTGCTCTTCCTCGAGCAGCACCGAACACGGCTCTGTGCTGAGGTCCGTCTACGAGCCTGGAGCAGGGACGAGTCCTCTGCATGAACACGACCGTCACCGCAGGCTGGAGAGAGGCTAGTTTCTGTCCCAGGCTCCGTCAGGGTCTGGGAAAGGCCATGGGTTTCTTCGTCTAAACACACAAGTGCACAGACCCACGCGGTTTTACACACATTTTCTGAAGCATCATAACGTGCCCGAAGCACCTGCATTCCCTTAGAAGCAGCCCTGAATCCAGAGTAAGAAGCGCGAGGGCCGAGGAAGGCGGGCGCACGGACCTCCGCTCTGGCCCCGCTCGCCCGGGCCTGGCCCCGGAAGCCCCGCGTGCTCCGCGTCGTCCTCTGACCGGACCCCGGCTGACCGCAGCGCAGCCCCGGCCCGCGGCCGCCGCTCTCATCACGAGGATCCAGCGGGGTCCTCAGCTATATACGCTCACGGGGCTCCAGGGCCGTGGTCTGAGGGAGCAGGTTGCAGACACTCAGCCGCCCAAACCAGCCTGCACCCGCCTCACCGCTGAGCCCGCCACCTCTCACGGGAGGGGGCGCCTGGCTTGCGGGCAGCGCAGGACGGGGCCTGACTGCCGCAGGCTCTGCCCTCGCAGTGAGAGCCCGGCTTCCTGCCTGACAGCCAGGGTTCCTGACGGAGCGTGGTGACGACGCCCGGGGAGGACCTGCGGGGAGCACCGCGCGAGCCGACGCGTGTGCGCAGCGCCCGCTGTGGTCCAGGCCCCGAGGCCGCCCCCTCTGTCAGCGGCCGGCCCCACAGGCAGCTGGGGCTGTGCTGCGCAGCCCGTCTACAGCAGCCTTTCAACCCTCGCTGGTCAGCCACCTTTTCAGCAAGTTCTTTATTTTTTTTAAGTGAAGGATCCTTTATTTTATATATATATATATACGTATATATATATATATTCACTATTATATACTGACATATAATAAGTGTGGAACATGTATAATAATAAAAAAATAAATTAAAAAATGCTTGTTTTATCTATGTTAGTTGTTCAGGCGTGTCTGACTCTTTGCAACTCCGTGAACTGTAGCCCACCAGGCTCCTCTGGCCATGGGATTCTCCAGGGGAGAATACTGGAGTGGGCTGCCATGCCCTTCTCCAGGGGATCGTCCCTATCCAGGGATTGAACCCATGTCTCCTGCATTGCAGACCGACTCTTTACCCTCTGAGTCACCTGAGAAGCCCAATAACTAAAGACGTCATAAACGCTCATGCCCATTTTGCTACAGTGGCACGTCAATCCAGCAGGGTCTAAAATTATTTTATCTACAAACAGTACAGAATTTCTCTTTTGAAATGCATTAAGGATATTTTAAAATGAGGAAAATATCTTTAAATATGACATTATTTTTAAAAATCTAGCCTATTTCTTAGCTCAATTTATATTGATACTTGATGTTAAGAACTCTCATAGTTGAAAAGATACATCACAAAGACACTCATCTAAAAATGGAAGAGTAACTTCTATATTGGCTGCTGTACCTAAATCATGATACTTATTTTTCAATTATTTCTATGGGGTATGCCAAGGTTTTTATGAAATTCAATTGATCAATTTCCATTGATCCCAAATGCCATAATTTGCTCTTGCAAACCAATCAGGAAGTATTAAATATATATTTAAATAGATGAATTCAAAACCCACTGAAGTGACTTATTTTGACAAATTAAAAAGATTGCTTAATGATTTTTGTTTGCAAATTTTTAAAGAGGGTAAACTTGAGTTTTTAACATTTCATATATAATTTACAGGAAAAAATTTTAAAATAACATTACAATGACAACATTTCTGAATTTTCACTTTCAAATACTCTCTCCAAAGTACAAGTGAAAAGTGAAAGTGTTAGTTGCTCAGTCATGTTCAACTCTTTGTGACCCATGGACTATAGCCGTGAGGCTCCTCTGTCCATGGGAGTTCCCAGGCAAGAATACTGGAGTGAGTTGCCATGTCCTTCTCATCTCTATTTAAAGAGATTCTCACTAATTGTTAGAATGCCATCTTTGCTTTCAAGCAAGATTAAACGTATTTGTTTTTGCACAAATAGCGGCTGGTCCCGTGCTTACTCAGCCTTTGTCCTCACGCATACATGACAAGTTTGGAGCACGTGTCCTTTTATAAAAGAACAGTTTAGTGAAACTTCAAGGCTGACAACATTCAGAATCTGACCATAAAAGGAAGCAGACATCTTTGCGGTACAAGCAACGTTCATACTAGTGCTCCATTTTCACAGAGAAAAACGCCAAAAGCCAATGGAAGCCTGAGAGTCCCAGTTCCACACCCTGCATTTCACGCTGCTCAGTTTGTCTGCAGACATCACGCTTGACACGTGGACCTCTGGGGCCCTCATAACACCCGACGTACGGGAGAGGGGCTGTGCGTATGCCCAGCCAGGAGAGCTGAGTGCAGTTACTGATGTTAATGCAATTCTTACAGTCCAGCACCTTGTGAGTCCTCTGAAACACAGGCATTCTGCTTTGAACACCAATTCCTAGATTCCCACATCAGTGTTCAAACTCCCCTAAAATGACCTCCTCCATAAGCAAGGATCAGTTTATAACTCAGGATGGTTAGTGAGTGCCCAGTTTGACCCACTGTTTCTTAAGTTATGAACAAAAGGCATGATTTTAAAATTATATATATATATGTACATATATAATATTAGGCATGAATGCTAAGTCCCTTCAGTCCGTCAGACTTTTTGTGACCCTATGAACTGTAGCCCATCAGGCTCCTCTGTCCACAGGGATTCTCCAGGCAAGAATACTGGAGTGGGTTGCCATGCCCTCCTCCAGGGGATCTTCCCAACCCAGGGATCGAATCTGTGTCTCTCATGCCTTCTGCATTGGCAGACAGATTCTTTACCACAAGTGCCACCTGGGAAGCCCTATATAATATTATATATGTATATAAAATTTTTATATACTCATATACTTTTTTTTCATACACTTTAATTTTAATTTCTACAACTCCCCTGTTGCTTGGTAAGTATAACTATTATTTAAGTTTCATGGGTGGAATTGGTATTAGTCAGTAATACCATACTTGGATAAATCAGATATTTACCTTTCCCTTCTCACTATTTAACTTTCCCATCATCTATAAGTAATCTTAATATTCAGTTCAGTTGATTTCAGTCGCTCAGACACTTAATATTAATAGTCAAAATTTCTCTAGTATCACGTACTGCAGTCTCTGGTTATACTCACAGACTATCATACACTGCTGCTGCTGCTAAGTCACTTCAGTCGTGTCCGACTCTGTGTGACCCCATAGACGGCAGCCCACCAGGCTCCCCCAGTCCCTGGGATTCTCCAGGCAAGAACACTGGAGTGGGTTGCCATTTCCTTCTCCAATGCATGAAAGTGAAAAGTGAAAGTGAAGTCGCTCAGTCGTGTCCGACTCTAGTGACCCCGTGGACTGCAGCCCACCAGGCTCCTCCATCCATGGGGTTTTCCAGGCAAGAGTACTGGAGTGGGGTGCCATTGCCTTCTCCGAGGTCAGCAAAATTTAAAGCACAAAGATCTTGCAATTTTCCACCAAAGGGCTGATGTCTCTTTCTTCCCCCAAAGCTGATGGAGTTACCTGCACCCCGTGAGGAGGCCCAGTGCTGGATGGTCTGGGGAAGCAGAGGTCCTCGGGTGAGATCTACTGTCTATCTGCTCTGACCCCTCTTCTGTGAAGGGAATGAAGGGAAACACATGTGGCAAATACACAGGGCCTCCCTGTGGCTCAGCTGGTGCAGAACCCACCTGCAATGCGGGAGGTCTGGGTTCCATCCCTGGGTTGGGAAGATCCCCTGGAGAAGGGAAAGGCTACCCACTCCAGGATTCTGGCCTGGAGAATTCCATGGACTGTATAGTCCGTGGGGTCACAAAGAGTCAGACACGATTGAGCGACTTCCACTTTTCACACATGGCAAACAGAGTAGAGAACAGTGGGCTTTACACTCTCATCAGCTGGAAACTTTGGGGTAAAAGAACTAAAACATGAATTAAGGGAAGGGGACTCTCGCTCCCAGCAAAGACGGGGTAACAGAGCCTGGACTCACCTTCTCATCAGAAACAACAAGAACAAGAGCACCAACAGATGGCTCTCAAGACACGGGCATTAGACACTCGAGGAGCATCGGCCCTGAGAGGAGAACAAGACCGGGTCCTGAGCGTCCCGGCGTCTGTCCTGAGAGAGTCTGCAGGGTGCTGGAGGGGAGGGGCCCAGGAGGAGCCCAGGGATCCTCAGAGTCAAGGAGACAGAGCTGAGTGAGAGTCCAGGGACCCCAAGAAGGTCAGAGTCATTGGGACAGAGCCCTGGGGAGGAGGGAGCCCCCCAGAGAGCCTTGGAATTGGGCAGAGGGGCCCCCAGGGTGCTCACTAAGGGGGTGATTGCTGCAAGTCTAAGGCAACACCCTGAGGCTAAGGGGGAGCACACACTCAGGGTACAAGTGAGGCTGCCCCGTCCGCTAGAGTGTCAGACGGCAGGCCTCACGGACATCCGGTCAAGGACTCAAAAAATGTTGACTGAATCGTGAGGAATAATCGATCATACACTGCATATTGCTTAGACGGTGCCTGAAAAAAATTAAAAGCTAGATTGTGATGGATCAAAGAGTAACTTTACTGTTTACAAGGGTAAAGCTCAAAAATATTTCTAAGAATGAAAATGTATCCTGCACTCAAAAAGGCAAAAATCCACAATATTTAGGATTTTGCTAAAAATTACTGAGCCTGGAAAGAAGTAGAAAAGTAAAATTCATAGTGAGGAGAAAAGTCAATCAAGTCCAACTGTTGCAGAACTAACACAGACATTAGAATTACCAGACAAGGATGATAAGCAATAATTACAACTGCGTTCCATATATTTAGAAAGTTAAGTAGAGGCAGTGGATTAAAACAACAACACTTGAATCATACTTCTCCACATAAAGGCTACAGTGTCAGATATGATAAGTGTCCTGGACGGAGTAAACGACACATTGTCCTTGAAGAATGAACGCTTACTGATTTTGAAGAGACAGTAATGAGAACTATACAAAATGAAGCACAGAAAAAGAGAAAAAAGAATTTAAAAACGTACACAAAACACTTCTAGTGGCCTAACAGACGTGTAACCGGGATAACCAGAGGACAGGAGAGAGACAGGGAACCAGAAAAAGGGAGGTTAATGATTTAACACTGTCCAAGTGTGGCCACTCAAACCCACAGACCCAACCAAATCCAAGCACAAGAAACATGAAGAGAATCGCATACATTAAATAAGAGTCGAGGTGCTCAACACCAGTGATGCACAGGGAAACTCTAAAGGCAAACTCTAAAGGCAAAGGGAAAAATGCTCTATATACAGCACCCAAAAAGTTCACCAAGACAGGAGAACACCGTCTCTAAATTCTTAAAGGAAAAATAATTCTGTTTACCTAGAATTACCCAGGGAAAAGGTCTTTCAAAAATGAAGATAAAATAAAGACTTTTTCAGACATGCAAAGGCTGAAATAGTATATATCATCAGCAGACGGGACCGGCAGGGAATATTAAGGAAACTCTCCAAGCAGAAGGAATCTAATACCAGGTTTGTGTCTCCACAAGGTGACAAAGAGTGTCAGAAACGCTATCATCTATCATCTCTCTATCTATTACTGATAACAGTTTTTTCATTATTTAAATGCTCTTACAATCAATGACAGCTAGAGGAAGCACAAGCTGGAATCAAAATTGCCAGGAGAAATATCAATAACCTCAGATGTGCAGATGACACCACCGTTATGGCAGAAAGTGAAGAATAACTAAAGAGCCTCTTGATGAAAGTGAAAGTGGAGAGTGAAAAAGTTGGCTTAAAGCTCAACATTCAGAAAAGGAAGATCATGGCATCCGGTCCCATCACTTCATGGGAAATAGATGGGGGGACAGTGGAAACAATGTCAGACTTTATTTTGGGGGGCTCCAAAATCACTGCAGATGGTGACTGCAGCCATGAAATTAAAAGACGCTTACTCCTTGGAAGGAAAGTTATGACCAACCTAGATAGAATATTAAAAAGCAGAGACATTACTTTGTCAACAAAGGTACATCTAGTCAAGGCTATGGTTTTTCCTGTGGTCATGTATGGATGTGAGAGTTGGACTATAAAGAAAGCTGAGCACCAAAGAATTGATGCTTTTGAACTGTGGTGTTGGAGAAGACTCTTGAGAGTCCCTTGGACTGCAAGGAGATCCAACCAGTCCATCCTAAAGGAATCAGTCCTGGGTGTTCATTGGAAGGACTGATGTTGAAGTTGAAATTCCAATACTTTGGCCACCTGATGCGAAGAGCTGTCTCATTTGAAAAGACCCTGATGCTGAGAAAGATTGAAGGCAGGAGGAGAAGGGGACGACAGAGGATGAGATGGTTTAATGGCATCACCGACTCAATGGACATGGGTTTGTGTGGACTCTGGGAGTTGGTGATGGACAGGGAGGCCTGGCGTGCTGTGGTTCATGGGGTTGCAAAGAGTTGGACACGACTGAGTGACTGAACTGAACTGAAACAAAAATAATAATGCGGTGTGTCATTTATAACATATGCAAAAGTTTGTGACATAGTACCAAGGTCATATGGGATGATACAGAAGTATATACTGTAAGACTTGTGTATTACATGTGAGATGAAACAGAAGTATATACCGTAAGACTGGTGTATTACATGTGAGGCGGTACAGTATCATTTAAGGTAAATTATAAAAAGGTAAAATGTATAAACCCAAAGCCACAGACAGAAAAGAATCTGCCTGCAATGCAGGAGACCCAAGTTCCATCCCTGGGTTGGGAAGATCCCCTGGAGAAGGGAGTGGCGACCCACTCCAGGATTCTTGCCTGGGAAATCTCATGGACAGAGGAGCCAGGCAGGCTAGTCCATGGGGTTGCAAAGAGTCAGATATGATTGAGCAACTAACACTTTCACTTTCAAGGCTACAACTGATATGATACCTACTACAAAATATTTATAGTTA
Source organism: Bos indicus (assembly GCF_029378745.1). Taxonomy (NCBI): domain Eukaryota; kingdom Metazoa; phylum Chordata; class Mammalia; order Artiodactyla; family Bovidae; genus Bos; species Bos indicus. The sequence goes on along the minus strand of NC_091767.1, from coordinate 111,700,720 downwards.
ATAAGACAAAAAAGGAAATAAAGTAGAATACTCAACCCAAATAAGGCAAAATTAGGACAAAGGGAACAAAGAACAGATGGAATAAACAGAAAACATGAAGCAAGATGATAGATTTAGATCTAGATATATTAATAATCACATTAAATCTAAATAGGCTAAAGACAAAAATAAAAAGGCAGAAGTTGCCGAATTAGATTAAAAAAGCAAGCCCCGACTCTATGCTATCTACACAGAGACACTTCATATAAAGACAAAAATAGGTTAAAATAAAATGATGAAAATGATACAGCATGTTAATGCTAGTGAGAAAAAGGCAGGGGTGACTGTTACAAACAAAGTAGCTTTTGGAGCAAGGAACATTATCAGAGACAAAGAAGCTCACTTCATAATGATACATTAACAAAGAGATAGCAACCTTAAACACCTATGCACCTTATAACCAAGCTTTAAATTACATGAAGCCAAAACTGAGAGAACTGCAACAATAAATAGACAAATTCACAATTTTTCAACACTTCTTTCTCAACTGTAGAACAAGCAGAGAGAAAATCAGCAAGGACATAGTTTTGAACACCAGCACCAACCAGCTACCCAGAACCGACATGTGCAGAACAGTCCATCCGATGACAGGAGAATGCGTATTTCATTTTTTCCAAATGCACATTGAACATTTACAAAGTAAACCAGATTCTGGGGCCTAAGACCACTCTCAGAAAATGTTAAAGGGTTCAAGTTATAGTATAGTGTCTGACCACAGTGGAATTAGGAGGAAGTTAATAATAGAATGTTATTTCTAAAATCTACCAATATTTAGAAGTTAAATAACCAATGGGTCAAATAAGAATAAAAAGAAAAATCTGAAAATATTTTGAATTGGATGAAAGACAAAAAAGAAAAGAAAATCGCCCACAGCACACTGAGTTGTGGGTTGCAGCTGAAGCAGGACTTGGGGAGACTGGTGGCATTAAACGCACGCATCAGAAAAGAGTACAGCTCAATGGTTTCAGCTCCACCTCAAGCACCTAGAAGAAGAAGAGCAAATGAAACTCAAAGGCAGTGGAAGAAGGGAAATTATAAAGATCAGAGTAGACATCAGTGAAATAGAGAAGAGGAAATGAATGGAGAAAATACATGAAATCAAAAACTTGTTCTTTTATGAATAAATCTGGTAAATATCCAGTGAGGCTTATCATAAGAGAGAGAGAGAGAAACAGAGAGAGAGAGAGAGATGAGAGAAAGAGGGGGGCAGGGGAGGTAGATAATTAATTACAAACATGGTTAGGGAGAAAAATACAGACACATCAAAATATAGTAAAGGAACATCATGGACAAGCTAAGCCAATAAATTCAACGATTTAGATGAAGTGGAAAAATTTTCCTTGAAAGATACAAACTACCAAGTTTATTCAAGAAGAAACAGATCTTAGATAGGCTATACATAAATTTAAAAAATTAAATTGCTGTTAAAAACCTTCCCACAAAGAAAATTCAGGTCCAGATGGCTTCACTGATGAATTGTACCAAACATGAAGAAATAAGTAACGCCAATCACGCACAGATTCTTCCAGGAAATGTAGAAGAAGGGAATACCTCTCATTCCGTCTATGATTCAGAATTTCGTGGATTACAAAGTCTGATAAAGATATTACGTGATAAGAGACACACGGAGCATCATGAACAGATGCAGAAATTCTAAGCAAGATGTAACGATGTGAACTCACAGTGTAAGCTATACCATGACCACGTGGGGTTGAATCAAGGTTAGTGTAACATTTGAACATCCAGGAAGGAACTCACCACGTTATCATCAAATAAAAATAAGCCACATTATCATCTCAGTAAATACAGAAAAACCATGGGACAATAACCAGCATGCATTTCTGATTAAAATTGCAAACTAGGAATAAAAGGGAACTTCCTCAACCTAGTGCATCTACTTAAAATCTGTGGCTTAATGTATCCCTAAGACCATGAAAAAGGAGGATCCTCCTATTATCACTTCTAATACGCATTATATTGGGCATTTCAACTGGACTGACGAAGAGAAAGGAAAACAGTATTAGTAAACTGTATTAGTAGGTGACGTCACGGTATACGTAGAAAATCTGATAGAATCTACAAAAATGCTACTAGAACAAATAAATTCAGCAAGGGTGCAGGACAAGTGCAATATTAAATTCAACTTTAATTCTCTATACTGGCAATGAACATTCAGAAACTGAAATTATAATAACTACCATAGAAGCAAAACTGTTAAATGTGTAGGTAGAAACTTGACAGTAATCTTATTGCAGAATCTGTACTGACAGTTAAAAACTATCCTAGGGAAGTTAAAGTGGAGAAGGCAATGGCACCCTACTCCAGTACTCTTGCCTGGAAAATCCCATGGGCGGAGGAGCCTGGTAGGCTGCAGTCCATGGGGTCGCTAAGAGTCAGACACGGCTGAGCGACTTCACTTTCACTTTTCACTTTCATGCACTGGAGAAGGGAATGGCCACCCACTCCAGTGTTCTTGCCTGGAGAATCCCAGGGATGGGGGAGCCTGGTGGGCTGCCCTCTATGGGGTTGCACAGAGTCAGACACGACTGAAGTGACTTAGCAGCAGCAGCAGCAGCAGCAGGGAAGTTAAAGAGGACCTACATAAATGCAGAAACATATCATGCTTGTGTTCAGAAGATCCACTATTTTTAATACGGCAATTCTTGCTGATTTTTTCTATAGTTCCAGTTCCGGTGCACTCTCAATCAAAACCCTAGCAACCATTTGCCAAAGAAATTGACAGCCTGATTCTGAAATTCACATGTGAGAGGAAAGGACCCAGATTAGCCAAAGCAACTTTGCAGAAGAAACTAATCACCTGACTTCAATATGTATTATACAGCTACAGCAATCAATACAGCATATCACTGACATAAAGACATGCTGACCGACAGGCCACAATGGAGAGTGCAGGAAAAGACACACGTGTAAGGACAGCTGATTGCTGACTAAGATGAAACGGCAAAACGATACTCTTTTCACCACATAGCCATAACACAAATAACCATAATAAAAATTACATCAACTTTAATCCATACCTTGCATCATAAATAAAAATAGGTTATAAACCAACAGTAAAGTATGAAGCATGGAAAGTTCTGGAAGAAAACACAAGATCTTCCTCTGAGTCAGCACGTATCTTTAGTTAGAGTAGCAAATGTACAATCTATAAAAGAGTACCTTCTTAATTCAGACTTCATTAAAATGAAAAGTTCGTTTCCTCAAAAGGCGCAGTTAAGAGAAAGAAAAGATAAACCACAATCTGGGAGAAAATATTTGCAGATCATATGAAAGTCTTGTATCTAGAATACATGACCGACTCTTAACTCAGTGTAACAAGCACCCATCCCAATTAAAAAAAAGGAAATGATCTGGACAGATTCTTTACCAAAAGGGACATGTGGATAACAAATGAGTACGTGGAAGTCTCTGTTATGGAGGATGCATGGAGTTTACGTAACATCAACGATAACCGATCTGCTGAAACAAGAGGAGTCGGTCAAGCAAAAGGAAGAGCCAGCGTGGACGCTTGGCTGTGTCTCCAGGGCCTGTCCCTCCTCTCCTTTCAAAGACCTGAGGCATCTGCTGCGAGGGTTCATGCTGGGCATGGTATGGTAGAGCTCCAGCTCCTCTAACAGTCTTGGTCGGTGAGAGGTTGGGTAAATTTACAGACCAAGAGGTGAGGCCTTTCCCTCCATAACGTGAGATAAAAAGCACGCAGACATGACCCCCCGAGAGACAACATCATGGCATGACAGAAGAAACGTGATCAAAGGGAAATCAGACCTCTAATCTCAGTGCTGAGTCAGGAGGGCGCCATCCCACTGGGAAGTGTCCAGGTAAGCGGAGGGCTGCGTGTCCTGGAAACTAGTCTTAGGGTTTGGCTCAATGTGAGAACACTTCTTAGGGTTTGGCTCTGAGCAAAAGCTCTTGATGTGTTCAACAGCTAATCTCACAGGCACTTTTGTGCAGTCTAAGCCTGATGACCGTTTCTAGCTAACTGAATTCAGGTTCAGATTTTCATAAGGATTGGCACCATAAGCCTGATGCGGGCGGAGAAAAATCCTGTTCAGAGCTTGCAGGGGATTCAGAAGGCCTCTGAGGCCCCTGTCTGGGGCCTGGCGTGTCCCAAAGCCATCGTGTCCAGCCACAGCCGCTGACAAAAAAGTAGTAGAATGGGAAACACGGTACTGTGACTGAATAACAGCGTGGGGAGAGGAGGAGGCGGGCAGAGAGCAGGCAAAGGCCAGATGCCTCCCACCAGGGAAGTTCGCTCATCTTTAGTTTTCCTGAGACAGAAACTGTTTCTACAACTGTGTAGCCTGTAACCCCTTCTCCTTTGTTAACTAAATGGTGATAAGACAGCTGTGCTTAGTCACTCATCATGTCCAACTTTGCGACCCCATGGACTAGCCCGCCAGGCTCCTCTGTCCATGGGGATTCTCCAGGCAAGAATACTGGAGTGGGTTGTCATGCCCTCCTCCAGGGGATCTTTCCAAACCAGGGATCAAACCCAGGTCTCCCGCATTGCAGGCTCATTCTTTACCATCTGAGTCAACAGGGAAGCCCTGTTACAATAAACACACCTTGAAATATAAACAGCTTAGGGAGATATGCACTAAAGGAGAAATTTTAGATGAAAAAGCCTTAAATTTCCCAAAGAGTAGAGGTCTAAAAACAATTCCTGGGAGAAGCATTAGAGCCCTTTGGTAAAATGCCAAGCACTTCTTGTGGACTCTGCCCTACATGCCAGGGCAGCAGTGGGCAAGCCCATGAACAGCACACAAATTTACAGAGAAGTATATGATGGACAAACTGGGGCTTCTAACTTTGCCTGAAGTCAGTCAGGTAACATTTTGTGCTGTCTTCTCTGACGTTGACAGTATGAGGCCTTTCCTAAACTTTTACTGCTGTTATTGCTGTTCAGTCAGTCTGTTGTGTCTGACTCTTTGTGATCCCATGGACTTCGGTACGCCAGGCCTCCCTGTCCATCACCAACTCCCAGGGCTTGCTCAAACTCATGTCCATTGAGTCGGTGATGCCATCCAACCATGTCATCCTCTGTCGTCCCCTTCTCCTCCCACCTTCAATCTTTCCCAGCATCAGGGTCTTTTGAGTCAGTTCTTCACATCAGGCGGCCAAAGTATTGGAGCTTGAGCTTCAGCATCAGTCCTTCCAATGTATATTCAGGGTTGATTTCCTTTACAATTGACTGGTTTGATCTCCTTGCAGTCCGAGGGACCCTCAAGAGTCTTCTCCAACACCATAGTTCAAAAGCATCAATTCTTCGATGCTCAGCCTTCTCCATGGTCCAACTTTCACATCCATACATGGCTACTAGAAAAACCATAGCTTTGACTATCCAGACCTTTGTTGACAAAGTAATGTCTCTGCTTTTTAATATGGTATCTAGGATGGTCATAGATTTTCTTCTAAGGAGCAAGTGTCTTTTAACTGCATGGCTGCAGTCACCATCTGCAGTGATTTTGGAGTCCCCCAAAATAAAGTCTCTCACTGTTTCCATTGTTTCCCCATCTATTTGCCATGAAGTGATGGGACTGGATGCCATGAGCTTAGTTTTCTGAATGCTGAGTTTTAAGCCAACTTTTTCACTCTCCTCTTTCACCTTCATCAAGAGGCTCTTTAGTTCCTCTCTGTTTTCTGCCATAAGGGTGGTGTTGTCTACACACCTGAGGTTGTTGATATTTCTCCTGGCCACCTTGATTTCAGCTTGTGCTTCATCCAGTCCAGTATTTTGCGTGATGTCCTCTACATATGAGTTATAAGCAGGGTGACAGTATACAGCCTTGTACGATTTCTTCCCATTGTACTTTAAGGGCCACTGAACTTTGGGGTTATGAAACACACATGTATGCATATGTATAGAATATGGGTTGGCCAAACATGCAGCTCAGATTTTGTCATGTTTGGAAATACAATATATTTGTTCTTTTTGCTTTTCAGTCAGTAAGTTGTACCCACGTCTTTCCAACCCCATGGACTGCAGCACACTAGGCTTCCCTGTCCTTCACTATCTCCTGGAGTTTGTTCAAAGTCATGTCTATTGAGTCAGTGATATAACTTTTAATATTATATAATACCTTGTGTAATATTTAAAATTATATAATATTTAACATATTTTATATAAATAAAATATTAATATAAAGTACATAGGCTATATAGGATTATAGTACATTTTGGAATATCAAAACTTAATGAGAAAGAGTTCAGTATCATTTTAGAAATATGTTTCTGTATCCTATATTTTCTTCAAGTTATAGATTTATGAACTTGAGTTAAGTATTTTATACAGATGTTTGTAAGGAGAGAGGACAGTGCTGCAGTGGCCCCTTCTGTGCTCGTGAGGCCACCTTAGTGACGGGTCAGGAAGGGCTAGACCTGAACAGGGACACACAGCTTTGCTCAGTTTCCCCATCTTCTTGAGAGGAGGGACCTCACACTCCATGACACCCACTCACACTTTCAAATAAAACTTTGTCATGCCGAAATCCTAATGGGGTCTAAAGGCGACAGAATGGAAAACATCAGGTTTTTTCCCCAAAATAATTCTTACCATTGACATTTTAAAAATGCTGTTGGAAATGGTCATAAATGAGGCAGATTTACAAGACAAAGTACAGAACTAAAAAGCAGTGTCTCTCATTGTACAGAGACTACGGGCTTCCTCCCGGCCACCGGGAGGGAACGGTCCGCACGCCCTCCCCAGCACGAGGGCGGGCGTGGTGGGCGGCACGTGGCCTCCCTGCCCCATCCCGTGACCGGCGGAGGACAGCCAGCCCCTGGGAAGGTGTCTGGGCTGAGCTGGCGGCCCCTGCGTCTCCAGCCTCTACTGTGGGCCCCCTCTGAAGATGACAGCTGAGACCAGACAAGTGAAGAGAACAATGGATGAACGTGTCAGAGGAGGTGAACAAGACCGAGTGGCAGCCCCTCCAGATCTTTTTGCATTAATACAGGTCTCCCTCAGGCTGCTGTGTAAGATAAAGTTCCTCTATTAAAGATAATCTGAAAAAAGAAATTTAAGTGCATTTATTTATTTTAAATGGATTTATTTAATGCATTTATTTATTTAAATGTACAGGCACAAATGAAGTCAGATTTATAAACTTTAACATTTCTCCTACAATGAGTATTCAACATTTTGTGGTTTTAAAAACTAATTCTCAATTGGTTCCATAATGCCATGTGGCATTAGGCATTTCTAAAAAAAAAAAAAAGGTGACTTATTAAATTACAGGAAATTTTTAATTTTTAAATTATTTTCCCCACATGTTCAACCATATTCTTTCACGCACTTTTGCAAGACTTCATAGGCAAATTTCTATCTCTGCAAGACAGGATTCAAAAAGTAACTAGAAATTCAAAGTCCGAAGCCTATTTTGCACTCAGCTTTCAGAGGGGAAAGGTATCGACCCTGCCGATTTTGTTTCTTTATTTTCATTTTGGAATGGTTTCTGTTTTTTTGTTTGTTTCTTTCTTAGTTAAAAAAAAAAAGAAGGCTTTAAGGAAAAGCTTTGCCAACACAGGAAAGCTCCATATGAAAACAAGCTCGCCGTTGAAACTCCTTTACCATCAGCCTACCCCAGGTGGGTCTATGATGGAAGACTTTGATGCAAGTCAGACTCGTCGATCAGGTCAAGGATGGTGTGACCCTAGCAGAGTTCTGTGGCTTTGAGTTGAGAGGTGAGGCGAGTCTGACATGTGATGCTCTTGTAAGATGACTATCACCTAAATACGCCTTTGGGAAGGAAATGTAGCGAATGGAGAAGAGTCATTTAAGGAGAACAAGCCAGTTCGAGACAAAATCCCAATGAACTGAATCTTCTGCCTTCATTATAAGGAAACGTTCTATGCAAAGTCCCTCCCTCCTTGCCTCTCACAGAGCCGTCAGCGCTCTTCCTTATTTAAAAATAGAAGGCGTCATAGCAACAGATGGCAGCCCGGAAAAGGAGTCCAGCCCAGACTCTTAACAGACAGCAAAGGATGAAGGTTGATGGGCTCCGTGCTCACTGTGCAAAATTAGTATCCCTGAAAGATGGAGAGGAGTAGGTGACTGCAGCGCTGTCTTTTCTAATTTTAAACGTTTGCAGGTGAGAAGGGAGGGAGCTGGGGCAGCGTCATCTACTTCTCCACCACGATCGGTAAGGACACGCCTGAAAGCACTGAGGAAGGTCCCAGATCATTCGGTCAGAAGGCCGGGGCTCAGGGCCTGCCCCTGTGGAAGGTTCTGCGGTCGCTGTCTCGGATTCCTCAGCGAGGATTAGACCAGCGGCCCTGTGCTGCCGTGCTACATCAGGCCCCACAGACCACGCAGCTGGCCCTGCCCAGGCATCCTCCTCTTTCTGTTAAAGCTGAAAGATTTCCCCATGGTCTCCTGGCCTCGCACCAGATCTGCCCTCTGGCCGTGAGCTGACGCCCGGGTCTGCCCCTGCCCTAGCCTCCCTCAGCCCCTTGATCAGCCAGAGGCCCCCCTCTGCTTCGCCTGTCCGTCGGGGGTGGTCAGCCCGGGAAGGAGGCAGGCTCACCCTCCCACCCTCGCTGCCAAGTGTCTGAGTGACAGGTGGGAGCAGACATCAGGACTCTCCCACTTCTGGAAGCTCCAGAGGTATTCTCTGGGCACTTGCCACCCAGCCTCCTTCCACCCAACTCCCAGCTCCAAGTCCACCCGCAGCCCCAGCCATTCGCCCTCCTTTCTGGTGGGGAATCTGGGAGCTCCAGCATGACTTTCCTTGACTTGTTCCCATAACTGCAAACGCAGATGTTATGAAGAGTCCCTCTGCTCCATGCTGCCCTTTCTCTGGTGGCAGGAGGAAATAACATCCGGAGTTCTCATAGAACCCGAGGAAGGGAAGCGGTCAGAGCTCAGGGGAGACAGCTCTGTTCACTAGAAAGTGAGCTCCTGGGTGGTGGGGCCTGGCCAAGGCGGAGGTCAGAGGTCAGAGGTCAGTGATGGAGCAGGCGCTGTTGTTTCTCCCTGCCCTTCCCTCTTGCCACCACACGTGTGCACACACACGTGCAGTCACATATGTGCACACAACACATGCACACCACACATGCACACTCACAGACATGCACAAAACACACACGCATGTGCACTCACACTTGCACACAACACATAGGTGCGCTTACGTGTGCACTCGCACACACATGTGCCGTCACACACACACACCCATATGCAGTCACAGACGTACACATAATACACACACATGTACTCACTGATGTCCACACAACACGGGCACACCACAACACACACATGTGCACCCACAGCCACGCACACGACACACAGACACACATGGACACGTGTGTTCACACCCCACGGCAGACCTGAGTGTCCACACAGCTGGCATACAGCCTTCCCAGGGACAAATTGGCTCAGAGGCAGTTTGTGCAGGTTTGAGAGAAAGAGAACCCTGGGGCGGGGAGGCGGAGCTGGGGGTACCTGGAGGCAGGGAGGAGCTCGGGCTCTGGCGGGTGCCAGGCTGTCAGGGGCGGGTGCAGGGGGCTGGCCCGGCACTGGAGGTGCCCCCCCGTGGAGGCAGAGCCCTGTCACCGAGGCAGAGTCTGGGAGGCGCGGACAAGGAGGGTCCCTCTGCCCAGGCATCTATTGGAGCACCGCGCCGGAAGGAGCACTACCGAGCGTGCAGCAGCTCACTGGGTGCAAGCGAAGGAAACACAAGTCCTGGTGAGCCTGGGTCTCCGCACCGACAGTCGCCGGTGTGGGAACAAACACAGCCTCTCTGTGCCCGCGTCCAAGCAGAGCAGGGCATCACAGCACAGGCCCCCAGAGCCTGCTGCCAGGCGCCAAGCAGCCTTGGGAACGGGGTGACAGAGGGGTCCCGAGGTGTGAAAAACCCCGGGATGAGGATGCAACCCAGGGCGGGAGGGAGCACAGGGCTCCGCCCCGAAGAGCAGCCCAGACTCAATTTAGATAAAAGCTGAGTGACTCGGCCAGCGCCTCCCGCCTTCCTGCCAGCTGCGGGGCTGGAGGGGCTCACACTAACCTTGGGATCTCTTTCCAACCGCCTGCCTGAAGGCACCACAACAGGCGATTTCTTTCTCGTCAGTGGAGAAGGAGACTCGGGGTTTGGAGGGAGGCGGCTGGTGGGTGAGGGTGACAGACGAGACTTGATCTCGGTTTGACAGGCACCCCGCAGGCCCGCGGGGTCCCGCGAGGTTCTCGGCGCCGCGCAGGGCCATCAACAGGTCACAAGAAGCCTGCGGCCTCGGGATTCGGGGCGCGGCCCGCAGCGGACGCGCCCCGCCCGTCATCTGCTCAGGAGCCCGCGCGGCTGCAGGGTCTGCGTGCTGAACCCTCCTTCTTCCCAGCGCGGTGCTCCCCAACTCGCGGACACTGGTTTTCCAGGCTAACGTCCCCCACCGAGGCAACGTCTGAGGCAGGTGCTGGACCAGCACGTGCGAACTAAGGACACGAATTAAAGGAGTCCCAGGGGAGGCTCGCGGCAGAACAACGTCCCCAAAGCAGCGCATCGAGCAGGGTAAGTCTCTGAAAACGAGAGGGAGGCTCAACTCTGTTTCTCCAGCCTTCTGAGGTGCCCGCTCCCTACCAAGCACCCGTCTGGGCTTAGCGGGTCCTCGCGACAACCTGGGAGGCAGGAGTCCTCCCGGCCGCATCCTCCGGGAGGGAAACCGCGTGCCCGCTCCGAGAGTGAGGAGTGGGGAGGGCTTGGACGTGCGCTGGCTGGCTCCAGACTCCGGGTTTGCGGTCGCTGTGCACTCAGTCACGCCGAGGTGAGAGCTGGCGGGACTGACGCTGGGTGCCCTCCTGGGCTTTTTAGCGTATCATCTGTCTTATCAGTGCCTCTGTCATCCAGGCCCCCGGGGCCACAGGGCAGCTGCTACTGCTGCTAAGTCGCTTCAGTCGTGTCTGACTCTGTGCGACCCCATAGACGGCAGCCCCCCCAGGCTCCCCTGTCCCTGGGATTCTCCAGGCAAGAACACTGGAGTGGGCCTTCATTTCCTTCTCCGATGCATGACAGTGAAAAGTGAAAGTGAAGTTGCTCAGTCGTGTCTGAGTCTTCGGGTCCCCATTGACTGCAACCCACCAGGGTCCTCTGTCCATGGGATTTTCCAGGCAAGAGTACTGTGGAGTGGGGTGCCATTGGGAGAGCCCCAAATCGAGGCCAGAACCCGCTGCTTGAACTGATTACACCCAAACTGCTCAGCAACAACTGTGAGGGCTGTTTGGACAGCTGTCAGTGTCAGTCTGCCCATCACATGTGAAAATCAGGAATAGCTACAGGCACATTCTCAGTGCTGTTTAAACATCATACATCATGAGTAATAAAATACATGAATTACATAATGAAATGTAAGATTAACGAAAAACAATTTACCCACGACAAAATGCACCCATTTCAAGCGCTCAACTCAAGAGTCCTCAGAAGGTCCTCAGAGCTTCACCCAGTGGCTGCGGGCATCTCCAGCCGAGTCCTCACGCTCCCCTACAGGCAGTGCGTCCCGAGTGTCTGTCCCAGAGCTTCACCCAGTGGCTGCGGGCATCTCCAGCCGAGTCCTCATGCTGCCTACAGGCAGTGCGTCCCGAGTGTCTGTCCTGCGGGGGACCTTTGCTGTGTGAGCGTCCCCACAGCCAGGGCGGAGAGAGCTCCCCGTGGACCTCTCCAGCCTCCAGGCCGTGGCCTCTCTCTACGGTCAGAAGCATCTGCTCTGCCCAACGTGACCTCCTGAGGCCTGCCCAGAGGCCCACTCAGCTGGAGGTAGGTTTCCAGGCCCTAATGTAACACCTTGCATCTTCCCAGAAAGCACGAAAGGATGTCCTTCCCACCCTGAATAAAAATGGAGGTCATCCTGTGTTAACTCAGAACCCTCTTTGTCTTAGAGCTTTTCTCAATGGTAAGCGCCCCAGCCTCACTGGTTACCAGCCTCTGGCTCAGCAGGTCAGTCCTTGCTCCCAGAAGTGCCCCCATCCTTCATTTCCGGGCATCATGGTCGCAGGGTCCCGGGGTCCCTCCACCTGAAGGAGTGCTGCCCCAGGCTTTTGCGCTGGTCCTTTCTCAGCCCTGACCTTGCGTCAGGGCTTAGCGCTCAGACCTCTCTCCTTCTCTACTTCCTATTTTTGGCCGATCTCCTCTGGTCTCAGGGCACTGAATGCGATCTCTACACCACTGACTCCCAGAAGCACTGCTCCAGACTGGCCCTTGCCTCTTAAATCCAGGCCACCCCCTTGGCATCTGCGCTCAGCACATAAGTGACATCTCAGACCTTACTGTCCACCCCAGGACCCCTGGTGTCCCACAGAGGCGTGCCTCCCGCACAGCTGCCAGGCCAGTCTGACCGAGCAGCCTACCAGGGTCTAGGACAGGGTGGGGCCGCGAGAAGAGGGCATAGGTGTGTGCTGGCCCCGCCCACTCCCCAGGCACTGTGCCCTCTGACCCCTGTGTGCTCTCTGAACCCCCAGGTGCTCTGAAGGCATACTCTACTAACTCCATCTTGAAGCTGAGAAGATGGGCCCTCAGAGACACTGATGGAACCGCCCGGTGTCACACAGCTTGCAAGACCGTAAACCCTCAGGATAGGGCCCAGCGCCGCTGATGTGCACACCTGGTCCATCCCTGGGCAAGGGCAGGAGCCGGTACAGCCAGCGCTAAATGTCAGAGACAGGGCAGGGTGCAGTCTGCATGTGGCCTGGCAGGTGTGATATGGTGATAGGTGTTTTAGCCTCATAATCAGCTTAAGAGACATCTATGCGAGAGAAGAGACTTGCAGTTCCCAAGACCGGGGTGGCGGGAGAGGGATGGGCTGGGCGTTTTGGTTGCTAAGGAAGGGGGTGGTGGAGGGGTGGATTGGGAGCTTGGGATTGGCAGATGAAGACTATTATATATGGAATGGATCAACAACACAGCCCTATGGCGCCAGGAACTATATTCGATATCCTGTGATAAACCATGACGGAAAAGTATATGGGACAGGCATGTATGTGTATAATTGAACCACTTTGCTGCACAGTAGGAATTTACACAACTTTGTAAATCAAGCATACTTCCATAAAATATATTTTTTTCATAAAACACATTTTTTAAAAAAAGAGTAAAACCATGCAGAAGTCTATCCTAAGACTTCCAAATCATCAAAGGTGATATATTTCAAATTTGTGCAATAGGCTTAAAATAATGACTTAAGTGGGGGCAGAGTTCAATTACCGCTGAGTTCCATTTTAATAGTCAAATGGAAAAGAAACTCAGTATCAACCAAGGAATGGTGTCTTGTCTAAATGATGCCAGACACGTCTGATACTGTTGTCCACTGGCAAAAGATTTCTTTGCCCAAATCACAGAGACAGAGAATTTTGGAATTGAAAGGGGGCTTAGAGACTTTTTTGGTTAAATCTTACTTTACAGATATTTAATCTTTACATAAATGCTTTTTGAGTTGAAAAAAAATTAAATCCTTTTAAGCTAAGAATATACATTACAGTCTGGGAACACAGTATCGTCACAAAACATTAAAATAGCCTCCATTTATGTAATTTACTTTTGTGCAAAAAAAGTGGTTTCAGTCTTAATATTACGTAGATGAGTTGTAAATACGTCATATCATCTTCTGCAAAATGCCTTAAGAGTCACAAAATATTGTGTCATTTGAGTCACTTCTTTGGAAGGTAAGCGGTCAGGATTCAATGTTTACCCGGCGCACACAAAAAGAGGCCTGCCAGAGCTTTAGGCGACCAATCACACTAGCAAATCACAGGGCAGCTGCGCCGGTCTTTGTGTAGATTAACCACACAGCTTTTAAACCGTTCCGGCAAGTGCAAGCGAATACCAAGAACTGAAAGCAGTGGACAGAGGTGCTGAGTGAAACGTGACGTCTTCTGAAGTCCCAGGTAGGCGCCTGTTCCCACTCTGCTGCAGAAAGCAGCTCGCTGGGAACGCGGCTGGGGATGTGCTGTAGCTTTGCAAACACATCGGTGTGTGTGCCTGTAAAACCAGGAGACCACACGTGCACAGGTCTATGTGAGCGATATTTCCTATTTCTAATGTGGGAAATGTTTCCAACAGAGATACGTGTTTAGCATGGCTTTATATACAAAAGGACCCACAACCCAGTAAGGTTGAATTGAGTTCTTTATATGTAAATAATTGATATATACACACACACAATCTTTATTCGCATTTCTAGATCTGCTTCATTTCCCCCCAATGAACAGCATCCCTTCTGCACCTGGCTCGATATTCAGTCATCCTCCGTCCTCCGTGTGGACACAGCAGTGGTTTCCGTGGTCTTATTACTATCCATGTAGCACAACCAACATCCTTAGCCATGGATCCTTGGGTATTGTGAAGGTGTGTCCATGAGATGAATTTTTGTCAACAGAACGGTGAAATCGCCACATTCACATTTGACATTCGCCTGACGTTTACCAGTTTAGCACCAAACAGATTGCACCAACTCGCACCCCCACAAGCAGGACCTCGGCTCGCAAGTCCTTTGTGCTCTTGACAGGAGGCTCGCTGTGCAAGGAGCTCCCGTGCTGCGCTCACTCACGCAGTGGTGAAGGGTGCAGGCAAGGCGCTGTCTCATGGGTTTGACCCACAGCATCTGCAAACGCCACCCAGCCCCACCGGGTGCGCACAGCCAGTCCTGTTTTCAGCTGTCCTGGAAGCCCAGTGACTTCATCTGTCCCACTAAGGAGGAGTGGAATCTGAATCTGGACCCAAGCTTACTGCCTCTGGAGCCTCTGTCTTTTCACAACAGTGTGATGCATTATCTCAGTTAAAACAGGAAAACCAGGCTTACAAACCTGTGAATTAAAAACTCCTTTGGAGAAAATTTGTTTTAAAGTCCTTGGTGTTCTTTAGCAAGGACCCGGGCCCAGCACTCTGTTTATTTCACTTAACTGTTTATTTGCTGGGCATAGCTTTGACTCCGAGACGATTTCCCTTTGTCCTCATCTAAATTCCATCCTGGATTCTACAGTGACCCGCCAGCAGACGGAGCCTTGTGATTCTTAGGACGCTTTTATATGGTGATTTATCAACTTGAAAAATCAGGCGATTGACTTTGTTTTATAATTGAACACCATATTTATAGAAATGATAAGGAAAATCAGACAGCTGTTTGAGCCTGTGATAATGGCGAAAAACAACTCAGAGGGTGCTGAGTGAACTCAGCTCTCAGCAGCATGGTTTTCCCACTTCTTAGTACTTTGAAGAGCTTCCCTGGGGCTCAGACGGGAGAGAATCTGCCTGCCAACGCAGGAAAGCTGGACTTGACCCCTGGGTCTGGAAGACCCCCTGGAGAAGGGAATGGCAACCCCACTCCGGTATTCTTGCTGGAGAATTCGATGGACCGAGGAGCATTTTGAAGACAGGGTCTTATTTGCCTGGAAGGGACTGAATTTCTAGCCCTGATTCCGGAAGGTAATTCATTAGCCCGCACGCTGAGTGATTTGTGTTTCTCGTTCCCTGGGAGTTAATTGACAGGCTGAGTTCAGAGCTGCAAACCTCCACTCCATGTGCAACACAGAAGTCTCCTACGTGACTATTTATGGGTCCTGCTCACTGTGCTGTGCTGGTAACACTGGAAAATTCCCCAAGCTGTGTCCATTTCCACCCGCGAGCCCAGTGCTTGGGAGGTGACAAGTGACAGAGGAAACTGGCTCCAGGCCTGGACACCGAGCGTGGAAACTCCCTCCCAGAGGCTCAGCTGGTCGCGGGGTCGTGGGGGCACAGGACAGCCGGGCTGACGGCCGGACGCCACCTCGGCTCCATCACGCACAGAGGCTGCATATTGCTATGGCCCAGGGGCAGAGGACAGCACCCGCAGAAACGCTCCTGAGAGTGCTCTGTGCATCCTCACAGCAAAAAACTAGGCGCCCGAGCCTCCAGGGCTTCCCAAGTGGCACCAGTGGTCAAGGACCCACCTGCCACTGCAGGAGACGCGGGTTCGATCCCTGGGGCAGGAAGATCCCCCGGGGGAGGGCCCGGCCACCCACTCCAGTATTCTTGCCTGGAGAAGCCCATGGACAGAGGAGCCTGGTGGGCTTGGTCCATGGGATTGCAAAGAACTGGACACGACTGAAGCGACTTAGCACGCACACACGCCCCGAGAGGTGCCTCGTTTCGTGAGCTGTACAATGAAGTGCACTTTCACTCATAGGTCAAGTCCAGGGCTCGTGCCCCCACTGCTCTATGGAAGGAATTACCGAACTCTGCCCTGACGCAAGGATTCAGCAAAGGCACTTCTCCAGGGCGTCACAGAGGAAAGTGAGGCTCCACCCTTTCCGGGGCGGCGGGCGGGGCACGGAGCCAGTCCCTTCTCCCACCTCAGTGGTTCCCGGGCTAGTGAACTGTGCAGGGAGGAAAAGATGAACAGGTGAAGTGCAAGCAGCAGAGCGATGCTCCGCACGGTGCAGCGGCGAAGGGAGACGGTCTCCTCTGTGTGTGCGTGCACCCGTCCCCTCCTCCCGTGTCATCTACACGCCGCCGCATCTCTCTGGCTCGCTAAAGTCGGCTTCTCTATCTCAGCGTCTGTGTGTCTCTGTCTCTATCATCACCGTGTGCGTGTGCTCAGTCGTGTCTGACTCTTTGTGGCCCCCTGGACTGTAGCCCACCAGGCTCCCCTGTCCCTGGGGATTTCCCAGGCAAGAACACCGGAATGAGTTGCCACTTTGTCCTCCAGGGCATCTTCCCGACCCAGAGATCGAAGCTGCGCCTTCTGCTTCTCCCGCCTTGGCAGGTGTGTTCCACTGAGCCAGCTGGGAAGCCATCACCTCTCTATTCCTGTCTGTCAATCAGCTGCCCACCTACCTATTTGCCACCTATTTCTCTTAATCTCTGTCTTCTACTGACTAACTTTAAACATTTATAAGCTGACTGACTCATCCAAGATGTTCAAAGCTCATTAGGGAAGAACAATACAAATAAAAACAAAAGCAAAGCAGTGATAACCAACTTGAGGATCCACACAGCGTATTTCTGGTCACCTCCTCTGCTCACCCGTTAGTCTCACATTCAGTCTTTTGCTTTTGTTTTGTCCTTTACCTTCTGGTTTCGCTTGACCTTAAAAGTAACTGGGAGAAGCACCTGGTTCTAGTGATTCTTTTCAGAGGCTTGCACACGTTCTGTCTGAACCAGGAATACCTGAAAACCGATGCCACCCCTCCACTTAGCACAAGGGGGAATTCTCATTGCACACTTGCACCAAAGGCTTATTTTGCAAACACCCCTAGGAAAGAGAAGACGGAGCCAAATGCACTGTGGACTGTGAATTACTAGGCTTCCCCACAGCGGGGTGAGGGGAGGGGTGCAGTGTCCCCTTTCAGGAGCACTGAAAGGGGATAATGTGCGTTTAAATGGGAAGGTGGTTCCCTGCGATGAGGCGGAGACAGGACCCGGGGCAGGGGAGGTGGGCGTGAGTTCTGACACCACTGCTCACTAACCGTGACCCGCAGGTGACGCTTCTCCAGCCCTGTCTTCTGCTCTCTCCTTGACTCTATCTGTACAGCCTCTTGACCTGTATTTCCTCCTAAGCTGTATTTTTTTCTACCTTGGGCCCTTCAGAGTGCCTCCGTGAAACGGAATAGCAATAGAGTTCAGCTTGCAGAATGACGATGCTGATTGGGATGGATAATGTTTATGCAGCACTTGGCTTAGTGCCTGGCTTGCATTCACATTCACTCAATAGCACTTATTCCTTTCCCAAATGTACTAGGTGCTCAATAAGCAGTTTTTTGAATGAATGAATGAACAATTTGAAAGGGTCTCACATTTCATGTCTTGGAAATGTCAGAGAAATTATTTTACAGAGTTGAGCTTTCTCAAGGTCATTTAATGAGCTCGTAACAGTGTTTGGACTAACTTTAATTCCAACCCTGTGTTCTTTTCACTGGAATATGTTGGTTTTGCATTTAATTAAATTGAAGCCAATGTTAAAAAGAGTGGCAAAAGGGGGTCAGACGTTGACATGGAGCTGTGCAACCTTTTTCTTTTCTTGCACTAAAGGGTTAAACTGGCACAGCTGGGGTATCATGCTGGGCATAAGAGCAGCCCTCATACCTACGCCCAAGTCAAAAGCAAGCAGAAGTCCCAGAAGGAGGCCCGGGCCCCAGGGCAGGAATGGTTGCAGAAACAGTGTTCTGACTTGTTCCTGGGGATTGTAAAGACAGCACCTGAGAATTCTGTGACTCCCATGGAGTTGTCTCCTTAGGAGTCACCTCACTGTGGTGCCTCCATGGGCATTCCCTCAGCCTCGAGGCTTCTGGCAGTATCTGCACGTCTCGTGCAGACTGGGCTTCAGCTGGATGACCACTGGCCTCAGTGACCAGTGGTGTGCACACGGCATGTAAGAAGGGAGGGAAAGTAGCAGCCTTGGCACACACAGCAGAGTGAACACCTCAGAGCCACAGCTCCTACTTGCCTCTCATGAGGCCAAAAGCCGGCTCAAAAGGTGGTGACTTGTGCTGGGTAGTTAGAAGTTAATTTTAGTAACTGAACTGTTGAGCAGAAAGAAATCCATAGTGGGCTGCCAAGAGGCGTCCAGATTCTCATATTGCTTTAGCATGTCAGTAATTTAGCATTTCGCTGCATAAAACGACAGCCAGAAAAACAGGAGGAAGCGCTGCTGCTCAGGAATACTTGTGTTATGTTTTGGTCTTCTTCTTTTGCATGAGGCTGTGATAACGGTGGCCATACACAGGCACCAACCTCATAACCAGGCTTCTGACCTTCACATAAGCCCGTGCGTGTTTTATATAAGAAAATGGGAAATCAGTCTGCCAAGGAAGCCTACTCCCTACGTGTTAACTGGCAGCTTGCTTATATTTATCAGGTCAGGAAGCCAGATTTGTGAGATGCAAGGGCATCTCTGTCACTTTCATCTGCTCACATCATTCTGCTCACTGCAAATTGGAATTAAGCGCGTACTAAGGAATGAGGACACAATTCATGCACGCTGCTGTTTCCTAGATCTTTTCAATTAAAAATAATAGTGATGGATGAGCTTACAGTTTCACACTCATCCTGGCTTTCCTGCTCTGAGGACCATCGGTCAGGGGAGGGGCGGAGATCCCAGTATGCAGCCTCCAGAAGGCCAGGATGGAGGACTTGAGGGGTGCTGGACACCGAGCTCCCGCAGCCCTGCAGAGACCCAGGACAACACGTTCTCAAGGGGGCAAGCCTCGAGCAGCTTTCCAGATGACCTCTGGGTCTGTAACATGTGCATCTGCTGTGTATTAGTGCTTGAGATGGATGGACCTGAGATATGGGGAGAGCCCGCATGGCATGGAGCTTCTGATGCTGGAGCCTGCAGCACTGCTCCGCCCCATCCTCAAAGCCTTGGGCACCTTGTCCCCAGAGGGTCCGCTTCACCCCAGGACTTCAGGGTGGTGGATTCTGAGGGGCAAGGACGCCAAAAGAGTTACGGGTTCCCTGGCTCAAGTCACGGTGTCTCTTCCAAGGTTGAGATCCTGGCAGAAGACACGAAATAAGGGGCCTTGGGAGCTTGGGAGACTCCAGTGTGTAATCTCCATGGTGTTCAGAGCAGGCTTTGTTTTGTCATCTGTACGTGGAAGGAAAACGAACGTTCAGGACACGTCTCATTCCCTCCGACCGACCCTCCTGTCTGGATGCACCTTTCTCATCCCGATGCCCGGTCTCCTGTGTCTGGGGTCCCGGGTCTGGACGCCACCTGCTCCAGCGTGTCTGCCCCTGCCTCTTCGTCTCCTGTCTGCCCCCCACAGCATCCGTCAGGACCCATGGATTCCTCGTCCTTTCATACTGGGTTTGTGGGCAAACACCTTCCCTTTGGAGGTGCATTTCTCAGCTGGCCAACGCCACCCTTGGCCCCGGGTCCCTGGACTCCCCATCCTCTTACTGACATGCCTCATGACCAGCATTCCCACACATGCTCGTTTCCTCGCTTCTCTGGACCCTTGGGAGCCTATATCCACCTGGGGAGGGGGGCAGGGGCTCAGGGTGCAGCCCCTTCCAGCCCCCGTCCACCCAGTGAAGCCCCTCACACCTTGGCAACACAGAAACCTCCTGTAACTGGCTCGTTTCCAGGAGGGAATGGTGAGTTCACTTTGCTCAGCTGACTTCCGCTTCTCCGTGTGCCCCCAGCCCCCACCACACGGCCTTATCCTGAGTGAAGTGAGGTGCTTTGAGCGCCAGGTGGGCATGGCCGTGCATGGGCTTCTCTGCTCACAGGAGAGGGGCAGACGCTCTCTTCTGCAGGGAAAGACCACTCACTCCGTTTGCCTTGTTTCTGAGCCCACGAGGCAAACTGGTCCAGTGCATTCTTGTGCTTCCCCACATCCTTCAAGGGACCTGGGAATCCACAGGTGACCCACAGCCCTTTCACCACTGCGGCGGATTCTAAACTGTCCCGTAGTCTCCTGAAACTGCTGAAGGCTCTCAGCGTTCCTGTCTATGATGGCAGGTGCTTCCAGAAGGAAGTGTTCATCCCTCATTTCCCTCTTTGGATCCTGCATCCCCCTCCTGCCTGCCCTGCCCCAACCCCTTCCTGTTTCTTCTCCTCTTCCTCCCAGCCTTGGGTTATTCCCATCACGCATGTGCGTTCAGTCATGTCCTGTCCAACTCTTTGTGACCCCGTGGACTGTAACCCATCAGGCTCCTCTGTCCATGGGATTTCCCAGGCAAGAATCCTGGAGTGGGTGGTCATTTCCTTCTCCAGGGGGTCTTTCTGACCCAGGGATCGAAACTGGGTCTCCTGCATTGACAGGTGGATTCTTTACCCAACCATTAATCACCACACGTGGGCACCATCCAGAGCCTGCTGTGGGGGATGCCATCTGTGACAAATGGCTCATCACAACTGAGCCAGGATAAGACCAGAGCTTCATAGTTCAGTTCAGTTCAGTCACTCAGTCATGTCCGACTCTTTGCAACCCCATGGACTGTCGCATGCCAGGCTTCCCTGTCCATCACCAACTCCCAGAGCTTGCTCAAACTCATGTCCATTGAGTCAATGATGCCATCCAACCATCTCATCCTCTGTCGTCCCCTTCTCCTCCTGCCCTCAATCTTTCCCAGCATCGGGGTCTTTTCCAGTGAGTCAGTTCTTTGCCTCAGGTGGCCCAAGGATTGGAGTTCCAGCTTCAGCATCAGTCCTTCCAATGACTATTCTGGACTGATCTCCTTTAGGATGGACTGGTTGGATCTCCTTGCTGTCCAAAGGACTCTCAAGAGTCTTCTCCAACACCAAACTTCAAGAGCATCAATTCTTTGGCACTCAACTTTCTGAGTCCAACTCTCACATCCATACATGACTACTGGAAAAACCATAGCTTTGACTAGACAGACCTTTGTTGATAGTTTCTGCTTTTTAATATGCTGTCTAGGTTAGTCATAGTTTTTCTTCCAAGGAGCAAGCATCTTTTAATTTCATGGCTGCAGTCACAATCTGCACTGATTTTGGAGCCCCCAAAAATAAAGTCTGACACTGTTTCCATTGTTTCCCCATCTATTTGCCATGAAGTGATGGTACCGGATGCCATGATCTTAGTTTTCTGAATGTTGAATTTTAAGCCAATGTTTTCACTCTCCTCTTTCACTTTCATCAAGAGGCTTTTTAGTTCCTCTTCACTTTCTGCCATAAGGGTGGTGTCATCTGCATATCTGAGGTTATTGATATTTCTCCCGGCAATCTTGATTCCAGCTTGTGCTTCTTCCAGCCCAGCGTTTCTCATGATGTACTCTGCATAAAAGTTAAATAAGCAGGGTGACAATATACAGCCTTCACATACTCCTTTTCCTATTTGGAACCAGTCTGTTGTTCCATGTCCAGTTCTAACTGTTGCTTCTTGACCTGCGTACACATTTCTCAGGAGGCAGGTCAGGTGGTCTGGTATGCCCATCTCTTTCAGAATTTTCCACATTTTGCTGGGATCCACACAGTCAAAGTTCACAGTCAGCACCAAAGATGTCCCTCACATGGCACTTCTGGCCGTTTGCACAGAGAACAGCGTACTGAGGAATACAACTCTGCAACCCAGTCCCTCAAGCATCACTTTCTTTCCTAACACAAAGCAATTCTGGTAAGTGCTTTAAATTGTTACTGTGATGCCCCATTTTATCAAACTCTTATTTTTTAAGACTTCACTTCACTCTATTCTCTTCTTGGTTACAAGGCTCATTTTCTTTTCTTTTTTTTTTTTTTCTGGATGTGCAGGTCTTTGCTGTGGCATGCGGGATCTTTACTTGTGTTATGAGGGATCTCGTTCCCTGACCAGGGATGGAACCTGGGTCCCTGCATTAGGAGAGTGGAATTTTAACCACTGGACCAGCGGGGAAGTCTCTCTAAACTTTCTCTTAATGACTCCTTTACTCTAGATGTCCACAGAAGGTCAGGGAGAATGGAAGGCTGGAAGTGCCGGTGGTGAGCACTGCCACGTGGAGGTGACTTGCGTGCCGGGCCTCGTGCAGCACATGGACGGACGGAGAGGCCTTCCCCCAAAGAGGGGGAGAGCATGAGTGGAAGCCGTTTCTAGGAGTCACGTGGGTGAGCTCTGGAAGGGCCGTGGTGATTTTTAAAGCTGGGTCCCACCTCACTCAGTTAGGGTGTCCTGCGGAAGCCTGAATTCTGGACAGAGCTCGGAGAGGTCACCCCATCTCGACAGCTGCACGTGGAAAGGTCAGGGCATGGAGGCAAGCAGCTACAGCTTTTTGTTTTCATCTTCCAGGTCCTCCTGACCAAAAGCGTGCTGGGGGCATTGAATGCTGAAGGAGACATGCCTTAGGGTTCTTAGTTGAGCTATTCATTAGATCGCTGGGTCTCAGGTTTTTCTCCTGGCTGCGGAATCCAGGGAAAATCTAATTTGCAGTGCTTGTCTTAAAGGGACAAAGGTTAATCAAGGTCAAGATCTGATGCGGATGAAGCTGCCCTGTGCCTCTGGACTTCAACTTCCCGAAACACAAAGTGTGGATGCCGGGCTCGGGGGGAGACACCGACTCCTTCATCAGGAAGAGGTGGCATCAGGGGTGCACAAAAGTGGAGCTCCAGGTGGGGCTCCAGGCTTCCCTGTAACAGGTATCGACTTCAGCAAATATTTACTCGCGAAACAGGGTTTGCAGATGACTGTTGACTAAGTGTTTGAAATCAGTGCACTGGGTCACAGGAGCGAGACGGTCACTTTTACTTGTGGGGGGCCCCTCTCTCGTATCTGGAGAAGTTGGGGGCTTAACATCTTCAGAGAAAATCAGAGCCTGGGGCAGGAGTCACGCCCAGCACACAGCTGAAGGCTCCGGCCTTGAATCACTGCATCAGAGCCCCATGTTGAAGAAGACTTGCAGACTGGCTTGTGACGGCTGGGCTTCTTGCAAATACAGACATCCCAGCCACAGCACACACTCATGGTTCCACGTGGAGTACACAGGGCCGCCCTACCCTCCGCCCCAGAGCCCCTTTCAGGGAACCCCCAGAGCCAGGGGTGCCCCCATCTCTTGGCAGCCAGGGCTGACCTTCATCTTGGTCTTTGTGATCTGGAGTATCAGGGGACAGGGTGGACAGGCACGGCCCGGGCGTGGAGAGAGGATCATTCTCAGGGCCTCGCCTTTCAGACACTGCTCCCCAGTCCAAAGTCGGGGATGACCGCACACCCCACTTAGACCTTCTGACCTGAGAACGTGCGTGTAAGAGCCGTGCTAACCCGAGAGCAGGACGTGAAGGCAGGACACTATTTCTAGTTTAGAACCAACGTGTCCGTCCCTCCCTGCAGCATCCCCAGCCAGTTTAGGGGACACGGAACACTCTGTGCAAATGCGCCAAATCCGCCCATCCAGGCACATGCGCAGAGGCGAAGAGAAGGCGCGCGCCCCTCCCGCGGCACCGGGTCAGACAGAGCTCCGCTCTCGCCAGCGGAGACTTGCCCACGCTCACTGCCCTGCTGCCACGGGCCGCCTCGGTCCACACACCCGCCGGCTGGTCACCCAGCTCCAGTTCTGGGTGCAGAGAAGCGAGTATACCAGCTTCCAGAGGAAGAAACAGCGCGCTAGAGACACAGAGATTCAGATGAGTCCCAGCGGGAAGGAGAACCCCAGCTTTGTGCTGGGGGTGGGCAGGGCCCCTTTCGCTCTCAGCTCAGAAGACGGGCCCGCATCGCGGGTCGGGGGAGAAGCTGGTCTCCATCCACCCTCTCGGGAGTCAGCGCTCTAGTGCCCCTCACGGCCCAGACTGTCCCCTCGTGTGCCACACACACACACACACACACACACACTGGGCTGGTTCCACTCCCCTCATGGCCCAGACTGTCCCCTCGTGCGCCACACACACACACGCCACACACACACACGCACACACACACACATATGCCACACGTACACACACACACTGGGCTGGTTCCACTCCCCTCATGGCCCAGACTGTCCCCTCGTGCGCCACACTTACACACACAGGCCACACACACACACGCACACACACACATATGCCACACGTACACACACACAGTGGGCTGGTTCCCCTCCCCTCTCTCTGGCACAGCCACCCAAAACGAGCAGCGGCGGCGGCGTCAGGGCAGAGCTCCTGGGGCTCAGCTGACGGGCTGTTTCCTGGACAAAGCGGACGCACGACCTCCGCGCCCGAGCCGGGTGTTGGCAGGCGCCCCTTCTCTCCCCGCATCCCTTCACATTCAGCCTCTTCTTTCTTCTGACGTTTTATTCCTTTTCTGACATTTCCTCTCCATTCTTTCCCCACTTTTTCCTCCATTTCCCCTGTCTTCCTCCACTAACTGGTCACCTTATTAACCAAAGTGTAGATTTAGCCTGTGACATTTTTCTTGAGTAAAGTATGTCAGTCATGCTCTAAAAACTGATTGAAACGCAGTCTTGACTTTAAGTCTGATATGTGTATGGAAAAGGTGGGCTGGGTCAACCCCAAAATGGCAGCAGTGCTTCTTTCTAGAAGGAGAGATTCAGAGTGCTTCTCTTTTTTATTGCTACTTTGAAAATCTTACATAATTAGATTTTTTTCCACAGCAAACAAATGAAATATATGTATAACTCCTTACATAAGTCTCTAAACAAAACAAGAAAAACATGAATGTGCCTTTACTTCCAAATGGCCTTGAATCACGTATTTGAAAGCGAGATTGGATGTTACAGCCTCCTCTAAACATACCGGAGACTTTCTCCCTCAGAGGCAGCATCTGGAGGTCAGGGACAATGTCATCTTCCTCAAGGGCCGCACCCTCCCCCCCATGGTGGGGGGGGCAGTCTCTGCAGGCAGGAGACCCTCAGCCCGCGGTTGAAAGCATATTTCTTTTTTCCTACCATTGTCATGGAGTTATTTAACAACTTAGATGTTTAAGTCAAATACTAGACTGTCAAAAGTAATTCGGAAAGAGAAAGACAAATATCCCATGATACCACCTAAGTGTGAAATCTAAAATACAGATGAACTTACCTAGAAAACAGAGACAGACTCACAGACAGAGAGAACAGGCCTGTGACTGCCGAGGGAGAGGCAGGCGAGGGCGAGAAGGGGTTGGGATTTGGGGTCAGAAGGTGCAAACTGGTACACATAGGAGGTAAGCACGGTCCAGCTGAACAGCACAGGGAGCTGCGCTCAATATCCTGGGATAAACCATAATGGAAGAGAGTGTGAAAAACAGGACGCATATGCATATATATACAGATACAGAAAACTGAGTCAGTTTGCTGTACAGCAGAAATTAACACAACATTGGGACTCAAGTCTATTTCAAATATATATATATATATATATATATAAAGGTATGCTGCCAAGAACCAGGATCAGAGTAACGTCCAATTTCTCATTCATAGATTTGCACGTTGCTCTTCGGGTTGAACTTAAAAGTCCGACGATTAACACTACACGTATCTGGGAGAGATACAGAGGGAAAAAGAAAGAAAGAAGACAGCCCTTGCCTGTCACTCACCCCGGGAGCTGCACCGCGTCCCAGAAGGCATCAGCGCTCCTGAGCAGGACCCCTGCCTCCTCTGAGCCGCCCACGCTCCTCTGGGGCCAGGGGCAAAGATGAATGCATCTTTGTACAGTGTCTTCCAGGCTTCCCTGGTGGCTCAGTGGTAAAGAATCTGCCCGCCAAACAGGAGACGGGTGTTTGATCCCTGAGTCAGGAAGCTCCCTGAGAAAAGAAAATGGCAGCCCACTGCAGTGTTCTTGCTTGGGGAATCCCAAGGACAGAGCAGCCTGCAGGCTACAGTCTATGGGGTCACAAAAGAGTCAGACACGACTTAGCGGCTAGACAACAACAACCACGCCTTTCACTGAGTCTGGGGAAATGCGCATTGATTGGTTAATTGAAAGAAAGAGGGCAGGAAAGAAGGAAGGAAGAACGTCACAAGTACAGAATTTACCACTTGAGTAACTGGAAGCTCAGAGTGAGCCATCAGGAAGTTTAAAGTGGACAGAGCTTTCCTACAAAGACATGCATGAGCTCCATGCCCAGACTGCTCCCCTGCCCCTGTGATCCTCAGTGAGCTCAATGCCCGAGGAGCAGAGACCCAGTAAACACCTCTGAAATGGACACAGAAGTAAGACTAACATGTTTCGTGGCCCACTGTAATTACTATTCCTACCATGAAACCAGGAGGAAGGCCTGGTTCAGAAAGCTCCAGGGCCTCCGGGAGATCTTGTCTAAGGGGCGGGTTGATCTTAACTCACGGTGAAGCGGAGAAGAATGCAGTTACAGGGGGTCCACAGCCAGGCTGGGGTCACGGCATCAGGAGAGGTGCCCATGGGCCTGAAGCCCAGGTGTGTCTGGGGACCCAGGAGACCCCCAAAACCTGTAGAAGAGGATAAAGGAGGGGCCCGAGGGGGAGAGACAGTGAGGGTCCCACCACAGAGGAGGTGTGAAGGGGTCTGCACACAATCAGTGGATAAAAGGGAGAAGACACACAGGCTGACCTTACAAATGATGTTGCAGTTTCGTAAAAATACACTTTGTCATCATTTCCTGAACAAGCTTAAAACTGAGCTTCCAGCAGGCTAATTGGATTCTGAAGGCCCTAAAGAGAGAATATGGAATTCTAAACCATTCTTGCTGAATTCTTTTGCAAATAATTCTTTTGTAAAGTAATCCACTCCACAAACTTTATCTTGTGATGATTGCTTAAACACTACCATAGACTCACACAGCCTATTCCATAATCAGGACAGCTGGATTCTGGGCCAGAGAGACAGACGCAGACATGGACACAGAGACGGGGAGACGCAAACTTCAGGCCTTGAGAGGCAGGTTTTGAAAGCTGGCTGTGGCAGGCGTCGTGGGAACTCCCGGTGGCCTTGGTGGCCAGCTGCCTAAGGAGAGGCAGGTTTTGAAAGCTGGCAAGCGTCATGGGAACTCCCAGTGTCCTTGGTAGCCAGCTGCCTAAGGTGCAGAGAAGGGCAGACACTGGGACTTGAAGCTGCCACGCCGAGGTTCAGAGACCCCTGGTCTGTGCATATCCTTTTCCAGCTTGGTTTTGTGTACAGGATGCATCAGACGCGCGAGGTAGAATATGCAGTAACTGAAATAGGCGTGTTTCCTGCATGACTGACTGCCCTTTGGCTTTTGTGAGGAGCCTAAGTGGGATTAAGTTGCTTCTGGACTCTGGTGAGAGCTGCAAGCAGCCTGGTTACACTGGCTGTTTCAGTACATGCACCAGCTCTGACTCTCAAGCTAGTTTCCAGAGAAAAAGTGCTCACATCACAGAAAAACATCCTCCCTAATTGGCAGCCTTGTTAGCGGTGGTTTCCGCAGAAAGCCTACATGCAGGAGCCGCAGCAGAGCCTGACAGGCTCCGGTGTCTCAGTGACTACCTTTTGGACATGCCCCAAAGCAATTAAACACAGTCTCCGTGACAGAACTCTCACAGGAGCTTGGAGATTATAATTTCAAATTCGTTTCTATTTCTGATGCTGCGTGTCCAGTCCATAAGACAACATTCGCGCTCCTTCACTGTCCGTGTGTCCTGGTACACACGCGCACGAAATCGGGGGGAAGCCACGGTCTCTGCGGATGGAGGGTGGTTCCCAAAGTCTGATCCACGTCCTTCAGGCTTCTGTCTGTTTCCATTTGCAAAACTAAACAGTAAACATTTGCAGGTATCCTGGCTTGGGGACAGGTAAGGAGTAAAGAAAGTTCTCACAGACAGACAAGGGCCACAGCCCGCTCACCCGGGCAAATGTGGACGAGCCCTCCGACGTCTGTACAACAGGCACACCGACCAGATGCCAGGTTCCAGATGCAGACGCCGAGTCTCAAAGGTCAGGCTTCCTGGGGTGAGGCGGGAGGTCCCGGCAGGGGGCACCTGGTGCAGCTCTGGGCACGTGCCCTGGTGATCACGCGGGGCCCTTTCTGTCTCCGCCTGAGCCTCCAGGGTGAGGGTCAGTTCACAGGCTGGGGGTGGCAAAGAGGGAACCAGGGACAGAAACACAGCTGCGGGCACCGGCTCTGTGCCCCCGTTCCCACGACACAGGGTCTCGGGAATCTCCCACAAAGTGATGGGTGGGAATGCCTAACTCAGTGCCTGGAAGACGGTCCTGAAAAAGCGTTCACTGTCGTGATTATTGTGATAACGTCAAGAAGAAACTGCGGTGAGCAAACTGTAAACATACTCACCAAATTTCCACAATTCCAACCGTCCCCAGTGGATTTCTCACCTAGGGGTGTTTCTGAGATCAATTCAGGACTCAGAGCAGCAGTAAACACGAGAGTCCCGAGTCCTCACCCTCACAGGGCAGGAGGCCCAGAGATTCTGAGCCAGCGTACAGCCCAGGAAGACAATATTCGTTTGACAAAAGTATCAGTTCACAGAGGGAGGCACAGGAATGCCAGCACTTCCTCTGTGCGCTTGGACGCTGACGTTAAAACATTCTGAAAGTCACTGCAGAAACGGACCCGAGGAAGACGCATACAAAACACCTGCATAAAGGGATGGCAAAGATGAACTCTGAGTGTTTCACACCATTCAACCTGATGGGAACGTCTGCTGGACGCACCACGTTTGTGGGCTGCAGAGACGACGTGGCAGGAGGTCAGCACCCACCCCCCGCCTCCACAGAGGTGTCCACACTGTCACCCCCGGAACCTCGGATTGTCACCGTCCTTGATGGGGTGGGGAGGTTTTCCAGATTTCCCAGCTGGACTCTGTCATCACAAGGGTCTTTACAAGAGAGGGATGGAGGCAGGAGAGCCAGAGTCAGACAGAGACGGGAGGAGCTGAGGAGCTGCTGGCCAGGAGCGTGGAGGAGGGGCCCCAGACCACGGACGCGGGCGCGCGAGAAGCTGGGGACACAAAACAGACACGGCCCTGAGCCTCCAGGAGGAGGCGCCCTGCCTCCCCCATCTGCCCCGCAGCTGGAGTCATCGGGGATTTCTGACCCGTGAAACCGTGAGGTTGTGAATCTGCATTGTTTTATCCACTGAGTCAGTGGCCCCCTGCCACGGCCACCGTGGGCACCGAGCCAGAGTCCCCGGCTTCTCAGTGCAGCGTCGTCCACCTGGGGGCACCTGGCTCATCTCTGTGTGGCCCGAGCCGGTCAAGAAGGGCCAGGAAGAGCGTGACAGCAATCATGAACCCAGCAGGCTGTGGGCAACGCCGACGTCATCCCGGGGGCGGATGGCATCCAGGGTCAGGAGGGAGATGGGTGGCCGGGTCTGGGGGTCTCAGTCTGAAGGAGCTTCTGTCTCCCCGGCCCGAGGCTGCTGGGGTGCGGCTGTGGGGACAGGGGAGGTGATGGACCCCAGGGGGCTGAGGAGGACCGTCCTATCGGCCGGAGGAGAAGGAAGCTTCTAGAGCCTCGCAGCAGGAGTGTGAGTGTGACCAGCCCCCTCCAGCCTCCCTTCGGAAACCAGAGAGCGTTCCTACTCACTGATGTGAAGCGATCCCCAGTGACCCAGTGGGAATCAGCCAGAAGGAGGCTGAGCTCTTGGGCCAGGTGAGGGCTGAAGGTTTTAAAAAAATGTCCACCTTGATCTACCCCTGCAGGTAAAAGCTGCTCAGTTTTATCAACCGCTTACTTAGCAGCAGCCAAAGTGCCCAAGGTTTGGGCAATCGTTCCCCTGAGAGTCTGTGAAAGCGAGGACACGGCCAAGGTGAGCCTGGAGGGGAGTCAGAACCTCCCGGAGGCTCATCCCGCTGGGGCAGCTCCACACACTGCCTAACAGGGGCATACCGTTGGCGTGGCCGTTCCAGAAGTTACCTGAGTCATTTACCCAGTGCATCCAAGCTCCTTATTCTCCTCTTAACATCCCATTCTAATAGGAGCTTCCCGGCTTGGCTCAGACTGAAAAGAATCCTCCTGCAACACGGGAAACCCTGGTATGATCCCTGGGTTGGGAAGATTCCCCAGAGGAGGGCATGGCAACCCACTCCAGTATTCTTGCTGGAGAATCCCATGGGCAGAGGAGCCTGGCGGGCTACAGTCCACAGGGTCACAGAGTCAGACATGATTAGTAACTAACACACTTCACTTTCACACTAAAAGAGCACGGGACAAAAATGTGAAGAAAAAGCTAAATCATAGCATTAATTATTATTGAAAATCACTGGCCAAATACCATGTTTTAACTTAGAAAACAGTTCGGTAAATTAGGGTAAGTATACTAAATAATTCAGTCCTAAATATTCATCGGAAGGACTGATGCTGAAGATGAAACTCCAATACTTTGGCCCCCTGATGCGAAGAACTGAGTCATTTGAAAAGACCCTGATGGTGGGAAAGATTGAGGGCAGGAGGAGAAGGGGACGACAGAGGATGAGATAGTTGGATGGCATCACCGACTCAACGGACCTGAGTTTGAGTAAGCTCCGGGAGTTGGTGATGGACAGGGAGGCCTTACGTGCTATGGTCCACGGAGTCGCAAAGAGTGGGACACGACTGAGCTACTGAACTGAAGGAAATAAAACAGTTTACAGACTCTGAGAAGAACTGTTTACATAGGACTCTACAGCCACCAGACAGGAACATAATAGAAGGCGAAGTGTCAGAATCTATTAAGTGATAATATATGTTGGAAGCTGTTCTAATAGTGAAGTTAGAGGCGGTTTCTATTTTCTCCTATATTTTCCTTATTTTCTGCCATTTTCTTGCAATGAGCCTATATTCCTGTTCTCATCAGAAATAAAGCAGAAATTCTAAATGCACTAGAAATAGAAACCTGCCTGATTTGTGAGGCCTTGCTCCCCACCCCACCCCAAGGTCTGCCTCCTGCTCTGAGCCTGGTGTTCCCTGAGAAGCTCCCCGGGGCTCCCTCACCTCCAGGCATGGAGGCCCACCCACACCAGGCCTCCAATCACAAGAGAAGCTTTAGTCAGTGGTGACCCACCTGCCTTCTGAGACAAGCCTCCTCTGTCCGTCCGTAGGAAGCCCGGTCATTGCAAGGGGCACACTCAGGAGGAACCAAGACGTGATGGAGAGTGCACATCAGACACCCGGGATGTTCTGTCTCCATCAGCGCATGTGACTCGGGACATCCAGAACCCACTGGTGAATAATCGATCCAGCCGTGAAAGACACATTACTAGGGTCTGAGAGCGTGGGCCAGAATGCCTTGACCTTACAGCGAACTTACTTCTGACCAATTCAAGAGCTTTTCTGAAGCATCTGTAAGAGCCAGGGTCAATATGGGAACAGGAAGAAAGAAAGCCACTTCAGGAAATGGTTGGCACTTAATGAATGTGGTGGGGTTCAACCCCTCAATCGTGGCCTACTCTGCGACCCCGTGGACTGCAGCCTGCCAGGCTCCCCTGTCCATGGGATTCTCCAGGCAAGAATACTGTAGTGGTTTGCCATTTCCTTCTGCAGGGGATCTTCCCAACCTGGGGATGGAAGCAGGGTCTCCTGCACTGCAGGCAGATTCTTTACCATCTGAGCCACCAGGGAGCATAGGAGGCCCCTAAGAAATACAAAGCATGGGAAGAAAATTCTCTAAAGTTAGCCTAGTCTCAGGCAGGAGCAAAATGCAAACTAAAGCCCAGCCTTTGTATTTAGCAGTACTTCCCTCCTGTGTCAGCTGCCTGGAAGGGGGCCCCCAGCCCGGCCTTGCCGGGTCCCAGCCCTCTTCCACGAGCCATGCCCACATGCCCGGCCCCCACCGGCCTCCTCCCACCACCTCCGACTGCAGCACAGGACAGGCCGAGGACTCCAGGACCAGAACCGCCCCCTGCAGGGCCTCCTCCCAGCCCGAGGACGTTCTCAGGCGTCTCCCCGCCCAGGTGAGCTGGTCCACACTGGGCCTGGTGGCGCTCCTGCCCTTCAGGGATGGGCCTGCACTGCTCAATCCTGCGACCTAGGGTCAACAACATGTCCCACAGCTGATTCCTAAATTCCTGCACACAAGAACAGGCATTCAAGGGCAGGTTTCCACAGGTGGACTGGATGGGGGATGAAGGGAGGACACACGTGAGCTGAAGAACAGGGCGTGTGTCCGTCCCAGCGCAGCAGGGCAGTGTCCGCTGGACAGAGGAAGGGTCCCTCCCTGGCTTCCCCCACCCCCAAGGTGATTTCCGGGTGGGCTCCATGGTGTGCCCAAGGTTCCAAAATTCCTTCTCTTCCCTCCCCCTCCTTCTTCTATCTGGACCTTCTAGAACATTCTGCCGCCTAAAAAATACACATGCCAGACCAGTCCCTCCTTCTGGCCAAAATGCTTAATGCACACATCCTAAATTTTCATTTACATATACAGTCAAAGAAATGTCTTAAAAGGTTTTAAAAGAAAAGAAAACATATCCAAACCAAATTTCCATGCCTTACTTTTTTTTTTTCATGCCTTACTTTAAAAGGTGACTTTTTGTGCAACATTTTAGAGTCAATCAAAGAGAAGAATTTATAAAAAAATAACCTGGCTTGTGTTGTTCTGGCACCAAAGGAAGGAAGAAGGGAGGGAGGGAGGGGGGGACCCACCAGCTAAGGCACGTGACCTCCGGATCAGCCTCCTGCCCCTTCCACTTCTGCCTGAGTCAGCGCGTGAAACTTCTGGGCGATCATCAAAACTGAGTGCGGCACGGAGGGAGCCGCAGAATACCGGCTTCACCCGGAGACGCCGAGACATCGCGCGCTCACGCCTCGTGTCCACGGGGAGAGAGGGACGGGGTTACCAGGGAGGACTGCAAACGTGTTTGTGAAAAAGAGTCCCCAAGAGTGCCCGTGAAGAACCTCTCTGGGCGGCAGCAGAGAAGTGGGTCAGAGCAGCAGACCCCCAGAGGAGGAAGCGGAGAAGGCGGGGCCGGGCACACCGAGAAGACCCCCGGTCACCGACTGACGCTCCCCATCTCAGGCTGGGTTAGTGCGCCTGAGCCTCCCGCAGGGCCGGAGGAGACTCCCGAGAGTGCCCTGGACTACAAGGAGATCAACCTCCATCCTAAAGGAAAGCAGTCCTGGGTGTTTATTGGAAGGACCGATGCTGAAGCTGAAACTCCAATACTTTGGCCACCTGATGCAAAGAACTGACTCGTTGGAAAAGACCCTGATGCTGGGAAAGATTGAAGGTGGGAGGAGAAGGGGACGGCAGAGGATGAGATGGTTGGATGGCATCCCCGAGTCTATGGACATGAGTTTTAGTAAGCTCCGGGAGCTGGCGATGGACAGGGAGGCCTGGCGTGCTGCAGTCCATGGGATCGCAGAGAGTCGGACACGACTGAACAACAGCAAAACCTTCCTCAGGACAGTTTTTCCGGTAGAAGACTCCACGTCTCAGGCAAAAGTTCTAGACTACACACATACACACACGCGTGCACGAGCGCGGACCACACGGTGGCCACTCCACTGATTACATAATGCGTGTATATCACGTCTGACATGGCGCCCTCTGCTGACGAACACACGAATGCCTGTGCACACCTGTCCAAACACAAAACTGATGGCTGAACAGACCGTGTTTTCCTGCGAGTGAGTCGGTGGGAAGACTCCCTCAGGACCGTGGTCCACACGCGCGTCGTCTGATGCTCGGGGGATGAGCCAGTCGCTGGGCAGCAGCGGGGCCTCGGGGAGGCTGTGGGGCGGCTGCTTCCAGAGCTGCACGTGGGGCACCGTGGCGACCCTCAGGGGAGCGGGCCGCGGGGGCGTGGGTTCTGGGGAGCCCCACCCCCATCAGGGCCGCCCGACCTCCGCTCCCGCTCTCACACAGGTCGTTACGACGGCTGAATTAATTCTCGGTGGTCAATCCTGCGAGCCCTCACTGGCATTTAGGTCAGTACAGCTCAGCTCTCATCACTATTGTTATCTAGTTACTCTGGCTTAAGCTCGCAGAAAAGTGATAGAGACACAGAATTTCAAAGCACTTAACTTCTATGCAGAGTACATCATGAGAAACGCTGGACTGGAAGAAACACAAGCTGGAATCAAGATTGCCGGGAGAAATATCAGTCACCTCAGAGATGCAGATGACACCACCCTATGGCAGAAAGTGAAGAGGAACTCAAAAGCCTCTTGATGAAAGTGAAAGTGGAGAGTGAAAAAGTTGGCTTAAAGCTCAACATTCAGAAAATGAAGATCATGGCATCCTGTCCCACCACTTCATGGGAAATAGATGGGGAAACAGTGGAAACAGTGTTAGACTTTATTTTTCTGGGCTCCAAAATCACTACAGATGGTGACTGCAGCCATGAAATTAAAAGACGCTTACTCCTTGGAAGGAAAGTTATGACCAACCTAGATAGCATATTGAAAAGCAGAGACATTACTTTGCCAACAAAGGTTCCTCTAGTCAAGGCTATGGTTTTTCCAGTGGTCATGTATGGATGTGAGAGTTGGACTGTGAAGAAGGCTGAGCGCCGAAGAATTGATGCTTTTGAACTGTGGTGTTGGAGAAGACTCTTGAGAGTCCCTTGGACTGCAAGGAGATCCAACCAGTCCATTCTGAAGGAGATCAGTCCTAGGTGTTCTTTGGAAGGACTGATGCTAAAGCTGAAACTCCAGTACTTTGGCCACCTGATGCGAAGAGTTGACTCATTGGAAAAGACTCTGATGCTGGGAGGGATTGGGGGCAGGAGGAGAAAAAACAGAGGATGAGATGGCTGGATGGCATCACTGACTCGATGGACGTGAGTCTGAGTGAACTCCGGGAGATGGTGATGGACAGGGAGGCCTGGCGTGCTGCGATTCATGGGGTCGCAAAGAGTCGGACACAACTGAGCGACTGATCTGATCTGATCTGATCTGATTCCACTGCTTCCTGGTGGAAACACTTGCGGGCGCCTCCCCCTGCAGCCATGACTCAGGGCAGCTGCGCGGCCCCTCCCTCCGTCTGAGGACGGCCCCCGCCCCGCGGCCCCGCCCCGCCCGGCCAGGCTCCGCCCCCGTCTCCGTCTTCCTTGCAGTCCTCGACCTCAGGCTTTGCTGCACGGGCCCTACCTTCTGGCTCGGCTTCTCGCATCCACACCTCCTCTCCCACGTCTACATTCCCAACCTACTCTTTTTATTATCATTCTTAACTCATCTACTTTCAGGTAGCTTCACCTTGCTTCACCTGGTGCTGTGCTTAGTCACTTAGTCATACACTCAGGACTGTAGCCCGCCAGGTTCCTCTGTCCATGGGATTCTCCAGGCGAGAATACTGGAGTGGGTTGCCATGCCCTCCTCCAGGGGATCTCCCCCACCCAGGGATTGAACCCGGGTCTCCGCATTGCGGGCGGACCTGGAGAGATGATTAAATTCAGACTACCAGGCCCCACCAGAAAGTCCCTGTGTCTGCGGATGTAGGATGGGCCAGAATGCGCTTTCTTGGCAAGTTTCCAGGTGCTGCTGCTGCTGAGGGTGATGTGGGCACCCCGCTGAGAACTCGGCCTAAAAGAAGAGTCACCGCTACTAACTTAAGTCACTACCCCCACCCCGCTTCCTACAGGAAGAGCAGGAATTAATTCAAGCGAAAAAAGTCCCCTGGGATTTGAGATTATGACTTTGATTTCAGCGTTCATATTTTAAACTGTCATCAAGTTTTTCTGTATGACTAAAAATGGGAGGGCTTCCCTGGTGGCTCAGATGGTAAAGCGTCTGCCTGCAATGTGGGAGACCAGGGTTTGGTCCCTGGGTCGGGAAGATCCCCTGAAGAAAGAAATGGCAACCCATTCCAATATTCCTGCCTGGAAAAACCCATGGCTGGAGGAGCCTGGTAGGCTACAGTTCATGGGGTTGCAAAGAGTCCAACACAACTTAGCGACTTCACTTTCCCTTTCTTTCAAAAATGGGAAGGTATTTAAGATCTTTTCCAGGTCTGTTCTATGTCCATGCCACACTCACGGCTTGATTGTGGTCTTCATGGGTACCAGGTGGGTGCCATATTGTGAAAAGTCCAGTATATTACATCTAGCAGATAGATAGAGACTCTAAAGCAGCATGTTTTGTATATAACAGGTTATATGATGACATATCCAGGATTTCTACAAAAAGTAAAAATAAAAAAAAAAAAGAAAATACATAGAAACCCTGATTAAACTAAAATGTCTTTCCACCTTGTACTCATGACTTATTTCCATTACTTTACATAATTTTATTCCTTAAGAAAAAGAACTTCTCTGTTTGGTTGCATTTGCAAAGTATGTTCCACAAAGATCAAACTTTGAAGCTGGTATAAATGAAAGTGTTCCTGGTTAATCTAACAAGAGAAAGTAACACCTCTCCTTGACTCTCTGCTCCTGCTGAGATGAAACTCTCATGTCTTCTGATGTTTATTTCTACTCCAATTAATGCCAGGGCACCGATCAGATCTGAAGTCATGTTTGGTGATTGACTCTCGATTTGCAGCCCACAGGGATAGTAAAGAAATAGTTGCAAAATCAAACAGTTTGAATCAATGAGGAAATTGTAAATCTTTACCAAAGGTTGCATCAGGTGGTCCTTACAGTAATTGAAGGAATTTATGGTTTTGAATTTATTTTCCAGACTTATAAGCCCAGTGAAAAATACCTGAAAATTCTCCAAAGAGGTGTTCTTCAGAAACATAGAACCAGTCTCCCTAAGTAAAAACTAAGGTATCACACGAGACCTTTGAACCAGGAAATGATCTACTAAGAGGACACCCCCTCCTGCACAGAGTGACTTTTCTTCTTTCTAGATATTTGGACTAGACTTTGCAGAATGTTACCTCCTAAACTTCCAAACTTCCGTGGGCCTCCTGGGTTTGGAAGACCCAGCAATGCCTGTCCCACCTATGGGCATGTTCACGAGGAAAGCAGGAAAATCATTTCAGCCAAAAAAGGAGCAAGTCCTGGAGAGAAATGCCAAATGTCAGGAGTCGTTTCCCTTGGGTAGAGCATTTGAGGAGCTGTGTAATCTCATTATTTGACGTTCATGCTAAAGTGCAACATTCTAAAGACTAAGAATCAGGAAGGCATCCCCAAAGCGGAAATTCAGACTTTGGGAAATCTTTAGAATCAATGGAAAGATATTCTACATCATGACCGGCCACTGACCTGACAGGAAACACGTCCTGCATTGATCATTTCAATGCAGTGCTAATCACACCACACCCCACACGTGTGGGGCTTAAAAGCCAGGTGAGTGGGGGGCTTCTGCACAGTCTGTTCATGTCACATCTGTCTGGGTGTGCTAGGTCAGGGTCATTAACCTTTCTGAGCCCCAACTTCTTTGATCTAAAAAGATGCTAATAACACCATCTGGGTCGGGAAGACCCCCTGGAGGAGGAAATGGCAACTCACTCCAGTATTCTTGCCTGGGAATTACACGGACAGAAGAGTCTGGTGGGCTACAGTCCATGTGGTCGCAAAAAGTCGGACACAACTGAGCCCACACGGGGGTGTCTTGGAGACAACATGAGTCAGCCCATGAGGAAAATGCTTGAAAACAGCCAAGTGCCAGCCTGTGGCCTGCTCCAGCGTGGCTCTGGGCAGGCAGGTGCACAGAGCGGGGGAGACCATTCCCCTGGCGCCGTCGTCTCAGGTCACAGGCCCTCCTCCATCCGAAACGAGCAGCCGTACCTGCTGCTTTCCTCCATGCTGCTGCTGCTGCTGCTGCTAAGTCACTTTAGTCGTGTCCAACTCTGTGCAACCCCATAGAGGGCAGCCCACCAGGCTCCCCCGTCCCTGGGATTCTCCAGGGAAGAACAATGGAGTGGGTTGCCATTTCCTTCTCCAATGCATGAAAGTGAAAAGTGAAAGTGAAGCCACTCAGTCGTGTCCGACCCTCAGTGACCCCACGGACTACAACCTTCCAGGCTCCTCCGTCCATGGGATTTTCCAGGCAAGAGTACTGGAGTGGGGTGCCATTGCCTTCTCTGTTCCTCCATGCTCCCAAGTCCAATTCATGAGCAGGAGAGGAGGCTATAGGGATGCACAGAGGCTGGGCTCATTCCTGGCTCCTTCTTCACTGACACGGGATCCTGGGGAATCACTGTCCAATTCTGTGCCTCTGGGGTCCCTTCTGCAAAGTGGGCGCTCGAGCTCTAACATTTTCCTGATTGAACTCCATCAAGTCTGCGAGTGATTTACTGAAATATGAAGGGCAGACACAGACTTCCAAGTGTCCTGCTGTATCGCGACTCTGAGAAGTACTGCCTGCTGAGAAGCACAGCTGTCTCGCAAATGAAAGTAATAGGTTTGGTCAGAGTCATAACTTCTAACCAGAAACTGAATGCAATGATTGTGACTTATCACAGATTCAGATCATTTGTGCTTCTAGTTTTGAGTAATTGAAACAATCACCAGCCCAAGCTCTCTGGATTCAGGTAGAATTTCCTTATTTCTCTTTATCTTGGAGCTTTCTTCATATCTTACCAGCTTAATTTGTGGTAGAATTCTATTTTTTTGGTACATGACATTGAGACCCTGCTCTACATAAATTTCCTAAATTTCCTTTGGTGTCCTGTCGTTTTGAGCTCCATGTTCACAGTCGAGACACAGTTTCCCGTCTACGGGGTGAGTGTTCTCAGAACACACCTGCTGAGCATTCTCAGAACCAGGAACCAGACCCTCCCCAGACCAGTCAGGTGAGCTGGGGAAGAGGGAAGATGATGCCTCCTGTTTCATTTTGAAGCACTGGGACATCTCCTCCTGGTTCTCTGGAGAAAATCCACCAGATTCTAAACATGCTGCTCTCAGGAGCCCTGCCGTGGTCTTATGATCTCCTTCCTAAAACTTCGTCCGTCATCCTAAGATAATCTCGTGCCCTCGCTCCGTGTACTTGCCACTCACGAAAACCGTGCCTCGCCGCATCCTGCCAAAGGAAGCCGGCGGGGCAGTGCGAGCACTGCTCCAGCGAACTTCCTCCCAAATGCGAGTGTTTGTTTGATGCTTTGTTTCTTGGTCTTTCCAAATTATATTTTGCATGGGTCTCCAGAAGCTTTTTTAGTTTTTGATTTTTGTTTCATTTTTCGAACATTGCTCTTTACAGATTGTTCCCACTGCGTTGTTCTTGGAAATTATCAAATCAAAACAGAAAACGACATTTCTAATGTTCTTATACATATGTCTTTTGATAGTTTTGCTCCTTTTAATGATAAATGTGATAACAATCTTTTAGACAAATCAGAAATGATGATGGGATAGCATACACTAGGAATATAACTGTATCACCTTCTAATGTTAAGTGGACACAGAATCACTTGAATGGAACAAAGAAGGTAATTTACCAAACACCTGTGGGAGCCATGGTCATAGCCCTGTCTCCTAGTTGGGTATGAGATGGAATTACCTCCCATTGCCGAGTCCTCAACACTGTTATCAATCGGACATTGGCTGATGAGGAACTTCACATCTGGCCAAATTAGGCAGAAAGCAGAAAGAGGTACAGAGCATACTTATGGTAGAAGAAAACTAAAAATAAATAAGAACATTGTGCAGATACGAGCACAACTTCTACAATTAAAATATAACAGTTATGGAAATCGTTAAAACCATTAAATTTGCAGGAGTGGCTGGATATGTTGCACTTCTGGTAAAATGAGACTGAAATAAAATCTACTTCAGGAAACTAATGCTAGATGGTATAATAATCTTTTCTGGAGGCAGCCAGAAAGAATATGGACCTAGAACATCCTTCATTTCTTACAATAGTAAAAATAAACTTCAGAAATTCACATGGAAGCAAATTGGAAGCAAAGTTCAAGCACACTGACTCACATGCAGGCTTTGTAAAATACCCTAGCCGAGGTCTGCTCCTTAAAGGACGGAGGTGAGTAACAGTGCAGCGTGACAGAATGGGTCACTCAGAGTGGCGCAGTGGTGACTGCGACCGATGGTGGACTGGGCCACCCCAGCGACAGCTCAGGAGGCGGTAGTCTCTGTGCGGTGTGTTCTTTCTCTTCAGTCACTGTTGGATTCTGACCT
Organism: Bos indicus; assembly: GCF_029378745.1. Classification (NCBI taxonomy): domain Eukaryota; kingdom Metazoa; phylum Chordata; class Mammalia; order Artiodactyla; family Bovidae; genus Bos; species Bos indicus. The sequence continues at coordinate 111,660,428 of NC_091767.1, read as the reverse complement.
AGAACAGGTGGGGTCTGCCACGTAGTAGGCCCCGGATGCATTGTTTTTGTGGAGGAAAGAAAGGGAGGGAGGGAAGGAAGCGGGGAGGGAGAGAGGAGGGAGGGAGGGGAGGGTAACTTTGGGACAAACTCGTGACCGCATTGCTCCAGGGATCACGTAGTTCCCACATGCTCCAACTTTCTGAAATTCTTCATAAAGTTTCCAATTTTCTTTACTATCAACAAATAAACATTTTCATTAATAATTGTGGTGGCTGCGACTGTAACATTTGATCTGATTGCCCCTGCTACTCACTTGAATTTTCTAGCAAATTAAGTGACCAAATGATTTCTGCTCTAATTTATATAAAGACAATTTTTTTAGTTCACAGCATGTTTTTCCTTCATAAATGATGCTGTGGACAGAGGTCTTTTTTATTTTCAATGAATTGAGAAGGATTTTGATGTCCCACTTCTATTGAGGACACAAATACATAAATCATAGGTAACAAATAATTTCATTGGAAAAGACCTTGATGCTGGGAAAGACAGAGGCGGGAGGAGAAGGGAACGACAGAAGGCGAGATGGTTGGGTGGCCTCACTGACTCAAAGGACGTGAGTTTGAGCAAACTCCGGGAGACGGGCGAAGGACAGGGAAGCCTGGCGTGCTGCAGTCCGTGGGGTCACAGAGTCAGAACAACTGAGGGACTGAATGATAAATAATCTCTCTCTTCAACTGAGAAGAGCGTAATGTGAACAAACAAGTTTTTTCAAAAGGTAGGATGGAAAACACAAATGTGTTTTTAGATATACAACATATTGAAACTAATAACTTCTAAAGCAGATGCACCATGGCCCTTGAAGAGGGTGTATACACTCATTTTTTTACCTGAATCACCAATGTAACTCCTGTTTTTGGCTAATTATAGGATACTTCCCATAAATAGTCTCTCCTTCAGTATTTGAGAAAATAGCATGCTTACATGCACCTTGAAAATGGAAGAGCAGAAACTCTCATTGGCCTGAGGCACCAGCTGGACCACATGTCACGTCCTGGTTCTAAGACCCACATGGTCCTTGACTTGCTCCCGTGAAAGAGGGGTCAACACACATGTTCACGCTGACCCCAGGTCATCCTGCAGGAGGACGGGAATCCTCCTGATGCAGCATGGACGGACGCTGAACCGTGTGGGGCATACGGACTTCAGCATGCCTGGAGCCCCACCTCTAAAGAAGCGCTTTGCACACAGACACTGAGCAGGCCCTGGATTAGGAGAACACAGCCAGCAGCGGGACCTGCAGCCGGGCCTTTATGCGGGTCCCCAGGAGCCGACAGCAGCTCACAGCCCAGAACCCTGGGAGGAGCACAGAGCACGCCTTGTCACCCTTTAATTTGGTCCTGACTCTAATTTCACCGTTTGTTCCCGAGATCTCCCTGAGTTCCTGAATGCTGCTGACTTCTAGGGAGCTACATTGCAGGACAGTAGAAGCGCGGCGGCTGCAACGGACCGCACAGAAGCGCGGCCAAGAGGAGCTACCTACACCCAAAGTCAGGGGCAGCGATCGAAAGTGCCAGGATTCTCCAAGCCAGGCTTCAGCAATACGTGACCCGTGAACTTCCAGATGTTCAAGCTGATTTTAGAAAAGGCAGAGGAACCAGATTGCCAACATCCGCTAGATCATGGAAGAAGCAAGAGAGTCCCAGAAAAACATCTATTTCTGCTTTATTGACTATGCCAAAGCCTTTGATTGTGTGGATCATAATAAACTGTGGAAAATTCTTCAAGAGATGGGAATACCAGACCACCTGACCTGCCTCTTGAGAAACCTGTATGCAGGTTAGGAAGCAACAGTTAGAACTGGACATGGAACAAAAGACTGTTTCCATATAGGAAAAGGAGTACGTCGAGGCTGTATATTGTCACCCTGCTTATTTAACTTCTATGCAGAGTACATCATGAGAAATGCTGGGCTGGAAGAAGCACAAGCTGGAATCAAGATTGCCGGGAGAAATATCAATCACCTCAGATATGCAGATGACACCACCCTTATGGCAGAAAGTGAAGAGGAACTAAAAAGCCTCTTGATGAAAGTGAAAGAAGAGAGTGAAAAAGTTGGCTTAAAGCTTAACATTCAGAAAACTAAGATCTTGGCATCTGGTCCCATCACTTCATGGGAAATAGATGGGGAAATGGTGGAAACAGTGTTAGACTACTATTTGGGCTCCAAAATCACTGCAGATGGTGACTGCAGCCATGAAATTAAAAGATGCTTACTCCTTGGAAGGAAAGTTATGATCAACCTAGATAGCATATTCAAAAGCAGTGATGTTACTTTGCCAACAAAGGTCCATCTAGTGAAGGCTATGGTTTTTCCAGTGGTCATGTATGGATGTGAGAGTTGGACTGTGAAGAAGGCTGAGTGCCAAAGAATCGATGCTTTTGAACTGTGGTGTTGGAGAAGACTTTTGAGAGTCCCTTGGACTGCAAGGAGATCCAACCAGTCCATCCTAAAGGAGATCAGCCCTGGGATTTCTTTGGAAGGAATGATGCTAAAGCTGAAACTCCAGTACTTTGGCCACCTGATGCGAAGAGTTGACTCATTGGAAAAGACTCTGATGCTGGGAGGGATTGGGGGCAGGAGGAGAAGGGGATGACAGAGGATGAGATGACTGGGTGGCGTCACTGTGCTCTCTGATCACAGTGTGAACATCTCCACACAGTGGACTCACACCAGCCTGGAAGGATTTCTTCGGGGCATTTCTGAGGTGCAAGAAGCCAGACCAAATGCTAAAGGGGATGCAGAGATGACAAAAAAAAGAAGAGATAATAAGTAAAATCATGATGTTTGTAGTCAGTCAGACTTGGGTTAAACTTCCTGCTTTATCACTTCATGCCTATAAAATCTTGGGCAACTAGAATTCAGCTTCTTTCTTGGAAAATGAGAATAATGACATCCACCTTTGAAAACTGTCATTAGAGTTAAATGGGATGGTGTAAGTGAGAGACTCAGTACACTGTCTAATACAAAGAAAATTCGATAAATGTGGGCTTTTCTTATTTTAGTAATATCTTGTCCCTGGGGTTCAGAGAGATCTAATAGCAGTCAAAGCAGAATCCAATCAGAGTACACAGTAGGTGCAGGCATAGAGTAGGCACAGGGTATCCAGTAGGTACAGAGTATACAGTAGGTGCAGGGTATACACCCACTCCAGTGTTCTTGCCTGGAGAATCCCAGGGACGGGGAGCCTGGTGGGCTGGCGTCTATGGGGCCGCACAGAGTCGGACACGACTGAAGCGACTTAGCAGCAGCAGCAGAGTATACAGTAGGTGCAGGCTGTAGAGTATGCCCAGGGTATGCAGTAGGTGCAGAGTACACAGTAGGCGCAGGTGTACAGAAAGTGCAGAGTATGGCTTTTGGGGACTCAGATGAGCTCACGTCACTGTGCTCAGGTGGGGGTTCCGGTGACTTTCCCACAAGTTCAGCACATGAAGAAGTTCATCTGGTAAGAGCCTGCGCTCTGCAGCTCTGTGAACTTCAGCAAAGTACTTAACCTTTGAGTGATGATTCCTTATCTGTGGAATATTGATCGTGGAGGGGCCACACCTCAGAGGGTAGGGTAAGCACTAAGTTTAATAGGAACAAAAGATGAAGAGTGGTTCCCGGTACACAGAAAGCCACCAATGCATTAACCTTTAACAACGACCATGAAAAGGACACGAAGGCCATGAGGGGATGGGATCGTAGACCTCAGTAAGGCATCGGTGAAGGGAGTGAGACGCTGAAGGATGCGAGACCTTCAGCTGACGCGCCGGGAGTGGTTCACGCAGCGATCCTGGGTGTGCCTGGAGCCGGGGTCTGGCTCTGGGGGTGCCACACACATGGCCCGGGCATGCTGGGGTTTGCTGAGAGCATCACCTATCGCACGTCCAGCAACTCAGCCCAGCCCTCAACCACCTTGTTATGCCTCAGGAATTATAACAGCCTGACAAGCAGTGTCTCATCTAATCTTCTGGCAGCCCTGCAAGGCAGGTTGTAGCATTGCGCCCAGTTTATAGATTAATAAGGTGATTCTCAGCAAAGTCACAGAGCTCGATAAAAGCTTACAGAGTTAAAGCATGGCAGAGTGAGGCTGGAAACTCAGATCTCTCTGACTTCAACGTCTGTGCTTCTCCTAAAATGTGACAATGCTCCCCAAGGGGATAATCCACCCCAGGGACAATGGAATCCTGGGAACCTGCGTTGGGAGCCTGGATGGGTTCACATGGTAAGACCTGAATATCTCCGCCAACTGTGCACGAAAGATGAGCAAGTCTAAGAGCCCGGAGGTTTTAGGGCCACATCTGGCAGCCCCAGGAGTGCTCCACAGAGGCACTGGCAGGTGGGGTGGGTGAGGGGCGGGACACTGAGCCAGAGTCTGTGGGCTGCACGCTCAACCCTCCGACATGACGATGCTCGGGACAGTGCAGGAATGGCACCAGAGGAGCGGGTGCCGGCGGCGGGGGAGGAGAGAGTGGTCTGGGGAGAGCGCCTTAGGCAGGTGGCACTGTCCTGCCTCCAGGGTGAAGGGGAGTGGCCGGGCGGGGTTAAAGGTCACCATGAAAGTCGTGTGGTGAGGTTAGGGGAGCAGTGGCCCCAAGTCCAGCTGACATGCGAGACAGTGCGGGAAAGAAAGTGAGCGGGGAGGAGTGCCCGCGGCGACCGTTCCACAAGCTGCCTCGCGTATACCTCCATAGCCCCTGCCCAACGGCACCTGGGCTTTGCCACACCGGTTATCTTCACAGCAGCCTGCATATCAGCTATCATTTCCATCATTTCAGATGGGGACGTCGACACTCAGAGAGGCCAGTGAGTTCCCAAAGCCTCCAAACAGACTGGGTTTGAACCCACGCGAATGATCCAAAGCACCTGCTTCACGTTCTGTTTTACAAAGAATACTGGAAGCCGTGTGAGAAGTGAATGCAACTCTAGAGCAGATTGTGAAAAACAAGGGCCGCAGGGGGAACCGGGGGTAGACGCCCCCCGGATGGAGGAAACAGGGCTGCCAGGTGGCTGTGCCTTCAGGGAGGGTGTGGGCGAGCAGACGGTGCTGCGCTCTGCACCTGGCCAGCTAGAGTGGGAAGACATGACCCAGGGGTGTGGACTCAGCCCAAGGAGATGCTGGTGGGAGGAGTCTGGCTGTGGTTGCGAGATGCTGAGCTCGAGGTATCCAGGGTCACTGACATGGAAATATCCGGCCAGGGGCCAGCTGGGCATCTGCATCCCAGAAGCCTGCACAGGGATCTGAGATTCAGCTGCAAAGATGGGAGATGAGGCTGTGGGACAGACACCACCCTCGAAGCAGGCGTGAAAAAACGAGACGGGAGGAGGACCAAGGACGAGCCTTCAGGACAGCGTTGGAGCTCCCGCCTCACTCGAGTCCCTTTGAGTCCGTGAATCTAATATTTGCTCTGAAGGCCCGGCTTGAAAATTCACTTCTGATTCAGTCTTCTGATTAATATTAATCAGGGGTGAGAGTTGGGGGGATAACAGATGGGAATTCCAAAGCGCTAGAAATAGACCTGTGAGATATGGAGCAGAGTTTAAAAAGAGGTCATTTTCCAATTTTCCCAAAGCCCGGATATATTTCATTCCTGTAGATGCCTACTTTGGATGGAAATACTTTATTTTCTGAACTGCAAATGATCAGCTTCTCTGTCATTGTTCACTAGGAATGAAAAGTAGTGATGAAAGTATGGAAAATATAATCCCCCTTTGAAACACAAAAACTTAATTTCCATACATTTTGCATAAAGAACCAGTGAGGTGGGTGGAGCCAGTGTTGAGTTAATGTGCACAAAAGGCAACCAGCTACCCACATAGAAGTAGCAGAAAAGAGAAGGAGCAGAAAAAATGGGGAAATTTCTGGTTGAAACACAAAATTTATCATTTTAAGGCCCAGCTTTCCACATTTAGACCAAGCCATAGCAACTGAACGACACAGCCTACAAACCTTTTTTTTTTTTTTAACTTGAGAAACAGCCAGAGGTATAACAAAAATCACTCTTTAACACTAACACTAAACAATTTTTTTTTTTACATTTGGGAAACATGATGGTGAATAATAGATTGACCAATGGGAACCAGTGGTGATCAAGCTGGGCTCTCCCCATGGCTCAGTGGGCAAAGAAACCATCTGCAGTGTAGGAGACACATGAGTTTCGAGTTTGATCCCTGGGTTGAGAAAACCCCCTGGAGGAGGAAATGGCAGCTCCCTCTTGTATTCCTGTCTGAAAAATCCTACGGACAGAGGATCCTGGCAGGCTACGGTCCAAAGAGACAGACACAGTATGAGTGCCTAGGCACGTACCCACGGTCCTGGGAAATCATAACAGAAACTCCTCCAAAAATCCTCTTTGTCATGAATTTCCAAAGTACTACCATCTTCCCTCCTGACCTGTGTTCAGCCTGGAGGACACCCTGCAGCTCTCCATCCTGGACTGTCTTTCCTTCACATGTTAACATCACCTCTGCCTCGAAATCAGCCATGATATGTTGAGGGAATTCACACTGATTTAATTATTGGCCTATATAAAATATAATTATGAAGATAAATCTGTAGGGCAGCCGGGTGGGGGGGAGGGGGGACAAACAATCCGTCCACAAGGTAAATAGAAAGGACCCTTCAGCTCTTCTCAGTTCACACAGAACGGTGGGATGGCTACAGAGTGAGCTGAAATCTTAGCAAAGAGATGTCAAGACCCGACTGTGTTGTCTGCCATCAGTAAGGACCCAGCTTTAGGGCTTTGTGACGTCTTAGCTCTGCTGAGCCAACACCGCGATCCCACGTGGAGCATCACTCGGTGCTTCCCAAACATCCGGAGGCTCAGCAGAAGGTTTTTAAAAACCCAACTCAATTATTTTGTAAAATACAATAGAAAAGAGTTTCTAGGAAAATACCGCGCACTTGAGTGTCACATCAGTGCCCAGTGGCCAAAGGCTTTTCTAAATGGCTTCGTCACTTTCTGTGTGTGGCCTTGGCCTGGGCTGACAACTGCCCCATCTCGTAGCAGATGCTGGGAAAACTGCCCCATCTCGTAGCAGATGCTGGGAGAGTCAGGTGAGACCACGGTGTGAGGCTTTGTTCCAGGCAGGCGCGGGCTCATTGCTGTTGCCAGTTGGGTTTTCGTTCCCTCGCTCTCCGTTCTCACTTGGATTCCTCTGTTTCTACCTGCAGGCTGCATGGAGATCCCAACCAACCTCTGCGTTCAAAGCCAAGCCCTGTCCTATCCCAGCTCAATGATGACCTGGCAGCCAGTCACCATGGCGAGTCCTCCCCGCTTAGGTGGCCTTCGGAGCTCTTCATCACATGGTGCACTTTCTCCTTCCACTTCCCCTCCGTCTGGCACCGCAGCTGTCTGAACAATCCTGTGCTTCTGGCCGCCTCCACCTTCTGCCCCTGCAGCACCTTCTGCCTGGATGCCCACCCCTCCACATTTGCAGGAACCGCGTCCTCTGTGGTTCTCTCAGCCAGAACCATCGCCTACTGCCCCCACAGCACTCAGGGTCTCACCAGTGCCTGCAAAGGCACCCGTGGCCTTCACCCCAATATTAGAAACGATAGGTGTCCCCGGTGAGAAGTCTGTGTGTACAGACGGCAGCCACTGTGAGCATCCTGTGCTGGCTTCACCACATTTCTCTCACTATGAGCGTGGCACGTTCTGCATTCACATACAATGACTTACTCCCAGGAAAAGATGTTCCCGAATCCTACCATGTGGCAGATTTACGGATGGGATAAATAGGAAGGGAAGGCCTGTCCTTTAATCATACATCTGGCACATCTGAGGTGAGCCCAAAAGGAACAGACAAGCAGAGAAGAAACGAGAAGCGTGTCCCTAATTGGTTCTCCACGTGTGCAGGCAATCTCTAAGATAATCAATCAAAGGACATCGCAGGACTACATTTTGATGTCGTTTGGTCGCTCAGTTGTGTCCAACTCTGTGACCCCATGGACTGCAGCACACCAGGCTTCCCTGTCCTTCACTATCTCCTGGAGCTTGCTTAAATTCATGTCCACTGAGTCGGTGATGCCATCCAACCATCTCATCCTCTGTTGTCCCGTTCTTCTCCTGCCTTCTATCTTTCCTAGCCTCAGGGTTTTTTCCCAGTGACTTGGCTCTTCGCATTAGGACCAAAGCATTGGAGCTTCAGCTTCGGCTTCAGTCCTTCCAGTGAATATCCAGGGTTGATTTCCTCTAGGATTGACTGGTTTGATCTCCTTGCAGTCCAAGGGACTCTCAAGAGTCTTCAGCACCACAGTCCCAAAGCATCAGTTCTTCGACACGCAGCTCTCTTTATGGTTCAAGTCTCACATCCGTATGCGACTACTTGAAAAACCGACCAGAAGGACCTTGGTCGGCAAAGTGATGTCTCTGCTTTTTAATACGCTGTCTAGATTTGTCATAGCTTTCCTTCCAAGGAGCAGCATCTTTTAATTGCATGGCTGCAGTGAGCATCTGCAGTGATTTTGGAGCCCAAGAAAATAAACTCTCTCACTGTTTCCACTGTTTCCCCATCTATTTCCCATGAAGTGATGGGACTGGATGCCATGACCTTAGTTTCTGAATGCCGAGTTTTAAGCCAGCTTTTTCACTCTTTAACTTTTAGTTCCTCTTTGCTTTCTGCCATTAGAATGGTGTCATCTGCGTATCTGAGGTTATTGATATTTCTCCCAGTAATCTTGATTCCAGCTTGTGCTTCACCCAGCCCAGAATTTTGCATGATATACATTGCATATAAGCTAAATAAGCAGGGTGACAATATACAGCCTTGACGTACTCCTTTCCCAATTTTGAAGCCATCTGTTGTTCCATGTCCAGTTCTAACTTGCTTCTTGACCTGCATACAGGTTTCTTAGTAGGCACATGGTTTGGTATTCCCATATCTTAAGAATTGTCTAATGGTTTGTTGTGATCCACACAATCAAAGGCTTTGGTATAGTCAATGAAACAGAAATAGATGTTTTCCTGGAATTCTCTAGCTTTTCCTATGATCCAACAGATGTTGGCAACTTGATCTCTGATTCCTCTGTCTTTTCTAAATCCAGCTTGTACATCTGGAAGTTCTAGGTTCACAAAGAGCACATAAAACTGTGAAAAATCAATTAATAAAGAAAATAGAGCACAACCTCCCATGGCTCAAAGCCCCGCCTGAGCTTGGCCAGGACTCTGGGCCTCTCGCCTGCCAGGCCAGCTCAGGACTGAGGAGACAGCAAGGAGCATGTGACACAGCACCCCAGGGTCCCCTTAATACAGACCTTAATGCCCTTAACATCAGCTGAAGTGAACAGACTTGATATTTCTGGCCTTCCTGGTCATCCAGTTGGATTTATTATGTCAGATACAGATTCCCGACCAAGGATGCTGAGGCTTTGGCTTCTGTTCCTGCTCCCAAGGAGAACGGAGGAGAGGGGCAGTCACTTCAGGGGGCTAGGAGGACATCACTCAGGGCCCCCATGCCTGCCCATGTGCATGTGTGTGTGTGCCTGTGTGCACATTGTGTGTGCAGGTGTATGCATATATGTGCCTGTGTGCATAGTGTGTGTGCAAGTGTGTGCCTGGTTGTGCATTGTGTGTGCCTACGTGTGCATGTGTGTGCACCAGTGTGTGCATTGTGTGCATGTGTGTGCATGTATGTGTGTGTGCATCTGTGTGCGCCTGTGTGTGCCTGTGCCTGTGTGCACATGTGTGAGCATTGTGCATGTGTGTGCGTGCCTGTATGCACATTGTGTGTGCATGCATGTGCACATGCCTGTGTGTGCATTGTATGTGCATGTGTGTGTGCCTATGTGCGCATGTGTGAGCACTGTGCATGTGTGTGTGCCTGTGTGCACATTGTGTGTGCATGCATGTGCACATGCCTGTGTGCATTGTGTGTGCATGTGTGTGCGTGTGCCTGTGTGCGCACTGTGTGTGTGTGTGCCTGTGTGTACATGTGTGTGTGAGGATCCCTGCCATCCTGACACTGAAGGCCTCTGCCTGTAGCAGGAGGTGAGCCGGTAATCTTGTTCTGTTTGCTTTGTTCCCAAGGTGATGATCAGGTCACAAGTGAACACAGCACCCAGAGTATAGATTTCTGAATCAGAACTTTGAAGAACCCTTAAATGTAAAATGTCCGTCACCAACACAGGCTGAGAAGGCCCACCCGAGGTCATCATCCGGGAGGGCCGCTCTTCACTTGTGTGCTCCAGGCGATAAAGGTAGCCTCTTGCATTCACAGCAGAAGACTGGCACACGTTAGAAATGACAGGACTTGAGAACTCGAATACTTGAAAGGCTCCCTGGCCCACCCACAGTCCAAGCCATAGACGGTCTTGGGAGGCGGGGTTTAGGATGTGTCTCCTCTGGACACAGGATGGCCTGTCCACGCACCTGCTGGACCCGCAGCGAGTCCAGTCCTCCTGCAGCCCCAGCAGACAGCAAAAGCCCTCCCCTGTCCCAGTGGCGACCTGACACCCCCCAATCTCTACCAGCATCTCATTGGTCCCCCCGTCAGCTCTTCACTCCCAGGGTTTCCAGCCAGGTCCCCCACGCTCCCTCCCTCCACATCCGCAGTCCTTCTCCCCCTACAGCCCCAGGAGCCTCGTAAAATGCCTGTCCAGGTGCATCATCTCTCCGCCCAGCACTGCCAGTGGTTCCTGTCACACTGGAGGTAGGAGCCAGAGCTCACACATACACACCCTGTGTGTTATACGCACACCCTGAACCATCTGGGATCTGATTCCTGCCCTGTTATCTCTCCAACCTCCTCCCTAAAACTCTTCCTCTTCCAGTCTTCTGAAGCCCCAGAGGCCTGTTGACAGTATCTCTAAGTGCCTCAGGCACTGCCTCAGGGCCTTTGCACCACCCTCCCGCTGCTGGGCTGCTTCCTGATACTACCCGGAGTCACCTATTGGACCCTCCAAAGGCTGCACATGGAGGGGCGCCTGCCTCCTCCAGCCCCAGCTCTGCCTCTCCCTCTTCCTGCCTCCCTTCTAACATTTGCATCTGCTTTACTGTTGTTCAGTCACTGAATGTTGTCCGACTCTTTAGTGACCTGTGGACTGTAGCCCTCCAAGCTCCTCCACCCACAGGTTTTTCCAGGCAAGAATGCTAGAGTGGGTGGCCATTTCCTTCTCCAGGGGATCAAACCTGCATCTCTTTCATTGGCAGGTGGGTTCTTGATCACTGAACCACCAGAGAAGCCCTTCTACCTGGTTGCTTATGGCCAAGCACACACACACTAAGACATTCTTCCCTTAAAGGCAAGGATTTTGTTTTGTTACTCTATCCTTGGAGTTAATGTGATCACTAGTTTTTTGAGGAAATCAATGAATAATATAAAGTTGATGATAGTGTAGTGAAGTCGCTCAGTCGTGTCCGACTCTTTGCGACCCCATGGACTGTAGCCTACCAGGCTCCTCTGTCTATGGGATTTTCCAGGCAATAGTCCTGGAGTGGATTGCCACTTCCTTCTCCACGGGATCTTCCCAACCCAGGGATCGAACCCGGGTCTCCCGCATTATAGACAGACGCTTTACCGTTTGGGCCTCCAGGGAAGTCTAAAATTGATGACACACAGTGTCAACTACAGATTGGCACTTGCCAAGAGCACTGCCCGCGACCAAACAACAGAGGCATTTGCCATCTGCCTCTACGGAGACTGAACGCTGCGCTGCTACAGCTGCTGCCCTTGAGTAATCCCTGAGGGCGCTCAGGGTGCAGTGAGGCGCTCTGTGCTCCGGGGAATCTGGTGGGATGGGTCTTTAGATAGTTGGATGTTTTTAGGGACAGACTTTATGATCTCAATCCCTGTATCTCCTCACATTTGGAGAAGCACTAAATCCCTTCATGGTGACATCAGATCCTCATGACTCACAAAAAAAGCCTTTTGTAAAACGAGCGTTTCATGGTTCACATGGTGCTGAACTCCCCTTCACCAAAACCATCTGTATTGACCCTCCCCCACTGTCGCTTTGGAGCAGTCTCTCAGAGCTATCTGAGACGCAACCTCCCAGGTTGCAGTCATTTTGCCCAATACAACTTAATTCTCAACTCTCAAGTTGTACATCTTAGTCAATAGCAGTCAGTAAGAAAAAGCCAAATATTAAACGAAAGGAAAAAAATCAATGAGAAGACAGACCACGCCAGGACTGAAGCACATGTAAAGACAACCATCAGTAAACACAGCCCTCGCAGACAGCAGCGATCAGCGCAGAAAATGGGGTCACAGAGGCCCTTTCAGGCCCATGCGTCCCTGCAGAACGTGGGGCGACAGTACTTCGCAGCTCTTCCCAGAAAGACTAGGTTTTCCACCTGGAAAGCTTTCCATTTCCCAGAAAATAGCCCCATTTCCGGCGCTGCAGCCAGATCTCGCTGCACTCAAGGAGGTGGAGGCCCAGGACTTGCAGGAACACGCAGATCTGGACCAGCTGAGGCACAGCCCGCCCAGCCGGCACGCAGCTGTGCTGCGGGAGCTCCCAGCGTGCGCTCTGCTCGGCTGCAAGCCTGAACGGTTTCTAAGGCGGGGACGGGGTTACAGGAAGGAGATGCGGGCTATGGCTCTTACCGCTCTGCGCATGTCGGGAGGCGGGGTTACGTGAGAGCATGGCCCGCATCCACCCAGAGAACACTGCTGTGGATGAAAACTCTCATCCATGCTCTTTGGGGAATTTTAAACCTTTTACCACTTTCATTAAATTAAAATTATGATATAAAGATCTCTGGGAACACTAACCAGATAATTGTGAGATGAGTGTGGAGAACAGTCTCCCTGCACTCACGTCATATGTTCGTACAAGGCACACGGAAGGAGGAGAGGAGGCAGGAAGGCAAACTCAGATGCCATCGTTTAATCACAATGGAAATTAAAAGTTTTCCTCCCAAAATCAAGAGGAATTGGGAAAAAGGATGACCTCTGTCACTCTTACAATATGAACCCTCTTAGCTTCTAATGGCAGTAATCCCAACTGTCTCTATGTTCTAGGAGGTGTGGCCTTGATTATTTTCTAAACTAATTTCTGAGACAAAAGGGAGTAGTCTGAGAAAGAAGGTGTCTGTGATTAAAATGTTTTTAAATAGACAGTAAATATTTGTACTCCGATACTTTGGCCACCTGATGTGAAGAAACGACTCACTGGAAAAGACCCTGGTGCTGGGGAAGATTGAAGGCGGGAGGAGAAGCGGACGACAGAGGATGAGATGGTTGGATGGCATCACAGACTCGATGGACATGAGTTTGGGTAAACTCCAAGAGTTGGTGATAGACAGGGAGGCCTGGTGTGCTGCAGTTCATGGGGTCACAAAGAGTCAGCCACGACTGAGTGACTGAACTGAACTATTAGTGCTGGGTACAGGACATCTTTAGAGACATCACTGCATGCATATTCTCAAAAGTCTCCTCACGGAGTCTCACAAAACCCACAGAGCACATCACCACAAGGCAAGAAGAGATCACGGGTGCATCCTTATGAACGGCCGCCAGAGTGAGTCCTGGGCAGACTCAGGCAGGCCCCTGCTGGGCCGGGTTCATGTGGGGGCCATGGTCCTGCCCTGGGCTACGAGGAGACCAGGACAGGGAAAGCAGGTCATCCTGCGAGTCCACTGAGGCAAGGTCAGTACTGTCCCAGGGACGTGAGAAATGGCTGCCAGAGCACAGGGTGGGGCCAGGATGGGAGTCACTGGAGATAGTGTCTCCAGGAGTGGACACTGGGAGGCCTGAGTGCCTGGGGCCATTGGGAAAGGGAATGTGAAGAGGATGTAAAGCAGTGTGTGTGCCTGTGTTTGTGTATGTGCACACACGTGTGTGCATATGTGTGTGCGTGGACACGTGCACACACGTGTGCATGCTCCCATGTGTGCGTATGTGTGCATGTGTGCCTGTGTGTGCCTGTGTGCGTGCGTGCATGTGCATATATGTGAATGTGTGTGCACCTGGGTGTGCGTGTGTACGAGTATGCATGTGTGTGTGCGTGTGTGTGTGTGAGATGCAGTGGGGTGTGCACGTGACTTGCATGTTCTGGAGCACCATCTAGCTGAGACCACCCAGCGCCCTGTGGCACAGGCATCCCAGGAAGTTCGCTCCTCTCAGCTCCACCTGCTTCTCCGCTCTGCCCTGTGTGCTCGCTCTGGCCACAGGGTGCCGTGTCCTGTCTGCATGATGCTTTGAGCACCAGACCCCAGCCAGGGGTGCTGCTCTGGGTCCAGCTGTGGCACTGGAGAGTGGCCAGCCTGCCGGGGGGTGGCTTCATTGAGGACAGGTCCAGGCCCGTGGCTGGGACACTGGGCCAGTGCACTTCCTGCACCAGGCTGGCATCGTCATGGAACAGAGATGCTCCTGTTCTGGGTCTCTAGGTGGCCACATGGTCGGGGTGGCCGGGCACCCTCTCCTCTGGTTTCAGCTGTACTGGCATGATCCCCACTCACACGCGCTAGCCTTCTCTGTCGCCCATAAGATCAATTCCCACAGTGCAGTGGGGGCAGTCCTGGGACCCTCAGATCAGCAGATCCCACGAGGACTCGGCGTGCTCCCCACACCTCAGGCCTCCTCCCTTCCACTTCCCGTGGAGGAGCACTCTGGCCACCCTCCTCTGCCCGGGAAGACCCTCCAGCACCTTATCAGATGAGGCTTCTCCCGTCCCTCCCTGCTGACCTCCCCTCTCCCCCCGACAGCTCGTGCTCCCCACCGCCGTGGGCCCACCTCTCCTCGCCCCCCGACAGCTCGTGCTCCCCACCGCCGTGGGCCCAGCAATCAGCTGCCGTTGGTGGTTTGTGGGCTGTGAGAGCGTGGACGCAGCGGTGACTCCCAGGCAGGAGATGCTCCGGGGCTCACACGGACACACCTGGTTCCAGCTTCCTTTTCAGAGAATGAGCTTTTTCATTCTGGGAGGGTTGTCTGTGATTGAAGCCAGGAAGGTGGGACCACTGAACACACGGAGCCAGGTCCTGAAGCAGGGTGCCCGCCTGCAAAACCAGGGCACCTTCACACTAGCCCTCCAGCCGGAGCCCAGACCTGCCTGTCCAGCTGCGTGAACATGCAGTCTGGGCAACCAGCCCGTCCCGCACCAGTCCACTCAGGGTCTGGGTCAAGCAGGCCTCCTGAGGTTTACAAACGTGTCAGTTCATTTGAAAAATCCCTTGGCAACTGCACACGGAGGTAACTCCACAAATACGAGGGTAGAGATGGGAGGATGGACGGGGACGGAGGAGACACCAGTATCTTCATGCTGTTCGCTGTCGTCCGCTCCCACTGGTCCTCTGCACAGGGTCCTGCCCTCCAAGCTCCTTACACTGGGGTCTCCTCATGCAGTGAAACTGAGAGCGGGCGACCACACGGGCAGGCGTGAGAGGCAAATTTCAGTATTTATTTATTTTAGACCAACAGGTCTAAATGGAACCTCGCCCTCTCTCCAGATGCACACAGAGAATGCTGTGTGTGTTCCACAGCTTCTTATCTCTTTTTGCATGCCTGCTTCCTTTCTCGGCACCAGATGCCAAGCCTGTTTAAACCCCTTGCCCAGGAAGCCCTCCCAGCTCTGCTGTCAGAATGCACGCACCCTCCCCAGAGCTGACCTGGCTCTCGCATGTGGCACTGAGTGCTCACTGCTCCTGCTCACCTGCTAAATCCTGACCTGCTGTCACCAAAACTCGGTCTGCTCTCATCTTTCCCTCCCTCCTCGCCAGGCACAGTGAGTGTACAAGGCGGGTCAACCTTGTGGAAACCACTGTTGCCATCTCTCACCAATGAAATGCAGCCGGTTTCCCTGGTGGCGGTGTTAGTTCCAAGGTGCAGGGAAGGGAAGAGCAGACGGCACACAGAGAAAGGATGTGGATGATGCAGCGCCTGATCCCACAGCCCTCCCACCTCCAAAACGGTAGCAGGGAACGCGGGTTCTGAAGAAAAGGCAACTGTCCAAATTCCCATTTCCTTTTGTAGCACAGCTATGGGTCCGGATTTAAATACTTTGGAAAAGAGCAGTGTACGATTAATCATGCAACTGCAGAGACTACAGCTCAAGTGTTAGGTAAGGACAGAACATAAGTGGCCCTTCAACAATTGTATTTAGAGAAAAAATGTAGTTATTTATGCTTTGCACCAAAAAAAAAAAAAAAAGAAATGAAAAGCAATTAAATCTAATCTACTAATCTAAGCTCTCCTGCCCTGAAGGAAAAAAAAAATATGTTAATATAGTCCCAGCAAGTTTTAAACCCGTTTTTATATCATTTCTTGAAATACTTTTCAAAATATATTCAATGGCACAAGTCACAGAAGTCACTAATTACTAAATCGATTCAAGTTTTGATTTTAAAATAGAAAAGATAACTATTGATTCTAAAATGCTTTCACATACAAAGCTAAGGGCTTTTTCCACAGAGCAATCGCCAATGTAAGAAGTCCTCGGTGGAAAATGAGCACGGAGGTTCTGCCTGCGTGAGAGTTGACGGTAGTGACCGCAGTCTGTGGAGGGCTCTGCCGTGTCTGAGGCCCCGTGGAGGGTTCACATGCAGCACACGTGCACCCTGTTCCACACCACAGCTCACGCCATCTCCACGGCGACCCTGTGAAGGTCCACGCCATTAACATCCACTGTTTAAAACCAACTAAACTGAGGCACAGAAAGAACATTTACCCCCAGTTTCCACAAGTCAGAAGTTGGCTTATTTCCTACAAGTTGGTGCGTGATACGTGATGCCGCTCAACTTTCTGTTCACTGAAACCTTTTACTATGGAAAATGTTACACAAATACAGAAGTACACAGAAGAGTATAATAAGCCCACTTACCCATCAATCAGTTGTAAGAATGTCATTTGGCTGATGACGCTTCATCCATACAACCATCAGTAACCATTCTATATTATCGGCAAAGTAAGTCCAGAGATCATACAGTTTTGCCTAGAAGTGTTTCAGTATGCATCTCTAAAATGTAAGAAATTTATTTCAAAGCACAGCCACGATAGTATTCATACTGTTCTTACAAATAGCTGAGGAAAGAAGTGAAGTGAAAGGCAAAGGAGAAAGGGAAAGATATACCCAACTGAATGCAGGGTTCCAGAGGCTAGCAAAGAAATATAAGAAAGCCTTCCTCAGCGATCAGTGCAAACGAATAGAGAAAAATGAGTGGGAAAGACTAGAGATCTCTTCAAGAAAATTAGAGATACCAAGGGAACATTTCATGCAAAGAGGGGCTCAATAGAGGACAGAAATGGCAAGGACCTAACAGAGGCAGAAGATATTAAGAAGAGGTGGCAAGAATACACAGAAGAACTATATAAAAAAAGTCCTAATGACCTGGATAACCATGATGGTGTGATCACTCACCTAGAGCTAGATATGCTGGAGTGTGAAGTCAACTGGGCCTTAGGAAGCATCACTACAAACAAAGCTAGAGGAGATGATGGAATTTCAGTTGAGCTATTTCAAACCTTAAAAGATGATGCTGTTGAAGTGCTGAACTCAATACAGCAGCAAATTTGGAAACCTCAGCAGTAGCCACTGGACTGGAAAAGGTCAGTATTCATTCCAATCTCAAACAAAGGCAATGCCAAAGAATGTTTAAACTCTCATACAATTGCACTCATTTCAGATGCTAGTAGGTAATGTTCAAAATCCTTCAAGCCAAGCTTCAACAGTATATGAACTGAGAAATTCCAGATGTACAAGCTGGATTTAGAAAAGTCAGAGAAGCCAGAGATCAAATTGCCAACATCCGCTGGAACATAGAATAAGCAAGGGAGTTGAAAAAAAAATCTACTTCTGCTTCATTGACTACGCTGAAGTCCTTGACTGTGTGGATCACAACAAACTGCGGAAAATTCTTCAAGAGATGGGAATACCAGACCACCTGACCTGCCTCCTGATGAATCTGTATGCAGGCCAAGAAGTAACAGTTAGAACCAGACATGGAACAATGGACAGGTTCAAAACCGGGAAAGGAGTACATCAAGACTGTATATTGTCACCTTGCTCATTTAACTCATGCAGAGTATATCACAGAAAATGCCAGACTGGATGAATCACAAGCTGAAATCAAGATTGCTGGGAGAAATATCAATGACCTCAGATATGCAGAGAAATACCGATAATACCACTCTGATGGCAGAAAGCAAAAAGGAAACAAAGAGCCTCTTGATGAAAGTGAAAGAGCAGAGTGAAAAAGCTGGGTTAAAACTCAACATTCAGAAAACTAAGATCATGGCATCCAGTCCCATCGCTTCACAACAAATAGAAAGAGAAGCAGTGGAAACAGTGACCGAGTTTCTTTTCTTGGGCTCCAAAATCACTGCAGATGGTGATGGCAGCCATGAAATTAAAACAGGCTTGCTCCTTGGAAGGAAAATTATGACAAACCTAGATGGCATATTAAAAAGCAAAGACATCACCTTGCCGACAAAGGTCTGTCTAGTCAAAGCTACGGTTTTTCCAGTAGTCATGAATGGATGTGAGAGTTGGGCTATAAAGAAAGCTGAGCGTCGAAGATTTGACTCTTTTGAACTGTGGTGTTGGAGAAGACTCTTGAGAGTCCCTTGGACTGCAACGAGATCCAACCAGTCAATCCTCAAGGAAATCAACTCTGGATATTCACTGGATTGATGCTGAAGCTGAATCTCCAATACTTTGGCCACCTGATGCAAAGAGCTGACTCATTAGAAAAGACCCTGATGCTTGGAAAGATTGAAGGCAGGAGAAGGGACGACAGAGGATGAGATGGTTGGACGGCATCACCGACTCAATGAATATGAGATTGAGCAAGCTCAGGGAGATTTCCAGTAATTCCTTAATACTGTAGAGCTGATATTTTAAATAGCCTAGATAGTTCAGATTTTAATGTATGAGGTCACAATCTTTAATAGGATGAAATATGTTTTTCTTCTGGCTGTATCTTAATATCTGTGTTTCATGTAAAGGGACACATATAAGGTGGAGAAAATTTAAGTTTCAGAGTGGTGTCACCTGGATGCAGAGAGCAGGCCATGGAGAAGGACGGACACCCTCACTCAGAGCCTGCCTGATGCACGGGTGTGCCCCCTACCCGCATTCTGGCGTCACTGCCTCTGATCGCTTGGCCCACTCTCGTCCTGCGTGGTTCCTCCTCGCCCAGCTTTGGGGGCTCCCAGCGGTGCTGGCCACTCACCAGGGGGCAGCTCCCTCAGGCCCCTCTGGGTCCCCTCCCCCTCACTCTCAGTCACTGTGACTCGAGTGTCACTTGGGCACATGGCTTGGGGACACCCTGCTCTCTGCCCTCCCCTCCGCCCTCCCCTCCACCCTCCCCTCCGTCCTCCCCTCCACCCTCCCCTCCGCCCTCCCCTCCGCCCTCCCCTCCACTCTCCATCCTCCCCTCCTACTCTCTGTCCTCCCTCCAACTCTGTCCTCTGTGACCCTTGCCACTGACATGCAGTTTTTGAAGATTAAAGAAGCCATCTGCCAGGTGAATCCCTTATTGTGGGCCTCTCTGGTCATTTCACGTTTCTTAGAATCTGGGCAGTGGAGACCCTGCAGGGCCTCCCTGGGCCCCTGGTCTGGGCACAGGAGACAGAAGTCCCTCTGTTCTGTGGTTTGGTGTGTTGCAAGAGTTAATGGTCTTGACTTTTCCTGTATTTCAGGGCTACTTCTCAGTGGGACTGTAGTCTCAAGTGCGAATAATTCCTGGTATACATAAAAAAGCACAGCTAGCATATTCAAAAGCAGAGACGTTACTTTGCCAACAAAGGTCCGTCTAGTCAAGGCTATGGTTTTTCCAGTGGTCATGTATGGATGTGAGAGTTGGACTGTGAAGAAGGCTGAGCGCCGAAGAATTGATGCTTTTGAACTGTGGTGTTGAAGAAGACTCTTGGGAGTCCCTTGGACTGCAAGGAGATCCAACCAGTCCATTCTGAAGGAGATCAGCCCTGGGATTTCTTTGGAAGGAATGATGTTGAAGCTGAAACTCCAGTACTTTGGCCACCTCATGTGAAGAGTTGACTCATTGGAAAAGACTCTGATGCTGGGAGGGATTGGGGGCAGGAGGAGAAGGGGACAACAGAGGATGAGATGGCTGGATGGCATCACTGACTCGATGGACATGAGTCTGAGTGAACTCCGGGAGTTGGTGATGGACAGGGAGGCCTGGCGTGCTGTGATTCATGGGGTCGCAAAGAGTCGGACACAACTGAGTGACTGAACTGAAGTGAACTGAGTGATGGAATCTAGAAAGATGGTACCAATGAACGTACTCACAGAGCAGTAACAGCAATGCAGACAGAGAGTACGGCCTGTGGACACATGAAGGGATGGGCGGGTGGGACAGACTGAGGACGCAGCGTTGAAGCGCACACTTTACCGTGTGTTGCATGGAGTGCTGGTGGGATTCGCTGGATGGTGAGGGGGCTCACACCAGCGCTCGCTGACGGCGTAGAGAGGTGGGCGGGGTGGGACGGAGGCTCCAGAGGGAGGGGACGTTCGTATGCCTGCGGCTGACTCGTGTTCATGTATGGCAGAAACCAGCCCATATTGTAAAGCAATCATCCTCCAGTTAAAAATAAATAAAATTAAAAAATGTTAACATTAAAAAGAAACACTGGTTGAAGACTGTTTACACGACAGCACGGCTCACTGTTTGTGGTTCGATGTTCTGTGGTTTCTGCATTTATGCTTATGGAAGCCACCCCGCGTGTGGGTGTTCGTCTCTAGACACCTGGGCGGTCAAGGAGCTCCTTGGGGGTCAGGGTTTGGGGCAGGGACGTCTCTCCGCCCCACCTGCAGCACCCTCAGCCCGGGCGCCGCCCCGTCCAGCCGATGCTGGGGGCCTCCAGCACCAGCCTTCTGCATCCTCCCCTTTGAAACAGGGACAGTCGTCCTTCCTACCTCAGAGAGCTGTCGGAAGTGCCCGCCCCAGCACGGCAGGCACTTGGCCTGTGTGAGAGGACTTTTCCAGAAAACAGACGCCAGTCTGAGCAGCGGCGGAGTTTCCTGAGCGTGGAAGGCACCCCATGATTGGGGGCCAGAGCCCCCACAGAGGTGACAATGCCCTTCACCTGGGGGTTAGGTGGCCGTGGGGCCTGCTGGAGGAGGCAGGTGTCAGACAGAGCCCCGGGGTTTCCAGTGTCCCCCCAGGCTTATCTGGTGGGCTCCACGCGCAGAGCGGGTTCTCATGTCACACTTACCAGCAGCTTAGGGGAAACGACTCTTGTTTCCTTTTTAACGAAACCTTTGGTAATCCTTAGGAAGGTGGGGGTGCACAGCTGTCCTCAGCTCCCCAGGGAGCCCAGAAGTGTGGTCAGGAAACCAGGCCAGGAGTTACTGCTTTACAGACACTTAGCAGGGTTAGTGTAGCTAAACTGAAATCATCTTGAGAAGAGAGTTGTTTCACGTGTCTGTTTAGGAATTTTCCTAAATACGGCCACTATCATCGAATATTCAAAATACTATCACGCGGAGTAGGAGTCGCCCTTTGTAGCTGGAACCGCTCCTGCCTGTAGCAGGTTCTTCAACAGCATCTTTGGGCCGAACTTCATCTCTCCAGAAGGTAAAACTGGAAACAATGGGTCCAGAACATGAAAGGGTCATCTCGCCTCAACCTATCATGAATAACACTCCGACCACTAAGACACTCCAACGGCGGGGTGGCACTTTGCTGGGTAGTCGGCCGTCCAGTCCTGGACGCGGTCAACTGGGCAGTAGGGAAGCGCCTTTCCGAGGGCTGGCGCCACGGGCTGAGAAGGGTCCGCTCAGCACCCTCCGCAGAACAGCACAGCGAGCACGGCACCGCTCTTTCCAATGATGTGGACCTAGAAAGGCTCGGGGGGCCTTTAGGAATAATCACGGTTACGTGTCCGCTGGCTAAGAATGAGAGCATGTGTCTGCATGCTCAGTCGCTCAGTCGTGTCTGACTCTTTGCAACCCCAGGGACTGTAGCCCACCAGGCTCTGTCCGTGGGGTTCTTCAGGCAAGAATGCTGGAGTGGGTTGCCATTTCCTCCTCCAGGGGATCTTCCCAACCCCGGGATGAGACCCACGTCTCCTGCATCTCCTGCCCTGGCAGGTGGTCCTTCCCCACCGCTGCTGACGGATGGAGTCCTCAGACGGGGCTGCCTGGCCACTCACTGGTCAACAGCGTCTCCCTTACGTTCTGCAGGCGGCGGGCCCTTCGTATGACCAGTCAGTCAAAGTAGAGGAGAATGAGCATGTAGGATCTGGAACTGAGTTCTTGGGAATTCAGACCATATACAGAAACAAAACTTTAAATATCACACTGTGAGATTACTTTTTCTTAAAGTTGATTTCATAAAGTCACCTACGAGCGGGGGACCATTCAAGCACTGATTCACGACCACAAAGGAATGCAGTCATGTGACAAGACACGAAAAGAAGGAGGATTTTAAAGGTGCTGTCCTTTTCAACTGCCTTAAAACGTACACGTCTCTTGACCAGGTTTTGTATTATGAATGTCTGTTAAGGAAATAATTAACATTGTAAAAATTTTAGGTAAAATATTGGCTATAAAACTTGTTTGCAAAACTTTAGCAAAATTTTAAAAAGTCAACTGATAAAATTACAATAGACAGATACATTTCAGCTTAGGAATGAAGTGGAATACTATTCATCAAGAAACATGATGTTATGGAAATGTACCTGCTGATACACAGTAGAAAGATATGTGTGATACATCAGGCAGAAGAGTAAAGAACAGAATGTGTGGTTTGAGCTGTCTTACTTTAAAATCACATGCAAAGAAAACAATCGCAAAGGTTTTAAACCAAGATATTAACTGTAATTACTTCTGAATTCTGGTATATTCAGTGATTTTATTTTACATACAAATACATTCCAACATTTTAATTTTTATACAAGTGTACACTAACTAGGTGAAGAAAACCAAAATTGAAAAACCTCCTTCTCTGGCAGTTCGGTATGAGTGGGAATGACCACATTTGGAAGAAGTGCCATAGAAACCTCAGGGAGAGTAAAGAGATGATGCTTTGAAACACGTATAATGTTTGAACAATTAAAAATCATTTGGCAAATAGAGAATATTGGTTCATTTTTCACAGTCCTGATGGGGATTGAGTTTGTCTTATTTGTAAGAGTCACATTTCCCAACCCAGCCACCCACGGTCAGAAGAAAAAGAGAAGCCCCGATTATGCTTCAAGGTCATGGACAGGGCAGGGGTCTCCCTTGCCCTCTGGTCAAGGGAATGCTCTCCACTGATAAGGCTGAAGGTCAATGAAGTGATGTCTCAAGACAAGTTGTGAAAGGGATACACGTGATCTCCTGGGACATGTCACCCCAGGAAAAGGAAATCGAGGCCTGAAGGGCTGGGCGGATTCTCTGAAATCCGTGTGACCCCGGGCCAGGGGTCCACCTCCCTGGGCACAGGAGCCTCACGTTACAAGGGGGTA
The DNA here is from genome assembly GCF_029378745.1 of Bos indicus. NCBI lineage: Eukaryota > Metazoa > Chordata > Mammalia > Artiodactyla > Bovidae > Bos > Bos indicus. The sequence goes on along the minus strand of NC_091767.1, from coordinate 111,637,055 downwards.
ACGATCTTTGCTTTTTAAGGGGGCAGCGAGGGTCGCAAACAACAGGTCAGACGTTTACACCGAGGCCCAAAGCAAAGCAGCACAGGATGCGGCCGACCGGCCCTGTTGACCACCGGCCTCCTCACGTGTGAGAGTGCACGCGCGCTCAGTCTGCCTCTGCGTGCACGTCAGCAGTGAGGAGGAACTCAGCAAAGGAGCAGTCCACAAAGCGTCGCCTTTGCCCCCGAGCTCTAGCCTGTCTCTCGCTCACCCCAAAGACCAGGGGTGTCAGGACCGTGGGTCCTGGGTCACAGGCTTGCTCAGCACCCCACCGATTAGTCTGTGGAGTTTCTCTGAGGCCTCATTAAAGAATCTGAGTGGAAACAGCCCCAAATCTATAAAACCCCATGCGTGTGAGTATCATGAATGGAAAACGAAGGAGCGAAAACCACTGTGTGGAAATCTAAACACGCTTGTCCGTGAATGTCTGCTTGGCTTCACTGGGCTCGTTCCTGGAATGTTTGGATCACACACTGTATTCTCGTCAGTGTAAAGATATCAGAACAAGTCAGAGTCGATGGACCACTAAACATGTGCATATTTAATCGACTAAGCAGAAGAGTAAAACTGAGGCATCCGGATAGCGAGAACACTAAGAAGCCCTTGCTCAGCCGGCCTGATTTGACACCAGGCGTCACTGCATTCCAAGTTCTACCTGTTCCCAGCTAAGACTCCCGACAGCCCCAGCAGGAGCACAGCCCAGCCGTGCTCACCTACCGCGCTCACGGACTCTGCAGACGTCCACGCGGGTCAGACGGACGTCCGGGCGGCAGCTGCATGCACCTCGGCCCCCACGTGAGCTTCTCTGCGGGAGAGAGGACAGGAGACGGTTAGCGGCAGCGAGCCTGGACGGCTTCCCCACGCACAGCCTGCTCTCCGGGGATCAGTGCAGGCTGCGCAGTTGTGCCCAGGGTCGTCCTGAGCCCTGACACACAGCCCTCCTGTATGGCCTCAAGAGGGTGGTGATTTTGAGACAGAAGTCAGTTCTTTAGTAAAAACTAAGGAACAAGGTCAGGTGTGTGGAGTTTGAGTCAGTCCTGAGGTCTCCGGCCTCCATCCTGAGACCTCCTGCAAAGGGAGATGAGTCCGAGGTGAACTCAGAGGCCAGGACACGCCCTCTGGGCAGGTGCAAGCCACTCACCCCCAGAGGGCTCTGGGCTACAGGCCGTGTGCCCGAGATTTACACACAGCAGTGCTGGGGGTCAAGTGAGGATCTCAGAGTGAGACTGCTCACCCAGGGCCACGTCAGGACAGACTCAACAGACGTCATTTAAAAACGAAAAAAAAGTTAAAAGAAAGATGAGAAGAGGAAGGAAGGCAGGAAGTTTCTCGTATTTCCTGTTTTCTAGGTTATGTGGAAAATGGGGTGACTGAAGAAAAGGAAAATAATTCCTTTGGAAAATGAATTCAAATTTTTTTCTAACCACCAACCTTATTCATCCCAATTTTAGCAGCTCCGTGGGAGGGAATATGAAACATGAAATTCTACGCACTCAACTCTGCCTGCATTTTTTCAGTCTACCTGGGATGCCCTCCCTCTCTGGGTCTTCACACACCTGTCCAGACCACAGTTCCCACTCCGTGAGGAAAGTAAGACTCTCCATATTAAGGATGATGCAGAAAACAGCTCCCACTACGGAATACCCGACTCAGAAGCTGGGTGCTGTTCCTGCCAGCCTCTTCCTGGATGCACGTCCAGAAGAGACTCCAGCTGGAGGGACGCACGCACCCAGCGGAGGGACGCACGCACCCAGTTGGAGGGACGCATGCACCCAGCGGAGGTACGCACGCACCCAGTTGGAGGGACGCATGCACCCAGCGGAGGGACGCACGCACCCAGCGGAGGGACGCACGCACCCAGTTGGAGGGACGCATGCACCCAGTGGAGGGACGCACGCACCCAGCGCCCACAGCGGCACTGCTCCCGCTCATGAGCAGCCTAAGCACCATCGACTGACGAATGGATGAAGAAAATGTGGCACAGACTATTACTCAGCCATAAAAAGAATGGAAGAAGGCCATCTCAGCAATGTGCATGGGCCTAGAGATGATCAAACTAAGTGAAGTAAGACAGAGAAAGACAAATATCATACCATATTCTTACATACAGAATCTAAAAAAAATGAGACAAATAAACTTAGCTATAAAACAGGAACAGATTCACACAGAGAGCAGACTTGTGGTTGGGAGTCCGGGCTTAGCATATGCAAACCACGACCCACTGAACGGACAAACGAGGCCCCACTGTATAGCACAGGGACCTATATTTAAACTCCGGATCGACCATAATGGAAAAGAATGTAAAGAAGAACGTACACACACGTACAGCAGTCACTTTGCTGTACAGCAGAAATTAACACAACACTGTAAGGCAACTGTACTTCAATAGAATAACCTGGGGCCCGCGGTCTCATTCATGCCTCAAAGGAAGGGAACACTGTTCTCATATCCACTCAAGATGCTAAGAAACTCGCTGAGACACACAGCTAGGACTCAAGACCAGCCCTGACACGAGGCTTCTTTCTGCATCTCCAGGCGGCCCTGCGGTCCCTCAGCCCCTCTAACACATTGATCTTGAGTTCCTCAGTATTTTAAAAGAAGACTTTCAGTAACTGTGAACATGCTTTGGCTCACAAGCAGAAGCATCCTCTTTTGCAGATAGAACTGACGACCCTTCTAAGACAACATCATTGCTATTAAAATGCGGAGACCATTTTGGATCACTCAAAATCAGAGGAAATATATGTATGCTTTTAGTGGAAGTAAATCAGATCTCAAGTTTCTGATGATTTCTAATAAATGGGAAAAAGAAAACAGAGAACCCATTAGAAGACACTTAAGAGGGTTTCAGGCCTTGGGATCTCACTTTGGAAATGACAGTAAATCGAGTTTGTGCCTGGGTGAGACTGGCTCGCCTGCTGTGAGTCAGAAGTAATATCCTAACGGCTGAAGTGGCCCCTGGGTGGAGCAGGCAGGGCCGCCCTGGAAACGGGGCAGGAGCCCAGCAAGCAGAACGCACATGTGCCACGTTTATTTCATCTGAAGTCGCTCCTGCTTTGATTTGGCTTTAGTCAAGTACTTTTCCCTTTTAAAAACTCAGTAAGTCTAAAGAAGCTTACGTGATTTTAGGTTTATAAGAACAGAGCACTGAGCTTGAAAACACGGGCAGAAGCTGAATGGACGCTACATGCTTTAGCCCATTGTCTTTATGCGTTTTGCTAAATCCCACGCGACCAGCACCCCGACTCTAACGCAGTCACGTCTAACTCAAGGTTTAGACAAAGGCTGAATGCTAAGTGATCCAAAGAACCGTCCACTAGCATAGGCCAGTCCCAATCTTTTGTTAAGTTTATCTAAAAATATGGGCTTCCCTGGTGGCTCAGTGGCAAAGAATCTGCCTGCAGTGCAGAAGACCCAGGTTCGAATTCTGGGTCAGGAAGATCCTTGGAGAAGAGAATGGCAACCTACTCCAGTGTTCTTGCCTGGAGAATTCCATGGACAGAGGAGCCTGGCGGGCTACACAGCTTAGTGACCAACCAACAACAGCTATCCAAAAATATAAGTAATCTAATTACTGTGGATGGAAAAATAACAGATTTCAAAAGCAGAGTGACCCTCTCCATTTGTAAAATGAGGCTGGCAGATTTGATAATTTTTAAGATTCCTTCTCCTCTCTACAACTAAGCTTTAGTCATCAGAAAGTTAGGGAAATCGGTCTTTAAATTTATATAAATACTTAAGTTAGTTAATAATTATTTCATAGGCTTTACACACATAAGATTGCGGTTATTTCTGCAACAACATTACCACTTTTAAACAGAAGAGAAGCAATACAGTTTCATGGAAATAGTAACGACAGTGTAATTAAAACTTTAATAACCTGGACAACTCCGCAAGTGTAACCTTGGAACTCGGCACACATGGAGATGAAGTAGAGTGATGGAAGAACTGAAGGCCTGCCCTCAGGAACTCTGCTAGGCAGATGGCTCATGTAGAGTACACACTGGCTCCTCTCTACAGCCTTCCCCAGACAGACATCATTTTTATATGGTCTATCATTAGATAGAGCTCATTTTCTGATGTGCTATGATTCATTTCTGGAGAAAGAAAAGGTAACTCGTAATAACCTATAAATGGAGACTTACTATGTGCTAAGTGGCTTTCCAGCTGACGCAGTGGTAGAGAACCTGCCTGCCAATGCAGGAGATGCAGGAGATGCAGATTTGAAGGAAACGGCAGCACATCCCAATATTCGCATCTAGGAAATCCCATGGACAGAGGAGCCTGGTGGGCTGTAGTCTGTGGGGTCGCAAAGAGTCGGACACGACTGAGTGGCTGAGTGGGCACACGTGGGGTAAATAATGAGCATGTGTTGCTGCCTTTAGCCCTCACAGCAAGGCACATGTGCACACTCAGTGGCTTGGTCATGTCTGACTCTGTAACCCATGGAGTGTAACCCACAGGCTCCTCTGTCCAAGGAATTCTCCAGGCAGGAATACTGGAGCAGACTGCCATTTCATTCTCCAGGGTATCTTTTCAACCCAGGGATGGAACCCACATCTCCTGCATCAGTAGGCGGATTCTTTACTTCTGAGCCATCAGGGGAGCTCACAGCAAGGTAGGTGCATCTTAATATTGATTGTACAGAGAAAAAATGAGGCACACAGATGTTGGCCTAAGATCACTAATCTGTGAATAGCAGACCTGGCTTTGAACCCCAGCATTCTAAATCCTCAGCATGTGCTCAACACCACACAAAGTCCTCAGTGCAATTAGAGGTCACTTTTAAAAAATAAACCCATCATTATCTAGACACAGCAAAGTCCTAGGGAAAATGTAATGAAAGTTTGCTTGTTATCTGGATCATCTACAACCCTGATGTCCAGTGTGGCAGAAACTAGCCATGTGGGCGACTGGGTGCTAAACACGGTCCCTTTAAGGTGGGATGAACCCAAAACACCGGATTTAATGATGGTACAAAAAAAAGAAAGTAAAATACCATGTTTATAAATATACAATGACTACCTACTGATATGATACTATAGGTGAGACAAATATAGTGTTAAAATTAATTCCCTCTGTTTATCTTTATTGCATTTAATATTTGCAGGAAAAGGCAATATTACAAAACATGTGATTTTGTGGCTCACATTATATTCCCATTGGACAGGGCTGACCCAGGGTCTCACTTATAAGGCATTTTACAATGAGCTGCCTCTTGGATTTTTTATCAGAGTTGAGCCAAATACAAGTGTTCAGAGGGAAGGCATTCTTGCTACAGTTCAACTTAACGCACATGGCAGGGCCTCAGGAATGTTAGGTGTGTATCTTCTTAAAATTCATAGCTCTTATCTCAAAATTAATTAATCACTAAAAGTTGTTTCTCACAGTCAATGAAGCAGAAGTAGATGTTCTCCTGGAATTCCCTTGCATTCGCCATGATCCAAAACGTGGAAGATAACCACACTTGAGTGTAAAGTGAGCTGGCTCGCCCAGCAGGAATCAGCGCTGCACCCCCTGCACTGGAAGCACTGAGTTTCAGCCACTGGAAACCAGGGAAGTCCCAGTCAGTACGCTTTAAAAACGTTCTACATCGTGATACGAGCCATGGGCTCACGCCCTTGCTTTCCTGCAGGCTTCCAGGGCTCCTGATGGGAGAGGCGGGTGGAGTTTCCTTGTCTTGTGAGGGCGCCCCTCGGAAGCGGTAGTGGGGAGGCCTGTCTGCAGACAGAATCGTCCCCCGGAGGCCGAGTTCCACTGTGAGGGGTGGCTTCTCCCTTCACTGAGGAAGCCCCGGTCGGTGCTGCTGCTGGCTCACGAGAACGTGTGCCAGCTCTTGGGGCGGAGAGGTTGGAGCTTTCCTGCATCGTGGCCTGAACGTTCGCTTCTTATCTGCTGGGCATTTATGCACGTCGTTTTCAGGCTTATCGTGTTTCCCCTCACAGTTCAAGTCTGGGAGTAGCATGGTGATCCGTACTCTCAATCTTTTAAAGTACGCTATTCCCTTAATAGGAGAAGGCAGTGGCACCCCACTCCAGTACTCTTGCCTGGAAAATCCCATGGACGGGGGAGCCTAGTGGGCTGTAGTCCATGGGGTCGCTAAGAGTCGGACACGACTGAGCGACTTCACTTTCACTTTTCACTTTCATGCATTGGAGAAGGAAATGGCAACCCACTCCAGTGTTCTTGCCTGGAAAATCCCAGGGACGGAGGAGCCTGGTGGGCTGCAGTCCATGGGGTCGAACAGAGTCGGACACAACTGAAGTGACTTAGCAGTTAGCATTCGCTTAATATTTTTTTCCAGGCCAGACTAGTTTCATTTAGTGAGCTAATTCCCACAAGAAAAGTTGGACTGTGAGAAGTAAATATAAAATATAACAACATATAGCAAAAATAATAAACAATCCTGACAAGCAGCCAACTGCTGTGCTCACTTCCACAGCCGTCTTTTTGCAAGGCTAGGATGAGAAGACCCCTTGTCTCATCGCCTGATGCTCTGCCATGGAAATCCAACCCAGTGGTACTGCCAGTGGAATAAAAGCAGGCTGCCTGGCACAGAACTGAAATCCTCTCTAAATGGTATGGGCACACGACTGGTATTTTTAAGCATGTGATATCTGAGAAATGATGTGACTTTCTTAGCATCTTAGGAGACAAAAGAACGAGATTTAGATGTAGATCCAATTAATCGCCTGCAGAGCCACAGTCCCCAAAGCCCAGGCTCACCTGTGTCACCACACAAACACAGCCTCAGTGTAAGCCCAGCGCCATCGGGCCCGGAGGTAGGTCCCGGGAGGGGGAAAGGAGGCAGGGCGTGCGGTGAAAGGAAATTTGCTCCCTGGGGAAGACCTTCCCGAGCCGGCTTAGGACCCCGGTGGGAGTCAGGATACTTATGTCCTGATACGAGCTTGGCAGCCCACGATCACAGCACCGTGCTCGAGAGTCACGGAATCAGCTGCACAGTCACGGCGCAGAGTGCACATCAAGGGGGAACCAGGGCTCTGGGCCTAAGCGCCGCCTGCTCCGTTCGCTCCTGAATCCTAAGCGCCGCCTGCTCCGCTCGCTCCTGAATCCTAAGCGCCGCCAGCTCTGCTTGCTCCTGAATCCCCGTCTAGTGTCACACTCCTCAGTGGCAAAACGAGAACCTTCGACTTGTCTCCAAGCCCTGCTCTCTCCCTCCAAGTCACCCAGCTCACATCCAGCCCCGACAGAACAATATTCCTAAGGGCTCAGAGGCTGGGGGCAGAGACCAGCTGGGGACGCAGAGCCCCTACATGTTGGGCATGAAGACAGCAGTGGAGGAAGGGAATCTCCTTATAACAAGCACATACAACCGGGAGGCTCCGGAGCCACGGCCAACCTGCCAGATCCTGTTAGCTATCCCTGTGCCCATTCACACAAGTGACTGTCTTTCTCCCACGCTCGTCCTCTGACAGGCAGGTTGGGACCCAGCATGGTCCTCAGCCCTGCACGCGTGTTAGGACCACCCGGGAGCTTTCAGACACGGTGACTTCCGCCTGCAGAGATCCGCGTGCAGGGAAGCCTGGGTGTCAGTATTTTTAAGGCTCCCCAGGTAACCCTTCTGAGCAGCCAAGGCTGAGAACACTGGCTTAAAGGAAAGGCTTAAATTCATGGAGCTGAAGCCTCCCACGTGTGAGCTGAATTCTGCAACTTTCTAGCAGTGTGAACGTCACCACTCAACTGGCTTCTCTCTTAGGGACACAAGAAAAAGATAAAACATTAATGGTAGAAACACCTTCCCCACTCACTTTATGGGGCTATTATGAAAACCAAGGTGGAAATATAAGGAAAAGCCCTGGTAAAAATACAATTGCATGCAATTTCTATTTTTGCTTAAGGACGACCCGGATAAGTAAAACTAAAAGCCATGGGCAAGGCACGGAATCGACAGGGCAGTGAGAATGATCAAAAATCAGTAAAAAAAGGGGGTCATGTCCTTGGGTGTCAGCTACAACCTGTGGAGTGGCATTCCATTCCTGACGATGAAACCGGCGATCCGCGGTCTGAGTTTAAGCCCCTTTACATTCAGTGTGCTCAGTCCTGTCCGACTCTTTGCGACCCCAGGGACTGTATCCCGCCATGCTCCTCTGTCCACGGAATTTTCCAGGCAAGAATACTGGAGTGGATTGCCATGCCCTTCTCTTGGATCAGGACAGTGAGTAACCAGCCCATGATTTTCATGTTGGACTTGACACAGGAAGTCCGGAGATAGTGATTTAGCAGATTTAATCCAGCTGAGAGTTGAGATGGGGACTCTGGGGCATGTGAGTCAGGCACCACGCCAGGAGGAGGACTCCATGTCCTTGCCCTAAACGAGCTCACTTCGCAGACTGGAAGATGACCACACAAGACGATGTGGTCACTAACGGCGCAGGGAAGAAGCTGTCTTATTTAGACAAGGCCACTGGGCAGGGTCTCAAGGCTCGGCATCCTGGCCTGTGCCTGGGGACCGCAGTGCACTCGCTGCTGCAGGTGTGACACGTCCCCAGGAGTCAGACGTGAGGGTGCACACCCAGCCCCGCCGCAGGATCGCCCTCGGGCCAGACAATCCCACACCCCCGTTCTGGAAAGGACAGCAATGTCACTGCCCCAGGATGTGTACACAGCCCTCCAGCTTTCACTGGGGCATTTCTGGAAATATAAAAAAGGGTGATTCTCAGAGAGCCCAGGGAAATCCAAAATGCTGCAAACGCAGGGGCAGGGTGGGCGCTTGGGGCCAGGGCTCAGCACAGAGCCCTGAGCAGACTGGTGGGCACACACGGCTGGACGCGGGCCCAGCCCGGCCCCACACTGAGCCGCAGGCACCCTGCACTCAAGCCGTGGAGTGAAGCTTATGTTTGTAATTCCAAAAAATACAAGGCAGCTCTGCATTTGTGTGTCACAAGAAAACCTGCTCTCACCAAATTGGATGTACTGACTAATACCCAACAAAGTATTCTGCCTGACTGATTCTTCTTCTATTAACCTCAAGCCTGTAAGCAAATCAAGAAGAACTTCCAGGGCAGGAGAACCCGTGAGACACAGAGGTGTGAATCAGCAGGGAGGAGGAGCAGAGTGTCTTCTTTGCTCTGAAACGTGAGTGGCAAGGAGCACTTTCCCCTGTGTTATGTGTCCCGATGTCGCTCCCAAGTCCTGCTCATGGGAAAGACCCTAAGTCACAAGAGGCAAGATGAAGGAAGTGGAGCTGATGCTTATGGCTGGGCAGGGGTCCCAGAAGCGGTGGGGGCAGGGCAGGACCCCACACAGGAGGGAGGGCGTCCTGGGCGCTGGGTCCGTCTCCTGACCTAGCCCTGAGGGCTGAGGGGGGCCTGGGTCAGGGCCCCAGGGTGGGTGGGAGAGAGCCGCTGTCTGCCAGGAGCTCGGCGGAGAGGGGGAGACCTCAGGGCACTCTCCCGAAGACCAGGAGTCACAGAAGTGAGGGGGCTTCCTCTCCCCCGGAGCGACTGTTCCTTGTGAGGGTACAGCACAGAGTCGGAGCAACGGGCTCACAGAGAGCGGGTGTGGACCCCGCTCATCCACAATGAGATGTGGATGAGCCACTGAGACGGTGCTTAAGAGGGCAGAGCCTTCCAGGGAGGGGATACAGCACGCCTACGAGGAAGTGACAGTCTACAGTGCGTCCACCAGGGCTCTCTCCTGGGGGAGAAAGCCAGGAGGCAAGCCAGCCTCTGGCAGGAGCTGGACACCACCCTCCTCCAGGCTTGTCAGGAGACAGACGGGTTTTCAAACACAGAAGCAAAAAGGTGGTGGGGGTGGTGTAGGGAGGACACCCGTGGAAGGAACCAGGCTTCCTGGGAAGCTGCTGAGGGTGGGCTCACAGAAGGGCATGAGGGGGAGAAGGCAGTTTTCACAGGGTCCCCTTGCGGGCAGAGGATGGGCTGCTTGAAAATGTGGGGTGTGGGCTGAAGGTGCAGATGCGGTCACACGCTATCACTAGCTCCAGGTTTCAGTGCGAAACCTCCAGCCACAGGTGAAGACAGGGTTGGGAGGCCAGTGCACTGGCTCACAAGTGCCTCTGGCAACTGGCCCCTTCAGGCCATCCGACTGAGCTTGGAAAGCCCGTGTCCTCACAGAGGGACCTGCTGCCTCTGAGTTTGGGCAGGCTCCAGTATAGGAAACCCACTGCATACTGAGAATGGTTTCATCTCAGCAAGAATTCGGGAAGAGTCAGCGAAGACCCAGATCATATGAACTTTGCCTTGAGCTCATCATTCCAAAGTCAGACCTCCCTCCCTCACCTCACATGGTGTTGAGGTCAAGCAGCCAAGACTGGACTGACTGTAAAATCTGAACTAAGGATGGAAGCTGGTTTTCCTTTTAATGTACAAATGGAGGGATTCCTGCTTAGAGAGTAGTCATTTCACGTTACAAATGAGACCGAAATATGCTTGTTTTAATTATGCTTCTCTTTATGTCTTTTCATTAGACAGGGTAAGGGTGTCTAACTCACAGGTAAATAAATATGGATCTATTATTCATCAAGTACAACCTGATGGTCACTGCACTAGTCACCCTGTAGAAGAAATTGATCATTAAGTATTGGTTGAAAAGAGAGCCACGTGTACAGCACTGTAGGGTATCATGGGATGGGCATCTCTGTGCTCCTGTGCTCTAAGTCTACATCACACCCGTCCCTGCACGCCTATATTTACAGTCCCAGCTCGAGCAGCTGAGCCCCAGGAACAGAAGCGATCACTGCCTGTGAACCACGTCAGTCACATGCCATGAAAATGAAGTGCTTCCTTGTTAGGCAGTGATCTCCCCACTGTGGTAGGAATTCAAGCGGAGACTGGATCCGCAGATGAACACATAGCAGGGAGGTTTCAGGAAGAACTGCTCCTGGATGAGGGGACAGGCTGGACCACAGGGCACGGAGGTGTACCCTTCCCTGTCAGAGATGCTGTGATACTAACTGTGCCAAGTCTGGGCAGAAGAGATACCTGAGCTCAGAGGAGGGCGACTGCAGGCTGGGCGGGCCCAGCAGCACGCCTCTGAAGCCCGAGTGTGAACCAGAGGAGCAGGTTCCAGGACGCACAGTCGGGACGGAGGGGACTGGAGTCACACCTCGTGGGAAGCCAGGTTCACAGCTTCCACCTTGAATGCGAAGTCCGCTGAGCAGTATGCTATCTGCCGGGTGCCATCCATTTGATAAATCAGGTGCAGAAGACCACAAACATCATGGGCGTTCTGCCATCCAACCGCCACACGAAGCTCACCCGGAGCCACGACGCTCATGTTAGAGGGAAGAAGGTCAACCAGGAGGGAGTATCGTCGGAGACACAGAGATCCAGACAGACTTCCCCCCTCAAAACCAGTTTATTTCAAAAGATGGCAACCCCCAGGCACAGCAGCAAGAAATTCAAGAGCAGAGTTACCTGGGAGGGTAAACACAGACAATCTCATTCTGTTTTCCCAGCAGGTGCCTGTAACTGAGCCACAATAAGTCAAAAGGAACCATGAGTGGCCAAGACGCTTCGACATAAAAATCAGCTGAAATGCAAGTAAACTGCTGCTGCTCCTGAAACAAGACATTTAAGAGGCAAGAGGAAACACGCCTTTTAAAACAAACGGAAGAAAAAGAGTTACTCAGGAGAAGAGACCAGTTCTCCAATAAAGACTGCTTTTGCTGCTTACTGAACTGCCATTACTCCCATTTAGATGATTCTTTTTTAAATTTTAAGAGTAAGGATATGGTTCATTACAAATCTCTCCATTTGTAGGTTTTATTCTTTACGAAACTAAAACATTAGAGCTTTGTGATTAATACTGAAGTGCTTTTTTGCGCATGGATGGTATGTGATTTTTTTTCTTTGTATTGATATTTCTGCAGCAATGTTTTTTTTTTTTTTTTTTCCTGGAGATGCTGTCTCACTAAGGTCATCAACTCCAGGAGAGCAGGGAGAGAAGGCGGGGTGGAGAGAGAGGCCGGTGGCTAGTTAGTGATGAGGTGAGGGGACCAGCGGGGGGTGGGGAGGGCGCAGCAGGATCGCCCAGCTGCCCCCTAGCTCCAGGGCGGGCCTGGCATTCCTTAAGAAACCCACAGTCCGGGGGCACCAGGAGCAAGCCTCAGCTCGTCCTGGTGAGCCTTAAGAGGTCAGCGCGCTGGCCAGCCTGGCCTAGTGCATGCAGGCTCTTAGCCTCGTGAGCCTCCTTGGACCTCAACCGCCAGCCCCGATGCAAAGAAGAGCGACCCTTGCCGTGGAAGGGTGGTACCCACACTGGGTGCCAAGCTGCCCTTTTCAGGCTGGCTCCCCCCCGCCCCAGCCTGGAGGACCCTGTAAAGACGCTGGGATCTCCTGCAATGTGGACATGCCGGGTGCCCGTTAGGTCCCTGCAAGCCTTGCTGGGAACATGAGTTCCATGGGTTTTCTCTGCTTCTGTTTCCCACAGGCCTCCCAGAGAAGCCCCCGCATCCTAGAAACGCCTGAGTCATTTTCCCTCTGTGCTCAAGGCAGGAGCGTCTCAAACATTTCATCTGCATGACCCTACCCACAGGGCGGCACAGCTGGGGCATCCCATGTGGGGCACAAGTGGGCCGGGGTGGCCAGATGGCAGGTGTAACCCAGGACCGTGCCAGGCCTGCCGGACCGCATGTCCCCCTGCAACGGGCAGACCGCGTGCTGCTGTCCTCGGAGAAGCTCCTCCACAAAGGCAGGCTTTTCTGTACATGGGTCAAAGCATTCCCATCAATGTCCCCCCAGAGACATCGCTTACAATTCATCCCATTTCCCGTCTCCCCACCCTCCCCTCCCACCTTGCAGCAGCAGCCGCGTTTGCTGCTCAGCGCTCCAGGGAGGGTTTCAGGAATTCTCAGGGAAGAACAAATGGACCCTTTTGCACAGAGTGAAATTCTGTCCTCCTCCTCCTCCCCCTCCTCCTCCCTGGCGCCATCTGAGCACTTTCCCGGGAGGAAGAAGGGCCAGAAGGATGGAGGAAGTGCCTTCAGGAGTCATCCGAGGTCAGACTCGGGCCCCAGGCTTTAGCAAAGCGAAGCTGCTCTCAGAAATCACAGCCAAGGCTAATGCCATGGAGCCTTAACCCTCTTTTTCTTCTAGAAGTCCTACATTTTCAAGCCTTATGTTTAAGCCTTTCCTCCATGTTGACCTGACTTTGCACACGGTGTAAGACAGGCATCGGATTTTATTCTTTTGCACTGGGACGTCCAGTTTTCCCCACACCATTTACCGGAGGGACCACCTCTCCCTATTGCACGTTCTCCTCGCCCCTGTCGAAAGTCCATTGACAGTTTATACGTGGGTGGGTTTTTCCTGGACTTGATTCTGTCCCACGGGATTTACATCAGGGCCACGCTCTTTAAATGACTAGAACTTTGTAATAGAGTTTTGAATCAGGAAGTGTGGGGTCCTTTCTCAAGATTGTTTTGGTCATCTGGGGTATCTTTTGGTTGAATGTAAGTTTTAGGATTGGTTTCTCTATTTCTGTAGAAAATTCCATTGGGATTTTGAAAGGGATTGTATTGAACCTTCAGCTCGTTTTGCATGGTATGGACATTTTAACAACACTAAGCAACAAAAACGGAGAAGACAATGGCACCCCACTCCAGTATCTTGCCTGGAAAATCCCATGGATGGAGGAGCCTGGTAGGCTGCAGTCCATGGGGTCGCTAAGAGCCGGACATGAGTGAGCAACTTCACTTTCACTTTTCACTTTCATGCATTGGAGAAGGAAATGGCAACCCACTCTAGTGTTCTTGCCTGGAGAATCCCAGGGACGGGGGAGCCTGGTGGGCTGCCGTCTGTGGGGTTGCACAGAGTTGGACACGACTGAAGCGACTTAGCAGCAGCAGCAGCAACAAAAAAGCAGACAAGTGAGACTGCATCAGCCTACATGTATGCTCAGCAAGGGGAGCCATCAGTGAATAAGGACCACCTACCAAGGAAGAGAAAATGCTTGCAAGCCACAAAATGCTTGCAAGCCTGATGAAGCAGCCACATTCTAAGTATATAAGGAAAGCCTACAACTCAATAGCAAAAAAAAAAAAAAAAAAAACGCTAAAGAATTCAACCTAAAAATGGTGATTGCAGCCATGAAATTAAAAGACGCTTACTCCTCGGAAGGAAAGTTATGACCAACCTAGATAGCATATTCAAAAGCAGAGACATTACTTTGCCAACAAAGTTTCGTCTAGTCAAGGCTATGGTTTTTCCTGTGGTCATGTATGGATGTGAGAGTTGGACTGTGAAGAAAGCTGAGTGCCGAAGAATTGATGCTTTTGAACTGTGGTGTTGGAGAAGACTCTTGAGAGTCCCTTGGACGGCAAGGAGATCCAACCAGTCCATTCTGAAGGAGATCAGCCCTGGGATTTCTTTGGAAGGAATGATGCTAAAGCTGAAACTCCAGTACTTTGGCCACCTGATGCGAAGAGTTGACTCATTGGAAAAGACTCTGATGCTGGGAGGGATTGGGGGCAGGAGGAGAAGGGGACGACAGAGGATGAGATGGCTGGATGGCATCACTGACTCGATGGACGTGAGTCTCAGTGAACTCTGGGGGTTGGTGATGGACAGGGAGGCCTGGCGTGCTGCGATTCATGGGGTCACAAAGAGTTGGACATGACTGAACGACTGATCTGATCTGATCTGACCAAGGAAGAGAAAATGCTTGCAAGCCACAAAATGCTTGCAAGCCTGATGAAGCAGCCGCATTCTAAGTATATACGGAAAGCCTACAACTCAACAGCAAAAAAAAAAAAAAAAAACCCGCTAAAGAATTCAACCTAAAAATGGGGAAATGGGGACTTCCCTGGTGGTCCAGGGTTTAGGAATCCGCCTTCCAATGCAGGAGACACAAGTCTGATCCCTGGTCAGGAGACTAAGATCCCACACGCTCTGGGGCAACTGAGCCAGCACACCCAACTAAGACCCAATAAAACAGAAAGAAAACAAAAGGAAACACAGGCAAATGTGTTGAGCAGACATTCCTCCAAAGAAAACACACAGACGGCCAGCAGGCGTATGCAAAGGCGCCCAGCTTCACCAATTCTCAGGGAAACGCAAGTGAAAACCACAGTGAGATGCCACTGCACACCTGTCAGAATGGCTTTATTAAAAAACCACCTTTGCACACTCTCCGCACTAGTGCACTGTTGGTGCAGCCGTCGTGGAAAACAGGACGAAGGCTCCTCAAACGATTAAAAATAGAACCACCATGGAATCCAGCAATCCCACTTCTGAATATTTATGCAAAAGAATGGAAATCGTGATCTCAAAGAGATATCTGCTGTGTTTGTTGCAACACTATTCAGAGCACCCAGGAACTGGAAATAGCATAAATGTCCATAAATGGACGAATGAATAAAAAAATACGGGATATACATACAATAAAGGATTAATGACAATACGGAAAAGCCTGTAGGCCATTACGCCAAGCGAAATGCCAGACGTAGGAAAGCAAGTACTGAATGATCTGCTCACACAAAATGACTAAAGTAGTCAGGCTTTTAGGAACCGTGAGTAGAATGATGGTTGCTGGGACTGGGGAATGAGGTGCTGCTGTCCGTAAGTTCTATTTATACAAGATAAACAAACCTCAGGGATCTGCTGGACGGCCTTGTTCCCGTAGTTGTTCTGGAGTTAACAACTCTACACCCTGCACTAAACGTTTAAGAGGGTACTCTCATGTGTTTTTACCAGAATTTAAACAACAAACAAGCCAGAAGACCTATTCCCTTCCCTCCCCCCAAACCCCATATCCATCATTTACTCCCCTTTCTACTTTCTCACATTCACTCCAGGGCCCATGCCCACAAACCTTCAGTTCCTGGGGGAAGGCCCTGAGAAGAGGGCTTGGGAAATCTGGATGAACTCTGCAAGAGACTAAGTGAAACAAACACCCACGAAATAATTTCAGCACGTTCAGTCCCCCAAGTATCCTATCAGCTCATCGGTAACAATGGGTTTTGAGGACTATTATTAGATTGATCTTTGATTAAGCCCAATTTCTAATTCTGATCTGAAATATAAGGGGACATTCAACTTCCAAAGCACCAAGCACACACACACACACAGTTCTGAGTAACTCTTTACACTACATGCGTGCGTGAGTGTAACATCGATGCAGCAGTGTCCAGCTCTGCAACCCTGTGGACTGTAGGCTCCTCTGTCCTTGGGATTCCCCGTGCAAGAATGCTAGGGTAGGTTGCCATTCCCTCCTCCAGCGGATCTTCCCAATCCAGGGATAGAGCCTGCATCTTTTATGTCTCTTGCATTGGCAGGTGGGTTCTTTACCACTAGCGCCTCCTGGGAAGCCCTGTGTCAGTCAGTCAGGCAGTCAGTTAGTTCAGTCGCTCAGTCGTGTCCAACTCTTCGAGACCCCATGAATCGCAGCACGCCAGGCCTCCCTGTCCATCACCAACTCCCGAAGCTAGGGAAATTCAGATCTTTCCCTCAAAGATCAGATCTCTTTCTGAGGAGACAAGACAGAATTATATATATATAACTATATATAAAACAGTGAAACCCTATGTGATAAACAATTAGATGTGAACTCATTCCACGAGGCTACAGTACAAGCATTCCTTCTGGGATGGGGTCTGTCAGGAAAGCCTCATGAAGGAGCTCTGATTTAATTTAAAGAATGCTTCTGCAGTAACAATTTCCCAGCTGGAATTAAGATACAGACCCTGACAGGATAAAGTTTGTAGACTTTCATTTAAAGACTTCTAAAAAAAGGAGTCAAACTTCTTAATGCGGTAAGTACTCCTCTGTGTTTTAGAAATAAACACTTCGGATTCTGCCATCGAGAATAAAAATCCTCGTTCTGGCAGGGGGTGTCAGTTAAGGCCGTCCTCATCAGAGAGCTGTGAGCTCTGCAGGTTCTAGCATCCTAACGCCGAGACCCGCCGGGTGGCCCGCCGCTGCCGTTCACAGCACCGCGGCTTGTAGGGTGCGGCGCCTCTTCTCCGGCCGTGAGAACCCCGAGCCTACTCAAGGGGGCATGACGTGGTCACTAGGCTCGTCTCGAAGGGCCCGACACAGTGCATCTGACCCAGGCACAGTCGCCATGGATGTGCGGGCGTCCCCCCCGCCCCAAGCAGGGCACAGATGAGGCCACAGGCTCCCGGAGCGCCCCCGCGCACTGCGGCCACGCCCCGGGCTCACGGTCAGGGCTGTGGACCAGGGCGGAGCGGAGCCCGGATCTGCGGGCGCGGCAGCGATCGGAGGGCTCGCGCCCCGGGGAGGAGGAGGCGGGGTGGGCTGGCTCAGGGTGCGGGGACCCTTGCATTCAAGACGGGGCTCCAGGGGCACCCACTGCAGGGCTCGGTGCTCACCAAGTAAACAATATACGACCGCGTTTCTTCCTTTCAGATAAAAGCACAATTATCAGTGAAACTGAAAACTTCAAACATCCGAATAGTTAATCATCTGTTTTTCTTCAGCTCCGTTTGATGCTGACTCACCCACTCTTTAAAACGAAGTGTGAGAGTCCCCCATACACACTGACTGGAGGAGAGCTTCATTCAAGATTTTTTTTTTCTAAAACATCCAGTCTCATCATAATCTTCTTCCAGCCATTGCAACCTTTCACTGGTCAGATTTCTCAATCAGACTTTGGCTCTGGATGCTTCTCTACCAGCTTGCTGATGTATTGCATCCTTTTAATTAAGCTTAAAGCAAAGGAAAAAAATCAATATTGTTTGGTATGTCAATGACTTTGGAGAGATTCCCAAGCCGTTTAACCTGGCCTGAAGTCAGTTTATTATTTTGAAACACTAGAATGATCAGTATGGTTTTACATCAAGACACAACATAAAAGGAAATTAAATTCACTCAGAAATTCAAATTATTTTACATAAACACTTCTTTGTGTATAATAATTATTTGCAAGCCATTGAGGGTAAAATTGATATGGTGGGTTTCAAACATGCGAACAATACATAAAATATTCAAAATACACAGTTTGAAGTTTATGTGATTAGAGATGTTTAGTTTCTGACTGCCTCTGGACTCTGTATTTTTTATTCTAGAACATCTGACATGACCCTGTAATCTAAATATCCCTAACTTCCTTGTTTCATAAGGAACTACTTATGCAGGGCAGTATAATACTTCTAATAGTCAACCCCCAGTATAGTCAGTTTTAGACAACACGAAGTTCTCCATAAGCCAGTCCTGTTGGAATCTAATGACACACGACTTTACCCAGACCTCTCTCTCTGCATCCTCAGTGAGGGGCCTGTGTTTCTCCCAGATACGTACACGGTGGCATCTCCCAGGGTGAACAGTACACCGTAAACAAAGCACATCTTTCCAAAAACAATGAGGTAGGTAGTCTGTCCTCAGTAAGGCGATGAGTTAAAAGAATCTTATCAACTGTTCCTTCCGGGTTCTAAGCTCACTGGTAGGTGGGGAGAGCGTTGGGTGTTCTCCCGGAGGGAGACATGTTCTACAAGTTGCTTTTATTCACAAAGAGCCCAGAGCAGTGGATGATACATCTGCGGATGTCAGCACATCTGTGGGTGTCAGCACATCTGCGGATGTCAGCAGAACGCAGGGCAGGGACCTTCAGCCCCAGGTCAGGCCTTCTGCTCCGGGAATGACAGCAGAGCCCTGTTCCTCCTGGAGGAACTGGCCACAGCGGCAGGACCTGGCCGGGCACCGATCCCGTCTTCCCACCCTGCTCAAAGCAACAGGGGAACCTGGGTCTACCTGAGCCCACACCCCGCCCGCCTTCCGCAGGCCAGCTCCGACGCCTTTCTTCCTGACTCCACACGTTCCTTTTCTGCCCTCTGCATTTCATCTCACTTGACTTTTCCCTCTTCTCTGTTTCCGAGTCTCTGCCCGCCCATGTCTCTGCCTTTTTTCCTTCCTCTTTGTCTCATTTTCTCTCTATATAAGGAAACTTTATTCGAAACAGACAAGTTGAAGGCTCCTTTTGAACTCCGATCCGTCCCATTTCACATATGTGGGTAGACACGTCTATTTTCTCATCACTTAACTCACACTTCTGAACCCTATTCCGTGCTAAGCTCCACTCCCAACAGCCAGGTGTATCAGAGGATAAAGCACAACTGAAGGCTGGTGAGGGTAGCTGTTCTAGAAGGTTTTTTAAACCGAATGCTTAAATATGGGAATATCATGTAAATCCCCCATACTGCCCAGATTTTCAGTTTTGTGACTAGGATCAAACAAAAGCTTTTACATATACATTATGGTCCAGGCCCTGAACTAAACCATGCTGACACAAAAACAAAGAAAAATGTCTTGACATCTTATAAAAGTCAGGCTCACAAAAAGTCCTTTGTCTACCCCAAATTTCTATTCATAACGAGTTAAAACTGCTTCCATCAATTATCCTTAAAGAACATTAACAATGGCACGTTTCATAACTACTGCAGAAAACACATACGCAAATGCAGGAAAATAAACTGATGCATCAATATTGTCACAAATATAAAACAATGAAACAGACTAATTCTGTGAACAGGTACTCAGCCAGACCTGAGGGTGAAATTTTAGGCAGATCAAATAAGTGAGTGAATCATGAGCTGATTAGTCAGGAAGTGTTGTCTAAATATTCAGACTGTTTTGCACAAATTGGTAAAACAAATGCTCAGACTCGGGCTTGGTTTGTTCCTTCATGTGCTTCTGTTTGTCTATAAAAGGTGAGCTCTGGCAACGTGGGACCCTCTTCCTTTGAGAGGAGGAGGGGCTGCTAGACTTCAGACTCCAGAGACGTCAGCGCTCACCGCCCATCCCACACTGAGTGTGCTGGCGTCTGTCTGCTCGCAGCGAACAAGGCGCTCCCTCCGACCCTGGGCAGGCAGACAGCGCTGTGTGCTCACACGGCAGGGACCCAACACAAAGGGGAAACCTCATCAAATACCTGTAGCTCGTGGAGAATGTAAATGGGCTCTTTTGTCTCATCCAACACGTTGCAGAAACCCAAATGATTAATCAGATTACAGACACTGCACTATGCAATCATCGGACATGTGAACAAGGTCCTTGAGAGAAGGGCCAGCTGACGGCTTTACGAGCAGGACTCTGAATGCAAGGGCAAAAACGCCCTGACCAGGGGCTGCTTCTGAACGCCCCTCCATCGTCATCGGAGTCCCTTTTGGGACAGGACATGTCTTGACTAGGGGCTGCTTCTGAACGCCCCTCCATCATCATCGGAGTCCCTTTTGGGACAGGACATGTCTTGACTAGGGGCTGCTTCTGAACGCCCCTGCATCATCATCGGAGTCCCTTTTGGGACAGGACATGTCTTGACTAGGGGCTGCTTCTGAACGCCCTCCATCGTCATCGGCCTCGAGTCCCTCTTGGGCCGCTTCTGAACGCCCCTCCATCATCATCGGCCTCGAGTCCCTTTTGGGACAGGACATGTCTGTGTTTTCATTCAATAAATTATTCAACTTGCATTCACTCAGCATCTACTACGTGCCAGAGAGGAAGCAGTCAGTTTCCATCTGTAACTTTAGTTTTAAAATGATTAAAAAAAGGAAAACTAAGACCATCATCATGGTAGCAGAGTGTGTGAAACTCACATTTCATGAACATAATCTTATTTTATTCTCCCAGGACCCTTGATGGACATGATGTCTTTATGTAATGCTCTGTTTTGTAGGTGGAGACGTTAAATGGTTTGTCAGGAAAGTGGACGAGGGAAGCGAGAGTGGCAGGAATATGATTGCTCCGCTCTCACTGGGCAAAGCTGGTAACTCATGCTCCCCCACTGGGGCACCTTCTTTTTTCATTCACTCTCGTCACGGCCAGTTCTTCCTTCACATCCTCAAATTACCCAGCACCACCTTCAGCACAGATTAGGGCCTCAGTAAATTCCCATCAACATGACTTTTGTTTACCAAAAGGTGTTGAAAAGCACCATAGTCAAAATTTGAAAATCAAGTGCCCCTATTTCTGAAGGAAGACCCACTTTAGTGAGGCTGGGGCCAGGAGGGGGGATCCCATCCCTGCAGTGTGGTCAGCAGGCTCACAGATTTGTTTCAGCCGAAAGAACACCTGGGTGGTGTCTGGCCCGAATCAGCACAGTTCTCAGCAATTCTCACTGGGCCGGCCAAGCATCATACAGGTACCGTGTCACACCAGTCAGAATGGCCATCATCAAAAAAATCTACAAACAATAAATGCTGGAGAGGGTGTGGAGAAGAGAGACCCTCCCACACTGTGGGTGGGATGTGAACTGCTGCAGCCACATGGAGAACAGTACAGGCGCCTCTCAAAAAACTGAAAACGGAACCATGTGACCCAGCAATCCCACTCCTGGGCGTGTACATGGAGGAAACAGTAACTCAAAAAGACACATGCCCCCCAGTGTTCACGGCAGCACTATTTACCAGGGCCAGAACCTGGAAGAACCTACATGTCCATCAACAGGAATCGATAAAAGGAAGATGTGGTACATGTGTACAATGGAATATAACTCAACCATGAAAAAGAATAAAACTGTCCAGAGATGTGGCTGGACCTAGAGACTGTCATACAGAGTGAAGTAAGTCAGAAAGAGAAAACAAATATCATAAATATTGCTTATATGTAGAATCTAGAAAAAATGGTACAGATAAAACCTACTTGCAAAGCAGAAAATAGAGACACAGGTGTAGAGAATAAAGGTATGGACAGCAAGACAGGAAAGAAGGGATGGGATGAATGGGGGACGGGGATTGACATGTACGCACTACTGATACTTTGTATAAAACAGACAATTAATGGGAACCTGCCCCTGCGGTTTCCTAAGCCAGAAGGAAATCTTAAAGAAGCAACACCTGTCCACGTGTAGCTGGCTCACTTTGCTGTACAGTGGAAACTAACACAATGCCGTGAAGCAACTATACTCCAATAAAAACTCTGAAAAAGCAACAAAAATTCTAAAATCTTGAATGAAGATAAAAGGAACCAAAACACAAGCCAGCTTGTCAGGAAGTGACCACAGCTCAGGGCTGTGTGAGTAATAAACACCATCGTCAACTGAAACAATATTTGCCACTTTCCTTCCCAGGAGAACAGAGTGGGAGACTAGATCTCCCACTCAAGAATCGCCCCCAAACCCTGCCGCCCACAGAGGAGCCGCCGCACAGTGAACCACACCAGGGACCCCCGCTCACACAGGCTTGGTGCACGCAGTTATGACAGGCTTTCTTCTTTATACTTCTGCATACTTTGCAGGGTCTCTCGAAGACTCTTTTGTTCAAGAACAGAACTTTGAGTTAGAATTACATGGAAGCAGAAAGCAAAACAAGACACCAAGAGGTCGCGGTCATACTGGATTTAAAACCTGTTAACAACATGCATTGTCTGCACCCCAGTCTCATCCCCAGACAAGAATCTGCTGAGCGCCTTTCACGTGTGTGAGGTGCCTGAAAACCCATATGGTGGGACTGACACCCTTGAGGCATAACGCACTTTCTCGAGGAGACACACTCCAGCTTTGGGTGGGAAATGAACACGTCCACTAACATGTCCCCTGAGAGTTAAGTGTCCTGGGTATCAGCTGGCGCGCGGTTCAGACAGCCCCAGGAAGGGAAGGCCAGGTCCCAAGCATGAAGCAGGTCAGCGCAGGAGGACCCTTGCCTGAACTTTGGAAAGAGGGTGCTGCCTTGCACCTCGCCTCCCGGCCCGCACCGGGCGCCGCATCTGTGCTTCTGCACTACTGATCTTCCCCATCCTCGTCACGTGTACTTAACGCAAAGCACTCGCTACTGTTTTTCTTCTCCTTCTTCATCGTTTAATCCATTCATCCCACTCCTGCTAAGGAAGTGCCACAGAGCCAGTTCCCGCTTGGCACCTGCACCGCGGGTCATCTGAGAGGCTGGGCGGACTCAGTCTGTGTCACTGGGAACTCAGACCTGCTTCGGAGATGAGATGGGCTCAGTTACGAAGGTTGTGCCGCTACACAACACACCCCTGCCCCATTTATAAAACCACCACCGTTTCAGCGGAGCCCAGCAGTGACAGGAAAGGACTCTGCAAGTTCTGGGCAAACAGCACGGGCAGAGGGTGTCGCCCCGGGCACACCTCACCCACGGGGACCGCACAGGTTCGGCTTCTCCCACCTCAGATGGTGAAATGGACTCCTCAAACCAGCTTTTGGTTAAAACACATAGAAACAAAGTTCAATGCCTACACGGCTACTTGCCCTGGGTAAGTTTAATTCAGCACAGCCACGCTGTTTACTGGGCTTCCCTGCTGGCTCAGACAGTAAAGAATCTGCCTGAAATGTGAGAGACTCAGGTTTGATCCCTGGGTGGGGAAGATCCCCTGGAGAAAGGGATTGTTACCCACTTCAGTACAAGACAGTAAAGAGTCCACCTGCAATACAGGAGACCCGGGTTCAATCCTTGGGTCAGGAAGATCCCCAAAGAAATGGCAACCCACCCCTGTATTCTTGCCTGCAGAAGTCCATGGACAGAGGAGCTTAGTGGGATACAGTCCCTGGCGTCACAAAACAGTCAGACCTGACTGAATGACTAATACCTTCACACACTATTTAAATTACTAAACCAAATTTTTGGTCCTAGAATTACACAGCACAGAGGATTCTTACTGTCGTAGGTGCAGATGCGTCACTGAGACTGCTCCATCCTAAGGTCACTTCTGCAGACAGAGCTGGTCCAGGCATCCAGCGGGTTTCTCCATGATGACCCAGCATGAGAAATGCCAGCATTCACGGGCCTGGCATGAGTGTGCCCCACTTAACTTCCAGGCTCCTCCTTCTCAGGATCAGAATGGTGACATTTCAGAGCCTAGACAGAAAGGTCAGAGGCTCCCCTGCTCCCCTGCTGGGGAGCACTCTCTCAGGGCACACAGCTCCTGGGATTCTGAGCCCCTAACTCCTCCTCTGTCCATCCTAGACCCTGCACTGGTGGAGGATAAATTCAGGAAAAGGAAGGGCTCTTCCTTTCCAGGAGCTCAATTCCACTTCCCTCCTGGCACTAGCATCGATCGCTGTGAATAAGCGTTAGGAGTTTGGGTTTTCGAGGGTCCTTCTCAACAGCTTGAACTCAAGTGGCAGATACACAACTATTTATTTTTTAAGAGGTATCAAATGGTCCGAATGGGAACACACTTATATTGAATAAGTAGATGAAGGAAAATAAAGTGTGTGGACGGCTAAGGTTTTCAATAGGAGTCTGTAGACCTAGCTCATGAAATTTTTCTTCAGGGAGTTCAGAGGTATCCTTTTCATAGGAAGTCTCCTAGTGATTCAGGGAAAGTCAGGGCACGCTGGCCCATCCACACGTCCTAAGCACCTTGTGAAAGAACTTCCCTGCAGTGACAACACACTTGTCCCAAAGTTCAAGGTCACAATGTAGTAATGCAGACCAGAGTGAGGTGGTTGCCACTCCTGGCATAAATAGCTCTACACTGAATCAGGGCAGAAATCCGGGACTTGCAAGGTCCCCACAAAAGATGGAATAGTGATCACTCTGAGAGCAATAAGTTAGCTTAAAGCTCAACATTCAGAAAACGAAGATCATGGCATCTGGTCCCATCACTTCATGGCAAATAGATGGGGAAACAGTGGAAACAGTGGCTGACTTTATTTTGGGGGGCTCCCAAATCACTGCAGATGATGATTGCAGCCATGAAATTAAAAGACGCTTACTCCTTGGAAGGAAAGTTATGACCAACCTAGAAAGAAAGAAAGAAAGAAAGAAAGAAAGTGAAGTTGCTCAGTCGTGTGCAACTCTTTGTGACTCCTGTAGCCCACCAGGCTCCTCAGTCCATGGGATTTTCCAGGCAAGAATACTGGAGTAGGTTGCCATTTCCTTCTCCTGGGGATCTTCCTGACTCAGGAATCGAACCCAGGTCTCCTATATTGTAGGCAGACGCTTTACCATCTGAGCCACCAGGGAAGCCCCAACCTAGACAGCATATTAAAGAGCAGAGACATTACTTTGCCAACAAAGGTCCATCTAGTCAAGGCTATGGTTTTTCCAGTGGTCATGTATGGATGTGAGAGTTGGACTATAAAGAAAGCTGAGTGCGGAAGAATTGATGCTTTTGAACTGTGGTGTTGGAGAAGACTCTTGAGAGTCCCTTCGACTGCAAGGAGATCCAACCAGTCCATTCTGAAGGAGATCAGTCCTGGGTGTTCACTGGAAGGACTGATGTTGAAGCTGAAACTCCAGTACTTTGGCCACCTGATATAAAGAGCTGATTCCTCTGAAAAGACCCTGATGCTGGGAAAGATTGAAGGCAGGAGGAGAAGGGGAAGACAGAGGATGAGATGGTTCGATGGCATCACCAACTCAATGGACATGGGTTTGGGTGAACTCCAGGAGTTGCTGATGGACAGGGAGGCCTGGGGTGCTGCGGTTCATGGAGTCGAAAAGAGTCGGACACAACTGAGCAACTGAGCTGAACTGAGAGCAGTAAAGACGGTGCTGTGCCCCAGGTCTCCCCACCAGCCTCTCGTCCGCCAGCAGGCTTGCTGAGCACCAGCCATGTCCAGTGTTCCGGTAGGAAGATGGGCTTGAAGGGCAGCGTTCAGAGGCTCACAGGGGAGGCTGAACTGTGACTTAAATAGCTGTCCATACCGGAGAGGAAGTGGGAAGCCTATGAAGATCAAGGCTGTAAAGTGGGAGAGGGCTGGACTTCCTCTGGGAGAAACAGGAAGGACTTGAGGAAAGGGAGCCTGAGAATCAGCCTTTGATGGGTGGACAGAGTGCGCCTGCGTGGACACCAGGAACAAACAGAACAGTTGGAAGGGGGCTGGGGAAGAGTCAACTCTTCACCGCCCTGAAGATACCCAACCGATGAGGACAGGCCCTGGGCTGGAAGGCAGACTTGAGAAGGGGCAGGGAATGGCCTCAGATGGTAGCTGAGTGTTTGGGCTTAATCCTGGAGGAAATAGGAAGCCCCTGGTGCTTTGTAAGCATGAAAATGCCAAAGCTGAACTTTGGAATAATTCGTCTAAAAGCGGAACGTAGCTGCATTTACAAGCGTGAGTGAGCGCACGTGTGGGGCTGGGCGAGCAGCCTCGGAGGGGACTGTGAGTCCAGGAGGAAGATAATGCCAGTCTACTCCGCAAGAGCGGTGCAAGGAATGGAAGGCAAGAAACAGTTGGGAGAGCTATTTCCGAGACAGAATTGGCAGGAAGTAGCCACTGATTGGCTGCCAGATTAATTATCCCGGAGAATAGCGCTGGCCTTGTCACTCAACCACACAAAACCCTCCAGTAATTCCCCCATTATCTGCAGAACAAAGTCATAATCTCAGCGCAGGAAGACTCTTGGGAAGCACGGCCCTCCGGGACGGCCCCACCTGGCTTCAGGTCTCTCCTCTGCGCAAGCAGCAGCCTCCAAGTCATCTGTCGGCAAAGCCACGTGTGTCTTTCCCAGGCGATCTCCTCACCTTATTTCCCTGCCTGAATTTTCCCCTCTCCTATAATTATCTGCTGAGATTTCCTTTCCTTTCGAGGACTGTCTCCGATACTACCTTCTTCACGTTATCCCACTCTAGCCCTGTTGACACAGTCCCCTCTTCTTTGAGAAAATCGTAACATGTAATTTGTGGTTCCTTACCATTTGTATCAAATTTTACATCACACTGGAGTCATTTATAAATTTGTATTTTCTTCCCTATTGGTCTATAAAATTCCTGAGAACAGACAGGAGTTTTGATTTATTTTCTTACAACCGCAACACCTAATCGAATACAGAGGTGGTTCAAGAAAGGGGTGAGAGAATAATTATGTGAACAGCTTTCAGATGGAAGGGAGCTTCCAGGAGACGTCCTCTACCAATAGGCGAGAGTGAGCGAATAAGAAAACAGAAGGAACCTCCTACAAAGGCCTGCGGTCTATGGACGCACTATCCCCCTGGGTTAAACACAGAAACGCTGCAGCTCCTCTCCCGGCCCAGCTCATCTCTGCTTCGCCGCCGCCACACCCGGGTCTGATCTGAACAGGACCAGAGGGATCCGGTTTCAAGCCTGCAGATGACGGGTGAGGACCTTATGACTTTGATCAAAAGGAGGCTGCGGGTAAATCCTGGCCGACGGAGCGTGAGCCCACAGACGTGCAGCACACGTCTCACACACGCTGTGTCCACCCTGTGCGTCGGTGCTGATGCGTCCAGACAGGGACGGGGCCCGCAGCCCAGATCAGGTAGCTGTCCTGCCTCTTCTAATAAAGCCTCTCCAACTCCGCTGATGTAACAGAAAAGGGGCAGAGGACGCGAGAGGCTCAGGGCCGCGGGCCTCAGGCGGGTCTGGGGAGGCGACGGGAACCGCGCAGGACGAGGTTGATGTGAAAGTGCGCCCTGGAGCCGAGGGTGCTCAGACAAGGCCGACCCCCAGCCCCTCCCTGCCGGCGGGTCTGACCCTGGTCAGGGGAGCAGGAGCACACGGGGAGGCCTAGTGAGCCCCGTGTCCGCACCCACGAGAAGCTCAGTACAAGTAAACACGCTGCATGCCTTCTGTGCTTCGAACCTGCGATCTCCCTTAAGACACTTGCTATTCAGGATTTGAGAACAGGCATACTCTACCCAAGGAGCTGACTCTCTGCCCTGGGATTGCTGGGCCAGTCAGGAACACCAGTGACCGTGTGTGCAGCGGCTTCAAGCCATTACTGGGGTGTGCTGACTGCACTTCCTCACCATCCTGAGGTCCTGCGGTGACTCCATGCCTTAGCCTGGGACACGCGTGAGCCGCGGGGCTGGGACACGAGTACTGAGGTTCCAACCGTGTATGTGAGACCACGCTGCTCGGGTGAAGCTCGGGCTTGTGGCTGGCAGTGATGGGAGTGCAATTCCGGACCACTGGCTGAGATGGAGAGAGTTTGCGGAAGGGGCGGAGCTAACGGGCCCCAGTGGGTGAAGCCCGTCCCATCGGGTCACCAGCGCCGACTTGCGCCTCCTCGCGCCTCCTCCCCTCTCTCTGCCCCCACTTAGCTTTGGTCCACACTGCTTGCATTTCCACCGCTTCTTCCTTGGCTTTCTAACCTGGTTGGGTCCTCTCTCTGACCAACAAAGGACAGACCACAATTTACTCTCCCTGCATAAGAATACAGCACTTCTGAGGTTTTCTAAGGTAGCTTTTCCCTGGGGGAGGGCATGGCAACCCCCTCCAGGATTCCTGCCTGGAGAACCCCATGGACAGAGGAGCCTAGCGGGTTACAGTCCACAGGGTCACAAAGAACTGGACACGACTGAAACAACAGAGCACAGGCGGCTTTTCAGATAGTTTCATCCCATTGTCCGTTCTTCCTATTTTTAGGTAGGACGGAGACAAACACGAGCTGACGAGACCATGTTCGTTGCACCTCGGTGTGCAAGAACACCACCGCACGTGGCTGTCTCACCTGTACCCTGTGGCGAGCCCATCAGGAGAGCCCGGACCCTGAGAAATGGAGGCATGAGAGGTTCTGGTCAGAAAGGGGGTGAGGGGAAGAGGACCAAGCTGGGGAAGGGCAGGAGAGAGGAGCGCACCTCCTCACCACACGGCCGGTGAGCTGCTGGTCGCGGTGCCTTGTTGGAGAAGAACGGACGAAGCAGGGAAAACACACGTTGTGGGTGCCCAGGGCGTGGAGCGCAGCGAAATCAAAAGCATGGGATCGCATGAACTCAGTGCCTGAGAAATTACTCCCTTTCCTTTTCAGAACATACACACGTAAGTGATAAGACACATGTTCTACACCCACAGACACTAAGGCATCAGTGAAGAAGGGGAGTAGCTGCTTGTTGACTAGTTCATTATTTCAGTGGTTGGCTCAGTAATGCCATGTTTATAATAATAATAATAAACTAGTGACATCTAGCACATCTTATGAAAATCTCAGTTGGTCTAGAAACGAAACTTTGGAAGCAGAGAGAGATCCAAGGTCCACAGGTCCTGGGAAGGAGCTCCCTGAACACTCCTGCCTAGCCCCCTCGGTGGGGGCGGAGACTCCAGGATGGGCCCTCTGGAGGGCCTGCAGCTCACTGGGCAGCTGTCTGCCCCATTTCAGCAGGGCCTGAGAGCAGATGACAAACTGGACATCCCGAAGGCTTCAGAGAAGTGTGGCATCGGTTCATAAACTAGTTTGAAATAACTATTTTTTGAAAAATTTTGCAAGAGTATAAGAGGAAGGCTGAATGTCTTTCCTCCAAGAGCCTATGTAGGAAGAGACTCTATTTGAGGTACTGCTGGAGCTCAGAGAACCTCTGGAACAAGGAGGATGGGTTCACAGGAGAGATTCAAAGGGTGGGCTCATGGCTCCACACCATCCTCTGCTGCAGGAACAGGAGGGAGAACGCTGTGTGTTTTTCACTCTAAGAATGAGTCATGCTCAAAGTTGATCTCAACATAGAGGAGCAGGTATTACTAATTTGAAAGACATAATGAATCCTGAATTGCATGGCTTCATAATTTTTATGAACATGTTTGGGGTACAACCCTTACCCTGTTAAAGGACTCATTATAATTTATCTGTAACATACCTCTCCCTGTGGAAAAAAGAAAAATCCTCACTCAAACATAGAGATTTCCAGAGCAAAGAAGAAATAACTATTCCTGTTATTTTGTTAGATGTCTTTTAACTATTTTATAAAACACCTCGTGGAATTATTTTTGAATGTCATAAGACTTTAGTTAATCATTTAGTAGAAATGATAAACCTCTAGATAGTCATATATTTAGATCATATTCTATAAATAAGTGCTGAGTCTACTTAAAATTAGGATTGTTGGCCCAAACAAGTTCTGAATTATACATATGGAGAATCTTCAATTACATTCATGTTTAATAAAAAGCTTTCATTTGGGGGGTTATTTTCGTAAACAATACGGTATATATGCTTAATATATAATACATAATAACCTGAACACTTTAATAAGCGTATTATTTTGCCTTTTCCAATCATAGAGATAATACCAGTACCTGTAATCCTATAGGTTCTTGTGAACTTCAAATAAAATCCTCAAGTAAAGCATTCAGTGCTGTGCATTTGTTAATATGAGCTAAGATTAGTCATTAGAATGCTTTCCTGATATTTTTGTCAGTTTCTCATATAACACAGAACTTTTTTAAAAGGTGTTTTTGCTATGGACCATTTTTTAAAGTGTTGGATCTGTTACAATATTGCTCCTGTTTTATGTTTTGGATCTTAGTTTCCCGACCAGGGATCGAACCGGCAACTCCTGCATTGGAAGGCAAGGTCTTTTTTTTTTTTTTGGAAGGCAAGGTCTTAAGCCCTGGGTTGCCAGGAAAGTCCCAGTACTGAACTAAAAGGCTGGTCTCACTAGCTGGCCCTGTTTACACCATCCGCTGTGACTCAGAGCTGGAAGCAGCCAAAGCGGATGTCCTGAGCATTTCTGAACTCTGTGTGGACGCCCCCCCTTTGGCTCTGTCCCCCTCTCCTCTGCCTCTGGAGTGAGAAGCACGTCCCAGCGCTCGGAGCGCATATGCGTTCTGCGCTCTGGATAGAGCGGGTTTTGTATTAAATGAAACACATCTTCATTTAAAATTTCCCAAAGGAGCCTCCTTGGTAACAGCGACCTGGAAAGCCTTCTGTGACTCCGGGGGAAGCCCACGGTTCAGCAGGCGCAGGGAGAGCTGTCTAGCATCACCCGTGGGGTGAGTCCCCGTCGCGTTTCCTCCCCCACGATGGACTTATGGCTCTTCTCGACTTCACAGGGGTATTTTGAGGACAATATTTAGCCCACTCTTTTAAACTGCTGGACGTGCCGTTGGCTACTGTGGTGAAAACCCAGTATTTATCTGCGCCCACAGGATCTCGTTTGTCACTCTGGGTGCTTCAGGCTACTAGAAGTAGGACATGCATTGGATAATGGATGCTAGCTGCTAAAAATGTGCTGTTATTAGCCTGTGTGTAGCCGGGCTATTACTACTACCTAAACAGTGCTTCTTGAAAAGAAGGCGAGGCAGAGAGCCAGCGGGGCCGTGTCGTGCAGCAAGGGCCCTCGATGCTGACCCGGGCGCTCTATTTGCCCGCACCGTGGCAGGTGCAGAGGACTCGCCACACCAGGGTCACGTGCAGAGCCGCAGAGCAGGAGTGATGGAGCCCGCACACCCCGCGGACGCGTGAGCTCCACCAGGACGACTCGCCATGTGCCGTCACCGTGATGGGATCCTCGCCAAAGCAAGATGAAATCACAGTCACAGAGAAGAGGGGGAAGAACTGAAGAGGAAGCTGGTTGTCAGCCACATGTCTGAGTTCCGCACACAGTCCGGTGACTTCTCCATGCGACCAAGAAGCCTCTGATTGGATGGATCCCATGTCAGTTCCATTGACCTGAGGCATGCTGGGTGAGACTATCAATCTAATGGGACCTCCACTAAACCATCCAGCTGTTGGCCTTGGCTTGCTTCCTGCTCTTCCCTACATATGACCCCAGGTAAGGAGGAGGAGGCACTGCCCTTGGGCAGGGTCACGGTCCACAGCCTGAAGCCCTACACTGCACACTGACAGCTCTGCGGAGGAGGCCCTGCCCAGGAGGCCCTGCCCAGGAGTGGCATATACAGAGACGTATAGTATTGGTACCAAAAGGGAGCTGAGACTTGATAAAGTTCAACCTTCCATTTTAAGAAAGGATCCCAAGACATAGGCGGCTTCTCTGGTGGCTTAGCGGTAAAAAATCCACCTGCCACTGCAGGAGATGTGAGTTCGATCCCTAGGTCAGGGAGATCGCCTGGAGGAGGAAATGGCAACCCACTGCAGTATTCTTGCCTGGGAAATCCCACGGACTGGCTTGCTATAGTTCGTGGGGTCACAAAGAGTCGGACACTTAGCGACTGAGCACACACACAAGACAGGGAGAGTGGAAAGGGCGTGCTCAGAGTCACCCCTGAATTACAGGGGGAGCTGGACCAGGATGAGGCGGCCTTTGTGTGAGCACCATCACAGCCAAGTCAGCTAGGGATGGAAAATCCCACTGAGAAAGTAAAAAGGAACATTTTTTTAAAAAAGGAAAAGATGACTAAGGATGACCAAAATGGATAATATTGGGTGAAAATTCCCTCTGAGGAGTAAATGGGAAAGAGACTTTTCTGAGTGTCACCGGTTATCTTTAATACGTTGGAGAATTAGTCAGAAACCAGTAAGACAAGTGCAGTCTAACTGACATCACCCAGCGAGAGCAGAGCTTCTGGCCCTGGGAGAGCCCTGATCATCAGTTAAGGGTCTCTTAGTGGTCCTCCCTTGGTTGCCTAGACACCCAGGGGCAGGAGCAAGTCGGATGCTGCTGTGCAGCCAGTGGGCACGTCCCCATCCGGGAGAACGGGGTGAGGACTGGCGGGGAGCAGGCGAGGAACTGGGCTGTGCGGGGAGAGGACTGTGGACATGTGGTGCTGAAGCTTGTGTTTTTTGTAATATAAACACAGAGGCCTATTTTGCTAATGCTGATCGCCCAGTCAGCACCCCTCACATTGAGGAATACCTCTGAAGCTAAAACAAATGACTCCATCTGCATATGAATTTGGAAGCTGTAAAGCACCGAGGATAGAACTGGTCAAACAAAGCCTTGGACACATTCTGCCTTCGACCCCTGGACGCTGACAGCCATGAGTATTTATCACAGGCCGAGTGTATTTTCTAACTCCTTCAAAATGTAACACACACGAAAGGCTACGTATTAAAAATGAGAAGTCGCATCTAATCTCACAAACCTCATCATCCTTCCCATCCAGCTGACCCCACTGATCAGACACTGTTTTGATCATTAACTAGATGAACAGGTGGCTCAGCCCAGTTGTAAACAGGTGTGTTAACTCGGCCCTGGGGAACACACACAACACTTCTTGGCTTGTACTGTGGGTGTGGGTCTCTTAGGGAAAAGGGTTGTTTTTGAGCTAACAAAATCACAGT
Organism: Bos indicus; assembly: GCF_029378745.1. Classification (NCBI taxonomy): domain Eukaryota; kingdom Metazoa; phylum Chordata; class Mammalia; order Artiodactyla; family Bovidae; genus Bos; species Bos indicus. Next base: position 111,604,205 of record NC_091767.1, on the reverse strand, counting down.
AATGGCAAATTAACTGAAGAACATTTGGGCGGTGAAACTGCCTCCATTCTTGTTCTCGGGACTATGGAAAGAATTGCAAAGAACAGTGACAGATCCATAACACAAAGTTCGTGGAAAATTCCAAGTGTTAATTCAGTACCAAGTGTGCCGTGCTCAGCAGAGCACAAGTCACACACGGGCCTGAAATTTATCTGAGCGAACCTACTAGGGCTTCCACAAGCATCTAGCAGCCCCCAGCACTTCTCACTCCTATGCAGTCTCAGAGTTCCCTTTGGAAGTACAGACATGCAGCTTTCTGAGGTCTGAGCTACTTAAATTTCCAGACCTGAGAGGGTATACAACTCTAATTCTAATCTAACTTTCCTTTTACACGAGTTTTAAAATTCTGAACAGACAGGCATGTTGGTCAGACCTGCCTCCCTGGGAACGTGGTGAGGCATCTGAGGGTCTGAAGGCACAGGCAGGTTCTGACCTGAATTCTCTCCTCTCCTCTCTCCAGGTCTCTCCAGCCAAGCAGCGAGCCTGTGGGTGCCCACGTGGCCGCCCTGCCCAGCTCCCCGTGTCCGGGCTGACTGCTGACGTCACAGACCCGAGTCAGAAGGCGCTGCCCTGCGACGCTGCCCCGCTGCGATCTGTGTTCACCAGGCCTGCCTCAAGGGTTCAGGTCCCGGTCTCTGGGATCAACAGCTCTAAAATGTCCAGAAACTGCAAGACAGACACCTGACATTTACCAACACTCTTTCCTCAAAACAAAAATCCGTTTCCTGTTCTGTGCCTTCTTATGCAAGCAAAGACTCACTCAGCTGTAACTACGAATCACGAGGGGGCAGTGGGCTACAGTCAGGGGGTCGCAAAGAGTCGACACGAGTGGTGACTGACGCACACACACAGCCACACAGATACTGATACAAACCACGACGAGTTAGGGCCAACCGCCGAGAGCCCTCCCACACCCAGAGTTCAGATTCCGTAAGAAGGGGATAGACTCAAGTCACATATTCAATTACAGAGAGAAAAATGGGAATACAGTCCCATGCAGTTGAGAGCTAATTTTCAGAATGATCACCTGGATCCCTGAAGTACTAATCATCTAAGAAATGGACATCAATGATTATCTTCCTCTTATTAAGTAAGAAAAATGGCTTAATCTAATTCAAAACGTATTCAAGAAAAAGTAGATATAGAAGAATTGTGATGACTAAGTATATATTTATATATAGTATATAAATATAAAATATTATGTATGCTATATGTAATATAACATTTTACATGTATAATATAACATACACATAATTGCTATATATGTTTATATTTACAGAAGTATTCAAATATATAAATATATATAAATTTATTTGCAGTTTTTATATAAATTATATTTATAAATACATGCTACATATTATATATTAATATATACTTATTTTATATGTACATAAATATATATATGATTTTATCCATACGATCCTGACTCACTGTGGGTTAGAGATTTGTCTCACTGCTGCCTCTTTTGGGTCTGTACACAGTAGGTACTCAATGCACGCAGGATGTGTGAATTGCTCACTAATGTGCTGAAAGTGAAGGGGGAGCTGAGTTTAGGGAGCTGTCTGTTTAGGTTTCACCACTGACTTTGATTTTTTTTCTTCCAGGGAAGACTGTGAAGGAGCCCCTGGACTGCCCATCCTCGTTACTGACTCTAACTAGACTGTTAAGAAACTTTAAAAACACGGAATTTAAACATAATTCATAAGTGTGCGAGTTGGGCTTGAGAGGAGAGAACAAAAAAGAATCTCTATCCTAGCAGCTGGAATTCCCATGGAGGGAGACACACTCCCCTGACCTTGAACCCTGAGCCAGTGTCTGTCCTGGACACAGCGGCCTGGGTGCCAGCCCATGGCCCACGCTCGCTTGGTCACCCCTCCCTGGTCATCTCTTGGTCATCCTTGGTCATCTCTCCCTGCCTCTCTGGGCTCTGGGCAGAGAAGCTCTACAAAGCGCTCACGGGAGGGGCAGGGCGTCACTCATCACGTGGCGCTTGTCCCCATCCCACTGGCCACAGGGACACTAACGCGAGGGCCACATCTGTTCTTCCGATCAGATGCTCACTGCCCTAAAAACAGCCAGTGAAGAAAGATGCTTCCCTTTCAAAAAAGAAAGAAAGAAAGAGAAAGGAAAGAAATGAAAACCAGTTACTCTTAAAGATAAACAGCACAGCGCTCTTCCGGGAACTGGGACCATGTTTTTGCCAAAGTCCACGACATGAGGTCAGATTTTTGAATCCAGAAAATGCAAATAAATTGCGACCTATCACAGTGGCCACTGAGGAATCAGTGTGCAAGGCAGGCCGGACTCGTGTGCTCAAAGTGCAGGGATCGCTGCTTTCACACGGGCCAGCAAGGGTGTCTGCAGAGAAGGCTTGCAAGGAGGAAGCCACAGCCAGCTGCCACGAGCACTCACCCCAGGACAGCTCCGTCCTCCCGCCCTCAGCCTCATCACCAGTCCCCCTCTTGCCTGCAACTGGTGATGAGCACGACCCAGACAACAAACAGCTGGAAGCATGCCAGAGGACCATACATCCGTGGTCTACCATGCCCTCTTTAATCAACTTCCTAATTAAAAACTGCCATGCTGGCATGAGGTACAAAGAGGGTAGGCTTGGGATCTCCCACGAAACAGCATCCCTGAACCCTGAGGTTGTGGAAAATCTGTGTTCTTACGGGTGTTTATGAGTTTTCCTGGCGCAGAGAGAGAATCAATTTGCTTGCGCCTGGCCCTCAAGACGTATTAAATTTATCCTGAAGGAAACTGGCTTCTGCAAAGCTCTTGCCCGGATGCATTAGGCAGGTGGGAGTTGCAGTGGGCCGGAGGGTCCCCTGGCAGATGCAGCATCGATTTCTGAACGCTCACCATCCAGCAGACAGCTCCAGAGCAGACTCGATTTGATGGCTCTCTATGGGGTGCCCTGCAGACTCGATTATTTCCACAACCAGTCTGGCTAGCATTGTTTCATGGCGACCACGCTCTATGTTCTCAGCTTCTGTTCAGATGGCACGAGTGGGTCCGGGTACCAGGGAGGGGAGGGGGCCAGATTTAAAGCCAGTCTCTAAGGAGCAACCATCTCTTTCAGGGTCCAGTGATCAAGGGGGTAATTCTGACTTATAAGAAACCATTCTGTTGACTGCCATTAAAATACACTGAGTCCAGGCATGAAGATACTACTCAAAACAGTGTCTGAGCTAGAAATCCCCCAATAAAAATCTCTGTACATACAGCTATATCTAAAATAGAAAACCAACAAAGACCTACTGTATAGCACAGGGAACTCTGCTCAATATTCTGTAATAACTTAAATGGGAAAATAATTTGAAAAAGAATAGATATATGCATATGTATAACCAATCACTTTGCTGCACACTTGAAACTAACAGCATTGTTAATCAACTAAACTCTGATATAAAATTAAAATTTTTTTTAATCTTTGTCAGTGTGCTAAAAAGAACCACTCACCCCATAAATGATTAAGCCGTGAGTTGTTTAATTTAGCAACCCAAGTCCAATATCCCACACCTGAAAGCATCTCAAGCAAATGTGCAACAATCTTGGGATAATTTTCTTTAAAGCCATTTTATTGCACCATCTAAGCAGCCAGACTTCAGTAAAGAAGCAGCCAGTACGTAACATTGTCATAAAGTTCCTTTCAACTGTATTAATGAGCACCCAAAAGAGGTCTACATGGCATACATATTAATCCAATGGCTCAAATATGGTCAGCCTGCACACATTTCCACACTGGCATTTTAAAAACACATATATCCATGCACTTAACAGAACCTTTGAAGAGATTAATTGCTGTACCCCTGGGACATCATAGCACAGAATTGTAAACAAACAGGTCAATAACTTTTCGAAAGGGAAGATATTGGTGCCCCACTTTATTCCCCATCACCAGGAACCCACTGAGGAATGCCCCCCACCCTGGGCACAGAGACCACTCTTCCTCTTGGGATCAAAGGTGCCTGATTTCAGATTAATATTTTGGCTCACTGAACTTAAGAAATTTGCTATAAAAGGCTGCTTTTCTTTCCAAAGTTGATCTGCAACCTTAGAGCTAAACTGAAAAGAGAAAAATGCTCTTGGAAACCACATTTTTCGGTTAGGCACACAGCACCACGTTTCCAGCCCTGGGACCTCTCATTGTCTTTGAAGGCTAGCCCTTTCCAAGCCCGTAGAGACAGCATGCCCAAGAACCAGTGTGACAGAGAGTGGCATAAAGTAACTCTGTCAAGTGGAAACTAATATGACATAATTTTGGCCCTTAAAAAAGAGCTAGACTCTCCTCTGAATGGCAGCCAGGCACAAAGAGACCAACGTGGTAGGTAACACTCCAGTGTTCCCGTCAGGATGAAAACAGACATGTTGAGGTTAAAAATTAAAAGCTGATATTTTGCCCCAAGAAAGTTACAACCCATCATAAATCTAAAAGGAATTATTTTAATCTTAGAAGGTTCAGCTCAACTCTAAAATAAAATATAGCAATGGAAAAATAAAAGAAATATCATTTTTGTCTAGCTAAGAGTTTATTAATTTATTTTGAAATAATTTGGTATCTAATATTGTTTGGGTTAAGTTAAAAAAACAAAGCCTCAATTCAAAACACCAGCAAATTAAAAATTAAATAGAAAAGTATTATATGTATACATACATATTCATTGACATAAAAATGGAAAATTCACCTGTTCTACAAAAACAAGCTCAGTGTGAATAAGCAGAAACTTCAAGTGTGAGTGGGAAAATGTGAGAAGCCAACAGTTGGAAGTGGCATATAAAGGGTTAACATGTTTTCCAATATCTTATGTTGGAGGTTTAGATTCATTGAAGGTAGTTTTCTTTTCTTTTCTTTTCACCTTTTCTGGAAAGCCATTGTTTTGTTTTAAACAGAGGGAATAATCCTCCAAAAAGTTGCATTTTTTTTGGTCAAATATTCGCTGTCATTGTCTAAAGCAAACAGCTGAAGTAAAGCAACTCTGTAAAAAAAAAAAGCCTCAAAATAAAATTCTTAAGTGATTTGTAATATTTAAGAAACTACAAAAAGACAGTTAAATGATGATAATTTCTACTTAAGTTCTACCTTAAAAGCAGATGAAATAATTAGGTCAGTCAAAATGAAAACCTTACCTTTTAAGGAGAGTGGGGATTGTGAAAACAGGATAGAACTATTTACCAGTGATTTCCCTGAGATGAAAGTATATTTAACTAAATAGTAAAACACCCATATTGCAGCACTACAATCACAGAATTATATAAGGAGTGTGTGTCAGTGATGACAATAGAAAACCGGAATTCCTGCAGGCTTTCTACTTATTTCTCAACTCAGAAGACTGGTTGTAAAAAGTCTCCATTTTTCCGAAAAGCACTGAAAGTATCAACTTGTGCTAATTTTTCTGTTTCCTATCTGTAGATCCTACAGATCAACAGAAACTTCAGTTCGATTTGCAAAATCTCCAGTAAGTTGCTGGTTAAATTAGCTAAAATCTTCTTCCAGCTAGGAAAAATATATACCAGTCAAAACTAATTATGTCTGGGCTTTCATTGAAACAACATTTGCTAATTCTACTGGTCTGGATACACTGCTTCAGAAAATATTAATTAAACACATTGAATAATGGCTGCTGTAAATTTCGGAAAACAATAATCTCTGAACAGTTCATGTTCGCTCCAGACGTATGCACAGGAAAATGGACGAAGCAGTTGCCCCCAGCCAGCAGCAGCCCCGACCCTTTTGTTGGCCAGCTCGCGAAGGAGTTGAACTTTGCTGCACTTTGGGGAGCGGGCCGAGGCTCCGGACGCCACCGGGAGAGCTGGACGCGTTTACCTGGAGGGAGCGGCCAGGAGGGACCCGGAGAGCCAGCGGCCAACCCGGCGGTCCAGGCGCGCGCCCCGCGCCCGCATCCCAGGGCATTCCCGGGCTCCCCGGCCTCGCCGCCGGCTGCGGGCGCGGCCACCCCGCCTCCGTCTCGGGGACTCACCCAGAAGATCTCAGCTGCTGCAGCACTACCGGCTCCCCCGCTTCTGCGCGCGCCCCGACCGTCGCCGCGCGCCCCTGCTCTAGCGGCGCGCGCACGCGGGGCCGCGGCTCCCCGGCACGCTAATCATTCTGCCACCTGGACACAAGTGGCGGTGCCCTCGGACGGGAAGCTCGCAGGCCTGAAGTCGGAGATGCAAACCAGTGAGCTGACAGCGCGGGGCGACGGGGCCGGGGCGGGGGCCGCCGAGCGCCATCCGCAGGGCCCGGGGCGCGGGGCCGCCGCCTCCCCTCCGGCCGCCTCCGCTAAGCTCGGCGCGGGCACCGCCCGCCCCCGGCCCCGGTCCGGGGGACCCGTCACCGGCCAGGTGCGCTTCACGCTGGGGCCGTGGCTCAACCCGGGGTTCTCGCCTGACTGTTGATTGAGCCTGCAGCACAGCCAGGCGGGCTTGGGGTGCGCGCTGTGCGCTCCCTGCTCGGCGCCCACAGGCCCCTGGGTCTCCGGGGCGCAGTGCGCAGCGTGTGCAGTGCCGTATTTCATGTAATAGACGAGAGCGGAATACCCGAGTCAGGCTGCGAACAGCCCCCCCCCCCGGGGGGGGGGCGTGTGTCTAAATATACCGCCCCCCCCCAGACACAGAGAACACACACACATGAGCACACACACACACACAGAGCACACACACACGCTGATGGTAAAGACCCCCCCCACACACACACACACAGCGCGCGCGCGCACACACACACACACACAGACACACACTGATGGTAAAGACCCCACACACACCGATGTTATGGTCAAGACACGCTATGTCCAAAGAGACCTCAGAAAGTCGACTGAACCAACAGCATCTTCCGCGGCCCTGCTTCTGAGCACCAAAACAGCACAGAAAGAGGCGCCAAGCCTGCTCACCGCACCCCCGCACCCCGCACTTCAAGTGAGAGAACAGTGACCTAAGAGTTAACACCAATGGACTCTTAAAATCCCTCTGGGTTGCCAACCGCGCTCTGCTCTGTTTCAGGGTGAGCTTCTTCTCTCGTGTTCTTTTCAAACAAAAGACACAGAACTATTCTTCTAAGAAAGTTAAAATATTGTCAAGCTTTTAATATGGCTGGAAGAAAACAAATGCCAGGAAAAGTTTTATCTGAGAAGGCAAGAGCAAATAAGATTTCACAACACAAAAGGGAGCAGAGATACATGACTTCATTAGCATCTTTCCGGTTTAAAAAAAAAGTGCTGGTTTTATAAATGGCTTCTTGGGTCTAGCAACAACTCTTCTACTCCAGGGGTAACCACACCACTGCCCTCTCCACAAGCGTCTCTCTTAGACACTCCCCACTCTGAAAGGCCATATGAAATCATAGCGGCTACTTAGCCCCTCCCACCCTCCCTGGACACTGGCCTCGAATACACAGACTCCTGTTTGACAACAACTCCAGGCAGCCTGCACACATGCCCGGCGCCCACAACCACATTGTGCTGGAGAAGAAGCTCCACTGGAGAAAGGGTCCATTGTGGGCTCATCTGGACACCAAACCAGGCGATTTTAAAAACTGTTACCATTTGTCATCAAATAAGAGCTGCAGATGGCCAGGTAAGCAAGGAAGCAAATATGTGTGAGAGTACCTAAGAAGCCAGGCGAAATAATTCTGAAGAGCTGCAAGTGGCCCCAAACAGACACATCCTAGGCAGCCTTTAAGGAAGAAGAAAGAGGTACCTTTGGGTCGGAGAGTCGGGGCCCTTCAGCACAGCCCGGTTCCGCAGCCTACTTCTCCGCACTTGCAGGGCTGAGTCTGCCTTGGAGAGCCCGGGGCCCATGTTGACCCCACTCCCCTACACGAGGCCACTCCATCGGGCCCTTCCCCGGCAGAGGGGAGGGCACAGCCACCTCCGATAAACCACTGCAGGAGCTCCCCGGAACAGGCGCTGACTGTGGTTTCTGTGGGAGGAGGCTCAGAGGTCCCAAGTCCCCGAGAACACCTCCCTCCGGCTTTCAGAGGGGATTCCTCCCAGTCCTGAGCCTCCTGCCTGCCCTCTGGAGACCAGACATCCTGGTTAGCACAGGGATTGTGACTGCCTTCCCGTCCAGCCCTGCTGGAAGTCACCGTGGTCTGAGAGGCAGGCACCTTGCGAGAGACTCAGCACAACGCCCCTCACGCTTCAGCTGAAACACTTCCTCCCCCTCCCAACGTTTCCAATAATCACCACGTGGGGAGCAGGGGTTGTTTTTAAAGAGATATATTTTAGGATAAATTTCCTAACCCAGCAGCCCAACACAGCAATGCTGACCAGTGTCTCCTCACATAGTAAATAAGCATTTACGCGCTCTTTCTAGTTCGTTTGATAGCACCTGGCTTACATTTTCTCTGCCGTCTCTGATTACTTATATAGATGCCCCAAGGACTCATTATGATGTCAAAGCTTAACACAGTTTCATTGTGAAAACAGGCATAGAAAAATCATTGTGTGTGCCTGAACAATGCAGGTGTGAGAGAGACAGAGCGAGAAGGGAGGGCAGCCGGAGAGACAGCTAGGGACAGAGTTAGAGACAGAGGGCAGGAGGGGTGGGGAGAGGGGGCTGGAGAGACAGAGAGAGGCAGAGACGCAGAGGACACAAAGCCGCTTCCCGCTGAAGCCACCCAGCATCGAAGCACAGCCTGATGTGAGAAAAATGTGTGTCTGCCACCTTAAGCTAACCTGACATTGAAAAATCATACAATAAATTACTACAAAAGTATTTGCCATTATTCCTTGTACAAGTTATGACCATTATAGGCAATGTTTTTCATTTGTGGGGTATGCCAATTTAAAATATATACATATATTATATCTGTCACACATAATGTACGCATGTGATTTACCTTTACAACTTCAAAATAAAATTCTTAAAATATTTTCTTATTTAAGTTTGTGCTATCTTTTCTCTTTAGTTTGAACTAAGTGTAAATCAATGTCAGGTAAGAGTTATGAGAAAGACTGCACTATGATGAAACTTATTTGGTGAAAAATATGTTAATTATTTTCAAGTTTTTGTTCAAGTTTATCCTCTATTACCCTTTTCTAAGGCATGCTACATGTTTCTTTTCAAAGAAAAATTTAAAAAAGTCATTTATGAGAAAATGTTTTTAAATCTTGAAAATAAGAACATGCATAATACTATTGCAATCAAATTATGATGTAAACAATTTGATTATTAGAATTTAGGAAAACTGAAAATCTCTTTTTGAATCTGCCATTCATTTGCTTCTTAGGCAGAGTTCTGGTGAGACCTTGCATCAAGGTAGACTTTATGGTAAAGTACTCGATGCATTTGAAAGACTGGTTATTGATTGGAAATCATAGTCCTGGACTTCAGGGATTATCTAGCCATGCCACATTTCAGCATCGAGGCAGAGGAGTCATTATAGGAAAGTGTCTTTCTAGTCCCTCTTACCCCACTGAATGGGTTTCTTAATATAAAATTTCTAAGAGGAAATACAATTTTAAGTTGTCTGAAGTTAAAAATATAGCCACCAAATTGTTTAATGAGTAAAAGTATTTCAGATGATATATTTCTACAGACAATATCTTTCACTGAAATTAGATTGCCCCACAGGTAGAGTTGGAAATATAATTTATACATGTGACTTTGAAAGCATTTTTTAGACAACAAAATGAATCTTCCTCAGAGAAATGGTTGGATTATCTATCAGACATGTAAAGTATTTCTAAAAGCAAATCACCAAATAATCGGATTATTAACTCTAAGTTTTGAATTTTAAATATAGTTTTAACAAATAGAAAAACTTTAAAAAGGTTTGAGGCCACAAAAGAGCTCATTTCATTCCTTTATCTACAGAAAGCTGGTGTATAAAAGAGTTGCAAAGCATCAGACAGTGAAATAATTGGGTGTATTCAGTCATGAATTATGAAATATAAACATTTTTGAGAGTGAAAAAAACAAATGTTGGGTGAAAAGTAAATTGGGTTGAAAATATGACAGGAACAATGAAAGTCAATATTGAAGAAGTCCATTCTCTGAAAAATATTCATATTTTCCTAAAATCATGCTCCTAAAATCCAAAGGAAACTATATACTCACACTCTTGTAGGAATTTTTGTACACCACACACACATGGTCACAAATTATTGGGCCTTCAACCTTGATTTCAGGATCTAACACAGATTCATGAAACTGGCCTAAGTTCTGCTGGAGAATGCAAGTCTAACTCAAGAGGAGTTGAAATGTGTGTTTTAACTGTACTTCTGCCGTACTGGTTCATCTTGGTAATTCTGGCTCATCTTTTCAAAAATGAAATTTTATCAATAAGTATATAATAGTTTTCTATTTGAAAAACATGTCCACATTGTTCACAGTTTTCCAGCTCACAACTGCATATATGCAAGTAATTTTGATGAAATCCTGTCTGGTAATTTGAAAAGTAGGGTAAAAATTTTATGTGCAAAATAAAGGTCTGGAGATTGCCAATCTCTTCTGCCCCACTCCTCAGAACATCCTATTGTGACCATAAAGCCCTCTCCCCCTTCCACCTCCATGAACAGAGTCATTAAGGTGATGAAACTGAGCCCTTTCTCCACTGCCAGTAAACTGGGAGGAAGTCAGTCCCAGCTGATCGTAATTGCTATCAGCAGCGGACAGCTCCTGGTGCTGAAAGGGAAAGGGCCAGAGCTTTGCTCACAATGGCTCACTCAACAGCCTTTAAAAATCACAGCAAAACTGAATGAGGTGGCAAGTGCTCTGGCTGAATAGCACTGTCTGCAGAACAATGGCAGCCAACCCCAAATCCTACTATAATCACATTAATGAGATTAATCAGTGAATTAGCAGCAGTCAAACGTCAGGGAGGCAAGGAAGAATCCAACCAAGATTGGTAATTAACTTTTTTTGGGGGGGGGAGGGTATTAGAGAAAAAAATCAACTTTGCTACCTCATAGGTTTCTCAGAAGTTGACAATTTTGCTTCACAAATCTGAAGACTGTATGTACTGATCAAGAGGCAACAACATAATCCTTCATGTTATAACATAAATCCAGGTATCATATTACTGATGCTTAAAACACAGCCTTCTGAGAAAAGTGATGTCACTTTAAATAATCTTCATAAACTATCAGGCTTTTACTGTTTTGAATTCTCTAAATGTAAAATTGGTTGTTAAAAAGAATTTCTCTAATACTCAAGCTAAAATAAAAAAAAATGGCTGATTAAAAAAGGGAGGATTATATAACAGCTACTATTGCTTCTGAGAAGTCTGTGATACTGTAGGGAGAGTTTTAAAAGTGCCACCAAGTAAAGAGCTATTATACAAACATATCAGTTCTGGTCTCTTGTATTTGATAAAGAAAATGTATTGCTATCTACAACTTTATGGAGAATTTTGATCAATTGACCTATTGCTCTTGAGGTGATAGAATCATACGCTTCTCTTTAGGTCAGTTAGAAAAAACAAACTTCCTTTTTTTTCTAGAAGATATCACTAGCATGTATTATATACAATCCACACTTTGGATTCAAAGTTCTTAAGAGGTGAAAACTTACAGGTATTAACATATGAGTGGTGATGTTTTTTCAGAAAAGAGTGTTGTGCAAAAACCCTTTTTCTAATTTTAAAATAATCCCATTTCTATCTGTTTATGTTTTATCTAGGGAAAACATGCCTTTATTTATCATTTAAAAAGCCACATGACTTTCATGAAGTTGAACAATTAGAAAGAAAGCCTCCTTTATGACTGTAAGGGTGGTACTAGGGGGCTTTTGTCTATGAAGTTAGTTTTGTTCTGTAAAAAATACAAATACTTACACCTAAAGTCTCCTATTATCACAAACAGTTTTACTCTAACTAAATAAGTAATTTAAAATTAGATTTTTATCTAATTTTTTATCATTTTAGAGCTACAATAAGTTATCATGGTTAAATAAATACTAAATTCAAAATCAGAGCTGTATATTTTGAATAGCTAGCCATTATATGCATATTTTTATGTGTCTATATTTATGGCTTTATTCTTATCTAGTTTGAAGATAAAATTTACAGCTTGAACTTTTAGTGCATTAATTTAAGTGGTGTTAAAGGCATATTTCTGTTAGAAATGAAACACTGTTTCATTACCATGAACTTGAAACATTTCACTTATAGTTTAAATTTTTTTATTTGAGTTTCTCAATTTGAATCAGCTAAGTCAACTTTCTTACCATTCAGACAATATAACATGACATCCAGAATATCTAATGCTTTAACAGCCTTTGTTAAAAAAAATGACTTGTTTTATTTGCAACGTAAAGTAATCCAGTAAAGTCTCTGGGAAGTTTTTGTTTCAATATCTGCATATCATCCAAGTACAGTTCATGCAGCAAGGTCTTTTTTATAAACATCATCATGGTTAGAGCATGCAACATAATACCCATTTTGCTTTAAAAAGAGACTTGTGTGGATTACAAACTCCTAGCCAGGGAACATGTCAGCTACCAGCCATGCTATAAAAATAACTTTAAACAGGAGCAAACAATAGGCATTACAGCCCCAGCCCTTGAACTCCGGTAAAAACAGATCCTGGCCACTAAGTCCCCAGAATTAACCTAACGAAGACCACGTACCTCACGACATGACCACAGCCGCTCACAAGTGAGACAAGCTCAGGGCTGGTGACTGAGCTGGCTTGAAAGACAGAGAGCAAGCAAGCCCTCGTCCACCCCAAGTTTGAAAGGATGATGAGGAGTATGCCTACCACCGAGACGCAGAAAAGGCTGCTTTTTGTCTTCAGTGAATATTGATATCATAACCCATTGTCCAGGGAATCAAAAAAAAAATTAAAAGACACCCACCAACAACGAGTACAAAAACCAGGGGGCTTGAAGAAGACTGCGAGGAAAGCTCTCTTCCTGTTTAGTGTGCAGTAGCTTAGGGAAAAAAAATGTCGCCCAGGCAGGAACGACAGACGCAGCACGCCAGGCTCGCGGGCCTGAGGGACCCGCTTCCCTTCCACACACACCCCGGCGCACACTCCCACTCATCCTCTCGATATGCTTTTTTTTTCCACATTTTTTTCACGAGCTCCAAATCCCCGGCATATGACCTTCTGTTAAATAGATAAAAAAAAATTGCTTATCAGTCATGCAAATGAGCCTGAATTCATTTTCCACAACAGATGGCCTCATAGATAATGATGATGGAAGAGAGAAAATTGAATGTCTCTCACAAGGTGGCCATGGCAACCGAGAGCAGAATAATATCAATAATAAGCTCACTGCATAATAAGGTTGTCAGTCCCACAAATCAAAGTCTCCAGCTAAATCAGGTACACCTCCCCAGCCAGTTTCCAGGTAAAGCGATAGATATGCGTGTGCTGCATTTCACAATGACCACAAAGGAGCTAGAATTTCAAGCTTTTCTGTGCAGCAGTCTGTGAGCGTGTGGGGCGTGTGTGTGTGCGCGCGCGCGCGTGTTGGGGTGTACTTGGATAATCAAATGGCGATGTGACATTTTTTTTTCTTTCCCTTCTGTGCTGTGGCCCGCAGTGGACCTGCTCTCAGGAAGGACCTCTCCACGGCCATGTTGAAGGGGCTGCGCGGGTGCAGCCCACCCCGCCCCCACCCCGGCGGACGCGTGGCTGCACGGAGGCTGTAGCAGCCTGCCTCAGGCTTCCACCTTGGCTCCCAGGGGGACATCCTGCAAAATGAATCAGCAGCCGTCCTGAGCAGGCTGATTAAAATGAAAATGGCAAGGCACATGTCTGGGCGGAACTGGAGCTCAGCTCTGCTGCCTGTCTGGCAAGCATGCTCAATATAGCTCTTGCTAATAATGGCTTACTGCCTTTCGGGTTTTTAAAAAAAAAAAAAAAGGCATCGCCCTCTCCCCGCCTCAACCGACTGGTGTTGGAGTGTGTGTGTGTGTGTGTGTGTGTGCACGCGCTTGCGTGTGTGCGCACACGCTTGTGTGCATGTGTGCTTGTGTGTGTGTGCTTGTGTGCGTGTGTGTGCTTGTGTGTGTGTGCATGCGCTTGTGTATGTGTGTGTGCTTGTGTGTGTGTGCACGCGCTTGTGGGTGTGCTTGTGTGTGTGTGCACGCGCTTGTGTGTGTGCTTGTGTGTGTGTGTGTGTGTGTGTGTGGTCGGGGGAGGTGGCAATGAATTGTTCGATTCTTTGTATCTCTGCTGCTGGCTCACAGACTGCCTGCCTTCTGATACCAGCACCGTGAAGCTGCACTTACCTCTGTCTTTCCTCTGGGTAGAGGGGCAGCTGATAAGTCTCGGGGTAAAACAGCCAGTTAGAAACTCAAGCTGCCTAAGAGACCAAGACAACATTTTTTCACACCTAGATACGATCATTTCTAACCGAATCCTGGGCAACAGACCTTGAGAGATCTCTAATGCTGCCTCCCAGGCTCACAGTTGGATGCTCTGAAATGCAGCCTCCAAAGAAACCTATTTCTGTTTCAAGCATTTGCAACCAGCCTGTTACTGTATCCTAGATATTATGCAACAGAAAGCACCAAAAATAGAAAAATGAAAGATGCAATCATCTAACAAAATTTAGTAAATCTCTGACTTCTGAAAAATTTTCTTGGGTATAGCTTTAAGATTGCCCTCAGATAAACCATACTTTTCAATATCTCTGTCAAATTTTTCAGGTTTTTTAAAAAAGGCATTCTGGAAATTAGATCATTATCATCTCTCAGAAAAATGCCTTAAAAATTAGAAGGAAGGGCTTCTCTGAATCCATTCTGTTCCACGTTTCTCATCCATTTCAGTCCACCTGATTAACGATCTTTCAGTTTGCTGTCTGAATGTGCCATGTTAGATTTTGGTTTCTTTTGGTAACAGATGCATGACCGCCTTGTGCGATGATCTGCATACATGCTTATGTTCGTATACACGCGCGCCTCTTTGCCTCCAGTGGCTCCTGTCTCGGGAATGTGTTCCATGCCCCCACCCCGCTCTGCTGCTGCGGCTGTGACTCAGAAATCAATAGAGCTGCCCTAATGGAGACTCCACTCGGCGAGCAGCTGCAGGCTGCCTCCCTCTCCCTCCTCCCTCTCACACCCAGAGAACTAATGACGTCTGTGCAGCTTTTTCAGCTGATTGGGCACCACATCGGATGTTCCATGGAGCAAAGAATAGGCATCATTTATAGTCGGTGGAAAAAAATGGGAGCATGTATTCTCCTGTGTCTAAGACCCTGATCCCGAGCCCCCCAGACACCCAGCCGTGCTGATAAAGGACGATGCTGCAGGTTGTGTGGTCACGATGGAGTCCAGGAGGACTCCACACCCATCGCAGACCTGTAACCACACACAATGGGAATGGCTTCCATTTTTCAAAGGACAAAGGCTTCCTTGGAATAAGAGGCAGAATAAAATTTACAGGAAAAAGAATGGATGTTTAGGTTAAATAGTGAGTTCCAGGACTCTATTTAAGAGTTTGAATATATGTGATTATTTAAAAATACTTCCAAATACACATTTAAAAATAAAGAGCAAATGAAAAGTGCATATATGTGCACAAATACATACACACATATGTAGTTATTGCCTGTGAATTTCTCTGCCTTGTCTTAGCTGTGTTAGCAGTAAGTTCAGTTTTCATCCTCCAATATCTCATCTTACAGTAAGTAGAAAAGAAATCTCTAACGACACTAAGCCATGGTATTTTAAACCACAAATTTACATATGTGAGTGTACTTCTTACACGTGTGCATGTCTATAAAGATGCACTGTCTATTAAATACTGGGCTCCTGCCCACATGCAGAAACATGCACACACACACACACACGCACAAACACACACACACACACACACAAACACACACGCACACACAGACACAACCCTGCTTCACAAGCTGTGGTACCTAACCTGCACGTGCATTTCACTGAAATGACGGGAGCAGCACCTGGGTTCCCACCTCACAGGGGGGTATGCAGGGCCCTGCAGCAGGCACACGCCTGCCCTCTCCACGCGGCCAGCACATGGACTGCCCCACACAGGATCTGGCTCACGCCACGCATTCGTCCTCTTTCCAGCCGCCCTCTGAGACTGAGCCTGCAGCACTCAGATGGCTAGGAGGAGGGGAAAATGAAAGAGTCATGAAGCCTTGGAACACGCAGCAGCGCAGCGTTGCAGTCGGCATCTTGCCGTTACCTTGCAGATGCACCTAATAAATTATGATTTATTAAAAAACGGAGCCCGGGCCTCTGCAGAACGGTACAGTAAGTAAACCCTTCAGGGCACGCATGAGATTGGAGCACCTCAAAGACTGTTGCGAGGAAAAGTCTCTCTGTAGTTTGCAATTAAACCTTAAAACAAAACATTTTTTGATTTCAAATATCTTTCAAACTCTTAAACTATGTCTAATATACTTTATGCTGCCCTTAGAAGTTCATTGTATAGATTGTATAGATTAAAGCTTTTATTAGAAAATTCATAGCTTATATCCATAATTAATTAATTAGTAAGAGAATAGAAATGGAGTATGCAGCCCCTTCTAATGAACGTCCTTCAGTTTAACACACAAAAGTCCCCAGGTGCTCTTGTGTCCTGAATCATGAAACACACAGAACATACCCTAGGCTGATTTTCAACCGTCAGAGGCACGTTCCGATCTCTCCAACAACAGATGGATCTCTCGTGGTATAAGGAGGACTGTCTCTTCCCTTCAGTTCTGGGCTTCTGGGCAGACACGGGTCTCTGGTCTCTACAGGGACCCTTCCACTCCCTCCCACACTGTGGTTCACATGAAGGTCAAGGTGTGACCCATCAAGTGTTGGCTCGGGAAGCTCCTGATGTGTCTGTAAATACCTTCTTTGCTTTGCTTCAGAATTGTGTCTGCATCAGTGACAGAGTGGCGTGATGCACAGAGGATTGTTAGACACAAAAAACAGCAGCAAATAAAATAAAGTCATTACAACGGTTAAAATCCAGAATCCAGATGTTTCTGTATCCCAGTGTACACCATGAAAAATGTGGCACTTAACGTAACCTACTCCACCCAAAGCTAAACGTGCAGAGTTAGACATATGTGTGATAAGGGCTGTTTTACTTGTGTATTCAACAATGATAAAAATGGGAAACCCATTCTCACTGCAAATAATTGACCTCAACTAGTCAAAACATCTGAGCAGTCTTGATGAGTAAATGATTAAAAGGAATAAGGTTTAGGTGATTAACTGAAAACAGAAGAATGAATAACTTCTAGGGGTCGCTTCGCAAGGAGGAGCTGGCATGTCAAGTACATTATGGGCAGAAGGAAGTTGGTTGTGTGAGCTCATGTCTGCGCTGGATTCGAAAAGACTGGCCTTGAACTCAGAGGGGCTTGCGGAAATGCTTTTGCATCTGTCTTGGACTGACTATCCCATTGCATGTTAATCGATATCGGGGGAGTCTGGAGTAATAAAGCATTCATATTCAGGTTTTTAGAGAACCTATGATTGTATAGATCTGGTCTGATTTTATAGAACTGGTCATTTTTTTGGCAGAACGTATAGATATAAATTGTATCAAGCGTGATTCTGAACTCTAAAAGACCATTGAGAATTTAAGGTTTGGGTGACTAAAGCCAGCAAACTAGGATAATCTATAAAATATATTTATCTCATCCCTAGGTTCATAATTTTAAGAACATGATCTACATTTTTACCGAAACAAGAAATATTCAATTCATCTTTGGTAGTCCAATAAATCCAGACACCCAAGGTCTCCCGACAAGTCTTTCCAGACCACCCTCTGGATGCCTGCTCTCTTGTCTCTGAACAATCTGGCGTCTGGAGTCTTTCCATCACATAGTCCTGTCCTTGCATCATCTGTTTAATGTCTCTGCAACCTTTCGAGTTACATGAAGGGAACGGACGGATGCATCTTAGCTTATGAGTACATGAAACAGTGCTGGTACAAAATCAGGTGCTGGTTGAAACAGCCTCGATTCCTTTTCCCGTTTGCTTATGGGTCTCATCACTAAACGTAACAATATGTATTTGTAGACACACTTTAGACCTTCCTGTGTCCTGGGCACAGTGTGAAGTGTCATGCATATCTAGAACACTTTCAGTACTGAAAGTCATTTGGAAAAAAGAATTCAGAAAAAACACGGCTGCAGAGAAGACACGAGAGGCTGACAAGAGGAGAAGGGTGGCACGCCTGGCAGTCTTTCTGTCCCTCACAGTGCAGGGAACTTTCTCACTCTTTCTGAGTCTGCAGCATCTGAACCTTCTTCCGGTACCCAGGACCACCCCAAGACTTGAGTCTCCTTAGTTCAAAAGGTAGGGACTGTCTCTCACTAGGATATTAGAATTCTTAGGCATTTACTTTTCTGACTTTCCTTATGGCTGAGATGTGGTCCCATGAGCTGCGTGGTAACATGATTCACCACTGTGACACGACCACCCTAGATGGCGAACTGCAGGGTGGTTACAAGAAGCACGGCCCTCGGAGATCATTCCATGGTGACCATGGCAGTTGAATCACCACTAATTCCCTGGAGGAAGAACAGAGGGTCTTGTGCTCATGGTGGGAACAGCCCTGTCCTGTTGCAGACTTCGGGACTGTTCTCACTGAGCTGGCCCGGAATCTGATATTGCGATGCCCTGGCAGCTCTGTCTTTTCAACCTCGGCAGCCAGCACATTTCCTTGTGACTGCGTACACGGCGTGATGCGCGTGCTGATGCCTGGGAGGTAGCAGACACGTCAAAACAGGGGAAATGGCAGAAATGAAAGTTCCTTACTTCACTTGGGAGAGGGAATCTGGCAAGTTAGGAATTTGCCTGTCATGGCACCTGAGGGCAAAGCAGTTAAGCCATCAGCCATGGCCACAGGTGATGATCTGCTGAGCTGAAAAGAAGGTTCTATTGGATTTGCAGAACTGAGGACTTGGATATCTGTGACAATATGTCCACTATGAGGCCCTCCATGAAGACTCCATGTCCTCATCCTGTCCTAGAAATGAGTGGACATTTCGAATGAAGGATATCTTTGGAGAAAGACCTTGCCGTAACATCATGAAAATAAGCGATCTTTCTTAGATGACCCTGCAGCTGCTTGTCAGGGTGTGTCATACAGGGAGGGGGGCGGTGGCTGTCGCTGGACCCAGGACAAATTCCTGGGAACATAGAATATCATGCGGTCCACTGGGTAAGTGAGGACTCATGACACATTAGCTCAGGGAACCTTACACCCTGCCTTTCCCTCCAGATTTCTAAGGGAAGACGTGAAGAAGACATTCAATGATTTGGGAATCTCCACATTCTATCCCTAACAAATGGGCTCAACATAGTACATCAAAATCATCGCAGTCTTGTTGGAGAAATCATACCTGTAGTCCTGAAAGACACAGCCTGGGGAGGCTCCTCCTGCCCTTTTGTTCACTGACTCAGCCAGTACAAGAGGAGCCCCCAGACGCTGGCGATGACGAACAGCAACACTTTTAGTCAAGGGGTGTTGCTCCAAATGTACTTCACTCAAGCAAGTCAACATCCATGGAAAAAGGTTTTATTCCCACAAGAAAAGGGCCCAGGTAGATTTTCCTTTTGTGTAGTGGGAGCAGTAATATGTTGCATGGTCCTGTCTCAGGTTAAGTTAATTCCACAGCCTTGCAGAAAACAGGCTCATCTTCCCACACAGGACATGAGGCAAAGACAGCATGCTGAAAGGGCTCGAGGGGAGGGGCTGGTTGCCTCTAAATTCTAGGCAAGAAATAGTCTCACCAGGGGCCTGGAGGCTCATTCAGTAAAAACGCGGGGACCTGCAGCCTAGGAAGCGGTGGGGGCTGATTGTCTGGGCGTGTCTGGATTTTGTCTACAGACCAGGACAAGATGCTGTGCTCTGGGCTCTGGGCTTCCTGTTTTGCGTCTCTGTGTTACTGGGAGGACAGGACAAGGTGGGGAATGTCACTGGCTGAGGAGCTTGATCCTGATTATCAGGGAGCCCAGGACGCGCAATGGTGAGGTGGGGGGGTGGGGGTGGGGCATTCCTGGGCACCTTTTAATGACGCCAGGCTTAACACCAACAGCTGCAGGAAGACCAGGGCCGTCCCACGCAGACTGATGCTCAGGCTCCGGTCTCGCAGTGGAGACTCCTGGGACTCCTGGGAGAGGGGCCCGGCCCCGCAGGGGTGTGGCTAGAGACAAAGTGGGACAGCGGGCAGGTGGGGGGTGAGTGTCCGTGGGGGCCTGGGAAGCGAGGAGCACCACATCTACCCATGTGTCCATCCATCACTCTCTCCCTTTCCCGCATCAGGACACCACTCAGCCTTCCACGTGGGGTGGCTCTTCTCCACCCGAGGCTCCATGGTATTCAAGCTCTAACCATGGTTTCTCTTCTAATTGCGTGAGAAAATCCATCAGGACAGGGCAGCCTTTGGTCCAGAGTCCACATCATGTCAGGAATGAAGCTGGAAACTAAGCTCGTGAAGCCCCCTCTCCCGACTCTTCTCCCTGCCTACAACAGCATCAAGAAGGGAGGGATTTCGAAAGGAGAGACATGTTAACAACCTATCTCTGATGTACGATCTCCTTAATTTGTAGGAAGGGGACAATTCCCACTTAATCTTTTAATACACTCCACAGCAGGGGTTCTGCTTCCCAATTAGAGTGAAGATGCCTTTGTTTCTCTCCTGCTTTTCTCGAAATGTACGCAGAAGCCAGGCGAGCAGCATCAGGACCGGCCACACGGCATCTCCTGGGAGCCCCACCTTGACCTCTGGAATCAGAATCTGCACTGGAACATGATTCCCAGATGGTTTGTGTGTAAAGTTCGAGGAAGATGGGCTTAGATCACATTTTCCAGAAGTGCAACATGAGCTTCAAATGCAACCGAAAGCTTTCTAGTTGCTCCGAATAAAAAGAAAACAGAAATGGGGAAAATGGACTTTCATAACGTAGTTTATTAAATCCGATACACCTGGAATACTATTATTTCGAAATACAATCAGCATAAGGTATATTTAAAAGATATTTTGCATATTTTTGTGTTTCTATTTTTACTGAGATATCATTGACACAAAGCTTTGTACTAGTTTCGAGCATAATGTAATGATTCAATATTTGCACGGACAGTGAAGTGGTCACCACAGTAAGCCCGTCACCGCAGGCAAGAGCTCCTCAGTGCCCGGGAATCACGCGTGGAGTCAGCCCTTTCTCCAGGGCTCAGGGGCCACGGTTGTCTTGTGGCTGCTAATCAGACTCCCAGCAAGGATCCACCACTTTCCTCTCCCGTCCCTGGGGTGTCACGGGTCCAGTGGGAACCCCCAGTCCAGAGAATTCAGAGGAAGTCCTCGCAGAGGAGCGTGAGGTGACGATGGTAAAAACCAAAGGCCCAGCACGTTTCCACACGCAGCTGTTGACCGTGGCGGCGGTGGTTTGGTCGCTCAGCCCTGTCCGACTCTTTCCACTGCATGGACTGTAGCCCACCAGCCTCCTCTGTCCATGAGGTTCCCCGGGAAGGAATACTGGAGTGGGTGGCCGTTTCCTTCACCAGGGTGTCAGCAGTAATAAACAGTTGGCGGCTCACTAGGGACGAATGTCTGCTCAGCCCTGCTCAGGCCCCGAGAGACCTCTGGTCGCTTCTCTGATCTAGTATGGGCGTCGCTGTCCCTCCACAGGCCTCTGGCTCTCACCCCATTGCAGGGCTTCGTTACGTGTCACACAAGCCGGGCAGGGAGACTCGGCGCAGCACGCTGGGGTGTGGGGAACTCAGCCAAGCCTTCCCGTTCCCAGTGGGCTCTGGTCTTCCTCACCTGCTCCCTGCAGCGCCTGGCCATGCCCACGCTTCTGGGCTTGAATCTTGCTGGACTCCGCCTGCAATCTGCTCACCAACCTTCCCAGAAGTCCAGCGTGGACAGCCGCGTGTGTTAGGCCTCCTTATCTGCCTTTTCCAGCATTGGTTTCCAAGCCTCTCCCTGCTCTGACTTAGTACTGTGGGTGACGTGAGGTTTACAGGAGGAGGGTCAGCGGGCTTTCCAGAGTCCCCTCTGAGCGCAGTGTCCTGGAGCAGGGCTGTTTTTCCTTGAACCTGCTTTCACTTTCCCCAGGAAGGAATTCAAGGACTGGAGCTGAATACCACCCTGTTACCTGGAGGCCATGAGAAAGAGAAATTGCTGGATGCCCTCTGTCTAGATTGATTTAAAGGAGTTGCTCATTTTGAAGCTGATATTAACATATATGATGAACTGATATTAAAATTCTAGAAAGAGTGAAAGTGAAGTTGCTGCTGCTGCTGCTGAGTCGCTTCAGTCGTGTCCGACTCTGTTCGACCCCATAGACGGCAGCCCACCAGGCTCCCCCGTCCCTGGGATTCTCCAGGCAAGAACACTGGAGTGGGTTGCCATTTCCTTCTCCAATGGATGAAAGTGAAAAGTGAAAGTGAAGTCGTGAAGTCGTGTCCGACTCTTAGCGACCCCATGGACTGCAGCCTACCAGGCTCCCCCGTCCATGGGATTTTCCAGGCAAGAGTACTGGAGTGGGTTGCCATTTCCTTCACCAAATTAGAAGTAAAAAGGCCACATTAGAAACGGTTACTGTCATAGTTTAGGAAACTGAAGCCTCGCGTAGTGGGGAGTGGCTCACTCTCCATGATGGGGCAGGAGACAGGGGGAGTGAGGCTGAGACCATGCAGGTTTCACAATCTGACACCAACGTGAACTTCTGATAAGACAGAGCTGCTCACTGGAGACCACACGCTATCTCAAAGACATCTAAGAATATTTGGTTAACAAGAAATTAAACATTTGTTTATTTGTGAGCCTATAGGGCTCAAACTAGGACGTGAACTCAGACAAAACATCGTCTGCCAAGGATCTCCAAAAAACGAGATCTCCAAAGATCTGCAAACTGGCTCCAAAACACAGATCTCAAAGACGAGGTCACACATGTCGATCAAGGCCATCAGACAGGTGCTTGCCAGCATAGACCTGAGCACAGAGGGTCATCGGGTCACTTGCCAAGGAGGGGGCTCCCTGGCCCCTGGGTCGTGGAGGAAACCAGAGCAGGTGAAGCAAATGCATCCTCGGCAAAAAAGAACCAGCAGAGCCGAGCCGGCGTGAGACAGGCTGGAACACAGCTGCGGCTGGGGACGTGCACGGGCCTCAGGGCCCAGAGGGGATCGGCCAGCACTGCCTTCAGCAGGAGCCAGCATCTGTGCCGGAGACCTGCGTCCAGAGGGGACGCGCAGGAGGTGCTCCTCCGTGGGGCTCGCCCTCCACCACCCTCCTCTGCTCCACGGGAAGGGCTGCTAGGCGGCTGGGGCCGGCCCACGGCGTGGGGCGGGGGAGACAGCAGGGGGCCCCAAAGGGGCAGGTGGGGTGCAGAGCTTGGACGGCCCGGAGGCTCCAGGGAAGGAGAGCAGACAGCTGGCCTGGCCTCATGGCTCAAGGGATTCAGAGAGAGAGGGGTGCACAGGGACAGACAGTGTGGTATGCACACTTAAGGCATCATAGATTTATTTTCTATTTTACTTTTCAAGTTATTCGCTTATTGTCATTAATTAGAAAATGCAGATAAACAATAGAAGTAAAGAAATATGAGGTAAAATTCTACCAAGCAACTTTAATGCCATCAGCATTATGCTATCCATGCCTACAGATTTTTAAACATTGCATTCTAATCATATAATGATAAAATACATTAATCTGATTCTATATTTTGAGGATCCCTATTTTATTCTTCAATTTTTAGTCTTTAGTTACCAAAAATTAAGAGAACTGAACCATCACATATTTATTCAACAATATTTGAAAAAAATGGAGATTGAAGAATCAAAGAACTTTTAAACTGAAAGAATCTTACAATATTAATGTCTCACTTACCTTTACAGTTGAGGAGATGGAGGCCCCAGTAAATTAAGAGTGTTGCCTCTTCTGGGCGCTTTTCAATAATCGAGATGCTAACCGGTACATTAAAGTCCCCTTGGTCCCTTGCTGTCCTACAGATGCTGAGTCCTGGCCCCCCTGCTCCTTAGCTCTGGGCCCCGGACCACTCCGGGCCTCACCTGCACAGTATCATTCTCCAGCATCAGTGAAACATGTACTACGAGCCAGTAACTCCTGTCAAAATGTTTTCTACCCTTTGCATGAATGAAAATAAAGACAGTGATTTCCTTTGGGAAGGAATGGGGAGAGAGGAAAGGGAATGAGACTTTGGAGGGAAGCAAAGAGACCTTAACTTGTAGCCAGTACTCTATATATTTTAAAGCTTGAAACCAAAGGGTGACATGATTACATCGGGCAATCTAGGTTGACGTACACTTGGTGTCAGAGTGTTCCTTCATTTTCCCACATGTCTGAAATTGATCATAATTTAAAATATGGATAACTCTCTCCAGCATTGCCTAATACCAATTTCTTTCAATTGTTATCCCCTCCAAACGTAACAATATTAATACACAAAGGTTGTTTTTTTTGGTTGTCTTTTTACTTTTCAAAAATCTAAGCTAAGATACAGTAAAATGACACAAAGGAGAAAGAAGCTCCTGAATTATTACAAGGAAAGCAGTGTGGACCCCCAGGTCCCAGCCCACGACTGGGCTGGGGCCCCAAGCCACGGAAGCCTCTCGGCGCTCTGTTCCGACGCGGGTCACCTCTGTCCTCCCCCGTGTTCAAGCCTGTCCTGTGGAGCCTCCACAGCTTGCCTGACCTCACACGTGGTGGAGTCCAGCGTATCCCTCTCTCCCCTGCTGCAAGAGATGTGGCCTGGATCCCTGGATCGAGAAGATCCCCTGGAGGAGGACATGATAATCCACTCCAGGATTCTTGCCTGGAGACTCCCATGGACAGAGGAGCCTGGCAGGCTGCAGCCCATGGGGCCACAGAGAGCTGGACATGACTGAGCACTGTCCCCTGCATCCTGCCAACTGCCTCCGCCCGGCAGGTCTGGAGCAGATCGGGGCCTGTGCCTGTGGTGGCCCTGATGGGAAGTCCCTCAAGTCTGGTTGTGTTTTTGTGATGTTACCAGGTGATGCTGCTCTGTGACTAGATCCAGGGATTCAGTGAAGTCTACAGAATGCCAGTGTTCTAATTCTACAGTGCATTTTTGCTTTACTAGAATATTTTCATGAGGAGAAGCTCACAATAGGCTTCGTGGAGGCACAGTAAGGGTTTGATGTTATCTTTTTATTTACTGTTGTCAAAATAATTAATTTGTTCCCTATCATCCTCCAAAGGGGACCAATTAGGTTTACTAAAATTTCTTGCTAATAAGCAGATTTAAACATATCTAACAGGCTTCTATAGACTATAATCACTGTCTCTACTGAAGTTCAGCCTGTTCACCTTCAGCCAGCAGGAGCCTGTTCAAGCTGAATCTCCAGTCTTCTGGATACGGCTCACGTCGCCTTCGAGAGCTCTCTGTTCTGGTGTGTCAAGATGCTCCAGATTCATTCTGTACCTTCGCTGCTTCGTTTTTCTTAGAAACTCTGGTTTCTTCTACGTGGAGATATTTCTAGAACAGCACGTAGGTGCTAGGGATGATCTTTGCCATCAGGCTGGTAATGTTTTTAGGCTTTTTCAGTGCCTGGATACTAAAACAGTTCTGAAGAAGAAAAGGAGAAGGGAGAAAAAATACTTTTCAGAGTAAGAACAGCCCCTGGCATTGACAACTGTGACTTAGCATCCAGGTGGCCGATTCTCACTGCATGACATCCTGATACAAGTTCACACTCAGAAAGACGGGTATTGAAGTACCTATTTCAAATGAATAGATTTTAGAATCCTAATTTTAATTCTAATCCACCTTAATTGATTCACTTTTTTTTCTTCACCTCTGGGTTCTCAATTTCCAAAGAAAATGAAGAGGAAAGTGAACTTCCTGTAAACAAAGAATTTAAGCATTCTCAAGGCTCTGGACCAATTTCACAAAGGTCTGCCAGACCCTCTCCCTCTTGTCAACTTTTTAGGTCATTTTTCTGGTTTAACCCTTTCCATAGGGTTAAACCACTCTGGGGCTTCCCTGTGGCTCAGCTGGTGAAGAATCTGCCTGCAATGTAGGAGACCCTGGTTCAATTCCTGAGTCAGAAAGTTCCCCTGGAGAAGGGGTAAGCTACCCACCCAGTATTCTTGGGGTTCCCTGGTGGCTCAGATGGTAAAGAATCTGCCTGCAATGTAGGAGAGTTCGGTTCAATTCCTGGGTTGGGAAGATCCCCTGGAGGAGGGCATGGCAACCCACTCCAGTATTCTTGCCTAGGGAATCCCCATGGACAGAGGAGCCTGGCAGGCTACAGTCCATGGGGTCGCACAGAGTCGGACATGACTGAGCAACTAAGCCCAGCACACAGGCCGCTCTGGACTAGAACAATTTCACAGCCACCTGATTTTCCCCACAGGGTAGGGGTGCTGCATCTCCAATCCTTAACAAACCCGAGAGTCATCTATTACACAAAGTAAGTGTTCAAAGATACACCGAATAGGAGAAAATTCTCACCCTACGCATTGTCACACTACCATTAGAAGATCTAATATGTTTGAGGAAGTGTGGCAAGCTGACTAGAAGATTTGATAGCGTGGCTTCAGACGTGCACACACAGAAGATGGTACTTTAAAGCATCGAGGATGCACAGAGACCCTCTCCAGACACTCAACAGCCCTGAAACCAGAAGGGGTGTTTTCTCAGGGTTATGAGATTTGAATGGAGATTAAGGGAAAATGTGGGTCCTCTACTGTCCACTGGGTCCCATTTAAATAATTATCTCCAGTGGGCCCACTTCGAAAATTCAGTTGTC
Source organism: Bos indicus (assembly GCF_029378745.1). Lineage (NCBI taxonomy): Eukaryota > Metazoa > Chordata > Mammalia > Artiodactyla > Bovidae > Bos > Bos indicus. Next base: position 111,577,500 of record NC_091767.1, on the reverse strand, counting down.
GCTCAGTCGTGTCCGACTCTTTGTGACCCCTTGGACTGCAGCACGCCAGGCCTCCCTGTCCATCACCAACTCCCGGAAATTACTCAAACTCACGTCCATCAAGTCGGTGATGCCATCCAACCACCTCATCCTCTGTCGTCCCCTTCTCCTCCTTCGAAAACGAGACACAAACATCTTATAAAAATAAAACCAAATTAGAACACCAAAGAAATGATTTAAAGAAAATAAAGATTAAAAACCCCTTATCTTAACAAGCCTACTACTAGTCTTGAACGATATGGCTATTTTGCTGGTGCTGATCTATGGTAAATTATTATTTTGAGGGCATATTTGACCAACTATGGGGAAGGTTAATAAATACCTATAATATGTCAGAAGTAGATTGGCAAAAAGACTGAGAAATACAGTACTGAGTGTCCATGCCCAAGTTAACTATTGACACATTCTGTCCCACTCCAAAATAATAAACATTCGATTAAACACAAAGACCCTCTTGTATCATGGGTTTTTTGTATTATTTGAGTCACCAGACACACAGCAAACCTTATTTTCATTATTCTTTTTGGTTGTTTTGATCAATTTCACCGAAAGAAAGTGCGTCCAGGCATGGAATTCACCTACAGCCACAGGATATCCTATATTTTAGTAGATTTGTTCTCTTTGTATCAATTTCTGTCGAGATTTAGGCCTTATATTTTTGTAGTTGAAGTATAATTTGATTCTGTTCCAGATATACTAAGTACTTATTTTTCCCTAACTCTTAAAACTTTAGGACACACAGCAATGAAGAGAAATTTGTTTCTCCAATTTTTTTTTTTCACTTTCTCAGTAACTTCCCCCACGTTCTTTATCTTGCGTAACTTCTAAAGTACATTTTGGAGTTACGAAACATGACTATTAAAACTTTTTCTTGTGTGTTACATTCACAGTTACTGCCCCGAAGTCTTGAAAATCACAGAGACGCGTCCGTGCTGACGGGGCCTCCTGCCTGTCGAGGGGCCTCCTGCGCAATGACTTTCCTGCCCTTGTGAGCACTCCCTGCTTCTCAGACTTGGAGCTCACGCCGTCCGGGACCAGCAGCCTTTCTTGATTGCTAACTGTAGCGCCTCTGGGGTCCAGGCGTCTTCTCTCTCTTCATCTATTTTTTGACCAGAGTGAAAAGACTGTCACAATATTCTGTTAGTGAGCCGTCTCTTGGGCCTGGTGAGCGGTCACTCCCCCTCTGACCGCGAGGCCTCCCCACACTGCCTGCCACAGGGCTTTGTCACCTCTGCCAGCCTCCCCCAAGCTCTTCTTTCGGGCCCATCGTCGGCCTTGCTTGGCAGTGATGATACTTCTTCAGGTTCCGTCCTTGGTTTTCACTGGGCCTCCCATCTGATTTTTGTTATATATTCCATTTCAAGTACACGGTGTCCTTTCCACCAGCCAGGTCCTTCAAAGAAAACCTGCCTTCCAGGCGTCCACGGCTTTCCGTACAGAGTGAGGAAAGAGAACGCAGAGGGCATGCCGCCTTGCCTTCTTACCTACGGTTTGACTCCTGGTCCTCAGTGGACGCCCGTACCCCCGCCTGTGTCCATGTCTCCGCTGTGGAAGGTGGTCCCGTGGTGACCCGACAGAGTGCCTCTCCCCAAGGTCTCAGGACCCTCAGGAACCCAACAATGCTTCTGTCTGCTGTTGGCAAGTGGAGCAGAGTGCTTGCCCTCGAAGCTGGGCACTTGTGGACGGGCGTTGTCGGGGCAAAGCTGTCAGGAACCACTTCTTTCAATAACAGGTTGCAGTCACGAGCATCGGGACCGACATCCTAGACAGAAATGTCCCCTCTCTCTGCATCTCTCTGCATCTCAGCAACTTAGAAGGGCACTTCTGAATCCATCTCTCTACGCTGGATGAGTGTACACTCAGTGAGATACTCAAAAATATTGTGACTGTGTAAACGTTATTCAGTCAATCTTGTCCTAGAGAAATGTTTATGAAAGCCACAAAATCCATGTGGAGCTTGTTTTAGAGGAAGTGATCAGTCAGCGAGCAACTTCTACCCCGTTTCATTTTCCAGGCTGCTGCTCATTAATAGCTTGTATTTGTCTATCTAAATAATAGTAATAACGCTAAAGATGATTACCTATCAAGACAGTTTCCCCTACTGCTTGTATTCCCGTGACATTCCTATGTCTGCAAGGGTCCTTGCTTGATTTCAACCAGACTCCTGAAAAGGGAGCAGCTCCAATATTGCAATAAGAACGCTGCCCTGTGACTGCTATCGTAACAGGGGCCAGAAGATGGAATCTAGGCCCTGCCGGAGAGAAGAAAGTACTTCCCGATCTGTAGACGTCTGTAGGGGGGGCAAAAGCGATTTGGTAGTGCGCTCACCCAGTCAGTGCTTCTACCAAACTTGACTGACAATATCAACTTGTGAGCCCCTCTAATGGACCAGATACTTAGATAAGACCTGGAAGAACAACAGTAGCAACTGCTTACAGGACAGCCTTGCACGCTGCACGGTAGGATGGGAGCTTTACGCATGTTGATTGTCTCACTGCAAGTGCCTCGTGCTCTGTGAGGTCAGTCACATGACCACCCGCAGACACAGCAGGAAGCTGTGAATGTACCCGTGCTCAGACTGAGCCCTTCCTCTAAAACAAGCTCCACGCGGATTTTGTTGCTTCCATAAACATTTCTCTAGGACAAGACTGACGGAATAATGTTTACATATTCACAATATTTTTGAGTATTTCACTGAGTATACACTCATCCAGTGAAAAATCGGAACTCTATTAAAGTTCTCCTTTCAGAAAATGACCTAGGCTTATTTATAAAGCAGTTCTCCAACAAATTAAATCTACTTTTTGTGGGTGGTCACATTTTCTTTTTGTATTCAACATCATCGTCACAATTCTGTATTTCACTTATTCCACGCATGTGTGTGTGAACTTGAAAATGCTTTCTGTCTCTCCTGTGGTGTGTCACGGTGTGCTTGGACAGAAGTGTCAATCACATTTGCATCCGCCACGAGTAATTCCAGATGAACTTCTGTCCTAAAGCTTTTCTTAATTTAGGGCAAATGCTGTTTCCACGACGCCAGGCTCCATCAAAATGTGTCTTCTTAATCTCATTGCAAAAATAAAGTTTTATCTTGAGTGTCAGATTTCTTAACCAAACTGACCAGGAACTCCACGATCAAGCCAGGTCTTTCATCTCTGACAGTAAAGAATTAGCTGATTCTGTGATTTAATCGGGTTCCTTCTTCAAACTGTCTGATGGCAGTGAAACAAAACTGGCCTCTTCCAACTGTTTGTGAAGTTTTCCTTCAGCCATCAGAGCCTGCACAATAGCACTGATTGCTGTATGTTTTCTACAGGCACAAGGACACTTGGATTCAGGAGAGAAAAGATGATTTTAAGAATACGTTCATGACCTCAGAGAAATGTTCTGTTTCACTGAACAGTCAGTAATCTCACGTCTGTGGGCACAACCTTCATTTTCATCAGGATAGTGCAGGACAAGGAAAGAAGGAGAATTGTCAGCAATCAGAGGGGACCTGGGGGACACAGGGACCTGGGCGATGGCTGGACATCAGAGCATGAAGTGCTGAGAAAAATGGGCAGAACCTGAAGAAGGTCTGCAGCTAAGTTAATAGCATCGCACCGACATTTTGATGGTCCTGTCGTATGGTCATCTTGACAATATTGATTCTTCCGACCCAAGAACATGGTATGTCTTCTCATTTGTCTGTGTGGTCTTCCATTTCTTTCATCAGTGTCTTAATAGTTTTGGGAATACAGGGCTTTCACCTCCTTGGGCAGGTTTATCCCTAGGCATTTTATTCTCTTTAATGCAATGGTGAATAGGATTGTTTTCCTAATTTCTTCTTCTGGTCGTTCACTGTTAGTGTTTAGAAATGCAACAGATTCTGCATAGTAGTTTTGTACCCTGCAATTTCACCAACACTGATAAGCAACCCCTATCAAAATACCGATGGCATTTTTCACAGAACTAGAATAAATAATTTTAGAGTTTGTCCGGAAACATAAAAGACCCTGAAGAGCCAGAACAGTCATCTGGTCTCTTAGACGTCCCTGTTTTTGATGACCTTGATACTTTTGAGAAGTAATCAGATATTCTGTAGAATGCCCCTCAGCTTAACTTAGCCTGATGCTTCCTTCATAGTCAGGCTACAGTAATGTGTTTCTGGGAGAAGACCCCAGAGATAAGGCTCCGTCCTCATTACCCCAAAACAAGTGTCTTTGCTGTCAACATGATTCGTGCCCGGTGGGGGTGAACTTGACCACCTGGCTGACGCGGTGCTTGTCCAGTTCTCTGCTATGAGGTACATCCATGCCCACCCCCACCTCCATCCCCTTTGGAAGGAAAGGACCACGCTCAGCCCACGCACACAGTGGAGGCTGTGCCCCACCTCCTGAGCCTGGATTGTCTGTGTCATTTATTTGGAGTTCTCGTGCATGGGAGGTTTGTTTGTTCTTCATTCATTTATTTCTTGAATCCTTTATTCATGTAAGTGTAACTCTTCACTATTCTATATTGGGGGTTTTTAACCCAATACTATGCTATGCATTTTGTTGCTGAATTTCTTGCCCTTGGCCACTGGGAGCCTTTCAGCTGCTCCTCTGTTGTGCCCCCATCATTGTGTTCTTTGAGTGCGTGCTTTTTTTCTGGAACCATGAGATTTTCCAAGCCTATCTTGTATATTCCCTGCCCTACTCCTGGAATCAGCGACTTTCCTAGGGAAGCTTTCAGGAGAATAGTGTCAGAAGCCAAGGCCTGCCTCCTGGGTGAGTTCATTGCTACTGGGCAGCACTTCTTCTAGACCCTCCCAGCTGACAGTGTAGGAAACGAGCGCTACGTTTACTAACTGAAAGCACTGGGTCGGCCAACACAGTTTGCTTGGGTTTTGCTGTAAGACCTCATGGAACACATACTGACAGTTACCTCTCTATGCATCCGTCTGTTGCTGTGCTAAAGCAAACACGAGCCCGCGCTGACGTCTCCAAGTCTAGCTCAGTGCCACCTGGTCCTCCCTGGTCTTCTGTTTCATTTTAGGATACATGTTCTGTCTTTCTAGCCACTTAGATTTCTCTTATTAAAATAGTTACCTGTGGCAACTCACTTTTTCTCTTCCCATTTATACAGTTTTAGAATAAGATAAACATTTGTGTTTGAATTGTGTGCAAATAAAGGAGACTTGACTCCAAGTGGGAGTTTGAAAGACCCTCTTATGATTAAAAGCTTCAGATAAACATGTTTACCATTTCAGGAGGCCGTTTGGAGGGCTTTCATGTCTGCCCAGCTGTCCTCAGCTAAGTTCTATACAAGTGAAGCAGGCAGACAGCCCAGCCGCAAGCAGGTCCTCTATGACCATCATGTGAGCTTTAGGGTAGATAATGAGCAGTTCTCTACTATCAGAAATGCTATTTGATTTTCTATTTAAATGAGTTTACCACTCCTCAGGACTCCTTCAGATCATCTCTTCAGAACTTACATGAGTGAATGTTTGATCAGTCTGCTAATTGTCTGATCTATTGTTAATTGTCTGTTAACAATAGATCTGTCAGCAGCAGCAGTCTGACCTATTGTTCGTGTGACAGCAAACACTATGACAAACGTCACAGGCTGTCTCTCGTGTGAGTCTCCAGGCGGCCTTCGCTCCTCAGGTAGAATCTGCTAAATCACCTGAGAAGTGTCTAAAGTGCTTTCAGATCATTGGTAGGTGGGTATACCTCCTGGAAACAGTAAGAGCTGACATGTGAAGCCAGGAACATCTAGAACCGCAGATCTGGAAGGCAAAGAGGAGCGGGTCCCAGGGTTGAAGGTGGACCAAAGCCCACAGACTTAGACTGCCCAGGAGATGCTCATTTCTTGAGGATGAATGGCAGCAGTCAGGCTCTCGTAGGCAATGACATTTTCAGGTCAGGTCAGTTCTGTCGCTCAGTCGTGTCTGACTCTTTGCGACCCCCTGGACTGCAACACGCCAGGCTTCCCTGTCTCTCACCAACTCCCGGAGCTTGCTCAAACTCATGTCCATCAGGTCGGTGATGCGATCCAACCCTCTCATCCTCTGTCGTCATACGTTTTTTTGTTATGTTCAGTGCCACCGTTTCTCAATATACTTGGCCGGCGATGCTTCCTGATCTGGGGACTGTCGTCTGAGTGCTGTTCTCCAGTCTCCTAGGCTTGCTGGTTGTATGCTGGAGCTGGGAGAAATGGTTCTTATGTCAGTAAATGCTTCACGTTTGTCCCCCGTGCCAAGGGTGGGGGGAAGCAGGGGAACAAGGACTGTGTATTTTAACATTATCACAGCACCGGACCCTGTTAAACCAGGCTGACTGTGGGCTCCTCTGAAAGCCCACAGAAGTGATAGAAAGGGATCATGTGAAGGCTTAACCCCAAGGAAACAAATCAGTGAAATGGAAGAAAAGACAATGAGGTTTCAGAAGCAGAAAGGCATGTGGATGAAGGGCAGCGGTACCCACACCCACGGTCCACGACCCTCCACAGACAGCGCAGAGGTGGGCAGAGGTGGGACCCAGAGACTGGAGGGATCCGGGCCATGCACCTTGCAAGCCAGGGCAGAAGCGGGCTGAGGTCCGAGGCATCTCCCGGAAGTCTGTCTGAGTTGAGAAGCAGTCGTGTTCATGCAGCTCTGTCTCCTCCCCGATGGCCACTCTCCAGCGAGTCAGAGACCTGGAGGCTTGTTTTAGAGAGGCTGAGCCCCAGGTCTCAGGGGGCTGGCACAGACCTGAGACAGCCTGGGGGCCCGGAGGAGAACAGACACGGGAAGTGAGTCCCCCGACTGCCTTCTCAGAAGCAAGGCAGATGGACCGGAACACCGCAGGTGGAATTCTGTAGGCTCTTCCCTAAGGACACCGAGAGTCTCCAAAGACACGCTGACGGCACCTCTGAACCTTCCCTGGAAGCCGTTCATCCAGACCAGCCCACGTGTGGCTGGGCGACCACAAGCCTGTGCATCCACGCAGACCTTCAGATCAGCTTTCAAGGGCAAGGATTTCCAGACGTCTGCGAATAGCCTCCAATATGAAAAGCAGATACAAAACCAAACACAAGGAAGGAAAAACTCAGAAACTTATAGGACAAAAGTTACAGAAGAAAAGTTCAAGAAATAATATTTTCAGGACAATAAGACAAGATGATGCTTACCTAAAATAAGAATAAGAATTGGTATGAAAAGGAAGGGGACTCAAAGAGCCAGAAAGATCCCTTGCATATTAAAATTTGATAGCATGTGCGAAAAATCCAATAGGAGAGTTGGAAGAAAATCTTCTAAAACTTCCTAGAAAGTAGAACTAAAAAAAATAGATGTAAAATAAAAGAAAAAAGGATAAGATGATTACAAGATTCATACATGGAGTTCAATGCCTGGCTAATAGGAGATTCAGAAAAAGAGAATAATAACAGAGAAGTCTATTATTCAAGAACTAAAATTACATATGCCCACACTTGAAGGGGCTTCCCTGGTGGCTTAGATGATGAAGAATCTGCCTAGAATGCAGCAGACCTGGGTTCAACCCTGAGTCAGGGAAGTTCCCCTGGAGAAGGGAATGGCTGCCCACACCAGTATTCTTGCCTGAAGAATCCCATGGGCAGAGGAGCCTGGCAGGCTACAGTCCACGGGTCACAAAGAACTGGGCATGACTGAACAACTAACACTTTCACGCACACATAGAGGGCACTGAATCACAGATGAGGAAGCTGCAGTGAGGACCCAAACCGACGGAAGGAAGACACACAACCCTGAACTCCAAAACACGCAGGAAGGCACTGGGGCTCACACAGAAGCCCCGGGAGCCTGACGCCCAGCAAGCTTTTCTGCGGCAGCATAAGAGAAAACGCTTCCAAAATTCTGAAGAAAGGCGCCTTCCAGCCTCGAATTCTACCCAGTTAACCTAACACACGTAAGAATAGGAAACAATTGTAAACACGCCAAGTGCAGTCGGCCTCATTGATCATAAGCCTCTGCCCATCCCCTGTCTTCCTTATTAACAGGGAAGCGCCCCCAAGTCAACCCCAGCACTAGGAATGTTTATGTTGCGTATACCTGCCAGTGACATGCATGCCGAAGTCTGCTGCTGAGAGGTTTCTCCTCCCCCTTCCAGATGAAAGGACAGAGCTGGTGAGGACAAGACTGGGTCCCGTCATCCCAGAGCACAGACTTGAGGCTGGAGGCAGAGCAGAGGAGGCGTGATGGAGACACAGCCTGGACTGGACTCCTTGACGACATAGCAGACCTGAGCCAGACCTGAGCTTCAAACCTGTGCTTCTTGCCGTGTGACATCCAGAAATAACACCTCAACTCTGTGAGTGTAAGAGGAGAAGTGTATTTTCTGCTACAAGCAGTCAAATTCAACCCTGATCGAGTGCCAATGATTAGCCTCTTTCTACCCACTCTTTCTTATGAAGCTACTGCAGGATGGGCTCCATCCAAATTGAAGTGGTAACCAGAGAAGGAGAAGGGCAAGGGATTTGACTCAGGAAGAGGATAAAGGAGTTCACAACAGAATAACAAATGCAGCTCCATGGATAACCTCAGGGCCTCAAGCCTAGAGGGAAGGTGGCCCACGACGGATCAGGAAGACCTGGACCCTGTACGGGGCATTCCAAGAGGAGGATGGGAGGCCGGGCTTGCCTGATGGGGAGAGCATCCTCTGTTAAGTGCTGGGACCTGAATCATAAACGGGAACAAGCTGTGTAAACAAGCCAAGAGAATGACTATGCTACTGTTTTAATAAACACAAGTGTGCAAGAAGGGCATGAAATCATTGTACCTACAAACCTCAGTCTTGAATACTTTTTGTAACAATTATAAAGTAAACTCTGGGCAGTTTTTCCTCAAAATTATGGTCTAATGGTTTTGGAGTTTGGGTGGGGACTGTTGCTGTGTTTACAATGTGGATGAGAGGGCTAAGCCTAGTCTTCAAATCTGGAAAGGCAGTCGGTGAATCTCAGCCGGAAACAAGCAAACCAAAAACAAAGCACAATAGGAATACAATTCAGAAACAGAAGGGCAAATAGAATTATAGCCAAACATAAGCGCAAATGGTTAAACTTGTAAGTGGCGACTTCTAAGGATGGGATAACTAATGAATATAATTTTCCTCACCTTGGAGAACTGCTTGATTTTTTAAAATCTAAGTGAATGTATAATTTTGATAAAATTAAAAAGACTAAATAACATGTTGAAGATGCCAAAATTAGGTTTATGTTAATAGCTTCATTTTCTGCCAAAATATGGGCTTCCTTCTCACTCACCTGGGTCAGTCTCTAATTTTCCATCTCTTCCAATTTAGAATATTTCTAGTCTAGTGTAGCGGAGAAGGCAATGGCACCCCACTCCAGCACTCTTGCCTGGAAAATCCCATGGATGGAGGGGCCTGATAGGCTGCAGTCCATGGGGTCGCTAAGAGTCAGGCACGATTGAGCGACTTGACTTTCACTTTTCACTTTCATGCATTGGAGAAGGAAATGGCAACCCACTCCAGTGTTCTTGCCTGGAGAATCCCAGGGACAGGGGAGCCTGGTGGGCTGCCGTCTATGGGGTCGCACAGAGTCGGACACGACCTAAGTGACTTAGCAGCAGCAGCAGCAGTCTAGTGTAGCATAGTTCTAGTCCAGAAAAATATCTGCTTCTGCTTCATTGACTAAGCTAAATGCTTTGACTGCGTGGATCACAAGCGTGGAAAATTCTTCCAGAGATGAAATACCAGACCACTTCACTTGCCTCCTGAGAAATCTGTATGCAGATCAAGAAGCAGTTAGAACAGGACATGTAACAACATTCTGGCTCCAAATCGAGAAAGGAGTACGTCAAGGCTGTATATTGTCACCCTGCTTATTTAACTTATATGCAGAGTACATCATGAGAAACGCTGGACTGGAAAAAGCACAAGCTGGAATCAAGATTGCCAGGAGAAATATCAATAACCTCAGATATGCAGATGATACCACCCTTATGGCAGAAAGTGAAGAGGAACTAAAAAGCCCAAAAAGAAGAGTGAAAAAAGCTGGCTTAAAACTCAACATTCAGAAAACTAAGATCATGGCATCCAGTCCCGTCGCTTCATGGCAAAAAGATGGAGAAACAGTGGAAACAGTGGCAGATTTTATTTTGGGGGGCTCCAAAATCAGTGCAGATCGTGGCTGCAGCCATGACATTAAAAGACTCTTGCTCCTTGGAAGAAAAGCTATGGCCAACCAAGACAGCATATTAAGAAGCAGAGATATTACTTCACCGACAAAGGTCCATATAGTCAAAGCTATGGTTTTTCCAGTGGTCATGTATGGATGTGAGAGTTGGACTATAAAGAAAGCTGAGTGCTGAAGAATTGATGCTTTTGAACTGTGGTGTTGGAGAAGACTCTTGAGAGTCCCTTGGACTGCAAGGAGATCCAACCAGTCCATCCTAAAGGAGATCGGTCCTGGCTGTTCATTGGAAGGACTGATGTTGAAGCTGAAACTCCAATACTTTGGCCACCTGATGCGAAGAGCTGACTCATTTGAAAAGACTCTGATGCTGGGCAAGATTGAGGGCAGGAGGAGAAGGGGACAACAGAGGATGAGATGGATGGAGGGCATCACTGACTCAATGGACATGAGTTTGAGCAAGCTCTGGGAGTTGGTCATGGACAGGGAAGCCTGGTGTGCTGCAGTCCATGAGGTCACAAAGAGTCGGACACGACTGAGAGACTGAAATAAACTGAGTCTAGTGACAAGCAATACAAATGAAATAAAGGCACAGAAAGATAATATCAGATTTCAAAGTGTAACTACTCTGAGCTAAAATGAGTACTTTTGAAATATAAGAATATGCACAATTTACACCTTTATGAAAAATGGCCACAGGACAGTCTGCCCACGTGTGGAAAGAGTCCCATGGAGATGCTTTTGTCTTTGTTGTCGTTCAGTCTTTTCAGCTGTGTCCGTCCCTCTCTCTGAGGCCCCATGCATGTGTAGCCTGCCAGGCTCCTCTGTCCATGGGATTTCCCAGGCAGGAATACTGGAATGGGTTGCCATTTCTTTCTCCAGGGGATCTTCCCAACCCAGGGAGCAAACTCATCTCTGGCATTGGCAGGCAGATTGCTTACCACGGAGCCACCAGAGAAGCCCTATTGAGATTCACGTGACCACCACAAACCCTAAGTACTCTTTCTGATACAGAATACTGCCAGGGACCTCTATTCTCCTCCAAACGTCTCCTTTCTTAACATGTCTTATTAACTCTGTGCGTCTCATGAGTACACGGGCAAGGTATGTGCAGGGTGCGTCCACTTCTGGAGACTTGGGGGCTGAGATCTTTCCCAGGCTCGCCCCGGCCAACAGCTGAATTCATCCCCTTGCCCTCCAAGGCCGGGTGTCCCTGTCTCCACGCAGACTGTCAGCGGGGGTCAGGCTTTCCTCTCCATGCAGGCCGCCCACGCTTCTCCTCCTGCGCTCATCTGACTCCCCTCCTAAGGCTTCATTTGAGCTTTGCACACAGAGCATAGATCTCTGATTTGGTCACTCACGTTATTTAAACCATTTTCTGTGGCTCTCTTTTCTATTAAACTATAAGTATCTTATGACTGCCTGCAAGTCAAACATGGGTATGCTGTGAACCTGTTATGTAGAGAAAAATAACTTAGGAGTTTCGGACTCTTTCACAGCTTCTTACAGATCACCACCGAAACAGCGTGGTATTAAACATGGTCTTTCTTTCCCAATTATTGGATATTCCATTTGTAAACAACTACACAAAAATAAAGGAGCTCCTTTAAATACTCCAACTAGTTTAAGAACATCATTTATAAACTTATGAATCCAAAGCTCTGCATTGCATGCATGTCCTCTTGCCCTTTTGTTGTCTAAAGCCATCGTCATGCCCTGAATTTGCAACTGCGTCAGTGAACCCTGGCACTAGGTTGGAGAGCAGCTCTGACTCTACAGATGGCAATCTGCTAGCATGTGGAAGACAAGTGAAAATGAAGACGGGAAGTGACAGAAGTCAGATATTCACCTGGGCTTCTCTGACACACCTCCTCTTCCTCTAATGATGGAACTTGGGTGAAGCACACACACAGCGTGAGGCATGGATCTTCAGAATAATAGTTTAACTTTGGGGAAGGGTTCCTATCTGATCTGGATTCCATGGCCAAGTTCCCTGCTGGAAACCACCGTTCCCCCTCCTTGCTCACTGAATCGTTTGAAACAGTCCATTAAAGCAAGGTTAAAGGACTTCCGCACATATTTGCACTTTCCAGATGGCACTAGTGGTAAAGAGCTTCCCGCCAGTGCAGAAGGCACGAGAGACCTGGTGTTGATCCCTGGGCTTGGAAGATCCCCTGGAGAACGGCATGGCAACCCACTCCAGCGTTCTTCCCCGGATAATCACATGGACAGAGGAGCCTAGAGGGCTACAGTCCACAGGGTCCCAAAGAGTCGGACACAACTGAGGTGACTCAGCATGCATGCAAATATATAGGTATATATCAGTTCAGTTCAGTCGCTCAGTCGTGTCTGACTCTTTGTGAACCCATGGACTGCAGCATACCAGGCCTCCCTGTCCATCACCAACTCCCAGAGTTTATTCAAACTCATCGTCAGTGATACCACCCAACCACCTCATCCTCTGTCGTCCCCTTCTCCTCCTGCCCTCAATCTTTCCCAACATCAGGGTCTTTTCCAATGAGTCAGTTCTGGGCTTCAGGTGGCCAAAGGATTGGAGTTTCAGCTTCAGCATCAGTCCTTCCAAGGAATATTCAGGACTGATCTCCTTTAGGATGGACTGGTTGGATCTCCTTGCAGTCCAAGGGACTCTCAAGAGTCTTCTCCAACACCACAGTTCAAAAGCATCAATTCTTCAGTGCTCAGCTTTCTTCACAGTCCAACTCTCACATCCATACATGAGTACTGGAAAAACCATAGCTTTGACTAGTCAGACCTTTGTCAGCAAAGTAATGTCTCTGCTTTTGAATATGCTATCTAGGTTGGTCATAACTTTCCTTCCAAGGACTAAGTGTCTTTTAATTTCATGGCTGCAGTCACCACCTGTACTGATTTTGGAGCCCAGAAAAATAAAGTCTCTCACCGTTTCCATTGTTTCACCTTCTGTTTGCCACGAAGTGATGGGACGGGATGCCATGATCTTCGTTTTCTGAAAGTTGAGTTTTAAGCCAGCTTTTTCACTCTCCTCTTTCACTTTCATCAAGAGGCTCTTTAGTTCCTCTTTGCTTTCTGTCAAAAGGGTGGTGTCATCTGCATATCTGAGGTTATTAATATTTCTCCCAACAATTTTGATTCTAGCTTGTGCTTTATCCAGCCCGGCATTTCTCATGATGTACTCTGCATAGAAGTTAAATAAGCAGGTGACAATACACGGCCTTGACACACTTCTCTCCCAATTTGGAACCAGTCTGTTGTTCCATGTCCAGTTCTAACTGTTGCTTCTTGACCTGCATACAGATTTCTCAGGAGACAGGTCAGGTGGTCTGGTATTCCCATCTCTTGAGGAATTTTCCACAGTTTGCTGTGATCCACATAATCAAAGGCGTAGTCAATAAAGCAGAAGTTGATGTTTTTCTGGAACTCTCTTGCTTTTTATATGATCCAATGGATGTTGGTCATTTGATCTCTAGTTCTCCTGCGTTTTGTAAATCCAGCTTGAACATCTGGAATTTCTGGGTTCACATACTGTGGAAGCCCAGCTTGGAGAATTTTGAGTATTACTTTGCTAGCATGTGAAGTGAGTGCAATTGTGTGGTAGTTTGAACATTTTTGGCATTGCCTTTCTTTGGGATTAGAATGAAGACCTACTTTTTCCAGTCCTGTGGCCACTGCAGAGTATTCCAAATTTGCTGGCATATTGAGCACAGCACCTTCACAACATCATCTTTTAGGATTTGAGATAGCTCAATTGGAATTCCTTCACCTCCACTAGCTTTATTCATAGTAGTGATGTTTCCTAAAGCCTACTTAACTTCACATTCCAGGATGTCTGGCTCTAGGTGAATGATCACACCATCATGGTTATCTGGGTCATGAAGATCTTTTTTGTATAGTTCTCGTGTATTCTTGCCACCTCTTCTTGATATCTTCTGCTTCTGTTAGGTCCATACCGTTTCTGTCCTTTATTGTGCCCATCTTTGCATGAAATGTTCCTTTGGTATTTCTAATTTTCTTGACGAGACCTCTAGTCTTTCCCATTCTGTTATTTCCCTCTATTTCTTTGCACTGATCACTGGGGAAGTGTTTCTTGCCTCTCCTTGCTATTTGTTGGAACTCTGCACTCAGTTGGGTATATCTTTCCTTTTCTGCTTTGCTTTTCAAGTCTTTTCTTTTCTCAGCTATTTGTAAGGTCTCCTCAGACAACCATTTTACCTTTTTGCATTTCTTTTTCTTGGGGATGGTCTTGATCACTGCCTCCTGTACAATGTCATGAACCTCCATCCATAGTTCTTCACTGTATCAGATCTAATCCCTTGAATCTATTTCTCACGTCCACTGTATAATCATAAGGGATTTGATTTAGGCCTTACCTGAATGGTCTAGTGGTTTTCCCCACTTTCTTCAATTTAAGCCTGAATTTGGCAATAAGGAGTTCAAGATGTGAGCCACAGTCAGCTCCCAGTCTTTTTTTTTTTTTTGCTGACTGTGTAGAGCTTCTCCATCTTTGGCTGCAAAGAATGTAATCAGTCTGATTTCGGTGTTGACCATCTGGTGACGCCCATGTGTAGAGTCATCTCTTATGTTGTTGGAAGAGGGTGTTTGCTATGACTGGTGCATTCTTTTGGCAAAACTCTGTCAACCTTACCCTGCTTCGTTCTGTACTCCAGGGCCAAACTTGCCTGTTACTCCAGGAAGCTCTTGACTTCCTACTTTTCATTCCAGTCCCCTATGATGAAAAGGACGTCTTTTTTTTTTTTTTTTGGTACACACACACACACATTTAAGGCATGTATAAAGGGAAAAACCAAAGCAACACAAGTCAGATCTATGTCCAGAAGGCAGCGCAGGTGTGACGCGGCAGAGCTCCGTGTGTGCCAGGCGGCGCCACTAGGAAGCGACAGGCACCGCCTGGTTCTGCCCCTCCTCCGTCACGCGTCCATCCCCTGAGGACGCGTGTTTGACTCTCCAAGCATCGGCTTTCACCCTATTGCTGTTGCTCAGTCGCTAAGTCATGTCTGACTCTGTAAGTGTCCCCTAGATGGAGTCTTCTCTAAGGTGACATCATCACTGGACGGCAACCCTCAGGAGGAACTAGTCACCAGCTAAGAAACATCGCGTTGCTCCAGAGGAAGACAGGGCTTTGGGTCTGAGGAGAGAAGCACTGGGGGGATTAAAGTCAGAGGTTCCCCCTCAGAGCTTCACGCGGGCTAGTCCCGCCTCTGGATCTGAAATAACCAAGGTACACATTGTTTGTTTGGGCATTTTCTTCCTTTTTCTTTTCCCTCTATGAACATTCCATTGTTCCTGGAATGGTGGCTTCGCCTGGGGACTCAGATGCAATGCAGGTCACTCTGGTGCCTGCCATCAACTGACTTGAAAGGAGGTAAGATTGTCAGTTAAAGACAAAGCCCTAATTCCAGGGGGAAATACTGTTTAGTAAACACTTTCTTATTTGAGAATTTCTGAATTCCTAAAACTATTTAACCCTTTCCGAAATGATGAAAAAGTAAATCAGCATCTTATCATAGCTCAAGAAATGATTTTGACCTTGACCGAATTTTTGCAATTCGTCTTTTATACTAAAACGAACCCAACATGATCACCATCTAGAAAACCTCAGATTCAATTTTATTTTGAAATATAAGCCTGTAAACCCTTACCCCAAACCCTTGGAACTTCATGAGTGTCAAATTCAGACCTCCTCCCGAGGCCCCAGTTCTCAAAGCTCCCAGCACAGACGTGTGGACAGCACCCTGAGCATCGCGGGCGGAGCCGGAGGAGGTTCCCACCTGCCCAGCGCAGGTGCGGCTGTCTGTCACTTTGGGAGCACGGCAGGTTTGCCTCCAAATGGCAGGTAAACAAACACACAGAAAATAGTTTTCCAGTGTGTTTTAGACTCCTGAATTGCAGATGACAGATTGTAGACCTGTATTTTTATTGCCACTATGCATGTGAAAGACACTTAAGAAAAACTAAACTAATATGTGACATATTCATCTTACTTTCCAAAGCGCTTCTGAAGGGGAGGGAGAGATGAAGTCAGTGAAATCACAAAGATGTGTTAAGTGCTCGTCCAGCAAACACTATGACTCAATAGATAATAATTAAAGAAATCCTGGAAAAGGCAAGTGAGGTCATTGATTCGCAGACTAATAAAATGTAAATTCAACTAATTAATTTGACTTACCAGTTTATATAAGAAGTAAATCCAGGGTAACTTAGTGACCTCTGCTTCAGAGCAATAAAGGCTGTTTAAGAGTATTATGATTAGCCATCAAAATGAATGAAACTATAACAAAAGAAAATAGTCTAATGGTCAGTAGGTTAACAGGGACTTAAAATAAAGCGTGATTGTGTAAATTATTGGATCCTATGTTCTAGAACCCTGGCATGTTCTAGAACCTATTGCCACTAGGTCAGGTCAGTAAAGATAAAAACAAAACCAATGAGGTAATTTGGTTTGGACCAGACAGTTATTTGCTGTTTCAAATGTAGATTAATTACTGGAGGTGGGGTAGTAAAACTAATATTGTGAATACAACTGAAATTTTCTACATCAAAATATTTGTTATGTATCAGCTGATTTGATGACAAAGGAAGATCACAGAAGAGAGAAACAAAAGAAAACATTTTAAATGATTGCCAGCAATAAGTTACAGATAGGATATCTGTGCTGAAACTGACCTTTCAGATTCTGACCCAGGAGTGAACAGTTTACCATGTCCAAACACCAAGTTACCTTATCTGTGACCCTGAGAGCTCCGTCTTAAGATTTATTTTGCAGAGGCCCCAGTCCTGTACAAACACAAACGTGAACATTTAAAGCAACCACTGAGCTCCCCTGAGTTCGAAGTAAAGTTGGCTCTGGCTCAACACCGAGACTTCCACTCAGGTTTTAAACTAGCTCTAACTCTGTTATAAAATGCAGTGCACGGGGAAGCGATGCTGGAGGCAAGGGTCCGCCGAAAACACAAAGAGGGGTGCCAGACACGCCATCTGGAAAACCCGAAGGGCAGGACGAGGAGGGGAGAACGGGGTGTGCAGCAGACTGGGGCTGACCAGGGCCAGCCGGCGGCCAGGGCGGCACGGAGGGCACGCAGCCGGATTCCTGCAGTCCTCGTGGGCAGGACGAGGAGGGGAGAACGGGGTGTGCAGCAGACCGGGGCTGACCAGGGCCAGCCGGCGGCCAGGGCGGCACGGAGGGCACGCAGCCGGATTCCTGCAGTCCTCGTGGGCAGGACGAGGAGGGGAGAACGGGGTGTGCAGCAGACCGGGGCTGACCAGGGCCAGCCGGCGGCCAGGGCGGCACGGAGGGCACGCAGCCGGATTCCTGCAGTCCTCGTGAGGAAGCCCTGGGCTTCTCACAGGCGCAAAGGGTGTCAGTCAGAGCACGGGGCACGTGGCGCTGAGTGCCACCTACTTTCCCCGGGGCACCGGCTGGCAAAGGCCCTCTCATTCCTGCCAGGGGTACACCTTCTCGTTTCCAGGAGGCACGTGGTCCAGATTGGCTTGCAGACTATTTGAATACCTTTCATCTGTAATTCTAAGGCGCGCTGTCACTCACGCAGAGAAAGGGCGAAACTGAGCTCTTGATGCTCCTGACAGCTCAGCGTCACCTGTCGTTTCTGTGATCCCCCTCCCGCACGGGTGTCAGAAGGACCTCTGTTCTCTCTTGATTTCTTGCTTCTTTTTGTTTAGGAAAGGCTGTGCACCTTCCCAAGAGTTGAGTAAGACCTGTGTCTCAATCAAGAACAGTCCTCTGATTCCTGGGTACCCAGCATCACCACTTCCAGAATATCAAAATATGGTGAAATCCAGATGGGTAGCCTAGAATTTTCCAAGCCTTTCTGACCCACTTTAGCATACTCACTTCACTGTATTAGGCCTGGAGTTGAGTGAAGGAACTGTTTGCAAGTTTAGAAATCAAATATGACAGCTTTGAAAGATCCCAGCATTGTAATCAGTGTTCCACAGATACCATAGATCAGACAAAATATCAAATATTAAAGATAAAACTATTCAGTACTCTGTAATGACCCTTATGTGCGTGCTAAGTCGCTTCAGTCGTATTCGACTTTTTGCAACCCAATGGGCTATAGCCCACTAGACTCCTCTGTCCATGGGATTCTCCGGGCGAGAATACTGGAGTGGGTTGCCATGCCCTCCTCCAGAGGATCTGCCCCACCCAGGGATTGAACCCGGGTCTCTCACGTCTCCTGCCTTGGCAGGCGTGTTCTCTACCACTAGCGCCACCTGGGAAGCCCCTTAACGACCTATGTGGGAATAGAATCTGAAAAATAGGGATATATGTACATGTATAACTAGGTCATTTTGCTGTACAGCAGAAATTAACACAACATTGTAAATCAAGTGTACTCCAATAAAAAATAATTTAAAGAATAAAGAAAAAGATCAGTGCTAGTAAGTCTATAAAAACCAAGGTCACATTTTAATGTTATTTTTGCATAAATATGCATGTATGTGTGCTTATATTTCATATTGAAATTATAAACATTAAGGCAAAGCAATAGCTACTGAAGTTAAATTTCAGGGCCATTGACTGCGGGTGGGGTCGACAACAGGAAGCTAGTTCCCTCTGTTGTTCTTTAAACAAAGACATTTCCAAGATAACACCATGTTGAAGACTGGAGAGAGAACACTTTGTTTTTTAAGGCTCTAGAAGACAGGGATAAACAAGAAATGAGAACACTAGTTAATTTTATTAAAAAACTTGATGCTTCAGCTAATTAAATTAATATTTGTTGACTAAGCCACTAAAATGGGCAAAGCTTGAACCAGCTCTTTCTGGTGATAAAACCTGAGTTAACTGCCCTTTGGGGGCATTTAACCTAGAAGATGAAAGTAACCCACGAATGTATAATAGACGATAGCGGGTGTGTAATAATATTCTCCACTTCAGATGAAGGTGGACTATTTAGTGACTCAGTTTTGTAATGGTTATAGAACTATTTTCATTTTCTGTTTCTACTTGAGTCAATTTTGGAAAACGTATTTCTCTAGGAATCCAACCATTACACTGAAGTTTTCAAAATTAATTGGCATAGAGTTTATCAGTGTATCTATTTTCACCAAAAGAAATGAAATACCTAGGAATCAGTTCAGTTCAGTCACTCGGTCATGTCCGACTCACGCCAGGCTTCCCTGTCCATCACCAACTCCCAGAGTTTGCTCAAGCTCATGTCCATCAAGTTGGTGATGCCATCCAACCATCTCATCCTCTGTCGTCCCCTTCTCTTCCCGCCTTTGATCTTTCCCAGCATCAGGGTATTTTCCAATGAGTCGGTTCTTTGCATCAGGTGGCCAAAGTATTGGGGTTTCAGCTCCAGCATCAGTCCTTCCAGTGAATATTCAGGACTGATTTCCTTTAGGATGGACTGGTTGGACCTCCTTGCTGTCCGAGGGATTGTCAAGAATCTTCCCCAACACCACAGTTCAAAAGTATCAATTCTTCGGCGCTCAGCTTTCTTCACAGTCCAACTCTCACATCCATACATGACCACTGGAAAAACCATAGCCTTAACTAGATGGACCTTTGTTGGCAAAGTAATGTCTCTGCTTTTTAATATGCTTTCCAGGTTGGTCATAACTTTTCTTTTAAGAAGTAAATGTCTTTTAATTTCATGGCTGCAGTCACCACCTGCAGTGATTTTGGAGCCCCCCCACCAAAATAAATTCTCTCACTGTTTCTGTTTCAATGCCTAGGAATAAATCTAACCAAAGAGGGAAAAGATTTATACTCTGCAAACTGTGAGTCACTGACGAGAGAAACCGAAGAGGACACAAGTGAGTGGAAAGATACACTTTGGCCACGGATTGGAGCGTGGATTGGTCATGGATTGGAGGGTGGATTGGAGCATGGACTGGAGCATGGATTGGTCATGGATTGGAGCATGGATTAATTTAACAATTCATATTGTTAAAATGGGTCTTCCCTGGCGGCTCAGTGGTAAAGAATTCGCCTAAAAATGCATGAGACATGGGTTCTGTTCCTGGTCTGGGAAGATCCCACATGCTATGGAGGAACTAAGCCAGTGCACCACAGCTGCTGAACCTGAGGTCTAGAGTCCAGGAGCTGCAACTGCTGAGCCCATGTGCTGTAGCTACTGAAGCCCACGTGGCCTGGAGCCCATGCTCCAAAACAGGAGAAGCCCCTGCAGTGAGAGCCTGTGACCACAGCTAGACAGGAGCCCCTGCTCTGTAACCAGAGGAAAGACCCTGCAGCAAAGACCCAGGACAGTAAAAAACAAACAAATAAATAAATTTTTTAAAATATATTGTTAAAATGACCATACTATCCAAAGCAATCTGCAGATTTAGTGCAATACCTATCAAAATAACAATGGAATCTTTCACAGAACTAGCCATGAAATTAAAAGACTCTTGCTCCTTGGAAGAAAAGCCAAGACCAACCTTGACAGTATATTAAAAGCAGAGGCATTACTTTGCTGACAAAAGTCCTTGTGGTGAAAGCTGTGACTTTTCCAGCAGTTATGTGTGGATTTGAGAGTTGGACCCTAAAGAAGGCTGAGCTGCTGAAGAATTGATGCTTTCAAACTGTGGGGTTTGAGAAGACTCTTGAGAGTCCCTTAGATTGCAAGGAGATCAAACCAGTCCATCCTAAAGGAAATCAGTCCTGAATATTCATTGGAAGGACTGATGCTGAAGCTCCAATATTTTGGTCACCTGATGCAAAGAGCTGACTCATTGGAAAAGGCTGTGATGCTGGGAAAGATTGAAGGCAGGAGGAGAAGGGGATGACAGAGGATGAGATGGTTGGATGGCATCACTGACTCAATGGGCATGAGTTTGAGCAGGCTCCAGGAGATGGTGAAGGACAGGGAAGCCTGGTGTGCTGCAGTCCATGGGGTCCCAAAGAGTTGGACACAACTGGGTGACTGAACAATAAGAACAAACAAACAGATATATATATGATTTGTATAAAAACACAAAAGACGAAATAGCCAATGTTTTTTTAAAAGAAATTACTGGAATATAGTTGCTTTACAATGCTGTGTTAGTCTCTGGTGCACAGCAAAGTGAGCCAGTCACATGCGTACATTCCCTCTTCTTTAGACCTCCTCCCATGTAGGTTACCACAGAGCACTGAGCAGAGGTGCCACGCTGCTTGATTTCAGACTATCCTGGAAAGCTACAGTAATCAAAACGGTAAGGGACTGTCACAAAAGCAGACATGTAGGTCAGCAAGAGGGGCCAGAGTAGAGAGCCCAGAAGGAGCCCGCGTTTACACGGCCAATCTGTCTATGACGGAGCAAGAAAGAATACACAGTGGGGGAAAGGCAGGCTCTTCAATAAATGGTGTTAGGAAAACTGGACTTCCACACACCAAAAAGTCAACTGGACCACTGTCTCACATGTACAGAAGCACATTCCAAATGGATTAAAGACTTAAAAGAAGACCTGAAACTATAAAACGTCTAGAAGGGAACCAAGGAGTACACTCTTTGGCATCGGTCTTAGCAATACTTTTTTTGGAAATGGCTCCTCAGGCAAGGGGAATAAAAACAAAAATTAACAAATGGGACTACATCAAACCAAAAAAACATTTACACGGTGAAGGAAACTATCAACAAAATGAAAAGGCAGCCTACTGAGCGAGAGAAGATATTTGCAGACAATATATCCAATAAGTGGTTAATAACCAAAATATAAAAGAACTCACACAAGTCAACATCAAAACAACACCATCATAAGACGGGCAGAGGCATAGACATTCTTCCACGGAAGGAATACAGATGTCAAAAAATCACAAATCATCAGGGAAACGCAAGTGAAACCCGCAATGAGGTATGACCTCACACCTGTCGGAATGGCCACCATCAAAGAGGCAAGAAACAGGTGAGGCTGTGGAAAGAAGGGAACTCTTGTGCATCGTCGGGAGGAATGTAAATTGGTGCAGCCACTGTGGAAAACAGTATAGAGATCCCTCAAAACTTAAAAACTGCTGTTAATATGTGAGCCGGCAATTCCATTTCTGGATATTTATCTGAAACAAAACCCCCACTAATTCCAAAATATATATGCACCCCAAAGTTCAAAGCATTATCATTTACAATAGGCAATCTATGGAAGCAACCTACATGTTCACCCATAGGTGAATGGATAAAGAAGTCACACACACACACACACACACACGTAAATGCAGTGGAGTACTGCTCATGCACAAATAAATTTAAAAGATCTTGCCATTTGCTACAACATGGAAGGATGTAGAGGGTGGTTTGCTAAGTGAAATAAGTCAGAAAAGAGTGCATACTGTGTGTATCACCTCTACGTGAAATTTAAAAGAAGAATAAATAAATGATAAGGTGGCACAGTCTGCCTGCCAGTGAAGGGAAAGCAAGAGACTCAGGTTCGATCCCTGGGTCAGGAGGATCCCCTGGAGTAGGAAATGGCAACTCATTCCAGTGTTTTTGCCTGGGAAATCCCGTGGACAGAAGAGCTTGGTGGGCTATTGCCCACGGGGACGCAGAGCTGGATGCGACTGAGCGCACTGAGTGGGGAATCTGCTCTTTCCGGACCCCAAATACTGCTGTGCAGCTTGGTCCCAATTTTTTTCTGCCTCTAAAATGTTGCTCTGGATTTCTAGCCCGAGAGGGCCTGACTGCAGCAGATGTGATGGGAATCAGCAAGACCAACAGAGGTGCCTGTCAAGTCCGCTTCTCGGTCATCACAGCCGTGTGTCGCCGTCAGAACGAGGAGCCCCCCTTAGGAAGAGAGTGAGGCTCTGCTATGTTAGGCAACGTGCCTGGAGTCATCACGAGGGAGGCGCAGGTCTCGGGAACACCACTCGCAAAGGCTGAAGCGCGAGCACTGGGGTTGCTAAGGTGACTGCGCTGGCAGGGAGCAGAGGCCATCCACACTTTCCAGCGGCCCCTCACTGCTCCCACTCGGGACCGTCCACGCTTTCCAGCGGCCCCTCACTGCCCCCACTCGGGACCTTCCACGCTTTCCAGCGGCACCTCGCTGTCCCCACTCGGGACCATCCACGCTTTCCAGTGGCCCTCGCTGCCCCCACTTGGGACCATCCACGCTTTCCAGCAGCCCCTCTCTGCCCCACTCGGGACCATCCACGCTTTCCAGTGGCCCTCGCTGCCCCCACTCGGGACCATCCACGCTTTCCAGCAGCCCCTCTCTGCCCCACTCGGGACCATCCACACTTTCCAGTGGCCCTCGCTGCCCCCATTCGGGACTGTCCACGCTTTCCAGCGGCCCCTCACTTGCCCTACTCGGGACCATCCACACTTTCCAGCGGCCCCTCGCTTCCCCCACTCGGGACCTTCCACGTTTTCCAGCGGCCCCTCACTGCCCCCACTCGGGACCATCCACACTTTCCAGCGGCCCTTGCTGCCCCCACTCGGGACCATCCACGCTTTCCAGCGGCCCCTCGCTTCCCCTACTCGGGACCTTCCACACTTTCCAGCGGCCCTCGCTGCCCCCACTCGGGCCCCGTGAGGAGTCACAGTGTCACCACGCGGTGGTGGGGACGGCAGTGTGCACTGAGTCCCCCACGCCTGCTTCCCCAGCTCCACGAGGGGCACCTCTGCTTGTGCTTCCAGCAGAGACCAAACCTCCCATTTCCCCGTAGCCTGCATCAGTAAATCCACGTTTCCAGCATCCCCCGAGTCCACCCCCTTCTCACGTCCAGCACGTCCAGCAGAGGAGCCGCCGTCGCTTCCCACTCAGCTCTCCCAGCAGCGTCATAAAGTCTCCCTCATTTGTTTGCTTCTCGGACACAGTCTACTTGCAGCAAAAAAGCAGAGCGATCCTTTGAAGAACTAACGACAGACGGTGTTACACCTCCGTCCAAAGTCACGAAATGACCCTCATTTTATTGAAAATAAAAGGCAAAATCCTCACAATGGGTCTACAAAGCCTTGCATGCGGGGGCTTCTCTTTCCCTGTCTGGACTCACAGCAGATCCCCTCGGCTTCCCCGGCTGGAGGTCCCGCAGGCCCCGTGACAGGACACAGTTTCTCTCCTGCACCCCTTCCTCGGGGGCGCTCTCGGGATCGACGCCTGCGCCTTCCCCTCACTTAAAGCCGCATCGCCTCCTTTGTCAGCCGCCCGCAGGCCTCCTGCTTCACGTTCTCTCCCGCACTTTGCAGCGCCTGACGTGGAATAAGCCGGTGTGCTCTGCAGCCTCCACACGGCGACGTGACCTCTACGAGGTTCACACCTGCATCACCACACAGGGTGGTGAGCACACGGCAGGTACTCAGAGCATCCCTGTCGAATGAAAGGAGTTAAAAAATATATTTTAGAAGTAAAGCAGTAAATCCCGGGCTGTCTGGAAAACGCGCCTTTCAGAACAATACTCTGCGCGCGTTCCCTGCTAGTCCCACTGCGAGCAGTGCTTCTGCTCTCCCCCGTCCCCATTTCAGGTCGGGTGGGCTTTGGTGGCCGACTGTGGAGTGTACTTCCCTCCTTAACCCTGAGCTGGTGGGACACTCTCTTCCTAAACACCAAGCCACCAGCTTGCAATCGAACACACGGGGCATGATGTCTTTGTATCACGGGTCCTCACCATGGCCCTGAGGTCACGTGCGGGCGGATCCAGCAGGGAGGACAGGCCAGGGGGCTCTCGGTCCAGCCTCTCTGCCTCTGGTTAGCTGTGAACCAGAGCCAGGACATGGACCTCTGCAGGCTAGTTTCTACCTCTATTAGAAAGGTGGGTTTCAGCCGTGTGGATGTTAGCATCACTTCCAGCATGAAGAATATGCTTTTTTTCTTTTTCAAAGAACACTCAGCCATGAACAAAACTAGGACTTATCTCAATAACTCTTGGTTTTCATGGAACTTACTGGGTTATTTGATAAAAACCCAAATCTACAAGAGTATCACAGGGAACTGTCTGCAGACCCTGCCATTCAGGGAGGTCTCAGAAAGATAGATTTAGGCCAGGGGGTTCCTTATACAATTCAGTCACGACCGATCAGGGACCCTTACTAGTCAGGGAAGGGGCCTGGAGCCACGCAACACACGATGTACCTATCAATCTCTGAAGAGACTGAAATCCCAGGTGAAAGGTGAGTGGTGAGTCTGGCCTCTCTGTGAATCCTGTGTTTGTTTCCGACAAACGTGTCCACTGCCTGTCAGCTCTCCCTGGGTCTCTCCCTGCACCCAGAAGCACTGCTAGACAGAGAGCGGTTCCCCTGAAGCAGGGTAAGAAGCAGGAGGGGCCCAGCCCCAAGGACTCTCCACACACACACGACAGTCGACTCCTGGTTTGCAGTAATGTTGATCTTTCTTAGCTTTTCTACTAACGTGTCTTCCTAGAAGAAAATCAAACCAGCTGAAACTTCTAGAAAGTTGAAATGCTCCCTCATTTGTTTAGGTTAATGGTGTAAGTTGTCAGAACAAAACAATTACATTCTAGGTGTCCAGGAACCATTGTCCAATGGTCGCGTGATGCCTTTTCCAGAATATGTTTCAAGGGAAAGAAAGTCGTCATGGTCCCCACGTAGACTTCTCATGCCTACAGAGCCTTTGTGTCCGTCCTGTGGGAGCCTGCACCTGGGAATCACTGCCCTCTGCCAGGGCGAGTGCAGCCCAGGAGTTACTCCAGTACTGCGTCTTCAGTAATTCCTGCTGAAGGAGGGGGCGGAAGAGGAGGACGGGCCTAGTTCCCATGGAGACAGAAGCGTTTATCTTTCACAAATGGTGATTCTCAAGAATTCTGGACTCCAGTTTCTTCATCTGACAAATATCTCTGCCTTTTCCAACGGGTAATACTGGTTAGAGTGTGAAGAACTAGTGCCGGGCTAACTCCAGGAGCCTGACCTCGCGGAATTCAGTGACAGAGGAGACGTTTACCAGTAACAAGAGGGTAAAGCGGGAGCGGGCCTTCTCCCCAGCCCTTCTCAGGAGGCAGTGCCTCTCTCCTCTCCTCATCCCTTTACCGCCTCTGGAAGCAGCAGTCAGGGCGGGTTGCAGGGCGTCCAGGGAGCCCTGTCTTAGGTGTGAGGCCAAAGATGGACGCACCTGCCCTGGATGGGCAGCAGGCTAAGTCTGCAGAAGAAGCCAGGCGATGCTTCAAACACCAAGCAGGGCTTGGGGAAGACACTATAAAATGGCTTTGAATTAAAGAGGGGATTGTGGACTGTGGGTTCATGTAGAGGGCAGGTACAGCAGAGAGCCGGCTGGGGCTGCTCAAATGCGCTCAGGGGGAGTGATGTTTACCGCGTGCTCTGCTAGCCTTTCTCAGGCCGCCCAGCATCTGAAGGCTGCTGGGTGCTAATAAGTCAATGTGGATAAGGAAAGTGAAAGTGCTGACTGCAGAAAATCGGGCCTATCTACTAACAAAGACAGAACTCAGAGACTCCTCTGGGGGAAGGCACACGTCTTCTTGGAAGCAGTCATCACGGGAAAACTGTTGAGGCCACACCATAGGCAGAGGGAGCGAGGCCCCAGAGCGGCAGCCGCTGAAGGCGGGGGATGCACGGAGGCAGCTTCTGGAGGAGCCATAACCCCATCCTGCTATCCACTCCGTGTTTGCTATCGCCGTGGGGAGACTGGACGAGTACTGACGGGAGACACCCAACTGGGGAGACTCCTCCATGTTGCAAAAGACAGGGTGGTGTGGAGCGGAGGGGCCCACCAGGGCTCAGGCATCAGCCACTGCCTGCATCTCCTGCAGCCATGGACGCACTGAAGCCTCTGGTTATTTTCTCCCAATCCAACAAGTTCAGGCAAAACTGTTGCTGGGAACAGAAAGAGGTTCTTGGTAAGCAGTGCTGGGAAGTATGTCCTAAGTCACTAGTAATTTTTAATCCTTATGTGAGTATCCCCTGAGTTTTATTCCTTTGGGAAAACTATGCGGATGAGGTCAGTACCGTCGAAGCACAGCCTGTGACCCCACGGTGGGGTTAACTGTGAGGAGCTTGAGTTCCCTCAGAGGCTGGGTGGGTCTGAGGATCTGCCTATGCTCCCGAGGTGGTGTTGGGATACAGTGGGCGTCACAGACCTGGTGAGACCATCTCTAAGGTCTCTCGAATGTCAGCCAGCTATAACCTGGCTGACTACAGCAAGACCTCAGTCTATGCTCCGTAGATGTGAGCAGTCAGAGAAAAGCCTAGGGCAGGGGGCAGGGGCCCAAGGGGAGCCAGAAGGAATGTCACAAAGGAAACCACCAAAGGAAGTGAGAAAAGGGAAAGAGCCCGAAATACAGTCAGAGGACGTGAGAAGGCGTAGGGGCACGGGGTGGGGTGAGCAGGGCTCTGGAAGGACCGTCTCTCAGAGCTTAACTCTCAGGTGGCCATACCTGGAGACTCTAGCTGATGGCCTTTTCCCATTTTAGGGCCCACATGCCTCCCTAGTGCCTGAGGACATCACAGGGCACCAAATAAATAGACCAGGATTATTAACAAAGCAGCCCTCACGTTAATTCTGCGATAGTTACTGAGTGCATTCTGTGTGGTGGTAATCATGTAAAATAGGAGAAGTCCTGCTGAATAGTCCAACAGGCCTTCCTGGTGGCCCAGACAGTAAGGAATCCGCCTGCAGTGTTGGAGACCTGGGGTTGATCCCTGGGTCGGGAAGATCCCCTGGAGGAGGGCATGGCAACCCACTCCAGTATCCTTGCCTGGAGAATCCCCACAGACAGAGGAGCCTGGTGGGCTACAGTCCATGGAGTCGCAAAGAGTTGGACACGACTGAGCGACTTAGCACAGCATAGCACAGTAGTCTAGCAAGTGATACGCTTTGGAAAATGTTCCATAAATGGTTTTTAAAAAGCATGTATTCTGTGGTTGTTGTGTGTAGTAATTTTCTGTGTTCCTACTTAAACAATCTGCTTGTTTAATTAGAATGGTATGCTTAAATATTAGACAGTGATTAGAATATATCTATTTCTCTTTTCTCTTTTGGAAGGTTTACTTTTGGCAATTATTTTGCTGATGTTTTCTTAGCTCCTCAGATCTGTGGTTTGTGTCTGTATTAATTTTAGAAAATTCTCAACCATTTTTTCTTAAAATGTCTCTTTTGTACCGTTTTCTCTCTCTTCAGTCTCTGGGAGTGCAGCTGCACTGTAACCCTAAACTGTATTCAGGCCCCTTGATGGCATCCTGCAGCTCTTGGACATTCTGCTGTTTCTGCCACCCCTTTTTCCCCGTGTGCCCTAGCTGGGTAATTCCTCTTGCTCCATCTTCAAGTTCACCGATTCTCTTCTCAGCCGTGTCACTTCTATTGATGAGTCTGTTGAAGGCATTCTCCACCTCTGTTCGTGACTTTTTAAGTCGTGTGATTTTTTTTCTTACAGTGTCCATCTCTTTGCTGAAATTCAGCCACCTGAACTCGCACCATATTCATCTGTGTCCACAAGAGACATATCACATGCAGTTATTTTTTATGTTCCTTGTCTGATAATTCCAACTCCTGAATCAGGTCTGTGTGTGGTTCTGATGCTTGTTTGTCTCATTGCAGTTTGTGGATTTTTTATGCTTTATTTTTTTAAAAGCCAGATATCTTGAGTAGAACAGCAGAGCCCGAGGTAAAATGTCTTTTGGGTTTTTTGGTCTGGAAATGTGCATTCTTTTCTTCTACTTTGAGTGTGGAGTTTGAGTCTGTGTAGCTAGAAGTTGCCCTGCTTTGGGGATTTTCTGTTGTAACACTGAATGGTGAATAAATGAGCATGTACATTTGAGATCAGAAATGAAATAAATGTTCTACTTATTATCATTTCTGTCCAGTAGTTTACTAGAAATTCTAGCCAAGATAGTAAGTCAAGAAAAACAAATAGAAGGTATCTGTTTTGGAAAAAACAAAAAAACTATTTACATTTTCTATGATTGTATGCATAGATAATCCCAAAGATTCTTCTCTAAATTTACAACAACTAAAATTTTAGGCAAATAACTTTGCTGAAATAAAATTCCATATAAAAATCAATTAAGTTTGATGAAGAAAAAGTTAAACAAATTAAATTAAAAAATATATTTTCTAAAATGTCAACAAAAACATTGACCACAGTTCTTAAAGTATATTTAACTAAAACTAGAGGTGTGGTAAGAATTCAGCAGATAACATTATGAAATTTATTGATAACTTTTAAAAAGATCCAATTATATGAAGATATGTCATATTCATGCATTGAAAGCTTCCATGTAATTAAGACATTAATACTCTCCAAACTTATTCAACATTTAAGATTATCTCAATTAAACTATGAACAATTGTGCATGTTTGTGTGTTTGTGTTCAGAAGCTTAATGCCTCCCTTACGTGGAGGTTACAGAGTCAGGGAGAGGTACAGTGCTCTTGAATAAAGACGTGAGAGGGTTTCTTCTACCTGCACCAGGACCAGTGTTAGAGCCATGATAGTCAAAAAGGATAGAATTGCTGCAGGCGTAGACAGATACAGAAGTAGAACAGAGCAGAGAGTTCAGAAACAAGTGCACGAAAATGCAGACACTTGATTTATGACAGAGATTACACTTTAATTCAGTGTGGAAAGTATATTGTTTCTAAAAATACAGAAAAAAATTTCAAATACATAAAATTAAACTTATATTCTAAAATACACACATCATTTTAAGACAAATGAAATTTCTACTATGAGTGAACTAAAGTTCTGTTTGGGAGAGTATATTTATTGCCTCTGGGGAAGGATGGATGCTGAAGCTAAAACTCCAATGCTTTGGCCACCTGATGTGAATAACTGACTCATTTGAAAGACCCTGATGCTGGGAAAGACTGAAGGCGGGAGGAGAAGGGGACGACAGGATGAGATGGTTGGATGGCATCACCGACTCAATGGACATGAGTTTGAGCAGGCTCCGGGAGTGGGTGATGGACAGGGAGGCCTGGCATGCTGTAGTCCATGGGGTCGCAAAGAGTTGGACACGACTGAGCGACTGAACTGAACTGAACTGGGGAAGTGAATATACTTGAGATAAGCCAGTCGAGGCACCAGCTCTAAAGGGAAACATTGATAGATTCATCTGCAGTGAAATAAGAAACTTATTGAAATACACCATTCACAGTATGAAAAGACAAACCATGTAATTAGAGAAGATACTTCATATATATAACTAGCAAAATATCACCTAGAAAACATAAAGAAATCCTGCATGTCAGAAAAGAATAAAAGGCACGAGGCAAACTACTCCTTCAGAAAAGAAGAATATTCATTGATTAGTAACAGTGGTTCCCAAACTGTTTGTCACGAGGGACGGGTTTTGCGGAAGACGACTTCCCATGGGCAGGGCCCGCAGAGATGGTGTCAGGATGATTCAAGCACATCACACTTGTGCACTTTATTTCTGTTGTTATCACATCGGCTCCACCTCAGATCAGCAGGCTTTAGAACCTGGAGGGTGGTGACCCTGGATTAGTAAGTACGTATACCAGAGCTTCACCGCATGGGTTATCGTGGACATTGACTAGAAACAAAATGAGGTATCTTTGCATACCCTACAAACTGAGAGATCTGACTGTGAATGTTGGTGAGGGGACGGAGAAATGGACCCTGTACACACAGCTAGTGTGAGTGTGGGTGAGCACAAACTGAGAGATCTGACTGTGAATGTTGGTGAGGGGACGGAGAAATGGACCCTGTACACACAGCTAGTGTGAGTGTGGGTGAGCACAAACTGAGAGATCTGACTGTGAATGTTGGTGAGGGGACGGAGAAATGGACCCTGTACACACAGCTAGTGTGAGTGTGGGTGAGCACAAACTGAGAGATCTGACTGTGAATGTTGGTGAGGGGACGGAGAAATGGGCCCTGTACACACAGCTAGTGTGAGTGTGGGTGGGCACACCATCACCCCCACTTTTTCTCTCCGTCTGCCCTTTTCTATTTTCTTTTGATGGATAAATAGGTAGACAGATGAGGAGGGGTAGATAGACAGAGATGGAGATACAGAGAGCCAGCTGGTAGAGAGGCATTATCTCCCACAGTGCAGCATCTCAGCCCCGGCTACAACCTTGGACAATCCCATTATTGGCACATCAGACCCCGTACAGAACACCCAAAGTAGTATTCTCCAAAGCAGTCAAATTCTGGAAACAACCCAAATGTCCATTAAGAGGAAAATAAAAACCTAATTATACCCATACATAAAAACATGGGTGATTCCTACAAACATAACATTGAGCAAAAAAAAAAGTTAAAACAGACAAAAGAAAACCGCCCAGTATGCTGAGAAGGCAGGAGGAGAGGGGGATGGAGGATGAGTGGGCATCTCCAGCTCAGTGGACATGGGTTTGGGTGGACTCCGGGAGTTGGTGATGGACAGGGAGGCCTGGCATGCTGCAGTCCATGGGGTCACAAAGAGTTGGACACGACTGAGCGGCTGAGCTGAACTGAATCCTGAATAGCTAACACATCTATGAGAATGCAGAAAGCATGGTAGCTGAGTTCACAGGGCTCAGGAGGAGAACCCCTTCACAGCCTCACAACTCTGCTACTTTCTAGGCACCTTTGTGTGTGAAACTTCACTCTCTGTCTTTATTGATTTGTCTGTGAAATGAGGTGAAGAGTTCAGGGTAACTTGTAGGTTTGCTGCGAGGTCATGCTGGTTAATGTAGGTAGCTTGTAACAATGCCTGGGCTACTTTTACTTTTTACTTTTACTTTTAGTGATGATGCTGATGGTGCTGACTTTGCTTAGGGATACGGAAACAAGAGGAAAGCACACACTATAAAGAAAATTGAAGAGACTGTTGCGCAGAAGTTGGAGTGGTATTCACCAGTAGTGGGGAGAGAGATTGCTGCAGAGGAGGCTGTATGGGGCTTCAGATGTTTGATTTACAGACAAAATGCCCATTTGTGTCTCACTCCCTTTTCTTTTATGAACTGCCAGATGTACAGGCTGGATTTAGAAAAGGCAGAGGAACCAGAAATCGAATTGCCAACATTGTTTGTTTCGTAGAAAAACCAAGAGACTTCCGGAAAAACATCTACTTCTGCTTCATTGACTACACTAAAGCCTTGGACTGTGTAGGTCACAGCAAACTATGGAAGATTCTTAAAGAGATGGGGATACCAGATCACCTGACCTGCCTCCTGAGAAACCTGTATGCAGGTCAAAAAGCAACAGTTAGAACCAGACGTGGAACCACGGACTGGTTCCAAATTGGGAAAGGAGAATGTCAAGGCTGTATATTGTCACCCTGCTTATTTAACTTATATGCAGAGTACATCATGCAAAATGCCAGGCTATATGAATCACCAGCTGGAATCAAGACTGCTGGGAGAAATATTAACAACCTCAGATATGGAGATGACACCACTCTAATGGCAGAAAGCAAAGAGGAACTGAAAAGCCTCTTGATGAGGGTGAAAGAGGAAGGTAGAAAACGCTAGCCTAAAACTCAACATTCACAAAACTAAAATCATGGCATCCAGCCCCATCGCTTCATGGCAAATAGATGGGGAAACAGTGGAAACAGAGACAGACTTTATTTTCTGGGGCTCCAAAGCCACTACAGATGATGAATGCAGCCATGAAATTAAAAGACGCTTGCTCCGTGGAAGAAAAGCTGTGACAAACATAGCCCTTGTATTAGAAAGCAGAGAGGTTACCTTGACAAAGGTTTGTATAATCAAAGCTATGGTTTTTCTAGTAGTCATGTATGGATGTGAAATTTGGACCCTAAAGAAAGCTGAGAGCCGAAGAATCGATGCTTTCAAATTGTAGTGGTGGAGAAGATTCTTTTTTTCCCCAAATATATTTTTTATTAAATTAGTTTATTTATTTTAATTGTAGGATAACTACTGTATAATGTTGTGGTGGTTTCTGCCACACATCAACATAAATCGGCCATAGGTATACATGTGTCCTGCTCATCCAGAAGGCCCCTCCCTTCTCCTCATAACCAATATGAGTTCGATGCATGAAACGGGGCACCCAAAGCCAGTGCTCTGGGACAACCTGAAGTAGACTTTCGAGAGTCCCTTAGACTGCAGAGAGACTAAACCAGTCAATCGTGAAGAAAGTCAAGCCTGAATATCCATTGGCAGGACTGGTGCTGAGGTTGAAGCTCTAATATTTTGTCCACCTGATGTGAAGAGCTGACTTGGGGAAGACTCTGATGCTGGGAAAAATTGAAGGAAGGAAGAGAAGGGGACAACAGAGAATGAGGTGGTTGGATGGCATCACTGACTCAATGGACATGAGTCCGAGCAAACTCCAGGACATAGTGAAGGACAGGGAGGCCTGGCATGCTGCAGTCCATGGGGTCACAAAGAGTCGGACACGAATGAACAGCAGCTCTTCCCTTTTCTATATGTATATCACACTTAACAGTCTTGTTTAAAACCAGATTGACTATATGGGAGGAATCTTGCACCTAAAGTGAAACATCCTGAGCTGGCCAATAATATTTAAGGACTCTTCTTAATGACAGCTAGAAAGCCTGAAGTGAGCAGAAGCTTAAAGCTAAGAGATTCAAAGGCCATGGAGAGAAGCTTGCACATGTGATAAGAAATGTATCAGGAAGAAAACACTGGAGGGAGGAATAGTTGAGGGACTTACGACTATAGAGTTTCTAGGATAAAAGCAAAACAACATGAAGGATCTCAGACCGCAAGACCCTGAGATGAAGGAAACACACAGACATCCCTGGACACGACTGGTGAGAGTTTACGTGTACAAATCAGGCAATTCTGAGAACCTTCCCGAGAAGGAAGAGACCAGGCAGAGAACAGCACCGATCAGGTAGGCACTACTAACTGATATGGAGAAGGTATCAGCAACTCTTTAGAGAAACAAAAGGTGTAATATTTCAGAGTCCTCCATACTAACGCGCATACTTGATGGTCCAGGAACTGTCCTACGTGTTTTGTGTGAATTAATTAGCTAGCTAGCTATCGATTCACGCACCCCATCCCCGGCCCTCTTGGAGCCCTCTGACTCCCAGGTTGCTGGTGTCTTAGAAGCAGTGTCCACTGTGAGCCGCCCACGCTCAAGGGGCGATTCTCCTCGTCCTCACGCCCATCACAGCTTGGCCCCGGCCCAGTCCTGTCCTCACTGCCCCCTCCAATGGCACAGGGGCTGCTACAAACTGGGGAAACCAGTTTGAGGATGGGGATGTTTGAGGGTTTTAGAGCCTGGGCTGGGGCTGAAATTACAGGAACAAAAAGTCATGTGGAGAAATTCGGCGGTGGCTCAGCAAATTGCCTCCTGGTTAATAGCCCATTTGGTGAATTGGTCGTTTGTTGAATTGATGTTCAGTCGATTGGCTTTTGGCGCACTTGTTGCTCACAATGGAAAACTGATTTTCAGACAACGGCTCCCAGGCCACAGCGGGTGACTCACTGCTGGGATAAGTGGCGTCTCCGACCTCAAGCCCCGATGGAGACGCTCTGTGGTCTCAGGTGAGTCGGCCCCTCTGGACAGCACAGGGGAGGAAAAGCCCAGAGCTGCGAAGCCTTCCAGCAGAGAGCTCTCTGCTCCGAGATGCAGGGAAGAAGCTCGTGGGAGGGTCCACTCGAGTGGGGCTCTGAAGGGCAGGCAGGTGTTCATCAGGAGAAGAAAAGTGGAAAGAGCTTCTAGGAACAGGTGACTGCAAGTGTCCAAGCAGCTGAGCCAGTGGCAGAAGTCCAGGCTGGCTGAGCGGGCGGAGAGCAGGGTGGACAGTGAGGCCAGAAAGGTGGGTAGGGATATACGGGCACTTCACCCCAGAGCAAAAGGGGCCCCCAAGTAACTGCATGTTCATTACTAGCAGAGTCTCTCACTGAATTCAGAATTACAGGGCAGAGCACACGAGGACCAATTTAAGAAGCAGCTGAGGTCTTCCAAATGCAAAAAAGACAGAGGAAACGGAGATCAAATTGCCAACATCTGCTGGATCATAGAAAAAGCAAGACGGTTCCAGAAAAGCATCTACTTCTGCTTTATTGACTATGCCAAACCCTTTGACTGCGTGAATCACAACAAACTGTGGGAAATTATTCAAGAGATGGAATACCAGCCACCTTACCTGCCTCCTGAGAAATCTGTATACAGACCAAGAAGCAACAGTTAGAACCAGACATGGAACAACAGACTGGTTCCAAGTCGGGAAAGGAGTATGTCAAGGCTGTATATTGTCATCCTGCTTATTTAACTTATATGCAGAGTACATCATGCATAATGCCAGGCTGGATGAAGCACAAGCTGGAATCAAGCTTTGCCCAGAGAAATATCAGTAACCTCAGATACGCAGATGACACCATCCTCATGGCAGAAATTGAAGAGGACCTAATGAATCTCCAGATGAAAGTGAAAGAGGAGAGTGAAAAAGTTGGCTTAAAATTCAGAGAACTAAGATCATGGCATCTGGTCCCATCACTTCATGGGAAATAGATGAGGAAATAGTGGAAACAGTGGCTGACTTTATTTTGGGGGCTCCAAAATCACTGCTGAAGGTGACTGCAGCCATGAAATTAAAAGATGTTTACTCCTTGGAAGAAAAGCTATGACCAACATAGATAGTATATTAAAAAGACATTACTTTGTCAACAAAGGTCTGTCTAGTCAAAGCTATGGTTTTTCCATGGTCATGTATGGTTGTGAGAGTTGGACTGTAAAGAAAGCTGAGCACCGAAGAATTGATGCTTTTGAACTGTGGTGTTGGAGAAGACTCTTGAGAGTCCCTTGGACTGCAAGGAGATCCAATCAGTCCATCCTAAAGGAAATCAGTCCTGAATATTCATTGGAAGGACTGATGCTGAAGCTGAAACTCCAATACTTTGGCCACCTGATGAGAAGAACTGACTCATTTGAAAAGACCCTGATGCTGGGAAAGATTGAGGGCAGGAGGAGAAGGGGATGCCAGAGGATGAGATGGTTGGATAGCCTCACCGACTCCATGGACATGAGTCTGAGTGAACTCCGGGAGTTGGTGATGAACAGGGAGGCCTGGTGTTCTGCAGTCCATGGGGTCACAAAGAGTCGGACACAACTGAACTGAACGGAACTGAACTGAAGCACAAGAAGGTGGAGGCTGCAGCAGGTGAGGAGGGAGAGATGCCAAAGAGGGGAGGGGCTGAGAGACACTTACAGGGAGAGACTGATGAGCCCTGGAGGTGAAACGGGTACAAGAGAGGAAGGGAGAGACTCCGGAAGAATGCTGGGAGCATCAGCAGCGAGAGATTTCGTAACAGGGATGACGATGCCCATCTCCTGGACACCTGCTGTGCGGCAGGCACTGAGCCACATGCTTCACCTCCCTGTGTCACCACTTCACCCCATGAACAGAACCTGCAAGACGGGCCCTAACTCACCCACGTTAGAGGTGAGGATGTGCAGGTCTCCACCACCACTGTCTACTAGAAACAGAGCACGAGGCTCATCCATAGTCTACAACTGTCCCGCAGTCACACCAACAGAAGTAACACGCAAGGGGTGACATTTATTTTTATAATATATTGTATTTATTTAACCCCATGTGTAAACACCACTTTCACATTTAATCTATATAAAATTATTTACGAGATATTTGCATTCTTCTTCCACAAGAGGTCTTCCAAATGAAGCGTGTGTCTGACACTCAGGGCACATCACAATCTGGATGCCAGCCTCTTGTCAGAAATAGTTGATCTGCATTTAGATTTCACAAAGCTGACTGCTGAAAAAGTGGATCACCTTCCCAATATTCTAAATACATTTAAAACTTTTCCAACAGTGGAATTGAGCCTTGGGTTTTATATTTAAAATATTAATAATTAGAATTAGATCCAGCTGAAGATCCAGTTCCTGGGCGGCACCAGCCCCGTTTAAAATGCTGGGCAGTCCTACCGGGGGCAGTCACCCTTCTGGACTGCACTGGCCAAGAGAGCAGACCTTTTCCCAGGAGTCTTTCTATCCTAAGTTGCAGGGCTGGAGCCTTCAGCCCAAGAAGTCTTACCAGAGAGCCCACGGTGCTGTGTTTTTGAGGGCCATGCCCCTGCCCAGCCGTCCCACCACAGCTCCAGGCTGCTCTCTGCTTTCCAAGAGATTCTGGAATTGGCAGCTCTTTCTCCACCTAAGATGTTTGCTCTCCCTTGCCTGGAATACCCTCTGCTACTCATCATCTGAATGGCTCCTCTTTCTCCTTCTTGCACTTCCGCTTCAATGCCACTGCTCTCAGAGGGCATCCTGTCCACCTGAAATGAAGTGGGCTCTCCTGTTGTGACTTGGGCAGCTCTGCACAGGCGTGGCTCATCCAGTAGTGTCATTATACACTCATGTTTCTAACTGTATGCAATACATTCTCCCCCACGAGAGTGTCAGAGGGCAGAGACTTCATCCTTAGCACAGTACTGGTGTGTTGAGAGAATTGTGTAAATATTTTTAAAAGAATAATGCATCTTTCAGACATCCAAGTGAGATGCAAAATAGAATAAGGAGCTAGCTCTACGGGCTGGACATGTAAATCGAGGTGTACAGCCCTGTGGGCGGGGAGTGGTGGGAGCCATGGGGGACGAGGTTCCCCAGGACAGCTGCCCTGTGGAGCTGGACAGCCTTGCAGAGCTTGCGGAGAGTAAGAGAGAAAAAAAAATCCAAGGTTAATCTGGGTAAAAAAAAAAAAACCTAGCATACATTATTAAATTAAGGGTCAACTTTGGGGGTGACGTTGGTGTTCAGAGCCTGCACCCACTGAAGTCACTCACTGGGATTTGGTCCAGACAGCCACGGTGCCCGGGGTGTGGCCTGTCACTGCTGTGCCGCTGTGCCCAGGGTGCCCAGCCTGGAAGCACTGATCCCAGCCAAGCCAGCCTCACTCAGCTTCCAGCCCCGGCTGGCGTCTGGAAGGACCTGCATCTTCTAGTGACACTGAAACATCGTTAACCATTGGTCTGCCCACAGCCTCCTTCGGTCAGCCCTCAGGGGAGATGGGCCCTCCGGCTTCACTGTCTTTCCCTTTCCTCCTCGGGTGCAAGGACAGGACAGGTGCCTCATGCAGAAAAGGCCCTGGAGACCAGCCCACGCCAGCCTGCTGTTGCTCCCTTGCTCCCAGGCCGCAGGCTGCCCTCTTGACGTAGGGCCACGTGCGCGCTCCTGTATCCTAGCCGGGCCCTCACCTTCACACTCTCCTGCCTGCTGTTGCTCCCTTGCTCCCAGGCCGCAGGCTGCCCTCGTGACATAGGGCCACGCGCGCGCTCTCCTGTATCCTAGCCGGGCCCTCACCTTCACACTCTCCTTCTGCCAGGTCTCCTTGCCCAACTCCCTAAGCCCATCCCTCCCAAGCCCCAGTCTTGGGGGGAGGCTCTGCCCCTCCTTAGGGCCCTCCTTGGTGCCAAATGAACAGCAGGGCATGTTTTCACGGGTAACTTCTTGCCCAAATTCCCAAGGCTGAAAATATTAAGCCACACGAAAGTCCCATAAGATTCCTCCAAATCTATGGAAAAATAGTCATTTCAATCCTATTCAGTATATGCCCATCAACAGAAGGGTCTGAGCAGGAGTGCACAGGGCAGGGTTTGTTTGCTCTGCTTACGCTGGCATCCCAGCCCCGAGACTGGTGCTTAGCACTCAGGGGTGGTGGCTCCCAGTGTCACGCAGCCAACGAAGCTGGGGCTACTGGGCTTAGAACAAATCAGAAATTCAGATGCAGAATCGCTCTGAACGGTGCCCATATGTCCTGATTGACTGGAACAGACCTGACTTCAAATATTCTGTCCCATTTTCAGAGCATGTGTCAGACCATATGTCCACATTTATGTTTAAGAAAATATGGTATTCGTTTCTTTAGCAGGAAAGGAGACCCAAATCACTGGGAACCACTGCCGGCTCTAAACCTGGCCTCTGTCTCCACCCTGGAGAGCAGATGGCGAGGCTCCTGGTTCCCTCGGGGCTGCTCTGAGGGCAGTATCTACAGGAACCGTGGGCAGTGCCAGGCGTGCGAGGGACCCGGGTCCGGCGCCAACGTGGGTCCCAGCACCCCGGACACCAGCCCTCCCGGGAGCTAGACCAAAATAACTCTGATCTCCGTCTCCGTTTCCTGGTTTTTATTTCACTGATCCATGGAATCAGCCCTGACACATTGCTTGATTTATACCAAAGTAGACAGATTCAATCCCTTCTTAAGCAGAATTATCTATCTCCCATAAATGGCACAAATTATCTATCCACTTCTGATTTGGGGGGTGGCTTATACACACGTTCATGTCACTACACAGTTGCATAAACAAAGGGCCAGGACTAATTAGCTGGTTCTCACTCCAGTTTATTACATATGTCTTATTCTATGCTAGCTTCCATGAGGAACTGCTTCCGTCTGAGAAGGAACCATCCTTTAGAGTGCTGTAAATGACATACGCTAGCTATAAACGGGTGTGGTGCCATTCCATCAATTTCCCGCTGAATTCTGAAGGTCAAAATTTAATACCGTGAGGCAGTTATGTCGTTTGACAAAGGTCCCAAAATACCACTGGGAGACACTGACCCCCTGGGAAATATGTGCTCAGATAAACAAAAAGCACCTCCCCATTGTCAGACTATGGTCTAACGATTTCAAAACAAGATTTGCAACCTAATTCAAATGGTGTATTATAATTTGATAAATTTATATCTGTATTTATTGAACACTTTCTTATTAAGGGAAAGTTGAAAATCTGATAGAGATAATCTAATTATCGTATCTAATTACAGAACGAAATAAATCACCAAAACCAGCTAATGAGTCTTAAATACTAATTAATATTCAGACGAGAAGCTGGAATTTTGACGCTCCAGTCATGTAGCGAAAACACAGGCGCACCTAAGCGTGCAGGACGTTTTGTCACTTTGAATCTAACATTCCTCACACCTTCCGCATCGTTCACGTGGGCTGCCTTCCGGGGAGCATTTGTTAACCGTGGTCCAGATCCATCCGTAAATGCTACTCATGCCACTCAGCTGGTGAAGATTCTTGAAGACAGAGGATCTGCTGAAATGTGTTGGGGAGGGCGCCTCGAGATGCTTCTAGTCAGCAGCGCTGTAAAAAAGGGTGACTTTCATTTCCATCGGGAGGGTAGAAGTGAAGGGTGTCCTGAGAGGAAGCGCTCTGGTGCCGGGTGTACCGAGGTCACTCCACCCGTAACTGACCGCCCGCACAGAAGCCTTTCTGACCCTGAGCGCAGGCTGGCACGGAGGGAACCCCTACGGATCACCCGCAGCCTCCCTGGCCTGTTTTTCCCTGTGTCTGCCAGGGACGGTAGCACCCTGCCTGGCTGGGTAAGGCTTGGGTGAATGGGCATGTCAGGCACTCAGAGGGGAGCCGGCGCTGCCTCATGTTTGGCAGACATCATGGTTCTGCTTCTCTTTGGACCGGGGGCCACCTCCCACCCCCACCGCTGGTCACAAGACACAGGTCACAACTGTGGTCTCAGCTCCCTGCAGCACCACCTGGGGTGTGAGTTCACACATTAGCCAATCGGATACCAGCTGGACAGCAGCTGCACACGGGCTAGCAGGCAACGGGAGTGAGAAGGGAGCAGAGAGCTCCTCGGAGGTAAGTCCACTGCTTGTGTGGCTAGAAAGAGGCTTCACCAA
This sequence comes from Bos indicus, assembly GCF_029378745.1. Classification (NCBI taxonomy): domain Eukaryota; kingdom Metazoa; phylum Chordata; class Mammalia; order Artiodactyla; family Bovidae; genus Bos; species Bos indicus. The sequence continues at coordinate 111,536,853 of NC_091767.1, read as the reverse complement.
GACAGAAACCAGCATTGGGGTCGCTTCTTCAGCCTCCTATCAGAGCTGCTGCAGGGACCACTGTAGTAGCATTGATCCACGAGGAAAGGGCTGTGACTGCTTCAGAGGCTTGTCTAAAACTTTACAAAAGGAGGTCCGATGTAAACGAGCCTCACACTGGACTTAGGTCATGCCTGGTGTCAGCCCCAGAACCGTGGCTCTCCAGATGACAGCTTGGCCGGGGCGTCTAGGTCTCTGCCGCCTGCTCCAGGTCTCGGGTCGTGGTCTCACGGCCGACCCAGAAACAGTTTTAGGATCCTGCGACAAACGTCCATGGCCAAGGCCATACCCTCCAATCACACACGACTGCTCTGACCTTGATGCAATTGGTTTCAAAAATACGACTTAGGTAAGTACGTAAGAAAGACATTTCAAGAAGCCCGATTTTATTCTCAGAATCCCAACCAGATGAGCAAATCCAGTTGCCGGCAGGCAGGTAGATGACCGGAGCTGAGCCTTTCTGACCATGGGGTCTTAGACGAGGCATGTCCCACTCTGAGAGTTTGTGTCTCCTTTAAAATGGAGACGAAGTGGTCCATGACACCTTTCTGATTCTGGTTCTTCAACTTTATTTTAAAAATGTTCAAGTCACTTAAAATTACAGCAAAATAAGAATACTGACGGCACCTTGGCGTTTTCTCCGCATTTCATGGAATGTGCCCTCGGGGTCACGCTGACCTGAGGGATGGAGGCCCCTGGAGAGCCGACAGCTTCCCTCACCCTGATGCTGTCTTTCTTCTTGCTTTCTTCCTTTCTGTCTTTTCTTTCTAGATTCTCCTTCTTTCAGGACGCCTCCTTTTCCCTCTGGTCCCCACCCTTGATTGCCAATTAACTGCTAATATTCTCAAGATTTATTCTGAGTTTTCTATCTCCTCACTGTTTATATGTATCTTGGGTAACTACATTCACCCATAGCTTCAATCAGCGCCTACTGGCTACAAATCCCGAACACTGACGTATGCTCCACATTGCTGTATTAAAATTTAAGATGCACCCTCTTAACCGCCCACAAGATGCTTTCCCCTGGACATATGCTATGTGCGTTAAGATGAGCACAGTAAAATGCTAGCTATGACCTGCTGCCCCATCTGCTGTGTGTGCAGAAATACCACTGCCTAGCTTGTCATTAAAATAAAAAATCTGAGAGTAGGTCCTGGAATCGCCCCCTTTATTTTCTGCAATCTATTTTCTAATCACTTGATCGTGAAGCCTTGTCAAGTGTATCCTTTGACTCGGTGTGAGATATCTCCCTTTCTTTCATCGCTCTCCGCTGTGACTTTTGCTTGGACCTGATCATTTCTCAGCCCGACTAACAGCAATACCTTACAAAACGATCTCCTGTCTTGGTCTGTCTCCTTCTCATTCATCCTTCGCAAGCTTCAAAGTGACCTTTTAAAACGTGCGTTTGATCATGTAACTTCAAACCCCTCAACCTTTCTCAGCTCCCTTCAGAGGAAGCCCAGACTTGGTTGGGAAGCCCTTCGTGGTCCGGGGTGTCCTTCCTGCCCCGCCCTCCCTCTGCTTACGTGGCAGGAGCACCCTGGCTCCAGCAAGACTCAGGACAAGCGATGCTATCTGCTCCTTCTGCACACACACCATGCGCTTCTTCCCCTCAAGCCTTGCCCTCCGGCTCCCAGAACACGCCGTGGACTTGTATCAGGATGCCTAGTGCACGCCACTGAGATGCTGGTTTCTCATTTCTCTCCCCTCCATCGTCGTCGGTCAGAGAAGGCAGCATACATCAATCTATTCCCAGGATAGGGCCTCCCTCTAGGGGCTCAGTAAATACTTAAGGGGATAAAAGAATAGGAATAAATAATAAAATGGATTTATTCATAAAAGATTTAATAAGCATCTATTATGCATCAGACACTCTTCTGGGTACACAGGTGTATGAGTGATCGAGCAAAGGCAGCCTGTGCTCATGGAAATCACATTCTGGTGTGCAGAGAGAGTGATAACAATAAGGCAAAATGAATAAGTGAGTCATAGCATACGCTGGAAAGTGGAAACTGCTATAGCAATGAAAGAGAAAAAGAAAAAGTCCTGCGAGGTTAAAGAGAATTAAGAGCGATGAGAGAGAGGCTGCAGATTTAATGAGGGGTCAGGGTAAGCCTTATTTAGAAGGTGTTGTTCGAGCAAAGACTGAAGACGGTGAGCACAGACCCAGTGATGACGACGAGAAGACACAGCCCTGCAAAGGCTGAAGGCTGAGGATGCTGCTCACTCGGCAAGGAGATCGGTGTGGGTGGCTGCTTGAAACAGAGTGGAAGATACTCAAGAAGGCTCCAGAGCTGAATCAGTATGTCTCTGACACTGGTCAACCTAGAAGATCCCAGAACTTAGAAGGAAAGCAAGAGCTGTATGTTCAGTAAACCGAGAGGGGAAAGTTACTTCACAAGCCATTCAAAAATGCACATTAAAAGAAGAATCAGTTTCGAAATGGAAACAGAAACTTAAAATTTACATAATAGCCCGTGTTGGCAAACTACTTAAAGAAACAAATTATGCCATATTTATAAGATAAAATACTCTCAAGCAATTAGAAATCATGTTATAAAAAGTAATTAATCCACTAAGAGTGTTTACTATATAATGTTAAGTGACTAAGAACGACTGCTCAATAATATATGTAGCGAGTTCAAATTTGCGTCTAAATTGTGCATATGTGCATTATAATCTGTGGAAAAATAAATGCAGAGGAGTGGGAAGAGGGTACTTTTTATTTTCTTTGTTGTAATTTTCTATATTTTTAAAATTTTAAAATAGCATTGTTTTAGTATCAAGAAAGAAAACAATGTATTAAAAAGACACAGAGAAGGTTCTGAAGGAAAATCTAACATATATTAAAGAGCATATAAAGTTTTCAGAGAAGCCTCATACATCATTGGGAAGGCGATCATTACTCAACAATATTGCTGCTGGTAGAACTAGCTCTTTGAAGTAAAGCAACCAAACTAACAAATAAAAGGCAGGACCTTCCCTCACATCATGAACTTTATAAAACACATTCTAGTTATATTAAAAATGAATATTAAAAATGAACTTTAGTTGAGTCTTTCGGTTAATGATGACAGATTGACCACATCTATTTACATATCCTTCTTCCTAAAATATGAGAAATTAGGGAAAAAATTGAAATCCATAGCAACCGAAGTAACCAATGAAAGATGGGAGAATGTGGACGGGGAGTCATCATTTATTTGGCAGGAGGAGGAAGCTACAAGTAAAATGCCCGTGTGGTGGCACCACTAGTAAAGCATCCACCTACCAATGCAAGAGATGCAAGAGACACAGGTTCAGTCCCTGGGCTGGGAAGATCCCCTGGAGGAGGGCACGGCAACCCACTCCAGTGTTCTTTCCTAGAGAATCCCATGGACAGAGGAGCCTGGTGGGCTGCAGTCCACGGGGTCGCAAAGAGTCGGACACGCCTGAGCGACGAACACTGCACTGCTCACACTTCTCCAGCTTCTGGCGATCACTGGAATTCCTTCCACTTCCTCAAACTCTCGTCCATTTGAGGTCATGCATTTTGGTTGTTTTAAGGCACCACGTTCGTGTTATGTCGCTTCAATCATGTCCGACTCTTTGCAACCCTATGCCCTGTGGCCCGCCAGGCTTCTCTGTTCGTGGAATTCTCCAGGCAAGGAGTGAGTTGCCATGCCTTCCTCAAGGGGATCTTCCTGATCCAGGGATCAAACCCAAGCCTCTTGTATCTCCTATGTCTGCAGACAGGTTCCTTACCACTAGCACCACTTGGGGAGCCACTTTAAGCCACCCAGCTCAGTTCAGTCGCTCAGTCGTGTCCAACTCTTTGCGACCCCAAGGACTGCAGCATATCAGGCGTCCCCATCCATCACCAATTCCTGGTGCTTACTCAAACTCATGTCCATCGAGTCAGTGAGGCCATCCAACCATCTCATCCTCTGTCGTCCCCTTCTCCTCCTGCCCTCAATCTTTCCCAACATCCGGGTCTTTTCAAATGAGTCAGTTCTTCTCATCAGGTGGCCAAAGTATTAGAGTTTCAGCTTTAGCATTAGTCCTTCCAATAAATATTCACAACTGATCTCCTTTAGGATGGACTGGTTGGATCTCCTTGCAGTCCAAGGGACTCTCAAGACTCTTTTCCAACATCACAGTTCAAAAGCATCAATTCTTCGGCGCTCAGCTTTCTTCGCAGTCCAACTCTCACATCCATACATAACCACTGGGAAAACCATAGCCTTGACTAGACAGACCTTTGTTGACAAAGTAATGTCTCTACTTTTTAATATGCTGTCTAGGTTGGTCATAACTTTTCTTACAAGGAGTAAGCATCTTTTAATTTCATGGCTGTAGCCACCATCTGCAGTGATTTTGGAGCCCAAAAAAATAAAGTCAGCCACTGTTTCCACTGTTTCCCCATCTATTTGCCATGAAATGATGGGACCAGGTGCCATGATCTTAGTTTTCTGAATGTTGAGTTTTAAGTCAGCTTTTTCACTCTCCTCTTTCACTTTCTTCAAGAGGCTCTTTAGTTCCTGTTCACTTTCTGCCATAACGGTGGTGTCATCTGCATATCTGAGGTTATTGATATTTCTCTGGGCAATCTAGATTCCAGCTTGTGCTTCATCCAGCCCAACGTTTCTCATGATGTACTCTGCATATGAGTTAAATAAGCAGGGTGACAGTATACAGCCTTGATGTACTCCTTTCCCAATTTGGAACAAGTCTGTTTTTCTATGTCCAGTTCTAACTGTTTCTTCCTGACCTGCATACAGGTTTTTCAAGAGGCAGGTCAAGTGGTTTGGTATTCCCATCTCTTTAAGAATTTTCCAGAGTTTGTTGGGATCCACACAGTCAAAGGCTTTGGCATAGTCAATAAAGCAGAAGTAGATATTTCTCTGGAACTCTCTTGCTTTTTCAATGATCCACCGGATGTTGGCAATTTGATCTCTGGTTCCTCTGCCTTTTCTAAAACCAGCTTGAACATATGGAAGTTCATGGTTCACGTACTGTTGAAGCCTGGCTTGGATACTTTTAAGCATTATTTTACTAGCGTGTGAAATGAGTGCGATTATGTGGTAGTTTGAGCATTCTTTGGCATTGCCTTTCTTTGGGATTGGAATGAAAACTGACCTTTTCCAGTCCTGTGGCCACTGCTGAGTTTTCCAAATTTGCTGGCATATTGAGTGCAGCACTTTCACAGCATCATCTTTCAGGATTTGAAATAGCTCAACTGGAATTCCATCACCTCCACTAGCTTTGTTCATAGTGATGCTTCCTAAGGCCCACTTGGCTTTGCATTCTGAGATGTCTGGCCCTAGGTTAGTTTCTGCTAAATTTTTAGAGCAGGTCTAGGAGATGAGAACATATAATGTAACTGATGATGTTAATATAAGGTGGAATCAATATTTCCTAATTTAACAAACTTATTATGGAACCACATTGGCAACAATAGTAGTGTGAGACATCCTTATCAATTATAAAATAACTTGATAAATTAAGGCCTTACTGTGGAAACACATTAAACACTTATTTATTGAGCATCTACTATGTAGTATCTAATGTATTTATACGGGGATAATATCAGAATAATACAGGCAAATTTAATTTAACATCTATCTTATAATTGACTGTGTGCCAGAAGTGCTCTCACCTATCCTTTTTCTGCTCCAGAAAATCTGAGTCACTTTCACTATCATCATTTCCATTTTATATGAGAAATTGATAGGGTTAAAAAAAAAACTAAGCAAGTGGTAAAACTTGGGTATTTCCTACTCTTAGTTTTTCTCTTTTTTGCCTCCTCCCCCCCCCCCCCGAGTCGTCTCCAGAGCTAACACTGGCAGCTACTCCTTACATTGGCATCAAAAAGAGTAAGCAATGAGCACAGTTCTTCCTTACAGAACCTAGCTCTGAAATTTTTGGATTTTCCACCTCGCTCTCTTCTTCCACTTCCCCAGGTTTTAGGACTCCATACTCTCAGTTTACATCTGGTGAACGCCTCGCTCTGGCCCCTGGTTCGGAGTGTCCCAGCACACTGGTACTAGAGCCCTGGTGTCAGACTTCCTTCCAGCCTTGACTCCACCCACCCGTCCATAAGACAAGGATACACATAACCCCCACCCGTGACCTTCTAGTAGAATGCATGCTGATGAGACTCGTAAGGGGAACATTTGAAGGAAACGCTTTCTTTGGTTTGGGAGGTTGTTAAGGAGAGACGGAAGAGTAGCCACTCATTCAGCGGTCTGTCCTCACACGCTGCCTTTTGTAAGTGCCGTGTTTGTGACCGAGCAGGACCCTGTGGGGCCTTCCTGGGACAGAACCCTCACGGTGTCCCCCGCCTGCCTCTTGCTTGTAGAAAAACGTGAGCCTCCTAGGCTGCTCCCGAGTTACAAAGAACAAATTTAATCAGAGAAGTGAGAAGATGCAGAAACAAAAGAGTCAAGCAAGACAAAATAATAGCAGTTTCGCCATTACAAAAAGTCACAGACCTTTAGCTCCTCATCAGGGTCTATAGATGATATTCTGAGCTGTGTCCTTGAGCTGTTTCACAAATACTGAAACCCCCACCACGGGGAAGAATTTAAGTGTATGCTAACCATAAGCATGTAGAATCCAGACTTGTTGAAACCAGAAGGCCAGTGATGTTGACTCCTGATTACCTCACTGTCAGCCAATCAGAAGAGTGTCCATGAGCAGGTCACACACTATGCAATCCTCTCCTCAGAGGGTTTTATAAAACCTTCTCCTGCAATAAACACCATGCTTCCCTTCACTGCAACCTAGGGTCAGTAGATGGCCTTACTGCAGGCAGGTGAAAGGATCCAAGTCTGGTGCGGTAACATTGATGACCTAATCAACCCAAGCTTTGCACTGACGTCTAAATGCCACTCCTGTCTTTCAAAGACGGTTTTATAGTGAAATCACTGGGTTATCAAAATTAAATCAGAGCTTTATTTAGGGGGTAAACTTAAGCTGTAAAAACATCGTGTTGGCTGCTGCTGTTGAAATACTGCCTTTGGGGAGTATAAAAGAAAGTTATTTCTCTGTCCTAAAGAGTTTTAAGAAAACGAAGTAGTCATGATGTTCATTAATCTTTCCGGAGGACCTATTGATTAAGGAGTAGGTGAATAGGCCGGGATGCCTATTCCCTATAACATGGGAAAAATAAGCATGGCTCTGGAAGAATGTATGATAAAACATGAAGAAGTGTTGATTCCTTTAAAATAGAAAAGAGGATTTTATATTTTTCTTTTTCTCTCTGAGTTTAGCTTGGAAGCTGTGGGATGTGGGAATACAAATGGGATATGCTTGGAAGGTAGAATTAAAATCCCAGGAAAAGGTATGACTTACCGACCACTGTGGTTCTTAATCAGGAGCATTTTGTTCCCTAGGGGAAATCTGGTCGTGTCTGCACTCACTTTACTTGCTCGGAAAGTCCCATGGACAGAGGAGCCTGGAGGGCCACGGTCCCTCGTGGGGCTGGAAAGAGTCGGGCGGGACTGAGCGCTGAGCACACGCAGCACTCACTTTGGGTGGATACGCTAGGGGGCGCTCCTGGCTTCAGGCGCCGGAGGCCGTCCGTGCTGATAAACACCCCGCGGTGCACAGGGGAGCCCCGACTGTGGAGAATTATCTGGCCCCAGGAGTCACAGTACTAAGGCTGAGAAACCCTGAGCAGAGAATTGCAGGGTGAGCGGAGGGAAATCGTGGGAAGACTGCGAGCTGTCAGAGAAAAAAAGAAAAGCAGGAGCCTGGACAGGTGTTTTTAGGTTGCAGTCGCCAGACTAGAGAGGCCGCAGAAGCCGCCAAGCAGAGTGGGGCAAGACAGAGGCGTTGAGGAGGAGCTCAGCGAGGCTGCGCAAGCTCCTCGGTGCTATTTTCTCTGCCAATTCTCCACTCGCTAAGATGCATTACTCAAGTTTTTGGAGTCGAATGTGAGTTTCTCTTGGGTGTGACAGCCTATCGAGGCAAGCTTAAGGAGATGGTCAGGAAAGCTTCATTTACAGGGGTCCCTACACTGCTTCCACTTCTCTAGTTCGTGGAAAGTCCAAGTGAAGTGTTAGTTGCTCAGTCGTGTCTGACTCTTTGTGACCCCATGGACTGCAGCCCACCAGGCTCCTCTGTCCATGGAATTCTCCAGGCAAGAACACTGGCGTGGGTTGCCGTTCTCTTCTCCAGGGGATCTTCCCGACCCAGGGATTAACCCAGGTTTCCTGCTTTGCAGGGGGACTCTTTACAGTCTGAGCCAGCAGACTCTGTATACAGAGGCCCATGTAACCCTTGAGTGGCCAACGGGGCGAGCCCCCAGAATGGGGCCAGTTTCTGGCCCAAGTTTCCAGGCCCCTCTGATGAAGACCTAGGCCTTTCTCTCAGACTCTTTTTTTATCTGACGGTGACACTGGAAATCCACCTCTTTCAGTGGCCCCAGGTTTCCGAAGGCTTCTGTGTGTGCAGGTCAACCTGTTTACACACTTAAGAGTCGGTTCATGCTGATCCTAAGGGTTTCAGCTAAGCTTTTTGCTATCTTGTCAGGAAAAGGAAGGTTCAGCTCTAATAGCTGGAATTTCATGTTTAATGCAAGCTTCATATGAAAATGACTGCTGCAACCAGAAGAGGTCCCGGGGGACGAGGGTGATCTGGGAGCAAGAGGAGTTCCGGGGAGAACCCCACCTGCTCACTGGGAGTCTAGCCCACGGGTGAAACTGCTCTTGTTACAAAGCCGGCACTTGCATACTTTTCTGTTGCTTCTGACACCTGCACTATTTTCCCCAAGGGCTTAGAGCGCTCATATTTCTCAGGGTCAGAAAAGCCATACATCAAAGTAAATCTTGCAGGTAAGAAGGAAATGCATTTAAAATATACGTCAGTATTTATCTGAGGAAAAGAGAAACACTCACTGCATGGAGTTGCATGCGTTTAGGAAGAGAATGCTAGCGATTGCTTTTGGTTCTATCCAATACTCGTCCCTCATTTCTTTCTTGGGAGTGGAGCCCTGATGTGGGGAGACGAGAGGCTTCCTCCTTGGTTTAAGCCAGTCATTCTCGATGCCCTTGCCCATGATGGGTTTAGGCATGGGCATACCTGTGGCCAGTCGCATCTGAGAGTCTGGTGGACGCTTCTCCACAGACCCGTGTCCTTGGGAGACACAGGGGAGAGTTGTTGTTACTCTTCCAGATATTGTTGTCAGGCCTAAAGGCAATGCCTGGATGACAGCCTTCTTGTAACCACGGACATCGTTAAACTGAATGGTGAGCTGGCATCTCAGGAAGAAGGAGCAGCCGGTAGAGAGAAACTGAATTCTCAATTATTGTAACGTTGTAACGATTGTAACGTTGCCTTAACCAGCTTTAAGCCATCTCTCTTCTGGGCATCTTGCTTATGAGGATACTTTTAAGTTGATTCAGGTTGGGATTTTCATTTACTTATTTCAAAAAAAAATCTAACTAATGAAATAACTTTGTTTGCCATGGAAAGTGTGCTGTCTTCCTTTCCAAAAGAAGAATTAGCTTTAGCAACAGTGTCCTAGTGAGTAAAAAACTCGTGAGCCATCCTTCTTTGTAGATAAATGAGCAGAAGGAACATCTACCTTAAGAGAACGTTTGAGTTTTATCTCCATACTTGATCTCTCGTGTCCTTTAGTAAAGTGAACTTTATCTTGAAGTCATCAAGTCTATAAACTCAACATGACTCTTAGTATGTGTTCACTTTAAAGTTCATTTCAAAGTTATCCCACACAGGGTCCATGGAGTGTCACTTTTTATCTTCAGAACATCTACATAAAATATACAACGTGCCAGTATTAGTCTTCAGTGTTCCTGGTATTCTGCATAAATTTGATATGTACTGTTATGTGTAACCTTATTTCCAGGTCAACAGGCATCTAGATATCTCTTTTAAAATTCACCATGATCTTCAATAAGTGATTAAGAACCAATTATATAATCTGTTCTGTATAAAAGGTCAACTGTGGACGACTTCCTGATGGCTCAGCAGGTAAAGAATCCACCTGCAGTGCAGGAGACAGGAGATGTGGGTTTGATCCCTGGGTTGGGAAGATCCCTTGGAGGAGGAAAATGGCACCCCACTCCAGTATTCATGCCTGTCATGGACAGAAGAACTTGGTGGGCTGCAGTCCACAGGATAACCAAGAGTCAGACAGGACTAAGCAGCCAAAGCACATATTTATAAAGACATGACTTCTAGATTTAAGAACCGGCAAACCAAAAGAGGGTTATAGTCAAAGTCATGTAAAGTTAACGTATTTACTGGCTGCCTGCTGCTATTTTCACCGCTACTGGCATCACGTGTTTGTATAGTGTTTTGGAAATTATAAAGCAATTTTCTATCTGTTGTCTAGTTTAATCAGATTAACTTATACCCAGAACTGTGCCAGATGTTGAGGGAATTCAAGAAAGATGTAAAACTGGCTCGGCTAACTGAAATAATGCCAAACAAAAGCTTTATTGAAAAGTTTTATTTAAAGCCAAATATCAATGTATTTGAAAAGAGGTACTGGATCTAGAAATGGCAACCCACTCCAGTACTCTTGCCTGGAGAATCCCCTGGATGGAGGAGCCTGGTGGGCTGCAGTCCATGGGGTTGCTAAGAGTCGGACACGACTGAGTGACTTCACTTTGACTTTCACTGGATCTAGAATTTTACAACAAATCACAGGAATCCTAAAAGAAATTGCTTTGGTAGCTGATTACGGCCAATAGGAGTGAAGTGTGTGACACTAATATGACAAAAGAAAAAAGGGTTTTGAATAGTGACTGCGGGCACAGTTCTAAGCCCCCAAAAGATAGATATGTGAAGTCATTAAATTAAGTACGCTGTTTTTTTTTCTTTTTTAATGCAGAGACATCTATTGTATTATCGTGACTTAAATATCTCTCTCTCTACCTATCTTATTTAAAGAGTGTCATTCTTATGGACCTTACACTTAATTTTAAACTATTAATTTTCCATATGAACCTGAGATTAAATCTGTAAATTTCAAAAGAATTCTCTACAATGTGCCACTATATAGTCTTTCTCATTACAATATAGAAATTTTTTTTCTATGTATCTTTGTATTTTTATCTATGGAGAGCTAGGCAGAAGGCTTGATTGATTTTTTAGCATATCAACCTTAAAAAAATAACATTTTTAAAGAAAGTAATACGGAAAATGTTCTTTCTTAGAGGTAAAATAAATCTTCATAAGGACATGGAGATACAGAATATACTTATTCTGATTCAGAATGTGCAGTTTCAGAAGTTAAGGATGTCACTGAATCTCAAAGCCTTTATTAAAAGTAAGATGATCAAAAACATGAGTATGCAATGTGGCAGAATCCAAGACTACAATCTCACCTCTTCCCTCTTCTAGCTGTGTGAAGTTGGAATATGTGCTGAACGTCTGTAGGTCTTAAGTCTTCTCATTTATCAAATTAAAACAACATTATCCACCCTAGATGTAAAAATCCTCAACAAAATAATATCAAACCAAATCTAGTGACAAAGGAAAGATTATACACAGTGACAAAATGGGGTTTATCCCGGTGACAAAGGAAAGATTATACACAGTGACAAAATGGGGTTTATCCCGGAATGCAAGGCTGGCTTCAACACGTGACAATCTAATATTGCAATAATCATAAAACACCAAAAACATGGTTATTTTAATAAATGAAAAAACAATGATAAAATCCACTACACCTTTATGAAAAAGAGACTTTACAAGCCAGGAGTAGAAAGGAAGTTGTTGAACTTGATGAAGGAAATCAATGAAGAATCTAGCTACCACCATACTTAATTGTGAAAGACTGAATGCTTCCCTACTAATATCAGGAACAATACTGGGAGGTCTGCTTTCAATAATTCTATCCAACATCGCATTGAAATTATTAGCCAAAGAAAATTGAATTAAAAGTCACCCTGATTGGAAAGGAATAAGTAAAATTACCTCTGTTTATAGAGGACATGCTCTTGTACATATATAAAATCCTAAGAAGCCTGTTGCAAAGTGTCAAAACTAATGAATAAGTTCAACAGCATAAATGTATCAAATCAATTGTATTTCATACATGAAATAATTAAATCCAAAAATGAAATCAAGAAAACAATAGCATCAATTTTTAAAATTAGAAATAAATGTAATAAAAGAGCAAAATTTATACTCTAAAACTGTAAAACCATGTTGAAAGAAATTGAAGTAAGTAGACATCCCATGACTTTGAGTCAGGAGATTTAATATTAAAATGTCAATATCCCCCAAATTCATCTACAGACTCAACACAATACCTATTATAATCTCAGCTACCTTTTTTTTTTCTCATAAATTGAGAAGCTGATCTAAATTCATGTATCTCAATGTCTGTAAGTGAACAATACTGAATTGGATGGAAAATCCCTTGAAACAGTAAAACGGTTCAGTCGTCGCCATGGTGTGAGGGACAGGGAGTGTGCTGCCCTGACCCCTGTAAGGGTCTCCGCTGGTAACAGCCTTTTCCCACCTCGTTTCCTCCGTGGTGCAGCCTCGTGGGTCACGGTTCTGAGGCAGGACATGGGCACCTTTGCAAGGGGTGAGTGCAACTCAGGCCTCACACAGGCACGGCAGCGAGCTTCAGAGTAGCCGGGCCCGCGAGAAAGCGCAGCGCCGACCAAGGCTGGCCAGGAAGCTGGGTGGGAGGATGGCACCCGACCAAGGCTGGCCAGGAAGCTGGGTGGGAGGATGGCAGGTGGGTTGGGGGCATCTAGCTGGTGTGTGACAGCCTGAGTTCCTGTGCTCCTCTGAGAGGCTTATCCTATAGAATCTCCCCACGCCTCCCTGATCAGAGCGAGAACTCCTTACTTCAAGAAAACTCAGGGACACCTCCTGGTGAAACTATCTGCACCTGTTTTGACGTGAGATCACAGTTACGCCAGGGCGGAGACAGCGGGGTCGGAGGAGGCCTACGCGATGCAGCAGCTTGGGCGGCAGCCCTCGGAGGCGGCGGGCGGGGCCGGCTCTGAGCAAAGCGTGAGCGGGAGACCGGGAGCAGCTCGCCTCGGGGAAAGTCTGCTGACTGGGAAGCAGCGTTGAGGTCCAGGGTTCAGCGACCCGGCAAAGGGGACGGTGTGAGATGACAGCCAGTGTCTCCCGGAAGCTTGAAGAGTCAGGGGTCCACGCCGAGGGAGCTGAACGGCTGGAATCGGAAGGCCGAGCGCGGAAGGCGGGATGGGAAGACTCGAGGAGGGAGACATGGGGAGATGACTGCTCTGCGGGACAGAGCACGCCAGACGGGGCGGCCAGTGGGCAGGTCTGGAAGTTCACTCTTGACAAAACAAGGAGCGTGCGGGAGGGGAGACGCCCACCCCACAGCACTTCAGCGGTTCTGGGCGGGTGCAGCTGACACCGGCCCAGAAGCGGGCTCACAGTACCGGCCTGGCAGGACGGGCGCAGACGGGGCGGCTGGTGCCGCGTCCAATCAGAAGCCAGGCGGACGCAGTGATCGTGCAACTGGCGAGGCTGGAGTAGACGTCAACACGGGCCAGCCTCCAGAATTGCGAAGACGGATGGGAACGCAGACGTCTGGAGGAGGAGGGAGCAGGGGAGAATGGGTGGGTAGGCAGTCAGGACCCTGCTTACATCACCAGAAGAAATCAAGGGCTCTGAGAGCGGTACCCCTCCTGCAGTCCCTGGACCTGAGTCGGGGTTAGACCCGTTGACTGAAGAGGCCACGTTCGCAGGAGGAAGAGTCTCATGCTAAGGGCGCTTGGAGGTCATCCCCCAGCCTCTCCACCAGAGGATGTACGCCATGTCCTTTCTTCAGGTAAAGCGGAATACCCAGGCCTTCTGGAACTGCTGGACACACGTTCAGAGTTGACAGTTATACCTGGAGACCTGCAGGGTCATTAGGCCATTATTCCCCTTCTGTCAGAGTTGTGGCCTGTGGGCCCAAGTGACAAGCTAATGTTCAGTTTGCCCTGGGTCCACGGGGTCTGTGGCCTCACCAGGTTGTCATCCCAGTCCCCTAACACACGTGAGGGGAGGGAGGCCTGGCATGCTGCGGCCCATGGGGCCACAGAGAGCCGGACACAGCTGGGAGACTGAGCAGCAAGTACATATTTGGGAAAGACACGTTGGGCAGATGGTACAAGCTCCACGTGGGGTCTTTGGCCTGTGGGGTCAGAGATGTCATAGAAAGAAGGGCAAAGAGAAACCTCTGAAACTGAGCCCTGCCCTCACCCATCCAAGATAGGAAATGCACGTCCAAGTCTCTCCCCAGGGGTGATGGCCAGGATTGGCGCCACGCTCAGGAGCTAAAGCTCGCGGGGTTGTGATGTCGCTGTGTCCCCATTTAACCCACCCACTGGATCCTCTGGGGCATTTGGGTCTGTCTGTGAAGGGAGTGTAGGCCCCCACGGGCTGCCTGTGCCTGTGCCCAGGCGAGTTAGCACGGCCGCAGCCCTCGGCTCCAGGCTGTTGATGTGATGGGCGTGCTCTTTCCACCTCGACCAGAGCAGCGATCGTGACGTCCGCCCTCATGTGAAGCTGACAGCAGCACACGCCTACAGTGTTCTTACTGGGCTGTGTCGTCTCACCCGCTCTCCTGATGAGGCCCGAAACCTCTGGACCACCCAGCTGTCAACTACGACAGCAGCTCTCCGTGACCCTATGCTCCTCTGGTCAGAAGCGACTAGACCGATGGAGTCCTTGGTACTTCAAACACAGCCCACAGTGAGGTAGAAGAACTTTTAATTTAAAAACATGGCATAGGGGGAAAAGTAGCTGAAGTTCACATCACAGAGAACATTTAACTTCCTTGATATGTAATTTGTTATTGCTTAGTCGCTATGTCATGTCTGACTTTGTGACATCATGGCCTATAACCCACCAGGCTCCTCCGTCCAAGGAATTTTCCAGGCAAGAATACTGGAGTGGGCTGCCATTTCCTTCTTCAGGGGACTTCCCGACCCAGGGTTTGAACCCATGTCTCCTGCTTGGCAGGCAGATTCTTTACCACTGAGCCACCAGGGAAGGCCTGGTGTATACAAGACACGCACAGTTGTGGAAGAACACATCAATGAACCAGCAGAAACACGGGAACAGGTATGCAGAGATATCTGGTGAAGGTCTGCAAGTGGCTCTCAAACGTGTGAGAATAAGATCAACCCCCCACCGTCCCAGAACTGGAAATGAACCACTGCAGTGTATCACCTTTCCACATCAAATGGACGAACATCCGGTGCTTAAAGCCGTCGTGCAGGGAATGACGTGGGAAAGTGCCAGTGAGACTGTTAATTTGTGCAGATTCTATGGAGAGCAAATCACCAACATGCATCACAATTTGAAATGCAAACACTCTTCACATCATTGCTGTCTTTTCATCTCATCCCATGGTATATTTTTATCATAGCAGCCAGAATGATCATCCCAAAATATAAATCACAGCAGACCATTCCTCTGCTCAAAGTGCTCCAAGGGCTCCCCATTCCCCAGAAGGAAACCAAAATCCCCAAAAGGCAGGCCATGATCTGAATCCTTCTGGGTCCCTGGGACCCCAGCCCCTGAGCATCTTTTTTGTACTCATGGAACTCTCCCAATCATTTAAAAATAGTTGTTTTAGGCCCACAGTATAACATAAATTAAAAAGTGAACATAGCATATAATTTATAGCAATGAATTACATGAATAATCACAAAATAAAATCTATACATGACCGCCATCCAAGTCATGAATCGAATCACTGATGCCCAAGAGTCCATCCTGATGCTGAGAAAGGTTGAAGGCAGGAGGTGAAGGGGTCAACAGAGGATGAGACGGTTGGAAAGTGCTCCAAGGGCTCCCCATTCTTCAGTGGGGAGCGAGCTCCAGGAGACGGTGAGGGGCAGGGAGGACTAGTGCGCTGCGGTCCATGGGCCCCCCAAAGAGCTGGACATGACTGAGCGACTGCACAAGAGCCCAGCCCCCCACGGAGTCTGGCCTCTGGCAGCGGCCGTCACTTGGCTGGCTTCTCACTGCAGGAGCTCCTGAAGCCACCTTCGACCTCTGTGTACATAGGCACACGTCCTCTTTTGTATCTGGTTCCTCTTGCTCAGCATTAGGTCTGTGAGAGTCGCACATGCTCAGGCGTGTAGCGTGCCCCTCTGCCCTCTCGGTTACACCGTATCTCGTAACACCACACTGTGCTATGTCAGGGCATTCCATGTCACGCCCTGTGTGCGTCATGCTATGTCACACACATCACTCCACGCCACATATGCTGATGGACAGCAAGGTACCCACCCATTTTAGAGTCGATGGACACTGGGATTGGAATCTGGGGTTGTGGCTGAGCTACGGGAGTTGGTGATGGACAGGGAGGCCTGGCGTGCTGCGATTCATGGGGTGGCAGAGAGTCGGACACCACTGAGCGACTGAACTGAGCTGAACTGAGTTACAAACACTCCTCTGTGTGTTTCAGTGCGTTTCTGTCGAGTTCGGTCTAGAAGCTGAGCTGTGGATCGTGGCACACGCGTGTGGCAATGCCAGTGCAGAACGCTAAGCAAACTCGACGTGGCTGCAGTGCCGCTGGCATTGGGCAAGGGTTTCCGTTGCTCGTTTTCCCCCAAAACAGATATCATGTCTATAAATTGAAATATCTTCAACCATAAAGAAAATATAAATCATATTCCCCACCCTGAAAATTTAATGATTAAAAGCGAAACACGCAGAATAGCTAAAAACAAGTTTCCCAATTTTAATTTAACCAGAAAATCTGATAAACATAAACACCGAAGGTTTTTCACTAATTACGGTTGTGCTGGGTATTTACCTTCTTTGAAAAAAACAAAGTTGGTGCTAATCAGGCTCCGTACTTTGCAGAGTCCCGCCTCCATTTGATTTCCTGAGGTTTCAAGCAACCCATGCCTGTTGGTGCGGCAGTCTCATTATTCTCAGAAAAACGCTTTCCAACTCCGGCCTTCCAAATTGGGGTCAGCGTGTACATGTCCACATAACCTGAGTTTTCATCTTTCATGTCTCCAGTTAAACCCTTTATTAGTGAATAGCTTCAGACTATTCAGAACAGCATAGACCATTTAAGAGTTTTCTGGCTTCATATCTCCTAAGACCATCCATAGCCTTTTCCTTTGATTTTGTCCAACTGTAATCTATTCCTATTTCTTCTTACATCAATTTCAAACAAGAGAAAACTAATCTAGGGCTATGGGGGTGAGCATCACACATCGAAATCACGATTCACCCTCTGTGCCAACAGACCCTGATTAAGACATTGTCATTTCCCAGCAGGTGTGGCTTTCCAGCTATTCAGTTACGCTTATTATTATCATTAAAATTTTCTCTTGGTTATTAGTGTCAATTCATAAGGAGGAGGAAGGCAGCTTCCCACAGTCCTTCCAGGAGTCCACAAGCATCCAGCATAAACCCCCCTCTTCATAAACAGGTGTATGAATGCATGGAGACAAAGGAAGGAGTCGCACGATGGCAGAATGATGTCTTTCCTGCATTCTGAAAGTTCCAGAGCTTGATACAGGCTCATCTGTTCTGTAGGAGGCTGAGGTATATGATAATGTGTAACTTTGCTAGATATTAATATTTATTTAGATCCATTTCTGTAATGCTCTTTGGCCCAACTGCTTCTCCAGCTCTTTTTTCTTTTTTCACCTACGATATTTTCAGTGAGTTTTCAGAAAGTTGTTCTTTTTTTCCTCTATGCTGAGTGTTGAGTTCACTGCCCAGAACAGTGGAGAGACAGACAGGAAAACGCAAAAAAACTTACAACTTACTGAAGCAGAGCCAGTCCTGGGCGCACGTGTGTGTGAAGTCACTTCAGTTGTGACCGATTCTTTGAGCCCTTAAGGACTGTAGCCCTCCAGGCTCCTCTGTCCATGGGATTCTCCAGGCAAGAAGACTGGAGTGGGTGGTCGTGCCCTCCTCCGGGGGACCTCCCGACCCAGGGATGGAACTCATCTCTCTTACATCTGCATCAGCAGGCAGGTTCTTTACCACTAGCGCCACCTGTTGGAATCCGAAGCAGAGCAGAGCCCTGGGCAGGAAACCCTGGACTAACTGGCAAACAGATGGCGACTCAGAGGCGAAAGCTCCTGTGGGGCCCCACGCTGCTGTGAAGTTTAACTCCAGTAGCTCTTCGAGGGCGCTTACAGTGAAAACAGGAGGAAACTGCCCTGTGCTTCTCCAGGAGGGACAGCACCAGAGCTCTGTTCTAACAAGCTCTGCTTCCAGGAGAAACTGCTTTGCCAGACTCAAACCTATTTGGAGTTTATCAACACATACCTAACTTGGGGGGTGGGGGGAATATTCAACCCCAGCCCCCTCGAGCCGTCCTAACCCACACAAACAGGAGGCAAAACTGAGACCCTCTCGTGAAATGCACAGTCCAGAGGCTCAGGCTCACTCACAGACGAAGACCTGATCCTCTAGAACATCGCTCTTCTCCTCACACCTCACCACTCGCCCCTCATGGTGTATTGAGTGCAGTTCCTCTTACCCAGGGCCTCTTGTCCAACTTTCCCCCAAGCAACACATTCGAAAGGAAAAAACAAACGCACTTTGAAAAGATAGAGCAAGTTTCAGAACCAAGTCAGATATAGCAGGAATATGAAATCACCAGGCCAGTGATTTAAAATTATCATGATTAAAATGCTAAGTGCTTTAATGGAAAAAGTGAACAACACGCAGAAACAGATGGGTAACGTAAGCAGTGAGATGGAAATTCTGAGAAAAAATAAAAAGCAGATGCTAGAGATCAGAGACCCTGCCACATAAACGAGGAATAAGATGCTGATGGACTTATTAGCAGACTGAACACACCGAGGCAAGACTCTCCGAGCTGGAGGACATTCAGTAGAAACACAATCCATACTTCAGTTGGTCCCTTGGTAGAAACTGACAGACTGGTCCTTCCAAGGGCAGGGATAGCCAAAATAATTTTGAAAAAGAGAAAAAGTAGGAAGACTCATACTCTATGCCTTGAAAACTTACTACAGAGCAACAGTAATCAAAACAGTGGTATACTGTACAAGAACTGTCACATTTTTTTTATGGGACAGAACTGAGAGCTCAGGAATAAACCCGTGTATTTTTAGCAGCAGTTCTAAGACCTTCCAATTGGGAGAGAATAAGTCTTTTCAACAAATCAAAAGTCTTATTCTGGGACAATAAAAGGCTCTCCATACAAAAGGATGAACATGGACACTTATCCCACACCACACAGAAAACTTAGCTCAAAATGGATCAAAGAATTAAATGTAGTCACTATAAACCTCAGAAGAAAACATGCAGTGAATCTGTATAGCTTTGGATTTAGTAAAGGATTCTTAGATATGACACCAAAAGTACAAATAGAAGAAGACATAGATACACGGGACTTCATTAAAATTAAAATCTGTGCTTCAAGGAACACCACCAAGAAAGTGAAAAACAACCCACAGAATGAGAGGAAACATTTGTAAATCGTATATCAGATAAGGGACTTATATGAAGAATATGTAAAGAACACTTGCAACTCAATGATAAAAAGACAAACAGCCCAATTAAAAAATTGGCAAAGGATCTGAATAGACATTTCTCCAAAGAAGACATACAAATGTCCAATATGCACATGTAAAGATGCTCCACATTTTCAGGCATCAGATTAAATCAAATCAAAGTCACAATGAGCTACTGCTTCCATCCAATAGGATGGCTAGAATCAAAAAGGCAGATAATAACAAGTGTTTTGACAAGTATGTGGACAATCAGAACCCTCATACACTGCTGGTTGGAGTGTAAGATGGTGCAGCTGCTTTGGAAAAGAGTGGCAGTTCTTTAGATGGTTAAATTTAGAGTTTTCATACAAACCAGCATTTCTACTCCTAGGTAGATACTCATGAGAAATGAAAACTGATGTCAGGATGTAAAGTTGTATACAAATGTTTATACCAACATTATCCATAATCGTCAAAAGGCAGGAACAACCCAACAGTTAATCAATTGTCAAATGAATAAAGAGGATGTAGTATAAACATACGATGGAATATTCAGTTCAGTCACTCAATTGTGTCTGACTCTTTGCGACCCTACAGACTGCAGCACACCAGGCTTCCCTGTCCATCACCAACTCCTGGAGTTTGCTCAAACCCATGTCCATTGAGTGGGTGATGCCCCCAACCATCTCATCCTGTCGTCCCCTTCTCCTCCTGCCCTCAATCCCTCCCAGCATCAGAGTCTTTTCCAATGAGTCAACTCTTCGCATGAGGTGGCCAAAGTATTGGAGTTTCAACTTCAGTATCAGTCCTTGCAAAGAACACCCAGGACTGATTTCCTTTAGAATGGACTGGTTGGATCTCCTTGCAGTCCAATGGGCTCTCAAGAGTCTTCTCCAACACCACAGTTCAAAAGCATCAATTCTTTGGTGCTCAGCTTTCTTCAGAGTCCAACTCTCACATCCATACATGACCACTGGAAAAACCATAGCCTTGACTAGATGGACCTTTGTTGGCAAAATAATGTCTCTGCTTTTTAATATGCTATCTAGGTTAGTCATAACTTTCCTTCCAAGGAGTAAACGTCTTTTAATTTCATGGCTTCAGTCACCATCTGCAGTGATTTTGGAGCCTAGAGAAATAAAGTCAGCCACTGTTTCCACTGTTTCCCCATCTATTTGCCATGAAGTGATGGGACCGGATGCCATGATCTTAGTTTTCTGAATGTTGAGTTTTAAGCTAACTTCTTCACTCTCCTCTTTCACTTTCATCAAGAGGCTCTTTAGTTCTTCTTCGCTTTCTGCCATAAAGGGGGTGTCATCTGCATATCTGAGGTTATTGATATTTCTCCTGGAAATCTTGATACCGACTTGTGCTTCCTCCAGCCTAGAGTTTCTCATTATGTACTCTGCATATAAGTTAAATAAGCAGGGTGACAATATACAGCCTTGACATACTCTTTCCCCAATTTGGAACCAGTCCATTGTTCCATGTCTGGTTCTAACTGTTTCTTCTTTGTCTGCATACTGATTTCTCAGGAGGCAGCTAAAGTGGTCTGGTATTCCCATCTTTTGAAGAATTTTCTACAGTTTGTTGTGGTCCACACAGTCAAAGGCTTTAGTATAGTCAATAAAGCAGAAGTAGACATTTTTCTGGAACTCTCTTGCTTTTTCAGTGATACAATGGAAGTTGACAATTTGATCTCTGGTTCCCCTGCTTTTTCTAAATCCAGCTTGACATCTGGAAGTTCTCAGTTCATGTACTGTTGAAGCCTGGCTTGGAGAATTTTGAGCATTTTTTTGCGAGCCTGTGAGATGAATGAAATTGTGTTGTAGTTTTAATATTCTTTGGCATTGCCTTTCTTTGGGATTGGAATAAAACTGACCTTTTCCAGTTCAGTGGGCACTGTTGAGTCTTCCAAATTTGCAGGCATATTGACTGCAGCACTTTCACAGCATCATCTTTTAGGATTTGAAATAGCTCAACTGGAATTCCATCACCTCCACTAGCTTTGTTCATAGTGATGTTTCCTAAGGCCCACTTGACTTCACATTCCAGGATGCCGGGTTCTAGGTGAGTGATCACACCATCGCGATTATCTGGGTCGTGAAGATGTTTTTGTATACTTCTTCTGTGTATTCTTGCCACCTCTTCTTAATATCTTCTGCTTCTGGAACACTACTTAGCCATAAAAAAGGATGGAGTACTGATAAATGCTTCAACATGGATGGGTCTTGGAAACACATGTTAAGTGAAAGTTGACAGTCACAGAAGATCACATATCGTATGCCTTCAGGATGGAGATATCCAGATCAGGAAAATCTATAGAGATATAAAGTAGATTCAGTAGATTTGAGATTACTTAGGGCTAACTGTGGTGTTGGAGAAGACTCTTGCAAGTCCCTTGGACTGCAAGGAGATCCAACCAGTCCATTCTGAAGGAGATCAGCCCTGGGATTTCTTTGGAGGGAATGATGCTGAAGCTGAAACTCCAGTACTTTGGCCATCTCATGCAAAGAGTTGACTCATTGGAAAAGACTCTAATGCTGGGAGGGATTGGGGGCAGGAGGAGAAGGGGACGCCAGAGGATGAGATGGCTGGATGGCATCACTGACTCGATGGACATGAGTCTGAGTGAACTCCGGGAGTTGGTGATGGACAGGGAGGCCTGGAGTGCTGTGATTCATGGGGTCACAGAGTCGGACACGACTGAGCTACTGGACTGAACTGAACTGGTGTGTGGGGCTCCCAGGTGGTGCTGTGGTACAGAATCTATCTCCAATGTAGAACACACAGAGACAGGAAATCCCTGTGTTGGGAAGGTTCCCTGGAGGAGGCAATGGCAACCCACTCCACTAATCTTGTCTGGGAAATGCCATGGACAGAGGAGCCTGATGGGCTCCGGTCAGTGGGGTCACAAAGAGTTGGACACGGCTGCGCACAGCAGAAGGGTGATAGAGACAGGAGGATGTGAGTTTTCTTTTTGGTGAAAATGGTCTAAAATCGACTGTGGTGCTGGTCTCACATGTCTGTGGATAAACTGAGAAGCACTGGACTGAACGCTCTCAGTGGATAAATTCTATGGTGCGTAAATTGTCTCAGTAATTGTGTTTTAAAAAGAATGCCCCCCACCCATACTCCCCTACACACACCCCACATCCACAGACGTGCTTACACACCAGAATTCCAACCCCAAAGAGTCACAAGTGAGATCTTCTCATTGAGCCAAACTTGCTCAGTTGAAGTAAGGAGAGGAAGAATTTGTCTCTATATTCTGACATCTTTGATTAATTAAAAATAGATTAAGTTTGAACTGTCTGATAAATGTCTTTATAATTGACTAGTTTTTGAAAAGTTTATTTTTGCTTTAATTCATTTTATCAAATTCATAGCTTAGATTAGGGGCTATTTATGTTACTTGTTTTTTCTTCTTTATTGAAATATAGTAGTTACACAATATTACATAAGTTATAAGAGGGCAATACAGTGATCCATAATTTTAAAGATTATGTCTATTTATCATTACTGTAAAGTGTACGCTGTATCCCCGTGTCGTGTAATCCTTCCCTGTAGCTTATTTTATATCTAGCACTTTGTACCTCTTACTCCCCTAGCCCGGGATTGTCCCTCCCCCCTCCCCTTCCCCACTGTGGAAGGTTTTATGCTAAGTGAAATGTCAGACAGAGAGACACTGTATGATATCACTTATATGTGGAATCTAAAATATATAATAAACTGATGGATAGAATCAAAAAAAGCAGCAGCCTCACAGATATATTTATTTGATTTTTTTAAGCCACTTAGTTGAGTCCTCTTGAAGCAGACAACTACCTCTAAAGTTCACTGAAATAAACACAGGGATTTCCCTGGAGGCCCAGTGATTAAAACTTCGCTTTCCAATGGAGATGGGGGGAGTTCAGTCCCTCAGAGGGAGCTAAGATTCCCAGATGCCTCGTGGCCAAAAAATCGAATCATAAAACAGAAGCAGTATTGTAACAGATTCAGTAAACACTTATAAACTCAACAACCAAAAACCCTTAAAATGTGAAAAGCACCGTAGTGTTAAAAAGTGATATGATTACACATCGCTTAGTGTTGGCAGTATTTCTCAGTCCTAGACAGCAGACTAACATCAGTGGCAGGGAATCCATTCATTTACTAAAGCGGATCATCTGCTCTGCACCTTCTTTCTACGCTCTGTCCACTTAAAACAAATGATTGTATATTTTACTGTCTGAGCCACATGGAAAGCCCTTATGATCGGATATTTTAATCCACCATATGGTCAGTTCAGCTCAGTTGCTCAGTCATGCCTGACTCTCTGCAACCCCACGGACTGCAACACATCAGGCTTCCCTGTCCATCACCAACTCCTGGAGCTTGCTCAAACTCATGTCCCTAGAGTCAGTGATGCCATACCAACCATCTCATCCTCTATCATCCCCTTCTCTGCCTGCCTTCCATCTTTCCCAGCATCAGGGTCTTTTCCAATGAGTCAGTTCTTCACATCAGGTGGCCAAACTATTGGAGCTTCAGCTTTAGCATCAGTCCTTCCAATGAATATTCAGGACTGATTTCCTTTAGGATGGACTGGTTGGATCTCCTTGCAGTCCAAGGGACTCTCAAGAGTCTTCTCCAACACCATGGTTCAAAAGGATCAGTTCTTCAGCATTCAGGTTCCTTTATAGGCCAACTCTCACATCCATACATGACTACTGGAAAGACCATAGCTTTGACTAGATGGACTTTTGTCAGCAAAGTAATGTCTCTGCTTTTTAATACACTGTCTGGGTTGGTCATAGCTTTTCTTCCATCATTTGATAGCTGTCATCTAGCTGCACCATGAGTGATAATTTCCTTCTCATGTTTGCACAGATGCCTACTGGGCATCTAGTCTAGGCTCCAAGACATTTTTCAGTTGCTGAGAAGGATGGAGTGAATAAGAACACCTTCAGGAACTTGTATGGAAATGGTGGGCTTAGAGGAAGACAATCAACAAGTAAACAGAGATATTGTCAGGTGCTCTGAGTCTCAGAAAAGTAATGATAACAAGGTAAAGGCTGACACAGCACCACGGTGGCAGTGGGGGTCAGGAGTTCAGGGGCGGGATGTGTTTTTAAGACCAAGAGCGTAGAGGCAGTTACCCTCTGAAGAGGGGAGCTTTTACATGAGAGGGAGTCACCAGTCACCTGCCTGTTGTCCAGAAGGCGTTCTCAGTTAGGGCTACACCTGAGACTCGCTCCAATGCACATTCTGATGGTGGAGGTCACAGGGATGGTTAATCATTTACATCATGTTCTCTACGTCCTTGTCTTTGATCAGTGCACTATTAAAGAGGCTTTCTTGGCCAGAGCTATAATCAGACATTTGACAGTGAATTCTTGCTCACAACATCAAATAACAGAACATTACCTACATCTTTAATTGCTATCAGCTTGGAAAATTATCTGAAGTTTTCCCAAAAAAAGTTTTCAAGATATACTGACTTCTTTGATTTCTTCTCCAAACAAATTTTTTAAAATTACAAAAAGCCCCAATATTTTCCAAAGAGTGTTCTTTGGAATGTTAGATGCAAGGGATAAGCTTTAAGTTAAACAGAGATCAAATAAATTTGTAAAAGACTGGCTCAGCAAAGATGAACCGTTTCTGTTTCTGATTGTTTTGTTTTTCCTCTGCAGGACATGTCAGAGCCTTTCCTGTACCATCTGCTTTGGCACCGACCTGGGAGGCCTCAGGCATCGCCTATCAAGACTCTCAGTGATGAGAGCAGTGCTTTCCACCCTGGCCTTGTCATACATTTTGGAAACAATGGGATAAGTTTCCCTTAATTCTATTGTTCATATTCACATTCACACTAGCTCAAAAAAAAGGCAGCATAAAATTAGCAAAGTACTACAAACCAATAAAATAAAATAAAACAACCCAAAAATATCTTTTGAATTGTAGTTTCCTTTTCAGTGAACCAGACAAAAACCTCCGCTTGCCTAGTCCCAAGGTTGATAGCAAAATCAAAGGGAGCATGTGTTACTTTTACTACAACCTTATCCAAAATAGACTGAAGTGGCCTGCATCACAAACATGTTTGATGTATCAATAGAAGGGATTTGATGAAGTGTCTCGTCCATGGCTCATTCAGGTTAATTTGGAAAACACTTGTCAAGTACCACCTGAGCTAAAAAAGCCCTGTTATTTTATTGCAAGAGGCAGAGAGCAAGCCAGTAGGCATAAAAATAACATGATTCTGAGTATCATACGTGGCATGAAGGAAAAACAAGGGTTGAAGCGGTGGAGGACAGGAGGCAACTTTGAGGAAGTGGTGTCCTCTGGGTGTTATTTGGAGATCTGAAGGATGGCCGTGGGGTGGGTAGTAAGCCCCACAGCTGTCTAGGTGAAGAACCCGCAGGCCTCCACGTAGAAAGATGGGCAGTCGCAGTGGCCTTGAAGCTGGACAGGACTGTAAACGATGCAAACTAGTGGCGCCTAATACTCAGTGGTTCTGGGCCAAGACGCAGGCGAGCCATACGACCCAGGTTCAAACTGGGGAATTGAGGGCATCGGCTTTTCCGATGCCTTGACTGATGATCTATTGTAACGACAAGTCTCTCATGAATGGGCTGTGCTGATGCAGACCTGGTGCAAACCTGGGACCTCTGAACACAGACTGCTTCCCTTCGGCTCACAAGGGCTTGAGGCATCAGCCAACAAGGGTAGAAAGAAGACTGTGACTCGTATCTCTGCCAAAATATCCATTCAATACTAACAGAAACAAAAATGAATGCGATGAATTCATTAAAACAACAAAAGGGATATATATTCATGACTAATGGTGACTTTGTCACTTTTAAAAATCGCACACACAATTATCTATTGCCAATCCAGTCAAAATTAACATAAACGGAGATAACACCACTTTGAAAACAACGCTTTTCAAACCAAAAAAAAAAAAACCAAAAACTTAAAACATGTTTAAAAATACAATTTTAACAGCAAATGTATAGTCCATGAGAGAAAAATACGAGAAGTTGGACTTCATTAAAATTAAAAACTTCTACAAGGCTCTGTTAAGATAACGAAAAGAGGCTACAGACGGGGAGAAAATTTTCATGAAACACATATCTGATAGAGGACTGGTGTCCAAAATAAACAGAGAGCTTTAAAACTCAACAGTGAGAAACCAAACTACCCAATTAAAAAGTGGGCAGAAGATCTGAGCAGACACTTCACTACAGAAGACATACAGATGGCAAATAAGCACGTGAGAAGACGCAGGAGGAAAATAACACGATTCTGAATATCGTAAGTGGCATGAAAAAAGTAAGGACAGACACTGGAGTGGTGGAGCACAGGAGCGCTTTACATGAGGGCGTCCCTCATTCAGAAGTCACTGGAGATCACCACAGCCCTGTGGGAAGGACCAGGATCCAGACTGCTGTGGAGGTGCGGGGCAGCAGGGACTCTCACGCGTGGCTGGTGGAGGTGCAGACTGGCGGTCACTTTGGAAGACAGTTTCCTACAAGACTGAACATACTCTTACCATATGATGCAGGAATCGCAGTCCTTGGTATTTACCCAAAGGAGCTGAAAACTTATGTCCACATACAATCCTGCACGTGAATGTTTATAGCAGCTTTATTCATCATTGCCACACGTGAATGTTTATAGCAGCTTTATTCATCATTGCCAAAATTGGAAGCAACCACGATGCCCTTCGGTAGGTGAGGAAGTAAATACACCATGGTACCTCCAGACGTGGAACGCTGTTCAGTGCTCGAAAGAAGTGAGCTATCTATCCATGAGAAGACACCGAGGAACTTCAAATACATATTACGAAGTGAGCGAAGCCAATCTGAAAAAAGCTACGTACTGTATGATTCCAAGTATATGACATTCCGGAAAAGGCAAAACTATGCAGACAGTAAAAAGATCAGTGGCTGCCAGGGACTTGAGAAGGAGGTAGGGAAGAATGAATATGTGGAGAACAGGGGAACTTTAAGGCAGTGAAACTCTTCTGTGAGACCAAAATTACAAATACATGATGTATTTGTCCAAACCCACAGAAGGTACAACACAGAACGAACCGTAATTATGGACTTTAGTTAACGACAACGTTTCAACTGTAGTTCCTCAGGTTTAGCGATGAATGTATCATCCTAATTCAAATTCAAGATGTTAATAACAGGGCAAGCTGTGGGCAGAGCTTGTGGAGAGGGGTGTTTGGGAATTCTCTAGTACTTTTGGCTCACTTTTCTATAAACTTACAACTGCTCTGAAAAGTAAAGCTTATTAATTAAAACAATAAATAAACAATACACTTATCATGTCAAAAACTCTGAATTTGTTGCCAAAACCAGCCTGTTAGAATTGGAGCTTATGCTTCAGATCATCACAAGTCTTAGTCCTGTGACGTCTTTCCCACAGCACAGAAAGAAAAAGATAAAGAGCGGATCTGTTTCCAGGAGGCTTCTCTCTGACTTGGTCGCAGCCCTGCCGCATGTGTGACTTTCCTGAGCTCATTCTGACACATTTTGAAGTTTATTCACATGGAGATTTTTGTCGTTGTTAATGTTGCTGAGACTAGACAAACTGCGGTTTCTAAATAAAAACCGTCCTAAAAGGGTGCCTGTGCTCCCAACCACAAAAGGAGCCTGGGGACTGTTTCTCAGGACTTTTGTGACACAGAGCTCACCCCTGGGGCTCCTGTCTCACGGGACTGTCCCCTGGAAGGTCCCTCCTGCGACCCCACCTTGGGATTTATTCCCAGCTGGCTTCGTGCTCACAGACCCAGTCCCAGCCCCCACATGGCTCTGTTCCTGTTTGCCCCCGTTGCTCTTCCTCACAGGAAAAGAAATTCTCCACCGACTCAAACTCATACTTGAGCACCAGCTCCCTTCCTGAAACTGGCATCCAACTCCTCACCTTCCCACAAACCAGGACATCACCTCTCTCCTGGGGGCCGTACGGAACCTGGTGACTGGCCTCCCCGGCCTCTGCCCCGGGACTCCTCCAGCTCCCACTTTGCAATGAGAGTAGCAGTAACAGTTTTCAATGCAATCTGACACACACTCCTACTTGAAACCCTCCAGTGGCTTCCAGCTGGTTTTAAGACAAGGAACACGTTTACAGTGGTCTTTGAGAACTGGCCTCCCTCCCTCCCTGTCCTTAACTCCCCCCTCTCCTAGCATTCTTGCTACTGGGGTCTTCAGCTCCTTGGACGTGCTCACACACATACCCCCCAGCCAGGACTGTATCCTCCATCTCCCCGAGTGACCGACTCCTTCCTGTATACTTCTGAAGTATAACGCCCCCTGCTGTGTAGCTCTTTTTATGTTTGTAATTTACAGTGATTTGTGTAATTATGTTATCCATGCTCTCCCATCACTGCCAGCGGTCCCCAGCCTTTCTGGCACCGTGGACCAGTTTTGTGGAATTTTTTCACGGACTGGGGCATGTGGGATGTTTTCAGGATGATTCAAGTGCATTATTAATACATTTATTGTGCACTTTATCTCTATTGTTATTACATCAGCCCCACCTCAGATCATCAGGTTTTAGGCCCCGGCGGCCGGGGACACCCGCTGTAAGATGTGTGTCCCCCTTCCTCATCTTCTACCCCAGCTCTTAGAATAATGCCAGAGAATTCATGATAATTAATATTGCTTGACCCCCATCAGTACCCTTTCACCCCACTGACCTGCCGTGACTCGTGCCCCTTGAACTGCTGTAGTGAGGACCATCTAGACCGACCCGTCTCCCGGCCTTGACGCCCCTCTATCCTTCTCCGCACACTATTCCAGGAAAGTCCTACTAAGCACAAGCCAGACAATGTAAATTCCGATTTAAAATGTTAGCAATCCCGCACTACCCTCCAAACACATTCTAAACTCTTCAGCACAGGGTGCAGTACTTGCTGTGGCTTATAGTCTGCTTATCTGTGTGGCTATATATAGGTAGACATAGATATCGTTTATTTATATATATCTCATGCAGATTGCATCCTTCAGACACGCTGAATTACTTATAAGTTACTCAGACAGAGCCAGTCAGAGGAGGGGAGATAAAGCCATGGCAGCAGGGGGTGGACCTTCCAGACGTCTGCAGGTCCTCATGCCCAAGGACCCGTCAGCATACCCCTGGAAGATGCAGATGCCTGATTACACCCCTGCTGCAAAGCGAGACGGGCCTTCAGGGCTCCTTTGGGTCGGGGAGACACACGGTGCCCATTTCACTGGGTGTCTGACTCGGTTACTGGGCAACCCATAAGGCTGTCCACTGGGAGCCAGCCTCCCGACAAGGCTGTCCACTGGGAGCCAGCCTCCCCACAAGGCTGTCCACGGAGCCGGCCTCCCCACAAGGCTGTCCACTGGGAACCGGCCTCCCCACAAGGCTGTCCATGGAGCCGGCCTCAGATCAAAGGCTGTGGACCCAAGCCACAAGGAGTCCGCCCAGTTGTCTGGGTCCTGTGTGGCCCGACTGACCTGGGGAGCGCCCATCCTCTGTGACAAGCAAGGATGCGCAGAGCCTTTGATGACATCCATGAAATCACATCACAGGCCCTGGGATGTGAGGGAAAACGTGCCCTCTCCTGCAAGCATTCAGGGTCCTTGTGAGAGCTCCTGGCTCCCCGGAGAGCAGGACGCGTGCAGAACACCAGGCATCGCGGAGCCCCGAGCGTCACGGGACTGAAGACAGTCATCACGAGATGCTTGTGCACAAGGATGGGGGCTCCAATCCCGACAGTCATTCGTCACAGTCCCCCTCCCACCCCACTCCTGTCTACACTGGGGGTCCCTGTAACAAGCTGCTTCAGTAGGAGAAAAGGAGCCTGGCTCACAAGCGGGGCCACCTCATGAGCTGACACCAGACGACCGGGCCTTGGCCTCTCTGTAGGGCTCCTGAAAGAAAACCCTGCCCAGGGCAGACACGGAAACCTGTCAGCGGCCTGTCAGAGTCAGCAGCGGGGGAGCCGCAGCCGGAGCGTGGACGGACACGGATTCACAGGCGGGGCTGAACCGGCGGCCGGAGGAAACGGGGCTGGCGGACGGGGCCGAGGTCTGCGGGGAGCAGCAGACGGAGCGCGTGTGGGTGTCCGCGTCCCGGTGGACACGCCTCGGCGGCGGCGTCACTGCACCGGGGCCTCCCCCTGGCCGGGGGGCTGGCCGCCCCGGATCCCACCTCGCTTCTCCCCGAGGCCCCGCCCCTGTGACGCCGGCGAGTCGCAGTGACCGCGGCGGCAGGCGGGAGGCCGCGTGGGCTCCACGAGGCCGACTTCACACCAGGGCTGACGAGGCCTCTGTGGGATTCCCAGGGCTGCCGGAGCAAAGGGCCCCAGAGCGGGCGGGGGGCTGCAGACAGCAGAGGTTCATTCTCTCGGTCTGGAGGCTGGGAGCGTGGGCTCAAGGACCAGGTCCTCCCCAGACGGGGTCCAGCCGTGCCCCCTCCGGCCGAGGGTGCGCTGGCGGTCCTGGTTCTGCTCGTCTCTGGCTGCGTGACGGCCATCCCTGCCTCCATCGTCGCGTGGCGTCCCTCCCTCTGGGCAAGGTCTCAGTGCTCAGACCCCCGTCCTCTCAGAAGGACCCGGTCACCGGGAGAGGGGCCATCACATCTTCAAAGGCCTCCCTTCCAAAAAACGTTACCTGCATGGGCACCAGGAGTTAAGACTTAAGCGTATCTTTTGGCAAACTTGATTCAACCCACAGCACCGTAGCTGCCGAGCCCCCAGTCTGGACAGAAGAGGACAAAGCTGAGCCCCTCAGGCAGCATATTTCTGAGTGGGGAGGGTTCCCACGGAGGCAGTGATGATGTCTGCATGGTAGACGGGCAGTGCGCCCCGGCCGGGGCCACCGCACCGCACACTCCGTCATCCGGGAGACACCAGCGAAGTCAGGAAACGCCCTGCCTAGGACGGTACACACGACCAGGAGCCGCTCCCTGGGGGATCAGGGTGCTTGCTACAGACCCGGGTGCATGTCTGGAGCCAGAGCTGAAAACACAGATCTCAGCATCAAGGATGAGAGGTGGGAGGGACTCCTCTTATGTCCACAGCTAGTAATCCCCTAAAGACGTTTATCCTGTGTGTCTCTGGATTTTCAGACTCCCTGGTTTAGAGTTACTAATCCCCCAGGTGGCGCAGGGGTAGAGAACATGCCTGTAATGCGGGAGACTCGAATTCAGTCCCTGGGTTGGGAGGATCCCCTGGAGAAGGGAATGGCAGCCCACTCCAGTATTCTTGCCTGGAGACTCCCATGGACAGAGGGGACTGGCAGGCTGCAGTCCATGGGGTCGCAAAAGAGTCAGACGCGACTTAGTGACTAAACTCAACTAAACTCTAAGTGAAAATACTTCTACAGGTGCCAGCAACAAAGCTTCCACTGAAGGGGAAGCTGACAAGGCCACTTTGTCATTTGGGGCTTCTTGTGGCACTGAACCATCGGGCAAAGAAAGGAGTTGCTGCATTGTCTGGGGTGAGTTATCCCAATTATGGAGGAAAATAGAGCTGTCTCCACAATGGGGACAGGGAGGGACGTGTCTCGATGGCAAGAAATTCTTTGGCGCGTCTCAACCACCTCCCAGTGAAAGCAAAGAGATGAGTACAGCAATTCAACAAAAGCGAGAGCACCAAGGACCGAGACTGCTCAAGAATGAGGTCTGGGCCACCTCCACCCCTGAGAGCAGGAGAAAAGTGAAAAACGGGAGACGCTGTAAACATCACAACCACGGCCTCCAGCTGCAAGGCTGGTTAAAGACACGAGGGCGGCCGCCTCTGTCCATGCTTCCTTCTTTGTTTGAGATTTGTGTTTAGTTATGACTCTTGCAGGGAGTGGTTTCATAGTCGTGTCCGATGCTTTGCAGCCCTGTGGACTGTAGCCGGCCAGTCTCCTGTGTCCATAGGATTTTCCAGGCAAGAATACTGGATGGGGCTGCCACGCCCTCCTCCAGGGGATCTTCCCGACCCAGGAATCCAACCTGGGTCTCCTGTGTCTCCTGCGTTGGCAGGTGGGTTCTGTACCACTAGCGCCACCTGTGAAGCCCTCAACTCGTTGTAACGCACATCAAACTAGTCCACACCCAATCCCAAATTCTAATTTTATCAGTTTAATATTATTAATGTATCACCACCTACCAGTGCCTAAAACTAGAGCCCTTAGCATTATTTACAAGCTGGGCGTGGCTCACCTCCGGCAGGCGGTGCACACCCCCAGTCCCTTGCTCCCAGCCTGCGCCTGCGCCCCTCCACGCCTGGGCCCCTCCGCGCCTGGGCCTGTGTCCCTCCATGCCTGCTCTAGGGCTTCTCTCTCCGTGTCCATCTCTGGCATCTTCAGTCCCGAAAGCCAGGTGGACCTGCGCCAACTCACACCGGTTCAGCCTAGAGTTCCCACATCCTCCTGATCTTGGTCTTCCCTCGTTGCTCCCAGTTCCTCTCGTCAGCCAGTTCACCTGAGTCCTAACTCCTCCCGGGGAAGAGGTGTGAGGAGTCCCCTTCTGTGCGTGGGAGCTGAAGGGCCATCAGACAACACCCCTCCCCTCATGAGAGTGTCCCCATGACCCTGTGTCCCCTCACCCCTCACAGGACAGCCCCCACGTACATTCCGTGTCCCCACACTCCACCCCCACCTGTGCTTACGGAGTCCCAGCCCTGGCCGTCCCTCTGGACGATGGATAGTGGCAGGTACCTGGTCTTCCTCTCTCCCATCTCCAGTTGGCTTCCCACACTGATGTCTGGATGATCCTTTTAACGGGTGAAAATTATTATCATTTAATCCATTAGCTCAAATAAAATAAAAACCCCTCACCTTATTGTCTCTTGTGTTTTGTATGGAATCGAATTAACTGATTATGTCACCAATTTCATAAGCATTAGAAGCAAGTCTTTTTCACTTATTATCCTTTTTATCCGTTTTGGAACCAAGTCTAGGGACTTCTGAGCACCCCTCCAGTGCGCTCTCATGACAGTTTGTATTACTAGATGTTTTAAACGGGTGTGTGAGCAAGCAGGCTTTAGTATGAGGACTTTAAGCAGGCTTTAGTGTCGGGACACTGAAGCTAACATCCTCCCTTCCTCACCCACAGAATATATATAGATTGCATGTAACAAAATCCAGCCTTCACTAGATATATTGTCCCACTAATTGGAAATCTAAAGACAGAGACTTGGGGTTGTTTGGTCCACGTGCGTCAAGTCATCGAGACTGCAGAAGCCCTGCTCTGCCTCCCCTGAGCCCGACCCTTCAGAAGGCAGATGGCAACCCTCGTAACGTGGACACGCTCATGTCCGCAGTCAGCCCTCCATGCCTCCTCGCCTGTGCTCGCTGGAGAGACAGCAAACCATTCCTCCAGCCTCTTCAGGCAAGGATCACCTGGGCTGGGCTGTGTAGACAGCAACCCTGCTCCTGCCGTGACGACTGAGGTGAGCCTGGCACCGCTGAGCAGGGTGCATCACTGGTGCAGGGGGCGTCCCAAAGCACCGGCACCTTGGGGGAGGGCTGGGGCCCTTGGAAAAATCCAGGAATCTTCACTTTCCAGGTTTTCTCTGCTGCACAGCAAAAGGGCTTAACCACAGGAGCATAACTAAATGAGGTACTTACTGTTTATATATGTACATGTAGAAGATATATATATTTAACAGAGGAGCCTGGAGTCCAGACTGCTGAAGGATTCTACAGGGTCTTCAAGCAGCTCAGCTCCGTCAGCATCTGCTCCTCCATTCCCAGAGAGCTGTTCTCATTCTCAGACACAAGACGTCTGCTGCTTCACAGACGTACACCTTCACAGTCCAGGCTGAGAGAGGTGACAAAGGACGACAGCAAGCATCCAACCCTCCAAAGACACACAGACACAGGCCCAAACCCAGACACACAGACACGCACACATACAGACACAGAATAGACACACACACACACATACACAGACACACAAGACACACATACAGACACACACACGCACACAGACCCAAACACACACCTGCACACACACAGACACACACACACACATAGATACACAGGCACACAGACACACATAGACACACAGACACACACACATACACAGACACACACACACAGAAACATAGACACACACACGCACAGACACACACACACACACACACACAGACCCAAACACACACACGCACACACACAGACACACAGACACACACACACACATAGACACACAGGCACACAGACACACATAGACACACAGACACACACAGACACACACACACGCACAGACACACACACAGACCCAAACACACACACGCACACACACAGACACACAGACACATGCACACACAGAGACACACACACAAACATAGGCACACACAGACACACACACAAGACACACATACAGACACACACAGACATACACACAGACCCAAACACACACATGCACACACACAGACACACACACAGACACACATAGACACACAGACACACACACACACACATACACACACACACATAAGACACACATATGGACACGCACAGACATACACAGACAGAGACATAGACACACAGACATACACACAGACACACACACACAGACACACACACATACAGACACTCACAGACATACACGCAGAGAGACATAGACACACAGACATACACACACACAGACACACACACAGACACAGACACACACACAGAAACATAGACACACACACACAGACACACACACAAACGTCGACACACACACACAAGACACACATACAGACACGCGCAGACACACAGACATACAGACATAGACACACAGACATACACAGAGACACACACACACAAACATGCACACACACAAACATAGACACATAGACATGCACACACACAGACACAAGACACACATACAGACACACACACACACACAGACATAGACACACAGACATACACAGAGATACACACACACAGAGACACACACATACAAGACACACAGGCACACACACAGAGACATAGACACACAGACATACACAGAGATACACACACACAGAGACACACACACACACAGACATAGACACACAGACACGCACACACACACACATACACACACACACATACAAGACACACAGGCACACACACAGAGACATAGACACACAGACATACACAGAGATACACACACACAGAGACACACACACACACACAGACATAGACACACAGACATGCACACACACAGACACACACAGACACACACACGCAGAGACATAGACACAAACATAGACACACAGACACACACACACACACAGATACACACACACACACACACACACACACACAAGTTTCCTAGAGAGCTCCCGGTAGGTCTCTTGGCCACAGCTGTGTCATGGGGCCACCCGGCTGGGAAGGAGGGTGGGGTGGAGACAGACATGACCCTTTCCACTTCCCGAGCCCAGCCTCTTCTGATGGCCACAGGCCACGCGTGGTCAGCAGTAATTCCTCCTCTGCAGGAAAACTGCTCTCACATCTGGGAAGTTTCCTTAGGGCAATTTAAAATAAAGCCTGGCCTTTTCCCACAGGAAACTAAAAAGTAACACCTGTTACTCCTGCATTTCCACTGTGAAAAGGCAAACCAGAAATCCTTGACGCAATCTGCAAAGTGAGGCTGCTCAGTCGCGTCCGACTCTTGCGACCACGTGGACTGTAGCCCACCAGGCTCCTCCGTCCATGGGATTCTCCAGGCAAGAATACTGGAGTGGGGTGCCATTTCCTTCCCCAGGGGATCTTCCTGACTCAGGGATAGAACCCAGTTCTCCCGCATTGCAGGCAAACACTTTACCCTCTGAGCCACCAGCAAAGCCCATGCAATCTATAGCAGGAAATAAATTACAGAATTGCAGTTTGATTAGACACATCTACAATGCAAAGCATCACGCAGGTTCTGGGATGAGACAGACATGCATGCGGGCTCGTCTCTGCTCACAACACTTCAGTCCAGTAGGGAGACGTCAAGCCGGACACCATGACCCTTTGATTTTCCATAAAATTAGACAATCTCAATTCCACTTTTTTAAGGAAGATATAACATCTCCTTTGTGCTTCTGCCAGCTCCGTGATGGGGAGGAGAGAGGGAGGAGGCGTGTCTACAGGAGCATCTCTGGCTGCAGTTTCCTGCCCTGCTCACCTCTTGCCTGTGGCCTGGCCAGCACCCCGGGTAGAAGACAACACCCTCTCGGCTCTGGCTACACATGTGCTCAACTCACACACACGCCTTCTGCGGCGGCACCTTCCAACCAAGGATCAGAGAGATAAAGTGAACTTATGTAAAAAATCAAGTAGGCCTTAGGAAGCATCACTACGAACAAAGCTAGTGGAGGTGATAGAATTCCAGTTGAGCTATTTCAAATCCTAAAAGATGATGCTGTGAGCATGCTGCACTCAATATGCCATCAAATTTGGGAAACTCAGCAGTGGCCACTGGACTAGAAAAGGTCAGTTTTCATTCCAATCCTGAGAAAGGCAATGCCAAAGAATGCTCAAAGTACTGCACAATTGCAGTCGTCTCACGCACTACTAAAGTAATGCTCAAAATTCTCCAAGCCAGGCTTCAGCAGTACGTGAACTGTGAACTTCCAGATGTTCAAGCTGGATTTAGAAATGGCAGAGGAACCAGAGATCAAATTGCCAACATCTGCTGGATCATTGAAAAAACAAGAGAGTTCCAGAAAAACATCTATTTCTGCTTTATTGACTATGCCAAAGCCTTTGACTGTGTGGATCACAATAAACTGTGGGAAATTCTTAAAGAGATGAGAATACCAGACCACCTGACGTGCCTCTTGAGAAATCTGTTTGCATGTCAGAAAGTAAGAGTTAGAATTGGACATGGAACAAGAGACTGGTTCCAAATCAGGAAAGGAGTACGTCAACACTGTATACTGTCACCTGCTTATTTAACTTCTATGCAGATACATCATGAGAAACGCTGGGCTGGAGGAAGCACAAGCTGGAATCAAGATATGCAGATGACACTACCCTTATGGCAGAAAATGAAGAAGAACTAAAGATCTTCTTGATGAAAGTGAAAGAGGAGAATGAAAAAGTTGGCTTAAAGCTCAACATTCAGAAAACGAAGATCATGGCACCCAGTCCCATCAATTCATGGCAAATAGATGTGAAACAGTGGAAACAGTGACAAACTTTATTTTGGGGGGCTCCAAAATCACTGCAGATGGTGATTGCAGCCATGAAACTAAAAGACACTTGCTCCTTGGAAGAAAAGCTATGGCCAAGCTAGACAGCGTATTAAAAAGCAGAGATGTTACTTTGCCAACAAAGGTCTGTCTAGTCAAGGCTATGGTTTTTCCAGGAGTAACGTATGGATGTGAGAGTTGGACTGTGAAGAAAGCTGAGCACCAAAGAATTGATGCTTTTGAACTGTGGTGTTGAAGAAGACTCTTGAGAGTCCCTTGGACTGCAAGGAGATCCAACCAGTCCATTCTAAAGGAGATCAGTCCTGGGTGTTCTTTGGAAGAACTGATGCTAAAGCTGAAGCTCCAATACTTTGGCCACCTGATGGGAAGAACTGACTCATTTGAAAAGACCCTGATGCTGGGAAAGATTGAAGGCAGGAGGATAACGGGACAACAGAATGAGATTGTTGGGTGGCATCACCAACTCGATGGACATGAGTTTGAGCAAGCTCTGGGAGTTGGTGATGGACAGGGAGGTCTGGTGTGCTGCAGTCCATGGGGTTTCAGAGTCAGACACGACTGAGCCAGACATGACTGATGACTGAACTCACTGACACTGCTGCTGCTGCTAAGTCACTTCAGTCGTGTCTGACTCTTAGCGACCCCATGGACTGCAGCCCACCAGGCTCCTCCGTCCATGGGATTTTCCAGGCAAGAGTACTGGAGCTGACTGATGTCAAAAATGCAAACAGACTGACGGTTTGGACTTTACAAGTTCATTAATCCTTTCAGTCAGCACCACGTTCAGCCCCTGAAAGGTTTATACGTTCTCTTCACAGCTCCCATCTTGCCGTGCTCTTTGCCACTGCAAAAAAACACCCACTTTGTGAAGAAAGCAGTTGTGATTTCTCTAACTCTTACAAAAACTGAAGTCCAGGTTCCCCTCTGATTGCATATTCACTTACTTTACATTTGTTCACTGGTTCAATAAACCGGTGCTTATCGAGTGCCTGTCAAGTCCAGCACTCGGCCTGGCACGGCGGAGACACAGGTGAGCCAGGGCAGGGGTGTCCTCTGCAGTCACGGGACAGGCAGAATAGAAGAAGAGATGGTGGATGCCGTATACGTGAATCAGATAATCACAAAATAATTGTGGAAGTCTGATTTGACCAGTTCTATGGGTGTACAGAGGATGAGATGGCTGGATGGCATCACTGACTCGATGGACTTGAGTCTGAGTGAACTCCGGGAGTTGGTGATGGACAGGGAGGCCTGGTGTGCTGCGATTCATGGGGTCGCAAAGAGTCGAACACGACTGAGCGACTGAACTGAACTGAACTGATGGGTGTACAGGAAACATAAGACTTGTCCAGGGAGCTCAGGGAAGAATTTCTGGAGAAGAGAATACTGAGACAGACTCACAGCAGAGGCTCTGAAGGGGCCATGGGAGGCACTGGGGACGGGAGACTGTGAGGCGGAGGGAAGAGCCTGGGGACTAGGGGCTGAGGGGAGGCCGGGCCGGGGAGGCCCAGGCCAGCATGATCACGGCACGAAGCAGCCGCGATGCCTGGCGCCCGTCCGGGCTGGAGCGCAGGGCCTGCCAGCCCCGCATAGCCACACGGAACTTAAACCCCACCGGCTTTCACCCCGGGAGGACCCAGGCGCTCGGTGACTCAGAGGGAGGCTCGGTGCAAGCAGGTGCATAGCTTCAGGAGATGGCTGCATACTAGAGGATGTACTGACCAGCAGGAGAGAGGAAGCAGACGCTAGCCAGGAAGTTACTGACCTGTCCAGACCGGACGCGACCGTCTCTGTTTCAGGAGGAGGCAGGGACGAGACAGTCTGGAGCAGTCACAAAAGGTGTTTGGAAGGTGGGATGGGCAGGACTTGGGGAGCTGCTGCTGCAGAAATGGTGTCGTGAGAGGCCCCAGAAATGACTAGACTTCCACTTCCAGCTATGCCAGACTCACTGATACGTCACACACTAAAATATACACAAATCACAGCTAAGTGTATCAAAGATGCTTCACAACGTCGGTCCCTGGACAAAATGCAAATGAAAGCCACAGCGAGACACCCCTATTCACCTACAGTGCGGAAAATCAGAAAAGCTGCTAATGCCGAGCACAGGCAAGTACGTGGAGCAGCTGCACCCCTGTGTCGCTGGTGGGGACACGGAGTGGCCCCCAGCTCGGGAAAGCCCGGCGGTGGCACAGGAGTCACGCGTGGCTGTGCCGTGACCTGCTCCTGGGTCTTCACAGTCAGTGGCTTCCTGCCCGGCAGCCCCTCCCCAACTTCCCTGCCTCTCTACCAATATTCAGTTATCTTTCAAGCTCAACACAGACATAACCTAAGAAGCTTTCCCGTCTCCAGTAGAGCAGGTACGTGTAACCATCAGGAGAGCCTCCGAGCACCTTGCATTCCTTCTTGGAAGGATATCCAAGAGGGGAGTTAAATAATTAAGTTATTTAAATCACTGATTAAGATGACAACCCATGACTTAATTTCGCATCTCTTCACTGCAGTGTCAGCTTGGTGGGAGCAGGGCGTGTGTCTATCTGTACCACTCTGGCTCCAATGCCTGCCCTGCACTTAAACGCGTATCAGTTCAGTTCAGTTCAGTAGCTCAGTCACGTCCAACCCTTTGCGACCCCATGAATCGCAGCATGCCAGGCCTCCCTGTCCATCACCAACTCCCGGAGTTCACTCAGACTCATGCCCATAAACGCGTATGCAGTGAATGAAAAGTGAGTGAGTGAATTTCTGTAGGAAACACAGGAGAAAGAAATAAAGAAGAAAGAGTGACATGTTTGGTTTTGCAAACTATGAGGTTAAAATACATGTGGAATATGTAAAGGCAAAAGCCTTCAGAAAGAATTCAGTCCCCAGCTTCCATCAAACTTGTGAATTAAAATTAACGTGATCATTTGAGGAGGAGAAGAGATGCTTGCTCTGTACCTTGGCAATTGAAAGAGAATAACCATTAATCTAGAGCAACGGTGCAGTAGACACGACCACCTTAGAGGGACTTCATTCCACGTACTTGTTTATCTTCCTGATCATAAAACTAGCCTAAAATTCTGCATCAATTTTTTAGCAAAAATAAATATTTTTTGTACAGTCTTGATGCCTTGATTGACTGAAAAATACTCATTATGGAAAATAAGATATGATTCAACCATACTTTTGTATGTAATTTCAGAAATAAAAGAAACTAAAGTACAAT
This sequence comes from Bos indicus, assembly GCF_029378745.1. NCBI lineage: Eukaryota > Metazoa > Chordata > Mammalia > Artiodactyla > Bovidae > Bos > Bos indicus. Next base: position 111,496,046 of record NC_091767.1, on the reverse strand, counting down.
GAATTGAGTTCACACTGAAAAATCCAAGCTTATCATTTCTAAAATCAAAAGGTTAAGTCTAATTTTTAGCATGTAATAATTTGTAGCATTAACGTCTGAAATTACTTCAAAGTGAAAAGCTAAACATTAATTTCTCAAGTTTGGACAGACAGTTTAAAGCTGGCTGCAGTCTTTCCATAAATATCCCTAATAGTCGTCAACACCGTTGACCTTGAGTTTTACTTCTTGACCTTGATTCATAATCTCCTCTTACTTGTTTCGGATTCTTTGCTTTCTATGTTCCTCTTCTTACCCTCTTCCTTCTTTTCACAGCGTGTATTAAATAGCACTTGGGCAAAGCCCGTGTTAGGCACAGTGTGTACAAGAAAGAAAACATACACATATATTATATATATCTTTTACTTGACCCCAGGTCATGCAGATTCAGCTGGGGAGGTAGGCCTGTAAACACACACACACACAACTAAACAACGACAACCCAATATGAAAAGTAGTAAGAACGATACACGAAAAATTGCCTGGTCACTCAGGCGGAGAAGCTAACAGCAGAGCAGGCAGAGCTGGGGTCGACGGACCCTGATTTCTTACATAGCTTTTGCAAGAGGCTCTGTCGTGACCCAGGACAGAGGCTGCTTGTAACATCTTAATGAAGCCAACAGTCTGAGGAGTCAAGGCTCCTGATGAAGAGATTTAAATCTAGAAACACCACCTCCCACGTGATTTCAGAAGCCGAATCCCGCAGTGTGGGGTTGTTACTGTTTTCATCTCCCTTATAACCACCTCCCCTTTTCTGTCATTAAATAGCAATCTAAAGACAAACATTTTGATATCAGGACTCAAGAAAAAAGCTAAACATGATGTTGGATTTCTATATCTTCCTTTACTGAATACCTCATGTACACTTTAGTGAAAGTGAAAGTGAAGTCGCTCAGTCGTGTCTGACTCTTAGTGACCCCATAGACTGTAGCCTACCAGGCTCCTCTGTCCATGGGATTTTCCAGGCAATAGTACTGGAGTGGATTGCCATTTCCTTCTCCAGGGGATCTTCCCAACCCAGGGCTCGAACCCAGGTCTCCCGCATTGTAGACAGACGCTTTACTGTCTGAGCCACCAGGGAAGTCGATACACTTTAGTGGTTCTATGTAAAGCGAAAGTGTTAGTCACTCAGTCGTGTCCGACTGTTTATGACCCCGTGGACTGCAGCCCCCCCAGGCTCCTCTGTCCATGGAGTTCTCCAGGCAAGGACACTGGAGTGGGTGGCCATCTCCTCCTCCAGGACAGAATGCTGAATGGCACATAAAATCTGTCAAGGCCAGTTATCCGTGCACCTTCCAATCCCGCATGAAGAGCCCTGTCCCGGCCAGTGACAATGCCCTTGCCCTCAGCGTCCTGCGGCCAGGACGCCTTCCCACCAGCGCCACCAGCAGCGTGCTCCTCCGTGCACACACGTGTGCAGCTGGCACACCCATGTGGCCGCCCTTCTCCGTCCATGATGGGATCTGTCGATGCAGACGGCGTGTGGGGAGGACGTGCTGAAGCTGCTGTTTGAAGACCATTTCCATAACTTTTGAGAGAACTGGCAGACTGTCGGGTAATCAGGAAACTCGTTACAACAGGGAAATAACCGCAGCCGCTTCAAATCGAGCAGGAATTCAGCCAGATGTCAAGGTGGGAGCCGCTGCTCCCTGCAGCACAAGCCTGTCTCCTCAACGTTGCTACAAGGACCACGTGGGCCATGGGTTCAGGCAATTGGTTGACAGGTGCGGCTCCCAAATTGCCTTCATCTCTGGTGCAAGGGTAACCGTGGTGAAGTCAAGAAAGACAGATTGATCTCCTGTTCAAAGAGTCATAGTGCTGAAAAAAATACCGTGACTGGGGCTCAGTAGCCTCGATTGCTTGCATGAAATGAACTGGAAAATTGTGGCGAGTCAAGAAATTAAGAGACACGAAAGCTGGTTCAAAATACACTCTGCTATTAATAGATCACAGGAAACACACTTTCCCAGTATTCAACTCAGTTGACTCACACGATGCTTGGCTTTCGGATTCCTCCACTCTGGGAGCAACAAGTGTTCTCGAGTGTCCAGAGAATGGGCGTGTGCATCCAGATTTTCACCACCTTCCCATCGAACCAGCTTTATGTTCCTCCATGCAGAGGAAACTTCAGAGGAGAGGCTTTTAGGAGTGATGTGGTTTGAACACGAGCGAAACTGCAGATGGTTCTAGAAAGGCTGGACTGATCCCCTCAGAATGTTGAAGAGCTGATATGACACTTCCGCTGTTCTGGGCTCAAAATGGGCCCAGGGCCCCCACACATGGCATACATCCATATCCTGAAAGACGACGTGGCCCCTGCGAGAACCAGCCATAGACATTGCGACGTGATTGAAGAAGGCAAACATTACCTGCGATTCCTGCTTCCATGCCCTTTGTTCTCGTGAACCCACATCCCTGGAAGGTTCCTCTCACTCATCCTTTAAGGCCCAGATCAAATACCATATCCTATGGGAAGCTTTTCCTCCCCATCTCCCATTTCATAGTCGTTTATTGATTTGTGTCTCTGTTGTAGTTCCATTATGGGTTATATCTCTATTAGTGTACTCATCATATTTTTTCTAAATGGGTGAGTGCCTCTGCGGCCTCTCCCCTAGTAAATTATGAGCACAGACTATAATTTATTTATTTTATATTCTCAGTGCCTGGTACGGTATTTGGCACATAGTCAGAAATCAGAAAATTATTATTGGTTTCATAGCCTCTGCATTCCAAGAATGTCAAGATACTTAAAGGATGAAATAGTAGCAATGAGGTGGAAAGAATGGAAACTTACATGGGCAAGAATACTGGGGTGGACCGCCATTCCCTTCTCCGGGGTCTCCAAGTGACCAGGGAATGCCATGAATGAACCAAAGTCCCTTTGATTTGGCATCCACTGTTGCTTTCAATGTTCCCTTGATTACCTCCAATTTTCTTGAAGAGAAATTTCTCTCCTATTAAAGAATGTCCCTCTACTTTTCCATGACCCTGGAACTCTTCTGCCATCCCCAGCATTCTAGATCAGCTGCTTTCCCAGATGGGAAAACTCACAGGACGGGTGTTGGCACTTGGGTGTTTGTCTAAATGGACAGGATCTTCTATGGTAGATTTTTGAAGCCCCCAAGTCTCTGGAGCTGGCACATATCCCAGGAGAAGACTTGCTCAGGAGCCTGGGGACCACACTGATGGAGCTAAGGGTGGTTAACTAGGAGGCCTTCGAAGGAGCCTTCCCAGACCCACCACAAACACCCACCCAGTATAAACTGTGCCCAATCCAAACATGTGGAAGAGCCTGTCTTCTCTCACACATCTTAAAGCAGACGAATGCCACATGTGTTTGCTCCTGCTCACAACCATCATCATTTGCCCAGTTGATGGTGAAGTCCTCGTAAGAGGTGAGCATGCCTCTGACAATTACATGACGTGTTAGGGGTGCTGGCCAGCTCATGGGCTGGTGATAAGACTTGCAAGCGTTCAGCTGAAACACATGACGAGCCCAGGGTTTGAAAGTGGCAAATGAAAAGCAACTTAAGGACGTACGGTTAACACGTGCATAAAACACGCATTCTTAGTATCCTGGTGTAAACTCTGCTTTATGGACGTCTAGAGCGGGGCTGCCCTGATACCTCAGTTGGTAAAGAATCCGCCTGCAATGCGGGAGACCCTGGTTCGATTCCTGGGTAGGGAAGATCCCCTGGAGAAGGGATAGGCTACCCACTCCAGTATTCTTGGGCATCCCTGGTGGCTCAGCCGGTAAAGAATCCACCTGCAATGCAGGAGACCTGGGTTCAGCAGAGCAGAAGCATGAAGAACATTTGTTCAAATGCAGTCAGCCAGAACACACGCGAGCCTCTTTCAGGACCGTATTTACTGCTTCTGTCTATTCTCCTCCCACTGCTGGAAACAAGCCCTTGTATGCGCACAGTCCATGCAGTGGGTAGGTAAGTCCAATGCTGGTTGAGATTCAATTTGTCCTATGGCGGTGTCTCCTCCAGCTGCAAGCCTGTGAAATCAAACAAGTCATGTGTTTCCAAAATACAGTGGCAGGAAAGCACAGGACACAGTCTCACGCCAGAGGAGAGGAATAAGAAAGAAGAGGTGACACGTTCCCAGCAAGTCCAAACCTCAAGGCTTTTTTTTTAAGCTGGCCAACCTAGGCATCTCCCTGTTTTGTTTAATCCTCAGCCAGATCAGGTGTCCCATGCCAAAAAGGCTTCCATACCTGCTCACGCTGTGTGTAGACTCAGGATGCGTCTAGAATGTCGAAAAGCCCACAGTCTCCACCCCCCCACCCCCGGGTTTTCCAGGGGCTCCGGAGCGTCCACACACGTGCGCCATGTAGCCAGCAGCCAACAACGTGGGAGCTCCATTCTCAGCCCTCCTCCAGCACCACCCCCCTTTCTAAAACCTCCCCTTTGAGTTTCTAGTTTCTCTGCCACTCAAACTGAGCACACCACCTCTAGCTGGTTACACTGTCTTCTTTTCCTGAAAAGGCTGGGGGGATGAAAATGCCTTAAGGAAAGAAAGCTACAAATTTGTGGTTCTAACCCACAGCAGCAATACAGATTTGCAAGTTTTGAATAAGCATAACAGGAAGCGTATAAATACTGTGTGATCCTCTCAAACTTTTATAAAAGCTCTAAATAGCAGTAAAGCTTCTGAGGCACAAGCTTTACAAAGGCGCCTGCACAGGCATGCATTCGTATTCAGGCTTAGGACTGCTTTCCTCCTTTGTCTACTCACGTGTGCAATAACACATGAATAATTAAGCAGCGCTGTTTTCTTTCAGGGCTTCCCAGGGGGCTCAAATGTTAAAGAATCTGCCTGCTAATGCAGGAGATGCAAGAAACACAGGTTTGAGCCCTAGGTCAGGAAGATCCCCTGGAGAAGGAAATCACAACCCACTCCAGTATTCTTGCCTGGATAATTCCATGGACAGAGCCTGGCAGGCTACAGTCCGTGGGGTCACAAAGAGTCAGACACGACTGAGTGACTGAGCACATACACATTTTCTTCCAAGTGTTTTCAGCTTTTTTTTTCCCCAAAATAAACATTTTAAGTATACAATAAGGTGAAACTCTATTCAATAAGAACATCTAGAAACACTTAAAAATTCTGAAAACAGAATTTGTTGACGTTGTGTTAACTTGAATTACTAAATATCGCGTTTAGAACAGTATTTAAGTGCACAGTTGAGGCATTAGGCTTTCATACCTCCTGGTTCCGATTTGCTTCTTACTATGTTTGGTAATTGCATATCTACATCAGAGACACCTGAGGTGACGGTTAAATTATCATTCCTGGTGGTCTCTGTCATCCCGTGTACAAATATTTCTAGGTAAAACTTAGGGAGTTTGTACTTTGAAGCATTTTCCGTATCAACTGCTATGGTTATTGAACTTTCCTTATGAAGTTTTTAAATATCAAGGTACCTATTTATTAATAAGGACATGTGTGTTATTTTCCCTGACTTAATTATTTAATCATTTATTTGAAGGAAATAATTAAAACAAATCAAAATACTATGATGCTTGCAGATTTTTTTTATCCCATTAGTTTTATATAAAACTTTAGAAATGTGTGTCCAGCAATAAAAGAATGACTATGAAGCTTTGGTAAGGAAGCTGTATGATAATATAAACTTTAATATTATATTAATGAGGGGAGGGAGGGGGTAAATACATACAGCAATGTCAAGTTGATAAAACACAGTACGATTGTATATGTGCCGTTATTGAATCTATGTATTTAAAAAACTGTACTGACGTGAAGAGTAGAAAGAGACTCGCCTGCGTTAATGATAGCAGTACACCTCATTGGCATACCTGTTGGTACAGTCTTCATTAAAGCTAGTGTTGCAGTACACCTCATTGGTATACCTGTTGGTACAGTCTTCATTAAAGCTTAGTGTTGTGATAATACTTTAAGAAAAGAAATTTAAGGAAATCCACTCATTATGAAATTAGATAATACTGAGTGTTTAAAGAATGTTCAGCTCAAATCTTTTCATATGAAGCTTATTAAGCATCGCTCCTCTAAACTCAGAATTTTCTAACCATCACCTCAGGCAGCACTTGCAGAAAGAAGCTGAGGAATTACCTTCTCAGAAGGAAAGGAGTGTTTGCAGGGGTGCTGAACACCCAAGGAAGAGTTAAACTCTCAGGATCTACGGGCCTGAAGATACATGGTGAGGGGCACAGAGCTGAGGAGTTCAGGTTTTCTCACAGAAGCCTCAGGTAAAGGGGAGCCTTGAGGGGACAACTTTTGCACCTGTTGTGAGCAAAGGGGCCACACTGAGAGGCAGAGGCTGGGACAGAGGGTGAGGGGCACACAGACCCGTATCGTTGCCACACACACGTGCAGCCCCTCGACCCTCACCGCCCCACCCCTGCAGATACACCCAGAGAACTGCTTCCCAAAGAGGGCCCTGTGCCCAGGAAGCTGCTGTTTCTGAGCCAGACTGGATTTCCCTTCAGGTTAGAAACTTCTAGAAATAAGTGGGATGTTGGGAAGTAAAACTTCGGTAATAAAAAGGAGTAAGAAAGCAAGCGTGAGATTTGGTGGTGAAGACTGCCTGCCTCTCATTCAGGGGAGCAGCGGGGTTGAGCTGCGGAATTTCTGGCTTTAGACCTGCCACATGTCCTTAATGGATGGGCGTGGCCTTGAAGCGTCCTCCTGAATCTCAGTGGTAAAGAACCCGCTGCCAATGCAGGAGACGTGGGTTCGATCCCTGGGTCAGGAAGATCCCCTGGAGAAGGAAATAGCAACCCACTCCAGTACTCTTGCCTGGAGAATCCCATGGGCAGAGGAGCCTGGCAGGCTGCAGTCTATGGGGTCTCAAAGAGCTGGACACAACTTAGCAATTGAACAACAATCTGAATTAAAATCCTTGTGTATTATACTTACTGAGCACTCATTGTGTGTATAGAACTGTACTAAGGAATATACAAGGACAACACTATGATTCCAGGAACCCTCAGACCCAGGTAAGAGCGAAGCCACGTGGTCACTGAAGGGCTGTAAGACCTGATAAATCATCGGCAGGGAAATGGCACAGGCTCCGCCTCCGCAGGAAGGGTCAAGCTCCCCTGTGTAAAGAGAGGGTGGGACTGGGCCTGGCTTGGCAGTAGGCCCGACTCTTAGGTGTGACCCCTCTTCCGGCTCTGACTTTCCCTCCCCTTGCTGCCTTGTTTTCTCCTCTTGAAGGAAAAGCGTGCTCGGTTTTTCAGGCATAGTCAGACCCCACCAGATCTCTGGCCTTCCTTCTCTATCTTATGAGCCGTGGCCCCTCCCGTGATTCCCCTCCTGGGGACCCCCCCACACCCACTCCTGGCAGGTCCCGTGCTGTGTCACTCTGCAGCTGAAATTTAAGACCCCACCTGGGGCTGGAATCGTGCTCTATGTTCAACATGATTTGGCCCATTGTTCTGCACAACCGTGCACACCAGGAGAACAATCACAGTCAGTGTGCCCTTGCACAAGCTTCCGGAGTTCTGCTGTCACGGGGGCTGAGGGCCACTCGCCACATCAACACAAGGGAGGTATTTAACCCACCTGTGCCTTCCCGTCCTCTAAGGAGGCTTACTTCTTTTTAATGGCCAAATGAGACAACAGAGCATTTATCCTTTTCAGCATCTTTTTAAAATCAAATTTACTCTTTAATCCTAATTATTATTATTAACTAATTCGTTCCTCCACATTTCACTTAAATAATTTATTGCAGAGCACTCAAGGACAATTCTCAAACCCAAGTATGGCTTCAAGTTCGTGCGATCACAGGGCGTCAGAACAACGAGAGTTCGGAGGACGCGGCGCAATCAGTGAAGCCGCCTCGGCGCCCCCAGCCTGCAACGAGCACCTTGCTCCAGGGGGCTTGTGCCTAGCTCAGGCGACGACGCAGACACTTCCACAGGCCATGCCCGGAAGGCAGAGCAGCAAACCAGCCTTTGAGAAACGCCAAGCGTACGTACAGGGAAAAACACTCAAGGACAGGAATGTTTATAAAATCATTCAGACTGTGCATGTGTGTGCATGTGTGAGGGTGTGCATGTGTGTAAGTGCGTGTCAGCATGTGTGCGTGTGTATATGAGCATGTATGTGCATGTGTGGGGTTGTGTGAGCATGTGTGAATGTGTGTGAGCATGTGTGTGCATGTGTGAGCTTGTGTGAGTTTGTGTGTGCCTATGTGAGTGTGTGTGCCTGTGTGACTGTGTGTGCATGTGTGAGCATGTGTGAATGTGTGTGAGGGTGTGACCATGAGTGAATGTGTGTGGGGGGGTGGTGCACGCGTGAGGTGTGAATGTGTGTGAGCATGTGTGTGCTTGTGTGAGTGTGCTTTGAGTACATGGGTCGAGGGCAGGAGGATTGAGAGAGCAGGCAAAGAGATCCACAGAATTGAAGAAACAAGGATGGAGTTATTTTCTGCATCAGCCACCAACCTTGTGCAGCGAAATGTGGAAGAGGCTGCATCCACCTGACGGTTGGCATTCTTGTGAGGCACCCTCAGGGCATGGTGCTCATAGACAGCAAGGCCATTCTGGACCAGGAGAGTGTGACCCTTTAAAAACCCTGGGCGGAGGGGGCTTTGTGCTCCCAGGAGTCTAGGAGTCAGCAGTTTAAACGGACAGAGTAGTTCTGGGACAGAGACAGAAAGACTGAGGAAGAGAAATTTGCTTCAAAGGAAAGAAGATCTGGCGAGCTCCCACCATATCTTTTTGCCAAGAAGAGACCCCACCTGCTGCTTAAAGTGAAGGCCGCTGCGCTCCAGGGCTCTGCATGCAGAAGGCAGGCTGAACCCCAGCCCCATGGCCATCGTCCGTGCCCCGGGCACACCTGGCACAACCAGGAGTGTGGGAGGGTGCGGCTGCCCAGACACACCTCCCAGTGAGGACGGAGGACAGAACACGGGGAACAGCAGGGGTGGGGTTCTGCCAGAAATTCAAACCCAAATCTGCCTCAGTGAGTAGGGATAGCTTCTCATTTACAAAATATTCAGATTTCCTCACAGTTTCATAAACTCTGCTTTTCCAAAATGGCACTGATAAACTTCCTCTTTAATTGGTATTCACAGAGGTGGTCTTCAAAGACCCAAGTAGAACCCAGCTTACATAAATATCATCCATGACACGCATTCCAGTCGGGGCGACTATCTTGATCAGAGATTTCACAAGAAAACACCTCTCTTCGTAGCATAAGACATGCCTAAATTTATTGCAACCTTGAAAACAGAGTATAAAAAAGAAGTAGGTTTTGTGCATTTTGTATTGAAGACTCTCTAGGAATTTGAATTAATATCACTGAGCTGTGCTGGCTAATGTGAGCAAGCATACCGTGCAAAGTTGAGAAGTCTGAACTTCAGTCAGCCACAAAAGTCAGTTTGGAAATTAAAGGTTTTGAAGCATCATTGGTTTCCTCAAGTTACATTGTTTTATGTAAAGAGGCATAATTTGGGAGGTTTTTTAATTGAAGTATAACATTCATTAATGAAAGTATAAAATCATAGTTATATAGCATATGAAGCAATGAATTTTCACAAACGGAACACAGACCTGGATATACAAGAACCTTAACTAAGAACCAACGTAACCAGCGCCCAGAAGCCACACCTGTGTCCCTTCTAGGTCACCACAGCGCCTCAAGGGTGGCACTGTGCTGACCCACACGCCGTAGACCCTGGCCACTTTCCGGTATTTAGGATGGAGTTGTACACCATGCGGTCTCCACGTCTGGCTCCTCTGTTTATGAGTCACCCACGCTGCTGGCCTGCAGTTTGGGCGTGACTGTGCTCATCGTCCCAGAGTCCCAGAGTGTGGTGCTCACAGCTTGTAGGTTCGCTGTGCCAGTGCTGGGCACTTGATGATTTTCCAGAGTTCAGCTGTGATGGATGGTGCTGCTGATGATATTGTACCACTGCCCGCCTGTTTTCCAAAGTTGTTCCAATTTTCCTCCCACCGGAAAAGTCTGAGAGTTCTGGCTGTTTCCCATCTTTGACATAACTTTCCATTTTAGCTTGCCTGATGGTTAACAATTACAAAATTAATTTGCGTGTTTCTAAGGGTAAATGAAGTTGAGCACCTTTTATGTATTCATTGGCTATATGGATATGCTTTTGCAAAGTATCTATTTAGGTTGCTTGCCCATTTTCTTGTGGGTTCTTTTGTCATTTTCTTATTGATTTGTTCAGTCAATCTCTACACTTTCTGGGTGTGCGTCTTTTGTTAAATGGATGTATCACAAGTACTTCTTTTCCATAGAGTTTACCTTCCATGCTTTGAGTGATATATTTTGATAAACAGTACTTACTTTTATTAGTTATGTATATTCATATTTCGTTTTCAAGCTTTTGTTCTGTTTAAGAAATCTTTACCTACCTTCAGTCATAAAAACAATCTATCATTTTCCTCTAAAAGATTTATTTTAAATATTTCACTTTTAGATCTGCAGTGCATAAAAATTTATTTTTTGTGAACTGATTAAGTAGGGGGCAACATTAATTACATTAATTCCCCGTGTGTGTGTGTGTGTGTGTGTGTGTGTGTGTGCTGCAGGATCACAGTTTTATAAATCGGGTGAGTTTTATGTGTGGGGCTGGTTTCTGTCCATTTTGCACTATAGGTTTATTTTCTATTCTCCCATTCTGCCCTAATTTCCACACTTTATAATACAACCTGATTTCTGATAGCTTAAGAATTTTGGTTATATTCATTTACTTTCATTATTACCTTAGCCGTTTGTATTTCTGCATGGTTTTTTTTAATTAATTTATTTATTTGACCATGTGGCTTGCAGGATCTTAGCTCTATGACCAGAGATGAACCTGGCCCGCTGCAGTGGAGAAACAGGATCCTGACCAATGGACCACCAGGGGATTTCCCCCAAAACGAGTTTTAGAAACAATTTTTTAGTCTAGAAAAATCCGCTATAACTTTAATTGTAATTTTATTCTATCTACAAATCAGTGTGAGAAAATCGAAATTAACAGAGTTGTTTCCAAGCCATGAGTGTGGTATATTTCTCCATATACTTATTATTTTAATTTCTCTCAATTATATTGCATACTTTTCAGTGTAGAGATTTTGCTTACGTTTATTTGTTTGACGCTATTATCAATTTTATTTTCTACTGTTTATTGTTGGTATATAGGAATCTAATTAATGTGTGCATATATGATTTTGTGACTGGTAACAAAACTGGTTAACTTTCTAACTTGATTTTTAAGTTCTACTAGTTTGTCTGCAGAAATATTTGGAATTTCTAAGTAGGTAATTGTGGAATCTGCAACGTACTGCGTTTCTCACACACCATGCATCAGCCTGATTCTCAGTGAAGCCTGTTCAGACATGAAATGCAGAGTTCACTCCTCTTCTCCTATCTAACTTACCTTTCAGACTCTCTTCTCCATTCTGAAAATCCAGAGAACACATTGACACACAGAGACACAGAGATCATCAGAGCCGCATGTGTGCACAGAGCTGAAGAGAACAGCAGGAAGGAGGCAAGAAGATGAGTATTTACTATGTAAAAAGGAGGCCCTGGCTTTTCTATTGATAACATTTATGAGCGTGTTTAATTAGAAACGCAGTAAAGTTTTATAGGTGAAATAAATGGTATGTGGCGTGACTGAGAACTGCATGTTAACAATTTGTGCATTTGTAAATTACTTTTGATAGCCATAAAAATTATTATTTAAGGGATTTATCTGCATGGGAAAAATATTCCATTTCTCATAAGTGAACAAAGAAGCTAATAACTTATAGCCATTCTTTTTATTATTATCAATATCTAAAATGTCTTCTTGGTCTTTTCATGTCAAAGCAATATGAAGAAAAATACATGAGAATAATACTGTATTTAAAATTAAAGAAAATATTAATGCATTTTTCTCAGAAAATGATTGAATATAACATATTTGGAACTTAGGAATATGTTATAGGGCCATAGCCACAATAAACACAAAATACTTAATTTAAAGACTGCCTGTAAGTCATTGATGAAAAAAATTGAAGATACAAGTACATAGAAAAATATTTCACACTCATGAATAGGAAGTATTATTATTGCTAACATGTCCATACTACCCAAAGCAATTCTACAGATTCAATGCAATCTGTATCAAAATTCCAGAAGCAGTTTTCACAGAAATGGATTAAAAATCCCAAAATTTGTATGGAAACACAAGGGACACGGAATAACCCAAGCCATCTTGGGGAAGAAGAGCAAGGCTGGGCTATCGTGCTCCCTGATTTCAAAAATACTACAGAGCTATGGTAATCAAACCAGTGTGGCAGTGACATAAAAACAGACACACAGATCAATGGAACAGATCGGAGAGTAAACCCATGAATGCATGGTTAGTGAATTCACAACAAAGGAGCCAAGAAGTTATGAAGGGAAAGGACAGTCTTCAGTGAATGGTTTTGGGAAAATTTGACAGTTACATACAAAAACCTGAAACTAGAGTACCGTCTTACATGAAACATACAAAAATCAACCCAAAATTTGAAGACCTGAAACCACAGAACTCCGAGAAGGAAACATGGGTGGCAAGGCCCTTTACATGAGTTGCTCTTCAGACTAAAAGGCTTCTGCACAGCAAAGCAGATCACCACCAAATGAACAGGCGGTCTACTGAGTGGGAGGAAGTACTGGGGAATCATCCATCTGATAAACCCATAAGGCGGTTCCTCAAAACATTAAAAACAGGACTGTCATATGATCCAGCAGTTCCACTTACGAGTATTTAACTGAAGAAAATGAAAACGACATTTCAAAAAGAAATGCATGCTCATGTTCACCGCAGCATTATTTACGATAGTAATGCCAAGATACGGAAGCAACCTGAGTATCATCAGTTGATAAATGGATAAAGAAAATACGGTGTATATAAACAGTGGATTTAGCCATAAAGAGTGAAATCTTGCCATCTGTGGCAAAACTGAGGGACGTTCAGGGCAATTCGCTGAGTGAAAGAAGGCAGAAAGACAAATATCCCATGATCCTAGTGGTGTGGCATAAAACAAACAAAAAAGCAAGCTCATCGATACAGAGGACAGACCGACCGTAGCCAGAGGTAGCGAGTCGAGGCGGGTGGCGAAGGTAGTGAAAGGGTCAGAGGTAGATGCTGAGCTATAAAATAAGTAAGTCCTGGGAATGTAAGGCACAGCATGCTGGCTATAACTAATAACTCCGTATTGCTTATTTGGAAGTTTCTAAGACAGTAAGTCTTAAAACGGCTCATCTCAAGGAAAAGAGACGTAACTGTACCTGCTGACAGGTGATAACTGGTATCACGTGATCATTTGCAATGTAAACAAACCTTGAATTATGTTTTAACCTGACACCCAGTATATTATATGCCAGTGTCATATGTCAACTATACCTCAGTAATGATAACAATAGGTATTTTACATAAAGCCGGTGGAGTCAGAGGCCCAGTGAGGAAGGCCTGCGGGTATCCATCAGTATTGCCCACAGCTCAGCTGTGAACGAGGTGTGTTCTTATACTAACCTGTCCTAGGAGAGCACTGGAGGCTTCTTGCAGTTCCAGAAAGCTGAGTTTAATGAAGTCAGAGTTTTACCTTATCTGGAGCAAGCAGTATTTTCTGGACCAAGAACTAGGAAATCCTAATTCCTAGGAACTAAGACTGGACTAGGAAACAAGGGAAAACAAAACAAAACAAAACACCATTTCCAAGTTACTATAAAACTTTGTTTCCAATATAAAATGATAACATTTAAATTGGGTGACATCTCTGTATCACTCTGGTCGGCACTATATATTAAAACACTACATCATCTAGTGTCCTTCAAAAAAGTATTTATGAAGGACAGTGTTAGAGCAAACCAGAGACCTCTCTGCTCCTCGATCAGGACCATGAGCTCTGGGTAGGGCAGAAGGACTGGGAATGAGCCTATAGCCTGCGCTTCTGTCCAGGGTCCTGAAATGCTTTTTCAAGGGAAATAGCAGTTCAAAGACAGAAAGGAGGAAAGAAAGAGAATCAAAAAAGGAGACGAGAGGCAGAAAACAGGAATAATAAGAGAAAGTCGGAGAATAAACTTTCTTAGAAGTGGGCAAAGGTAACTATAGTGACTTCAAAAGAATGAGGAACATTTCTCACTTCTTTCTTTCTCAGTTTACTGTATCTTGGGATCAAATATAGCCAATACCATAGTCAACTCTGAGGGAGCAAATGGTAGAATGTGAATTCCAATGATAAAAGAAAACAATAATATGATCAAACATGGATATAGGAAATAAAAAGTGGCCAAAGTTGTGGCTACAGTCACGCACCACCAGACTCCTGCCACCTGGCTTATGAATTGTTGTCTATAACTTTTCCATCAGGTGTCCCAGGAGGCTTGTGATAGAAAGCCATGAATCTTAAATAATAAAATATATTATGGACAAATAGAAAATGCTATATTTTTTCCATAAAAATAACTGAACATTTGAGGCTTAGGGGAAAAGCCACAGTTTAAAGACAGCATGTGAAAAAAAAAAAAAAAAAAAACGTTTTTTTATTGGCTGTGAGCCTTCAGTGTGATATAAGTGCCAAGTAAGCTCTTGTTTCTAACAATCTTTTTAAAGGAAAGTGTGGTGATAGGAGAAGGGTAAATGGTGCCTGCCTGACTACTTTGCGTCAGTCAGGGCTCATCTCCGGTAACCAACTTTGTCTGGTTAGATGTCAGTGGGAGACCAGAACACTTGGCATTTGGGGAGCAGGGGAAGAAGCTGAGGACCACAGCAGGAGGAAGGTGGACACAGCGGTGGTCGTCAAGAGGAAGATGCATCATCAGATGTGCCATCTAACCCTGGAGGTGAAACCAGGACAAGTAGTTTCAGGGTATGAGTCAGTAAACTCTGGGAGCTGGTGATGGACAGGGAGGCCTGGCATCCATGGGGTCACAAAGAGTCAGACACAATTGAGCAACTGAACTGAACTGAACTGATGAGTCAGTGTTCTCCAGAAAAACAGAACCCATAGGATGGATGGATGGATGAGTAGGTAGATGTTGGATAGACGGAAGAGAGAGAGATACATTTACTATAGGAATTGGCTCTCATGGTTATGGAGGCTGTGAGTATGAATGGCCATTTGCAAGTTTTGCAGACCCAGGGTAGCCTGTATGTCTTGATAGCTCCAGTCTAAACCCAAAGGTCTGAGACCCAGAGCCTCTAGTGAAAGTCCCCTGCCACATGTGGAGGCATGAGAATCAGGGTGCTGATGCCCCAGGGAAGGAAAAGATAGACGTCCCAGCTCAAGCAAGGGAGCAAATTTACACGTTCTGCCCTTTTATTTCTGCTCAGGCCCTCAGGGCTGAATGATGTCCCCCACATTGGTCAGAGTGTCGCCTTTACTCACGCCACCTAATCAGATCTAATTTCTCTGGAAACACCTTGGCAGATGCCCAGAAATCATCTTTTTCCAGCTCTCTGTGCATCCCTCAGTCTAGTCAAGTTGACACATAAGCTTAGCCCTCATAGGTAGCATCGTGCCCCTCAAGAAAGTGACAGTCTAGTAATGGAAGCCCTCCGGCATTGGAAGGAGCAGTCTTGAGAGGAAGTGTGTGCACACGCGCGTGACGTCATAATGACAGTGTAGGCACCAAACAGACACATGAACAGGAGGGTGTGGCGGCCGCCCACCTCCAGGTGCCCTCACTCCCGGTGACCACGGGAGGACTTCTAGCCTCCTGCACCCAGAAGCTCTCAGAGAATTGCTTACAAATGCATAAAATGACTTAGAAGACCATTTTCACATTTACCTCTCAATTTTCTTTTAGTCTAAATTTGAAGCTCAGCTTTTTTTGTCAAAATTGTCACTACAGAAAATTACATTATTCCATCAGTGACTCTTCATTGGCCTGAAAGCCTCCATGCTCTAGAGTTGCCTGTCATCTGGGGTTCAGTTCAGTTTAGTTCAGTTGCTCAGTTGTGTCCGACTCTTTGCAACCTCATGAATCACAGTACGCCAGGCCTCCCTGTCCATCACCAACTCCTGGAATCCACCCAAACCCATGTCCATTGAGTTGGTGATGCCATCCAACCATCTCATCCTCTGTCGTCCCTTTCTCCTCCTGCCCCCAATCCCTCCCGGCATCAGGGTCTTTTCAAAGGAGTCAGCTCTTCGCATGAGGTGGCCAAAGTATTGGAGTTTCAGCTTCAACATCAGTCCCGCCAATGAACACCCAGGACTGATCTCCTTTAGGATGGACTGGTTGGATCTCCTTGCAGTCCAAGGGATTCTCAAGAGTCTTCTCCAACATCACAGTTCAAAAGCATCAATTCGGCACTCAGCTTTCTTAAAAGTCCAACTCTCACATCCATACATGACCACTGGAAAAACCATAGCCTTGACTAGACGGACCTTTGTTGGCAAAGTAATGTCTCTGCTTTTGAATATGCTGTCTAGGTTGGTCATAATTTTCCTTCCAAAGAGCAAGCATCTTTTAATTTCATGGCTACAATCACCATCCTCAGTGATTTTGGAGCTCAGAAAAATAAAGTCAGCCACTGTTTCCACCGTTTCCCCATCTGTCTTCCATGAGATGGGACTGGATGCCTTCTGAATGTTGAGCTTTAAGCCAACTTTTTCACTCTCCTCTTTCACTTTCATCAAGAGGCTCTTTACTTCTTCTTCACTTTCTGCCATAAGAGTGGTGTCATCTGCAAATCTGAGGTAATTGATATTTCTCCTGGCACTCTGGATTCCAGCTTGTGCTTCTTCCAGCCCAGCGTTTCTCATGATGTACTCTGCATATAAGTTAAATAAGCAGGGTGACAATATACAGCCTTGACGTACTCCTTTTCCTGTTTGGAGCCAGTCTGTTGTTCTATTTCCAGTTCTAACTGTTGCTTCCTGACCTGTATATAGGTCATCTGGGGTACATTTCTTTAAAATTGATAAAAACATATGAATTAGCTCCCAAGAAAATGAACTTATAAGGACACAACCCAAGTGTACACACACATACACACACACGCACACACACACTACTTTCTGTGCAGTTAAGGTGTGTCCACAGACCTCTGAAGTCGTGTGGATCCAAATCTCTCAGCTCTGCTTTAGGTTCTCAATATCTCAGTAATAAATCATGAATCCTTGGCAAGAAGGAAGAAGCAAAGAGACTTAAAATCAAGAACTGTGGGCACTGCTGAGTGACCAGTCCCTAAGGGAGAGGCATAAACAATTCCATCCACAGAGGAGTAAATCACGCATGACTTCTGTGGGGCTTCTATTCTGTATAAAAGGACATTTGAATTGGTTTCTTCCCCACTTCCATCAAACGTCTGTTTTCATACTGTGTCTAAGCCACCATGTCCTTGCTCCCTAATTCCCCGTGATGTTGAGGATGATTTTAGGGTGATGAGAAGAGCAGTTCTGGGAAGCAGGATGTGGGGTCTCTAGTTTCAGTCCTCCCTAACAACACCTGTAAATGCACCAGGTCACTGCCCCACCTGCTGCTCTCTTTCCCCAAATAAACAATCTGAGGTTTATCCCAAGTCAGAAATAAGATTTCACCATCCTCAGTGCCTGCATGCCTGAGCCTGAGGGCTCCCAAAGGGCAGGGGGACATGCCCCCACCTCCAGCGGCTTCCACTTTTATGCTGCCATGGAGAACTCTTTCATCTCAGGCGAGCCTCGCTGTTCTTAGCCATTAGACAAGAACAACTTACTTCCAGCATGTGATGTGCGGGTCATCTAGGAAAATAAATTTAAAAATAAAGTCCTTATCATAGTTTCTAGCTCATACTGAGCACTTAGTAAACAGTAGCTGTTAAGACTGGAGTTTTATTTCTTGCAGAATGGATATTTAGAAAGAAAAATCATCAGAGACAGCATTATTTTAGCACAGACATGGTCTATGCTGTCTATTTGAAGCTATTGGGAATTGGAGAAATTGCAATCCATGTATATTTATGTACCTTTATATAAATATATACAAATATACTATTCTTAGATTTACGTGTATACATTTAAAAAGTATATGTGTGCCTGCATGCTAAGTCGCTTCGGTCATGTCCAGCTCTGTGTGGCCCTACGGACCGTAGCCCGCCAGCCTTCTCTTGTGCCTGCTGCGCTGGCGGGCGAGTTCTTCCTGTTATGGGGCAGCTGCTTCATGTTATATGTAAGCACACGGCGTGTTCTGCCTCTCTGCCACTCTGCCATTTCATGGACACTCCTGCAAATCTGACCTTTCTCAACTCTGCCCACCACCCCTTCCTTCCTCCTCCCCGCAGCAAATTACACTGTTTTTAAGCTGAAAGTCACTTATCCCAGGAGGCACGAGGGATCTAGATGTGACATCAGGCTCAGACACCACCGTCGTCTCTCCTGGCACCAGCTCTCTGGCCGCCTTCCTCCCATCCCTCTCCCACAGGAAGCCAAGGTCAGCATGCACACGCGCCAGCCTGCTGACGCTCTGTCACTAAAACAGTCTCCCAGCACCAGGGGATCAATGGGGAGAGCCTGCCCTGGGCGGGGAGACTCCTCACCAGAGCCCCCGACACCCCCACCCCCAGGCTGCTCCCTGCCCTGGGTGGGGAGACGCATCACCAGAGCCCCCAACACCCCCACCCCCCAGGCCGCTCCCTGCTTGGTGAGGCCCATCTCTGCCCTGCTTCTCCAGGCCTGAACTCACCGTTACTGAAGCCCTTTAAGCGGATGACTTTTATGTGACTAAATGTGGGCTTGTGACTGTCCACATAACATGGCACTCAGACCAACAGGTCAGCTAGCATTTGTTGGAGACTCTTTTAAAGGAGCTTACTAGGGTAGAGATTCCATCCCATTCATCTCCGTAGGGCTTACCTTCCACAATGTGCGCACAATTTATGACTGAAAACAGGGAGCCGAGATCTAAAATGATCTAGCCCGCACAACTGTGAAACGCGTTGAATTATCGGCTCAGGTTCTGTCTTCCTATGAACCCCTTGGGAGCAGAAGCTCCATTCTTTCGGTCCCTGTAACGCTGAGCGCAAGGCACCCACCAGGGACTAAGCACGTGGGTGGATGGATCCCGGGCACTCTGGGAAGTTTTACTGCAGAGATTTTGATGAATCAATACAATTAATTACTGTCAACATCAAGTGCGATCATTTCTAAATTCTTGTCAGACTTAGAAACGTCCTAATTCCCTTCTTTAAAAAACACTAAGCTTTGTAGTTCTCTTGAAGAACATCAGCTTGTCATAGGGTGACATCTTGCACTTAACAATACATGGAATGAAGTATCTGTTTTGCTTTGGTTTGGTTTGGTTTTGAATGGGAGAGAATATACGCAGGAAAAATGGCTGATGAGTTTATGTCAGGTGTTACGATCCTGATGTTTTATCTGTACAATTTCCTTCATAATTTCCTGAAACTAAAAACTAGCACTTTCCCCACCAGTGCAGGCGTTGTTATTACCTCGCAGGACAGAAAGGGAATGAAATATCAGTTCTGGTCTGGTCTGGTTCGGAGACTGTAGAGGTGTACTGATTGGAAGTTTCTAGACAAGATGATTTGCTGGGCATATTGCAGGGGAGTGAAATCAGTGAAGAGGTCAAGGGTGACACTTGACCACACCTTACTGCTGACCAGCTCCCTTGAGCCATCTCTACCAGTGTTCCCCGGAACACAGGCCCTCCTGAAGCCCTGGGACCCACCTACACTCAGCATCCCTTCCCCTTGGCCAAGGCCACTTTTAACTACCGAAAAGGATTGTTTGGGGAAGAGATTGCTCTAGATTTGCTCTTAGGTGAAGAAATACAAGACTCTTCATCAGTTCTTGAGAACCAGAAAAAGCAACATTTTCTTACTTCATTCTACCCTTCTGATTGGTCTTTATCAATCCTGCAGAAATTCCAATACCAGATAAATACAAAGCTTCATAAGTTGTGCTTCCAGCGCATGGGTGTTGCCAAGCCACCCAAAGAACGGTTCTGAAGTTCCCCAGCATGGCAGCCCCAGGGCAGTAACACTGCTGTCTGGACCTGAGTGTCACAGGCACACACATGTACAGGTGGGACACTGTCATTCCTGGGGTAACACTGCTGTCTGGACCTGAGTGTCACAGGCACACACCTGTACAGGTGGGACACTGTCACTCCTGGGGAGGGTGGGGGGAACAGTGGAAGACTGAGTGGAAGCAGAAACGGAGCAAATAACCTGACTGGTCTCATAAGTCTCCATCCATCCAGGCAGAGATCATTTAGAAAGTGTAGGATACACCACACATTAATTAAAACTGGAGGTTAATTTCTGTGGTTGAATATAAAGGGGTATATTTAAGCCTTGAAGCCTACCTGTCGCTTCTGCAAACCTCAGAGCAGAATCAGAAGGCTCTTCATCACCATCCGTGTGAAAATGGTGAAGCAAAATGGCGCAAGGAGAAGCGTTTCTTCCCAGACATTTTGGAAACTCAGACCTGGGAAACTGTCAGGAGTGGACTGGAGTGTCAGTCACATTCCTGGCACGTAGTAGATGATCAAGATGGATTAGTCTATAAATTTTTTAATTCCACAGTGCTAACTGTTGCAACAGCCATTGCAAGACACTTTGGGGGCTCCACACCCCCCATTCAGGAATTCACCAGTCCATCGAGAAAACGGACGCACGCTCCTCTCACGTGTCATGTGTTGTCACAGTGGAGCCACGGGTACCATCAAGACCTGGTTCCTGCTGTAAAGGCATTTCAGGCGCCCAAGGGAAATGTGAATATATCGGAGGGTATGTACCACCAAGTGCTGGGGCAGATGAACACAGGATGGAACGAGGATGGGGCTCATGAGAGGCAGGAGGGGCAGTGGAATGACCTTCAGGTGTCTGTGGGAACGTGGGGAGAGCTGTCATTTCAGGAGAGCAGGCAGGAGGGCGAAGCCTTAAACACAGAGCCTACTTTTCCTGGAAAGTCACTGTGGTATGAGAAGGTCTGGAGAAAGAACTGATCTCTGTTGGATGACGTTGACAACCTTTAAATATGAGCATACACTTCAGACAAATACATGCTCATTCAGGGTTTTCAGTCCAAGAATTCCTAGTGTGCCTGTGTGTACTGTGAGAAAAGAACATGTTTATCTCCTGAAATAACATAAGAAAATTTAAAATCAGGTGACTTACAGGCAACTTGAATTATTCAGGCAGTCACGGTGTAGCATAGCAGAGACATATTTTAATTCTCAGCTACGGATTCTGCTTGTGTAAGAGAGACTGATCCATGTGGAAAGGAGATTGGGAAAGTTCGTTAATCAAAGTGTCTCCCCTTGGAGGTTGCATGCACCTCATCCCTGAGGACAGAAGGAGGGTTGAGGGTTAATCTTAGAAAAAATGTCAACGAGGCCGTGACCAGTACACATAGTAACGCGTGACTGAGAAGTGCGGACATAGTTATGAGACTTCTTGATTTTATGGCAAGAACAAGAGTTTCCTTGCCAGTTGTGCCAATCCTATTTTATAAATGTCTGTCCTTGACAGCTAAGCTCTCTGTGTCTCACTATGATTCAACATTTTCAGCCTAAGCAATGTCACAGAACCACGCTCAGCCTTATAAGCACAACAGTCCAGCTGATGTTTATAAGAGCATCATGATGACAAAGAAGTCCCCAGGGCCACACTCTGCATCGTGACCTTCAGCTGATGGTGATTCCAACTCTATGAAATATCCACCCCCATAAGCAGTAGGAATTCCTTTTCAAGGAACAAAACGTGTTATATCCTGAATGATACTGATAAGATCTGAAGACATTTCAAAAATGAGCTTCTGAAATCCACAGAAGACTCTAGAATCTATAGCTGGTTCCATTCCAACCACAACGCGTGCTTTCTAAGGGCCATGGGGGCTTCTTGGTGTCCTCCCCATTGCTGGATAGCATTCTGGAGTTCTGAGGGATGCCCAATTAACACTTGCCAAACAGCTGAAGGAATGACTTACATCCACGCTCACGGCCAGCACGGTCTAGAAAGCATGTCCTCTACAGAGAGAATGAGTGATGTCCTTAGACCACGCAAAGTGACTGCGGCGTGACCACAATCCTTCAAAAAGCCCCTGAATGAGGAAGAAAAATGCACTGAAGGAACCCATCTGCATGTTGATGCTGTTCAGTCGCTTGGTCGCATCCGAGTCTGAGACCCCGTGGACTGCAACAGGCTGATTACAGAGAGAAAACCAGGAAACAGCACTGGGGAGGAGCGTGCCTAAGGGGCCTGAGGAGGTGACCCAGGAAGTGAGAGTTTCACATCACCGTCCTTTTTCAGGACACTCAGTAAATACAAAACCTGTTTTTTTTTTTTGGATTACTGTTGTTATGAGTAAATAACAACTTACTCATTACTGTTGTTATGAGCAAACAGCAACTGCGTTACTGCCGTTATGAGTAAACCCTTGTCTGGTGGAGCATCACCAAATGGGCAGCACAGCTGAGTCCTCACTCGCAGGCTCTTCAGGAGCTCGGGGCACCAGGGAGGCAGCACTGGGATGACCTCAGGCCCTTAGCCCGTGAGCACTAGACGCTTCATCACACCCACAGCTACCCATTATTCATGAACTTGAGCAAAGAAAAAGTTTGTGATACAGTTTTCAAGAAGCAGGGTGAGATGTTAGCGGCTGTAGGCAGGGACTGTGGGTCTGTCCTGGCTTCCCAAGGCTGCCCTAACCAAGTCCTGCAGAGTTGGGAAGTTCTCCGACGGTTCTGGAGACTAGAAGTCCTAACCCGAGATCTCTGCAGGCCCGGTTCCTTCTGAGGGCTGGCACTGTTCACCTAGTCGTGCACAGTCGCTCAGTCGTGTCCGACTCTGCGACCCTGTGCACTGTAGCCCGCCAGGTTCCTCTGTCCATGGGATTCTCCAGGCAAGAACCCTGCAGTGGGTGGCCATGCCCTCCTCCAGGGGGTCTTCCAGACCCAGGGATTGAACCAGGGTCTCCTGCATTGCAGGCGGATTCTTTACCAGCTGAGCTACCAGGGAAGCCCCTGGAGCTGGAGGGAGTGTCTGTTCCATGCCTCTCACCAGGTTCTGGTGCTGGGCAGCCACCCCTGCATTCCCGGGCTCACAGCCGGGCCAGCCTGTCCCTGTCTCACCCTCACACGGCTCTCTCCCTGCGTGTGTATCTGGGTCTCTCATACGGGCACTAGTCGTTGAAGTTAGGGCCATCCTAATCTCCTCTAGGGCTTCCCTGGTGGCTCAGTGGTAAAGAACCCACCTGCCAATGCAGGAGATGCAGGAGACGTGGGTTTGATCCCTGGGTTGGGAAGATCCCCTGGAGGAGGAAATGGCAGCCCCCTCCAGTATTCTTGCCTGGAGAATTCCCTGGACAGAGGAGTCTGGCGGGCTGCAGTCCATAGGGTCACAGAGTCAGATCCAACTGAGCACGCACGCACAGTTAATGACCTAGTTTAGACTTGATTATACCTGCAATGGCCCCAGTTCCAAGCAAGGCCCCATTCGCAGGCAGTGGGGATGCGGATTTCAGCAGACCTTTAGGAGGACACAGTTCCATACACGGCAGGAGCCAGCCCAGTCCTCAGAGCACCACGGTGAGTGGGGCTAAGGATGGGTCTCACCACACTGCAGCCCCACACTGGCTAGAAGCTTCCTTCACAACCACAGCCCGAGTCTAGAAGAGTCGCCCTGGTGTGTCTGTCTTCCGGAGAAGTGCAAGGCGAGGCCGTCTTTCTTGTGTGCGGGGACGGGTTCTGCATCTCATTTGGTGGTGGTTGCACGAGTGTGCACGTCTGTGACCGTTCGCCACACCTGCGCACGTCTGTGACCGTTCGCCACGCCCGCGCACATCTGACTGTTCGATACGCCCGCGCATGTCTGTGACCGTTTGCCGTGACCGTTTGCCACGCCCACGCACATCTGTGACCGTTTGCCACGCCTGCGCACGTCTGACCGTTCGCCACACGTGTGCATGTCTGTGACCGTCCGCCACGCCTGCGCACGTCTGTGACCATTCGCCACGCCTGCGCACGTCTGACCCTTGGCCACGCCTGCGCATGTCTGACCATTCGCCACATCTGCGCACGTCTCTGACCATTCGCCAAGTGTGTGCACGTCTGTGACCATCCGCGACGCCTGCGCACGTCTGACCCTTCACCACACCTGTGCACGTCTGACCGTTTGCCACGTGTGCGCACGTCTGTGACGGTTCGCAACACCTGCACACGTCTGACCCTTCGCCACGCCTGAGCACGTCTGTGACCGACCGCCACGCCTCACACCTAACATCTGCATTTGTCCTGTGTGTCAGTGGCATCTCAAAGGTGCTTCAGGGTGGTTCTGCACCAAGCCCAGCGCGTGCTTTCTGGCGTGTACATGACAGGGATTCATAAGGACCCTGGTCTAACAGGGAGCTGCATCACTGTCTGACTTACCTGGCATCTTGTGCTAACATACAAGCATTATTTCTCTGAGTTTATTCTGTGCCTACACTCGAGTTAAGAGCTCACCAGTAATGTTCTTTTCCCCATCTATTATTTATATAGTAATTTTATTAACTTCATTTATTCATTATTTTATTCATTCTCTGAGCATCTCTTATGCCCCAGACATTGCAGTAATTGCTGAAGATGCAAAAATGACTCAGACCTGGTCCTCTCTGTGAACCTCACTCTCTAGTCATGAGTCAGATACACAGACGACGGCACGAGCCACTGTGAATGCTGTGTCCAAGGGGCCAGCTGGGCAGCAGAACCGCCAAGAGGGCGCCTCGGTATCAGACAAAACCCCGTCCATCCAACGGCAGCGAGGTGGAGACATTTGAGTGAGGAATGGAGACGGGAAATTTTAACCACAGATGTGAAGCGAAGAGTCGGACACGACTGAGTGACTTCACTTTCACTTTTCACTTTCATGCATTGGAGAAGGAAATGGCAACCCGCTCCAGTGTTCTTGCCTGGAGAATCCCAGGGACAGGGGAGCCTGGTGGGCTGCCATCTATGGGGTCGCACAGAGTCGGACACAACTGACGCGACTTAGCAGCAGCAACTTGATGAGGAGACACACCTGTGTGTATGCAGACACACACAGGCGTGTGCACACACGCACATGTGCATGGTATACACGTGCTGCACGTATGGACATGTGCACGCTCATGCACACGCCTGCGTACTCGCTCTTGCACACGCACACTCACTGGCGTGCCTCTCACTGACCAGGCTGCTCCACGAGGAGCAGGGCCCCTGTATAAGGAGCGGGGTGTGTTCTGAGCTCTGAGCGGCAGAAGCTGCTGGGACCAAAGCAGCTGCTGTGAGCAGAGAGAGTGGGGGAGGCCATGCGCCCTGACCCTCGCTCGATCCACCTGCATGGGAGGGCTGGTCCTCCAGGTGTGGGGTCGTCTGTCCTCTGCGCTGGGGGGCCCCTCCTGAGGCCGGGGCCGAGGCCCGTCTGTTCCTCGACCGTCACCGCCTGTGCTGGGCTCTCCAGTGCTTCCGGGAGTCAGCTCCAGTGCCCCAGGGCCTCTGATTTGCTGCTGAGGCTGGCCACCGCAGTTCAGGCCAGCGAGGGTGGAAAGCGAGGTGCAGGTGCATTTCCTTGCCCAAAGTCCCCTGGTCTGCCCGATGCCAGAGCCCCTAGTCAGCCCAAGCCCAGACCTCACTGCTCCTCTGGGCTCTCACATGGAGCCGTATCTGGAAGGCAGCGTCCTCCTGTTTATACCCCTCCTCGTAGGCTCACAGCAGTTCTAGAGGACGCAGGAAAACCGTGGTCCCCTCAGTCAGCAGGGCCGGGTTCCCTCACGCCTGCCCCTCACCACCTACACCCTCACCTGGACCCAGGCTCCCAGGAGCGAGGGGCAGCTGCCCTCAGACCCGCAGGCGGGGCGTGAAGTCCCTGTGGAAGCTACGTGCTTCCACACACATCACCCCAGAGAGTCCTTGTACCAACCTCCATCCCGGGAGCTCTGCCCTCTCTCCAGTGAGGAGCAGGCAGCCCTGCCCAGTGAGGGCCCATGAGTCCCGGGGAGACCCAGGGGAGCACCTGCCCTGCCTCCTGCCTCTGAGTCCAGCCCTGCACAGCTGGGCTCCTGGGGCGACACTGGACGCCTCGGCCATTTGGGCCTCGTACCCCACAATGTGCTGTCCACAGGGCAGTCAGGGCCACCAGAGACCGTGGGTGCTGGGGCCCGGGCGGGGAAGGGGAGAGCCGGGCCTGCCTGCAGCCACAGCGATGGCCCTGGGTCTGACAGCCATGGTCAGGGCCCTCTGCCCCTTCTCCAGCCTCGAAGGTCGGGTCGGTCTGGGTCCAGGGAAAGTCCGCACGTCTGGGGGAGGGGCTGAAACTCAGCAGAGACAAGCCCTGTCCGGGGGGGCCTTGCAGCTTCTACAGGGAGCCCAATGACACAGGAAACCCAGCTCCCATCCCGGGCTCAGCCGGGCCCCAGGGCCAGGTGGTCGTGGGCTGGACACAGGCACCACTGTCCTTCCTGCCGGGTGGGACCCTACACGCAAGTTCTGAGCTCTACAACCCAACCAGAAGCGTGCCTGAGAAAACTGGCCGCTGTTCAATTTACGTTGAACGGTCAGTGTCTTTCTAACACAGAAATAAGCACGTTTAGAGGAACCCGGCATCTAGGGATGACTAACTTAGTAACGAGTACCTAGTTCCTAGACCAGCGTCTGGGAATGAGTAGCTTAGTGAGTACCTAGTTCCTAGACCAGCGTCCAGGAACCAGGAACTTCAAGTTGGGGAATGAGAAGCTGTGTGTGGTTTCCATTCTGTAGGAAAGGACTCTGGATTTAATTCAAAGTGCAGAAGAAATGCAGGCACTGCCGTGCAGCTTCCTCCACACTCTCTGTGAGTAATAATGTAGCCCCTCCTTGCCGACCTCTGAGTCCACCAGCGAGGACTCGGCTGCGGTCAGCACCGCCAGGCAGCTTCAGGCCTGAGGGGCGCGATGTTGCAGGACGGACTGAGGAAGACGCACTGAACCCCCTGAGCTGGGCGGGGCCGGGGAGGCTGGCTGTCCACCAGAGGCCCCACCAGGACCCCTTTCTCCTGTTCTCAGCGCATCACAGTCCATGAAGCAAAGTGCAAAGTTGCCTTGCAGTGAAAAAGTGCCCGGGAGCTGAGTGAGAACTGCGCACGTAGGAGCTGCCCCTGCAGCGGAAGGGGAGCCTCTGCTCCGGACGCGGACCCCAGGGGCCCGAGACAGGCCTCCCGCCCGCTTCTCCCTCCCCGCGCTCGCCTCTGGCCCGGTGTTAAAACCCACAGGTCCCAGCAGGGCAGCTGACGGCCCCTGGGGGAGCCAGAGCGCAGGGGGCCTCGAGGGTCACAACCGCCCTCCCTGAGTCCCCCCAGACCATCCTGCACCCGGGGTGTCTGTTTACAGCCGGGGAGCATCCCCCTGAAAAGTCCTGGGAACTCGCCCTTCCGGAAGGTCAGGACCCACCTCGCTGCCCCCAAAGGGGAAGCCAAGGAGGAAAGGCCGCCAGAGAAGGACCATGGCTCTGCAGGGTGGGGCTTCCAGGGGCCTTGAGGAGTCTCAGGAGACCCTGAGGGCTGTCTCAGCGCTGAGGAAAGGAGCAGGATGGTGAGATGGGGAGAGAGAGCCGCCAGGAACTCCCTGAAGGCCCGTGACGTGTGGCCTCCTGGCTCCCACGTGACCCTTGCCCCAAACTTCCCCCCAACACGGGGTTCAAGGAGCCACAGATCCATTCAGGCTGCAAGCTCACCCAAGAGACGAGACCTGCGCCCAGGTGTTGGGCACCAAGGGCCCTTCCCTCCGTCCGAGGCCCCCAGACTCGAGCCCGTCAGCCGCTGGCCCTGGGGCGGCCCTGCCCTTCCACAGCGGACTCTGTCCCTCTGTCCCTCCCATTGTGCCTTGGCGGTGGAGGCTTACTTATTTTTACGGCTGCCACGCAGTCTGAGAAAACCCCTCAAGAGCTGCCTGGTCCTTCTGGGAAAACAGGCTCTGCAGAGCGTCCCGGGGGACACTGGCCACCAGACGGGCCGGCCAGGCTCAGTGGCCGCATCAGGCTCCCGTGGCGTTGAGAGGTCCCCGCGCTCAGTGAGGCAGGAGGAGGCGGGAAAGGCCGAGACCAGGGAGCAGCCACTGGGCTGCAGACCAAGGCCCGGACTCGCCCTGGCAGACGCTGGGGGCAGGAGCAGGTGAAGGTTCCAGAGCCAGAGGAGGAGGCTTCTGAAGCCAGGACACAGGCGCCCACACCAGGGTCCCCTTTGCCAAGGAGAGCCTCTGCTGGTTGCTCTGAGTCCTGTGAGCCTCCCTCCAGCTCGGCGCCCTGATCACGGGTGAGGCCAGGACTCTGCGCAGCTAACCTGTGGCCAAGTGGGGGCCCAGGGCTCAGATGCCCCAGGCTTCCCCCAGCCCTGCTGGGAGGGCGGGTCTGCAGTCAGCCCTTCCTGCCTGTGATGTCCACGCTCTGTCCTTCCTGAGGTGGAGACAGAAAGGCTGAGTGGCACACAGAGGTGAAAGAAAGGGGTCTTTCCCCAACCCACAGGCCCTCTGGGTGGGGAGGGAGGAGGGGGAGGGAAGGGGGAGGGGAGGAAGGGGAGAGGGAGGGGAGGGGAGGTGGGGAAGGGCGGGGGAGGGGAGCAGGGGGTGGAGGGGAAGGGAGGAGGGGGAGGGGAGGTGGGAGGCAGGGGTGGAAGGCAGCGACTCTGCCCCAGGGCTGGCTTCAGCTTCGGCAAGAGCTGAAACCCGCGCCCGCCCAGCCGAGTTTGTTAGACGGCTCAGAGCAGCCAGAGAATGTGGAGGAGAGAGCCCCCGGCTTGGGCTCCTGCAAATCGCGGTGAGCACTGAGGGCAGGGTGTCTCCAGCTGACCTGCCGGGTGCCACCCCTGGGACTCCAGCCGTGGACCGGGGTGCGGTCCAGAAGTCCCAGCACACAGTCGCTCCAGACAGACCCCAGCAAACCGCTCACCCGCGCAGGCCCACCCACCGCACCCTCCTCTCCACGACCGCTGGAAGCCGCAGGAGCAGCTGACTCAGGCTCCTGTGTGAGCTCAGCGCCTGTCTGAGGCTCTGACTTCACCCGCCAGAGGATGGGAGGACCGGGGCGGGCTGAGCGGGGTCCCTCCCCTGCCCCAGGGCAGACGGATCAGGGCTCCTCTGATCGGGTGTGGACCTGCAGCTTCTGCATCCCCCTGGGACCTGAGGCTGCTATCACTGCCCTGGCTCAGACCTCCAGGCCTGTCGCTGCTGCTAGGGATGCAGACCACTGAGTCAGAAGCTCGGGGGGTGGGTGGGATCTGCCCCAGGGGTTGTGACGGGCCCTCCAGATAGAGAATCCCTGAGGGATGGTCCTCGGAGAGAGGCGGTCCTGCCAGGGGCCGGAAGGGTGGGCAGGGGCCCAGGTGGCCAAGCTCTGTTCTGGGCACTGGGATGCCGTTTCTGCCAGAAACGTCTCCCTGTGGAATCCTGCGCTAGAACCGAAGAGAACGCTTTTTAATTGCACTGACTTCCACCCGTTTTTGGGCCATGGGTTTTTTTTCATTTGCGATCCCGCTCTGCACTGGGGCAGATGGGAGCACTCTGTTCTGAATGCAGAGGGTGAGGTGCCCGGGCCGGGCCAGGCCTCCTGAAGGCCCCCGTGGTCTCCTGCTGGACCCCTAGGGCCCCGTGCACAGCTCTCCAAGCACCACATGATCACAGTCCCGCCTCAACTGGACTGTAGAATCGTTCTTTATTGCAAAACTAACTCTTGGTATTTTAAGCATGTGGAGGGTCAAATGATCATCCTTCCACCCACTCCTGTTTTTAAAAGACACATCTGCTATTGATCTACGCAGTCAGCATACATTTTAGGCAAAAACTCCAACAGAAATGGGGACTCACCGCCGGTCAGGCTGTGCCTTTCTATCTTTAAATCAGGTTCTAATTGTGTGACCTTGAGGAACTTACTTGCCCTTACTGAATCTTATTTATTTATCTGCAAAATAAAGTAGCAACAATACTGACCTCATGGGGTTACTGAGAGGATTAAATGAGATACTCAAAGTTCTCACTGTCTTATTGGGCGCATGATGAAATGTTAGTAAAGTTAGGTGTTACTATGACTGGAGGAAGTTGGTGTTCTTAGCTGGTGTTTCTGAGATGTTCTCGTTGCTGAACAGTGTCCTTGGAGTCCCTGGAATGGCCAGTGGGGTCCTCCCATCTGCACAGAGACGACACGGCCTTCAGCTAAGACCTCCTCCCTGTCTGGCCACCAGACATAGGCCCACCCTGTCTCCCTGCTGCCTCCCTGTCCCTCTCTCTAGCTCCTCTGGCCTCCCCGCTGGGCAGGTGCCTCCCCAGGGTCCCTGCTGTCCCTGCCCGCACCTGCCCCCTCCAAGCCCTCTCTCCACACCAGCTCTCATCCTCCTGACAGACGGGAAACCCTCCAACCCCACGCTCACTCCTGATGCCTTCCTGCCTTATTCTCCACACCTCACCTCCTCAAGAGATGTGACCTCTTGCAGCTTCTTCATGTCCCTCGCCCCTTAATTCTTCATAATCAGTCCTCCAGGGGCCCTCCAGAACGAGGCTCCCTCCCAGTCAAACTGAAAGAAAAGCTTTCAGTTCTCACTTTCCTGAATCTTTTCACAACAGGAAAAGGTTGATGACTCCCTTGTTTACTAAAGAAGTCTCTGCCCCAGCTTCCTTGACACCAAATGCCAGGTTTCACCTTGCCCAACGTGTCTCTGGTCTGGTCTGGAGGCCGTAACAAAACACCGCAGGTGAGGCAGCTTCAGCAACAGCAGCGGACTCTCTCACGGTCCTGGAGGCCGGGAGTCTGAGACCGAGGTGAACGCACAGTGGGTTTCTCCCGAGCCTTCTCGTAGGCTTGCAAGCAGGCTGCGTCCTCACAGTCATTCCTGTGCATTCTGTCTTTCCGTGTGCTCCAGCTTCCTGTTCTCACAAGACACCAGCCCTGTTTGATTAGAGCGTCTCTGACAGCTTCATTGTAACTAATCACCTCCTGAAGGGCCCAGCCTCAGAAGCAGTCACATCCCGATGTTCTGGGTGTCGGGCTTCCACACGGGAACGCGGGGCACACTGCAGCCTGTAACACGAAGTATTCCTGACGAGCCTCTGCCCCCCTCTGCTGACCCCCAGGGTCCTGCCTGCCCCCTCTGCTGACCCCCAGGGTCCTGCCTGGGACTGGAGCCCCGGGCGGTCCCGCCCCCTCCTGGCTGTCATCCGTGGACATTCAATCACCCGCCGGACGCAGGCGTGGGTCTCACACAGGCCCCTTCAAGTCAGCACTGTCGACACCCAGAACATGACTGTCCTCGGCAGCTGGTGCCTGTTTATGTTCTGTGTTGCACGTCTCAGTGGACTCATTCAGGTATTAAACCACCACCATCTGTCCTTCCACAACTACTCCTTGAGCACTGCGTTCGCACTCTGAAGACATACACTAGAATGAGAATGTCAGGTATTTCCCAAAACAATGGAACATTTCATCT
Source organism: Bos indicus (assembly GCF_029378745.1). NCBI lineage: Eukaryota > Metazoa > Chordata > Mammalia > Artiodactyla > Bovidae > Bos > Bos indicus. The sequence continues at coordinate 111,464,626 of NC_091767.1, read as the reverse complement.
GCCAGGAGTGCTGGGAAGGAGACTCAGAGGCAGGAGAGCACACTCCACGGAGGCTTGGCCAGTCCACAGGGGAGAAGGGTTCTGAGCATGAGTTCAGCTCATCAGCTCAGTGTAGTTTAATTACACAGGGTCAGTCCTGGAGAAGGAAATGGCAACCCATTCCAGGATTCTTGCCTGGAGAATCCCATGGACAGAGGAGCCTGGTGGGCTACAGTCCATGGGGTCGCAAAGAGTCGGACACGACTGAGCAACTTCACTTACTTACTTAGTGTTGGAGAAGACTCTTTAGAGTCCCTTGGACAGCAAGGAGATCCAACCAGTCCATCCTAAAGATCAGTCCTGGGTGTTCATTGGAAGGACTGATGCTGAAGCTGAAACTCCAATACTTTGACCACATGATGCAAAGAGCTGACTCATTTGAAAAGACCCTGATGCTGGGAAAGATTGAGGGCAGGAGGAGAAGGGGACGACAGAGGATGAGGTGGCTGGATGGCATCACCGACTCAATGGACATGGGTTTGGGTGGACTCCGGGAGTTGGTGATGGACAGGGAGGCCTGGCGTGCTGCAGTTCATGCAGTCGCAGAGTCGGACACGACTGAGGGACTGAACTGAACTGAAGCTTGAGGAAGTGCACTTGAGGGAGGCGAGGAGGAGAAAAGTGGACCCCGAGTGGAGAGGACAGAGCCCCCCGAGGGGAGAGCGAGGACGAGAGCAGGACTGGCTGCTTGAGAAGCAGGAGGGAGGCCGTGGGGTCAGGAGGAGGCCAGAGCACACCGGCATCGGGAGACACACTGAGGATAATTTTTTTGTTTTTTTGCAAAAAGTAACAGGAACTCATTGAGGGCCTTACATAGCAAGGTGACTTTACAAATCTGATATGTCAGATGATAATGACTCTGACTACGAATGAGGGATGGGTTCAGGGGGTCAGAGATGCGTGTAAACCATGACGCCATTGCAGTGGTCCTGGCCAGCAGGCAGGCCAGCCGTGCGGGGCTTCATCTAGAGCAGTACTGGTGAGGAGAGTGCAGAGACGGTGTAAGTGTGGGAGACACACCAGGAAACAAAGCCACACCCCGTGGTGACAGACAGAACCTGAGAGATAAGGAAAAGAAAGACGTCAGCGTGATTCTTTGGCTTCTGGCTGGACCCGCTGCTTGGAGAGTGACCCTGCAGAGAGCAGAGAAGTCTGGGCAGACTAGAGCCGTCGGGGCAGCCGAAACTTGGCTTGAGGATCAGCTCTGGGGGAGAGCTCAGCCTGTGGGGGCTCGTGGCACAGGAGTGGCTTTGGAAGAGAGGACAGAGCCGGTCCTGGGAGAGCGCGCAGAGCCGGGGCGAGGACGCAGGCGCTCCGCGGTCTACGGGGAGGCTGGCACCGAGGGTGCCTGGAAGGCCCGGCCGTGGGGCATGTGCGGAGCGGCCCGGGCCATCATCCTTGCTGAGCTGGAGAGCTGTCCCTGAACCCAGCAGCCTGAGGCCACCTCTGTCTGGGCCACAGTAGCGACCGATCGTGATGGAGGCAGCAAACAGGCTGGGACACAGGGCGGGAGAAGGGCCTGCATCAGGCTTTCAAGAACCGTACCTGGAAGGCGGCTGCGGATGGAGCGGAAGCTGGAAGTGGGTGTAGTGAAGGGTAAAACAGACACATCTGGACTCCGTCTTAGGACTCGGAACGTTAGTACACGCATGGTCACCTTCCCAGTGAACTCTGAACTTTGTGCCCAGTGTCTATAGAGATGGCATACCAATGGAAAACCAGACCCCCGGATAAAAGAGCCTCAGGACTTGGACTCTCCGTCGCCTGAAAGAATATGCGAATTATCTATGTAACAGAACAAAGTCGTAAATTCCATTATGTTTATCGGGATATGACCATAGGTCTATTGATAAATGTCCACTGTTTAACTCTCTAGGCTTATGATACATGAATCATGGGTTAACTTTGATCTGTCTCTCTTTTACCTTGTCCAGACTAGTTTCAGAGAATTTGGGGAGGTGGGTTTGACCATGTACACTTAGGGTGTATAAGGTTTTCTCAAAAACTGGTCAGGGTCCTTGGCTAAGAGGAGACTCTGCCTTGGGCCCACTGGTGTAATAAACTGCGCTCCACTATCTGCATTGTCCTTCTGAGTGAGTTTGTCTCCCGGAACGCGTGGCTACGACAGTGGGGCCAAGGCTGGGCCAGTCACCTGTTTTTAAGACGGAGGGGATGGGAGAACTGCCCTCCACGTGCCCCACTGAAGCGCTAAAGACCCGTTACTTCTCCTGCAGGCGGTGTTGGTGACTGACAGTCTGAACCTGAGTTCCTCTTAGACTCTACCTTTTTTTTTTTTTTTTTTAATAATGTTAGTTACTTGTTTTTGCCGCTGGGTCTCCTTCGCTGAGTGGGCTTTTCTCTAGTTGTCGCAAGCGTGGCGGCTCCTCTGGTTGCCGTGTGCAGCTGCTCAATGGGATGGTCCTCTTGTTGCAGAACACAGGCTCGACAGCTGTGGCTCACCGGCTTAGCTGCTCCAAGGCGTGTGGGATCCTCCCGGATGAGAGATCAAACCTGCGTGTCCTGCATTGGCAGGCGGATTCTTGACCACTGAGCCACCAGGGAGACCCTAAGGCTCTGCGTTTGGTTGAAAAGCGGTGTCATGTCCACACTGAGCTCCCTTTATGGGGCGTCGTCCTCAGCACTGCCGTCAGCTGGACAGTGAAGACCGAGTTTGCATCCCTCCTTGAGGAAGCATGGAACGGTCATGCCAGCTCCAGGGTCTCCCAGGAGGGGCTGGGGGTGCCAGGGCAGCCACAGGGCAGCCTGGTTCCTTCCCTCAGGTGTCGGTCCCGAGACGGCTCATCACAAACCCCATTCCCCATGAGGCCCCCTCCTCCGCCAGGCCCGCTCTGCTCCTCTGACCGCCTGGGTCCCTGCACAGCAGGCACAGCTCCAGGGAGCCCACCCAGGCCAGGGCAGTGGCCAGTGGCCTCCCCCACGGTCCCGCAGCCGTGGCGTGTCCCTGTCACGGCGGCCGCCCTCACTAGTCACACAGAGCTCCGTTTGCAGCCACGCGCGGCAGTGACTCCTTAAAACAGGCTGTCGCTAAAGTACCTGCCATCCCGGGGCATACACGGGCTTTCCCACGCTCTCAGTGACGTCATAAATCAAGTGCGCCCCGCAGCCACACTGCGTTCCCCATCCTGACGTTTATTTTGTGGGTTAAAATAAATGGACTTATTTTAATGTATGATTAAAGCAGTTTTAATCCATGACGGCTGGGAAAAAAACAAAACTGTGCAAATAGTTTTTTTGAATGTGCCAACATGAAATAAAGAAAGATTATTAACCTGCATGATAAAATTCAAGCTTTACAAGTTAAAATGCCTTCAAGTAAATGATCTAAGAGTAAAACACAGAGTGATGAATATGCAGCTAGGAACAGTAAAATTGCTTTAATAATGTGAAGAGCATCATAAACATTGCTCAAGCTGGGAGTATTGGCCAACAATTGCAGTATTCATGCTCACTGAGTAAAGCCACAGACACGGGAGTTTTATATTGTTGGAAATCGGAAGGAAAGGAAAAGTCACTGCCAACGTTAGGGTGGTTTATCACAACCACTAGCTCCAGGAAGTCACATCCTTGTGGAACAGAGTCTGCGTATATTGTTATTGTTGTTTGACATTGTTTATCAACTACAAAGTGAATTCTGGAAACACGGGTCCTTCTTATATTTTTCATGCTGTACCTCCAGTACTCACCGTAGAGTCAGTTCAGTTCAGTTCAGTCACTCAGTCATGTCCGACTCTGCGACCCTATGGACTGCAGCACGCCAGGCCTCCCTGACCATCACCAACTCCCGGAGTTTACTCAAACTCATGTCCACTGAGTCAGTGATGCCATCCAACCATCTCATCCTCTGTTGTCCACTTCTCCTCCTGCCTTCATTCTTTCCCAGCATCAGGGTCTTTTCAAATGACTCATTTCTTCCCATCAAACTCCAAAGGATTCGAGTTTCAGCTTCAACATCAGTCCTTCCAATGAATATTCAGGACTGATTTGCTTAAGGACGGACTGGTTGAATCTCCTTGCAGTCCAAGTGACTCTCAAGAGTCTTCTCCAACACCACAGTTCAAAAGCATCAATTCTTCAGCACTCAGCTTTCTTTATGATCCAGCTCTCACATTTATACATGGCTACTGGAAAAATCATAGCCTTGACTAGATGGACGTTTGTTTGCAAAGTAATGTCTCTGCTTTTGAATATGCTATTTAGGTTGGTCATAACTTTCCTTCCAAGGAGTAAGCATCTTTTTATTTCATGGCTGCAGTCACTATCTGCTGTTATTTTGGAGCCCCCAAAAATAAAGTCAGCCACTGTTTCCCCATCTATTTGCCATGAAGTGATGGGACCAGATGCCATTATCCTTGTTTTCTGAATGTTGAACTTTAAGCCAACTTTTTTCACTCTCCTCTTTCACTTTCATCAAGAGACTCTTTGGTTCTTCTTCGCTTTCTGCCATAAGGGTGGTGTCATCTGCATATCTGAGGTTACTGATATTTCTCCCGGCAATCTTGATTCCAGCTTGTGCTTCTTCCAGCCCAGCGTTTCTCATGATGTACTCTGCATATAAGTTAAATAAGCAGGGTGACAATATACAGCCTTGACGTACTCCTTTTCCTATTTGGAACCAGTCTGTTGTTCCATGTCCAGTTCTAACTGTTGCTTCCTGACCTGCACACAGGTTTCTCAAGAGGCAGGTCAGGAGGTCTGGTATTCCCATCTCTTTCAGAATTTTCCAGTTTACTGTGATCCACACAGTCAAAGGCTTAGTCAATAAAGCAGAAATAGGTGTTTTTCTGGAACTCTCTTGCTTTTTCGATGATCCAGTGAATGTTGGCAATTTGATCTCTGGTTCCTCTGCCTTTTCTAAAACCAGCTTGAACATCTGGAAGTTCACGGTTCACGTATTGCTGAAGCTGGCTTGGAGAATTTTGAGCATTACTTTACTAGAGTGTGAGATGAGTGCAATTGTGCAGTAGTTTGAGCATTCTTTGGCATTGCCTTTCTTTGGGATTGGAATGAAAACTGACCTTTTCCAGTCCTGTGGTCAGTGAGTTTTCCAAATTTGCTGGCATATTGAATACAGCACTTTCACAGCATTATCTTTCCGATTTGAAAGAGCTCAACTGGAATTCCATCACCTCCACTAGCTTTGTTCGTAGTGATGCTTTCTAAGGCCCACTTGACTTCACATTCCAGGATGTCTGGCTCTAGGTGAGTGACCACAGCATCGTGATGATCTGGGTCGTGAAGATCTTTTTTGTACAGTTCTTCTGTGTATTCTTGCCACCTCTTCTTAATATCTTCTGCTTCTGTTAGGTCCATACCATTTCTGTCCTTTATCGAGCCCATCTTTGCATGAAATATTCCCTTGGTATCTCTAATTATCTTGAAGAGATCTCTAGTCTTTCCCATTCTATTGTTTTCCTCTATTTCTTTGCACTGATCACTGAGGAAGGCTTTCTTATCTCTCCTTGCTATTCTTTGGAACTCTGCATTCAAATGGGTATATCTTTCCTTTTCTCCTTTGCTTTTCACTTCTCTTCTTTTCACAGCTATTTATAAGGCCTCCTCAGACAGCCATTTTGCTTTTGTGCATTTATTTTTCTTGGGGATGGTCTTGATCCCTGTCTCCTGTACAATGTCACGAACCTCCATCCATAGTTCATCAGTCGCTTTAGTCGTGTCCAACTATCTGTGACCATATGAACTGTAGTCCACCAGGCTCCTCTGTCCATGGGATTCTCCAGGCAAGAACTGGAGTGGGTTGCCATGCCCTCTTCTGAGGGATTTCACAGCCCAGAAGTTGAACCTGAGTCTCCTGCATCTTCTGTATTGCAGATGGATTCTTTACCACTGAGCCACTGGAGAAGCCCCCAGTAACAGGCACACACATTCAAATTAATTATGATTATTTTAGGGATTGTTATTGACAACAAACTTCTATAAATACAGGCAGCATATGATCACCTTAATGTGCTAAATACCTTAACTAAGGCAGCCTATGGAATCCTCCAGGCCAGAATACTGGAGTTGGTAGCCTTTCCCTTCTCCAGGGGATCTTCCTGACCCAGGAATTGAACCAGGGTCTCCTGCATTGCAGGCAGATTCTTTACCAACTGAGCTATCAGGGAAGCCCTACTAAGGCAGAGTCTCACCTAGCATGGTATCTCATCAAAAAGTAACCCAGTTGCCAACATTTTTGAATTATTTCCCCACTCATTCATTCAACCAGACATTTTATATGCTTATAATGAGTTTGACATTAGAATAAAGTCTGCTCATGTAAAAATCTGACTTCTACTAAGAGGTCATCTTATGCATCAGTTCCACAATTCAGTTATTTCCTTTGGTCATCTTTGATTTCTGTTTTTATTTTAGGGTATGGCTACCAACCTTCAGACAAGGATAGTGTGGCCTGTTGGCGTCATTTCCCCTCTGTGGTAGTATTGTGAAGCTCATTGTTACTAATACTCTTCTTTTTGCCCGTCCTCCATCCAGAAATTCTTATTGTAAACGTTTTGCAAGATGTATTAGGTAGATGGACATACCGTCATAACTATGAGAGGATATCATCTCCCCACACTAGTGGTGAAAGCTGGGGCTTGAATGCATAAGGATTCATTGAAGGACACAGATCAACAAGTGGAGAATTTGATCTGCAAGTCCGATGCAGTCTGGGGATGTAGGTTTTATTTTATTTACCATTGGCCAGGTGCATAAGACTCATTGGAAAGTTGATGATAAATTGTTGGTCTAAATAAAAAGATATAAACTACAAGTGCTATAGGAAAAAAAAAAAAAAAGGCTTACAGGGCGGAGCAGGAGGAAGGAGCAGGAGGAAGCGACAGGAGAGCGTTCCTGCACGTGGACCAGTTGCTCAGTCAGTGCTTTAAGACTTTGTTAAATGTAGGCTTACAGGGCGGAGCAGGAGGAAGGAGCAGGAGGAAACGACAGGAGAGCGTTCCTGCATGTGGACCAGTTCCTCAGTCAGTGCTTTAAGACTTTGTTAAATGTAGGCTTACAGGGTGGAGCAGGAGGAAGGAGCAGGAGGAAACGACAGGAGAGCGTTCCTGCATGTGGACCAGTTCCTCAGTCAGTGCTTTAAGACTTTGTTAAATGTAGCTTCCAGAGCACGGGGTTATAAGTAATACATAGAAACTTCTGTAATAATTCCGCTCAATGATCCTGTCTTTAATAGCAAAAAAGCACTTCTAGACAAAGAAAGGCAAAAGGCATTCTATTCAGGACAAAACCTGGGGTCGCTGAGCACCTGTGAACCAAGGGGTCGCTGCTGAAGGGAAGCTGTTCTGAAGAGATGTGGAAATGAGCCTGGGCGTGGTCAGAGGCCAGAGCCCGAAGTGCTGCATTGTCTTTACTGCCTGCCTCTCCGAGCCTGAGTCTGACACAGGTCCTCCCACAGGTCTGTCCCATCTCCCCCGCGTTTCCTTTGTTCTTTGAGACACGCTTGCCTTTGTCCTCCGGTCACAACCGTCCTTGTTTCCCAGATCCTGTTTAGAATAGCCTCAGAGACGCAAGGAGCAGCTGCTTGTATCAGACAGAAGATCCCGTCCGCTCCTGCCATCACCCACGGGAGTCAGGCCTTCTTGAGGACCCTGGCCTCTCACGCGTCACCAGGCAGCAGGGGACATGGGCTCTGCAATCAAGAGCAGGTGCTCAGGTGGTTCAGCCCCTGCTGGATGCCCCGCCTGACACCGCACAATCCCAGCTCCATCGTCGCTAGAGGAGGAAGGTGATGTCCACCCACAGAGGTTGTTGTGGCCATGGCGCAGAATCACAGGGACCAAGTTGCCTTACAAATTCTAGAAAATTATTTTAAAGATGCATAGCTGTTACTGTGCTTTGCAGCAGTCTAACTATAGCGTCTTCGGGAGGTCACTGAGAGAACAAAGCATAAACAAATGCAGTTCGTTTCAAAGCTGCACAGCCCAGCAATCTAATGTCTTGTTCCAGTCGATTCAAACTGAACTACCTGGTATCCCCTCCCGGGTGAGCCCCAGGCCCGTCTGGCGGTCCGAGGGGCTGCGTCCTCGCCCAACCGGCTAATCAGCAACGGCCTTCAGCACCACGGCCAGATCCCCGCCTCTGAGCCTTGCTCCCAACCTCCTCCTGTGACGGGTCCCCCCTCACCCGTCAGACCAGCTTGGGACTTACACTTGTTTGCACCCCTGACCTGGAGCTCTGCCTCTCACCCCAAGACATCGTCTTCCTTACCCTGCTTCTGCCTGTCAGCTCTTGGTCCTTAAAAGTCAACATTATGCAGACGCATTAACTGATCATATTTTAAATAGCTTTCATCTGAGCCAAACAGGGACCCAAATGGGACATCCCCACAATGGCAGGTGATTCTCTCACACTGTCCTTCCCGCTGCAGGGAGAAGACCGTGCGGTTCTGTAGCCCTTCGCCCCGGCCTTGACTGCCTGCGACTTGCTCCCCACGTCCATCTTAAAGCCGCTGCTTCTCCAAAAGCAGCCCCCTCTGGGCCCATCACGACCTTCCCTGCATTTCTGTCCTGAATTCCACACCTACGGCCATGTGTTTGTTTAAAAATAGTCACTGTGGGTTATTTTCAAATATCTTTTGATGCTCATTTCTAACACAATTCCACAGCGATAAGAGAACAGACACTGTATGATCTCAATACCTTTGGACTATGAAATTTTTGCACCTTGTTTTATATCCCTGGATATGTTCCAGTGTCTCTGGGTTCATAGTTTATGGGAACTTGAATAGAATTTGTATCCTGCTGTTGTGTGAAAATTGTATAAATCTTAATTATGTTGAATTGGTTCATAGCATTTTTCAGGTCTACTCGATCCTTCTACTTTTCTGTCTATCCATTCTATTAATTTTTGAGAGTTTGATATTGAAACTCCAACTAAAAATCTTAATTTATCTACTTAAGAAAAGAATTGTAATACACTGTGGAACTGGATGTAACCTTGTTCTGTATTTTCCAAGTCTCCTGTGAATGTGTTATCATACTTCTGCAATTTAACAAAATGTTGACCAGAAAAAAAAGTAGTCATGGCTATTAATGACAAGATCTTGTTTTCTACAGAGAAGGCTGCCCAGGGAGGTGCCAGCATGGCAGAGGTCCTGGAGCCTTGGTGTCACGGGCAGGGACACAGCTCGGAGGAGAGCCTTGCCTGGGAGGCAGGTCCAAAGCAGAACCAGGCTCTCCCCGATCTTGTCTCTGTTTCCTCATCAGCAAAGTGAAGGCACTGTGCTGAATTATTTCTTGTGACCCTTAGTGCTGACCTCACCATCGGACTCTGGAAGAGCACCCTTGCTAAGCGATCTTCTGAGACCAGGAAATCGCAGTTCTATTCTTCTCATGGTGTTGACAACACATTAAGACAAGAACAGTGTTTTATGTTGATCTGTGATTCTTTTCCCCTCGTGTCTCTTGATCTTAGTCATTATTATCCCCACTCTCTAGATAAGGAAGGGGCTTCCCGGATGCTACACTGGGAAGGATCCACCTACCAATGCAAGAGACAGAAGAGACATGGGTTTGATCCCTGGGTAAAGAAGATCCCCTGGAGAAGGAAATGGCAACCCATTCCATATTCTTGCCTGGAGAATCCCACGGACAGAGGAGCCTGGTGGGAGTTGGACATGACTTAGCGACTAAAACAACGGCAACGGATGAGACACAGAGAAGCTGGCTGGCTCCCAGGGTGTCCGTGGGGACCTGGGTGTGAACCCAGGTCCAGTGCGTGCAGCTCACTCTGGAAGCCACTTTCCGAAGCACGTTTACACACTTGAGGTACTCACCCTCCCCCGGGGCCTGGAGTGGACTAGGGCCCTGGAGGAGAGTCCTGAGAAGAAGCCCAGCACAGAGAGGCCAGGAGTGGCAGTGGGTCAGGCCTGCAGGGATGGGGGCGGGTGGCGGGAGGGTCGGCAGGCAGCCTGGCCCAAGGCCACTCTGGTCCCTGCCCCGCCACCGGCAGCCTCGTGCGATGGGGAGCCGCTGGCGTCGGAGTGGAGAAGCGCTTGACTGTCTGGATTGCTCAGAGACTGTAATTGAATCACTCACTCTCCTTGCTTGCTGCTCCAAAGGCTTCTGGGGTGGTGGCCTCTTCACCCAGCCTGCCACGTGTTGGGGGCCCCATGCTCAGTGCTTGGAGAGGGCAGAGGTGGGCTCACCCTTCCTCCCAGACCACCCCCAAGGACTGACACCGCCCCCCCAGGACTGACACCACCCTCCAGGACTGACACCGTCCTCCAAGGGCTGATGCTCCCCCAGGACTGACACCACCCTCAAGCACTGACACCATCCTCCAAGGGCTGATGCTCCCCTAGGACTGACACCATCCCCCCAAGACTGACACCACCATCCAGGACTGACACCACCATCCAGGACTGACACCGTCCTCCAACAGCTGATGCTCCCCCAGGACTGACACTGTCCCCCCAAGACTGACACCACCATCCAGGACTGACACTGTCCTCCAAGGGCTGATGCTCCCCCAGGACTGATGCCGCCCTCCCAGGACTGACACTGCCCCCCCAGGACTGACACCGCCCTCCAGGACTGATGCCGTCCCCCAGGGGCTGATGTTCCCCTAGGACTGACACCGCCCCCCAGGACTGACACTGTCCCCAGGACTGACACTGCCTCCCAAGGGCTGATGCTCCCCCAGGACTGACGCTGCCCTCCCAGGACTGACACTGCCCCCCAGGGCTGACGCCACCCCCCAGGACTGATGCCGCCCCCCAAGGGCTGATGCTCCCCCAGGATTGACACTACCCTCCCCAGGACTGACACCGTCCTCCAACAGCTGATGCTCCCCCAGGACTGACACTGCCCCCCAGGACTGACACTGTCCCCAGGACTGATGCCGCCCCCCAAGGGCTGATGCTCCCCCAGGATTGACGCTACCCTCCCCAGAACTGACACTGCCTTCCCAGGACTAACGCTGACCCCCTGAGGACTGATGCCAGTCCCCCGAGGAGTGCCCAGTCCAGTCTTCACCTGCTCATGGGCGTGGACACTGCATGTGACCACCCTCCAGAGCCCCTCTGAGCAGCACAGGATGCCAGGCCCAGCAGTGGTCAGGAGCAAGGCGGCTGCCGGCGGCAGAGGCCTGCCCGCCCAGGTGTGTGCATGCTTCTTTGGTTATGTGTGTTTGTGTGTTTACTGCGCATGATGAGAAGTGAAAGCCGGAGGCCGGCACCTGGTCCCAAGGCTCTTGGATGCCCATCCTTCCTCTGTGGTGCAGAGATGGCTGTGGGGCTCCGGCCATGTGGAGGGAGGGTGGGGAGGAGAGGCTGACCCGGGCCAGATCCAGACCTGGGCCCTGCTTCTCAGGGGAGAGAGGCCGGGGTATCAGCGTCGAGCTGCTCTCGTGGAGCCCCCTCCTAATGACATGGACTCCATGGACGGGGAGCAGGGGCTGGGGCCGGCAGACAGCCTTGCACCTTCACGAAGGGCCGAGACTCCCTGACCGATTCTGTGATAAGCTGGCAGGCACACTGTGTGCTAATCACCTGTTCACTAGCTGTGCACCTTCAGTTTTCCGTATGGGAAAGAAGAGCATGAAGCCTCGCTCCAGCCCGTGGACATGCGTGAGACCATGCACACCGCCGTAACTTTCGGAGACCTGCTCGCAACATGAAGTTTGGCAGACTCGGCCTGTTCTCCGTGGTTACTAACCTTCTGAGTCCAGGCCCTTTACAGCTGCAGTCCTCTGTGGAATGCCAGTGGGTGTGAGGCTGGACACAGGGGCTCCCGGAGGAGGCCCTCCAGAGCCAAGGGCACAGACAGGGTCACACCAGAGCAAGCTGCTCAACGCTGAGCAAGGCTCTGCTTCCTCAAGCTCACTGGTAGGGGCTCCACCCACCACGAGCCATTTCTAGAACCAGATCCCAAGAAAGAATTCATCCTGCAGGTTAGTGACATCGCCATTTATCCCTCTGAGGATGACTCACATTTTAACCGGGCACGTGGATCAAGGATGTTTGAACTGTAAGAGTGAACTCAGGCTGGGTTCTCAGAGCCAACACGTCTGTCCTTATCCAAGACGCCTTCAGAGCAAGCCCACGGCTGGAAATCATCAAGAACCTGAAAACCAAGACCTCCTTTGCTCCTTGCTGGTTGGTAAGAGGGTGTGGGACCTGTGAGAAGATCCTGCAGGTCCCCAGGTGAGGCTGGACCTGCCCTGTCCCAGAGAGAAAATAAACCACCACACGGAGCCTCTGCTGCAAGTCCCGGCTCAGCTGCTGCCCAGTAATTGGCTCTTAGGAAAATCGCTGCCGCTGTCCAGCTTCATACAGTTCATATGGAAAAGAGCAGCAATAGCCCGTCTCTTGCTGTCAAGCTGTTGTGAAGGTTTAAGGTGATGAGGCATGTAACAGCCCCTGGCCAGTGCTGTGTTCCCGGGCAAGTCTGTCTGGGGCTGGCATGCTGACCACTGGCCATGTGCATCGGGGTTTGGGGTCTTCCTCATCTCGTACAGCAGGAACCTGCCTCTTGAACCTGGAGTTCAGAGGAGGGACTACACACAGGTCAGGAGACTCCAGACTTTCCTGTGTTCACGTTTCTGAAGATGCGGCATTTAGCTGGGAACTATTTTCTGTCTTTCTTCCCTTCAGGATGTTGGAACAGAAATATTTCAAAGAGGAAATAAAATGCAGCAGAACATTTCCTTCGGTGATGAGACTCAGCGCCCATGGGGTTTCTGGGGCTTGCTCGCAGTCATTTCTGGTGGCAGCTCTCATCAGCTTGATCTGGGATAGTATCTCCCTGAAAAGCATTTGAAAAATACTTAGAAATCCTGTGTCTGGGTTGGAAGGCCAGGGTCCAGCAGTGTCCTCACACCCGGGAGATCACAGACTGGCATGGCCCTTGGGCTCTGGACCAGGTCAACTCCAGAGTGCAGCCCCCACGCAGCCAGCACCAGCCAAGAGCTCTCATTAAACTCCATGGAGATCCAGATTCTCTCGGCTGAGGCAGAGCTGCTAATTCTGGGCAGTTTGCTTAGAACACCAGCTGTGTCAGAGGCCTGCCTTCTGCAGAGGTCACGGTCCCTGTGATGGCCCCTGCAGTGTTCTGAGCCGAGTGGTGCCTACTGCAGCGGCCATCCGGAGGCTCCTCTCCCAGGAGGGTGAGGGCAGCTCAGGGGCTAGGCCAACTTGAGCCTATTCCTGGAGGCCAGGGGGCCACACGCTTCACAGGATGCCCACAGATGCGCCTGCTTCCTGGAAGAAACACGTGAGGCCACTCTGCCAGGAACCAGCACCCGGCTGGCAGCTGACCAGCAGGGCGGTCCCTCAGGGACACAGCTGGTCCTTTGACTGCAGAGCGTTGCCCTCCCTAGCCTTCCCAGACGCTGGAGCCTGCAGGAAGGCTGCCCTCAGTGATGGGGATGAGCAAGTGATGGGGATGTCCATCACCCAGACATTTGTCAGAAATGCAGAGTCCCAGGCTCCGCTTCAGCGGGACCGCCTGAGAATCTGCCTTCCAACTTCCTCTCTGGGGATCACGTCAGAGCCTGGACACGCCTCTGCCCTTCCTCGGCAAATCCTGGACAGATTAGGGAATTGATTTGCCTTCTGGTTTCTCCAGTTCTCTGTCCAGCTTTCAAACAAATTAGCGCCATTTTCTGTTTTAAACCAATGTCACCTTGATGGAAAATTCACCCTGCACTGCCCCAGACTCCGCGGGCGTGGGAGGAGGAGGGGGCGACGCGTCTCAATTTCCCCTCCACGCAGACCTTACAAGCACCTCGGGGGCCTGAAATAGCTCGACCACCCCTGTGCAAATTGCAGGCACCGAGCTGCAGCACCTGGCGCTGGGCGGCGCTTCTTTCTGCACATGCTCAGGGTGGCGGGGGAGGGGATGATGGAGGGGAGGGGGCGGGGCCTCCAGATGGGAGGGGCGGCTGCTCCTTGAGAAGGGCGGATCTGGGCTGCTGCCCCCAGGAGCAGGCTGCTTCTGCTTGGTCCTGGCGATCAGGACCAAGGACAGCAGCCTGGGGGGGGAGGGGGGCCGGGGAGGGAGAGGGCTGCGCCAGGCAGGTGGCATAACTTCTCTGCTCTGAAGGCGAGAGGCAGGTATTCAGCCACTTTCAGAGGCTGCTCTCTGCCAAACCCCACACGTGGGGACAGAAACCATCTCAAAGCCTGCAGCCCCAAGGGCCTCCTTGTCTTCGCAGTACCACCTGCCCTTTCCCCAAAAGCCAGTCCCATCCTCCTTCCAAGACCGGCCTCAGGGGCCTGCCCTTTGAGAAGCAAGCCTGTCACCTTGGAGACTCCCCATGCCAGGAGTGAATCCTGGTTTGGAAACGTGCCTGCTGTGAGCGCTCGTGTGGGTGCTTGACCTCCCCGGAGTTATCATCTTCCCTCTCCTGTTCCACTTGTCACAAAAACCTGTGTGCTGTCACCTCCAGGTGTGGGGAGGACTCGCTGAGATGGCACCACATGTGCAGCCAGAGGCCTTTCACACGTGCAAGACGAGTTCACCGCCTCCTCTCATCCCTTCTCCCGTGTCTTAGTCAGCTCCGGCTGCAAAACAAGGAGGCAGGAGCTTAGACAGGAGACAGCTATGGCCTCAGGTTCTGGGAACTGGCTGTCTGCAGGGTGGGTCCTTGGAAGCCCCTCTCCTGGGCTTGCAGGCAGCTGCACCATCTGAACCTCACTGCACTGCGCCTTCACTGGGTCTTTTCTCTGCAGGTACATCCCGGGTGTCTCTCTGTGTCAATTTCCCTGTCTTATGAGGACTCCAGTCAAACTGGGTTAGTGCCCACCTTAATGGCCTTGTTGCATCTAATCACCTCCGTCAAGGTTTCGTCTCTGAAAAGAGTCACACCCTCAGGGGCTGGGAGCCAGAACCCTGACACGTGAGTTTGGGGGACACACAATTCAGCCCATAACATCCAACTCTCCAGGCTCTCCCTCATCCTGTTCCTCTTGAATTCCTACTCTCTTTGCAAATAGCTCCTTGGACATCATATGAACATTTCCTACAAAGAATTACCTATAAATCTTGTCTGGATTTCCTCTATAGAAGCCTTTCACCAACTTGCAGCCCAGAATAACATTCCCCATTATTTTTCCACTGTCATACATCAAAGTTAAAGCACCTGTCCACCCATCTGCCCGTCCAGTCGTTCATCTCTGGCACCTTGTACTGAGATCCATCCAACAGCCCAGCCTTGCTCCAGCCACTAGGAGGATCTCAAAGCAAACAGGACAAACCATGGAATCTCTTGGACATGGACAGAGATTGGACCGTGGACAGGACAAACCATGGACGTGTAATGGGAAGTTTCTGCCCATGTAAAGAGTAAAGCTCTGATTAGTGAGCTCCAACACCCCTTCTAGCTTGAAAGCTCTGTGACATTTTCATCATCTTCATCAAAAAGCATCGGAAAAGCATTCTCATCACAAGGACCCCTAACACTGGGAGCTGTGCTCCACCCACTAGAGGATGCTACATGGCTCCTCTCTGCCTGCAGGGAGATTAAAGCTGGAGAGGGATGGTTAACCCCCACAGTTCAGTTCAGTTCAGTCGCTCAGTCATGTCCGACTCTTTGTGACCCCATGAATTGCAGCATGCCAGGCCTCCCTGTCCATCACCAACTCCCAGAGTTCACTCAAACTCATGTCCATCAAATAAGTGATGCCATCCAGACATCTCATCCTCTGTTGTCCCCTTCTCCTCCTGCCCCCAATCTCTCCCAGCATCAGAGTCTTTTCCAATGAGTCAACTCTTCGCATGAGGTGGCCAAAGTACTGGAGTTTCAGCTTTAGCATCATTCCTTCCAAAGAACACCCAGGACTGATCTCCTTTATAATGGACTGGTTGGATCTCCTTTCAGTCCAAGGGACTCTCAGGCAGGTAACTTTAAGAGAACACATGACTGATACGGTTGTAAGGAATCACACTAGGAAGGGTCCCGAGGACACCCTGGGGGCAGTCACGGAGGCCAGACCCTGTGACATGGCTCTTACCTGTCTCATTTACCCTCTCATTTCTTACAACCAGTATTGTCTGGAACATACCAATGCTTTTACAGCCACAATTTAAGATGAGGTAACTGAGACATACACCAGGAACACTGACTCAGCCAGACAGCTCCAGTCAGGGTTCAGCACCAGGGGCGGGACAGCTCCCCCTCCCACCGTCCCCAGGAGCCCCGCCCTGGGGCAGAGGGGCACTCGCTGAAAGGCCAGTCTCAACGAGAAGCTGGGGGCACTCACCCAAGGGGCGTCTCTTTGGAGGCAGAGTGCTTTGTTTTCCTGAATTAATTATGATGAAGGTAACACTCTAACTCTGTTCCACTGAGAATTTGAAAACGGAAGTGCTGTTCTTTTATTAATTCGCTGGACTCTCCAATGAATGAATGAATGAATCTAATATGCATTCATCAGGAACATGAATAGATGGGTGTCCCTCAAGGACCACAGGCTCGTGAACACAGAGACGTGTGCAGTTTCCTTGACCCCCTCTCTGCTCCACCCCCCATGAAGATAAAGCTGCATGACGCTCAGCTAACTTCCCCAGACCTCCCAGCTCCAAGTAATCTCTCTTCCTCCTGTGCCTCTAATGTGAACTTCTGATATGATTATTCTATTCCAGCTATATTGTAGTCATGTGGTACACCTCCTGTCCTAATCCCAATCCTGCCCCCCTGTCCCTCTGTTAGCTGGAGAGGTCCTTGAGCACCAAGCTTACAAAACCACCACTGTTTCCTGCGCCCCCACCCCAAACTCATGTACACATAGCACCTAACCTACAGCTGAACACGTAACAGCTCTTTAATGCACTTCTGTGGCATAGAAGAGACATGATTTTGACCCTAAAGAAGCAAAGTGTCACCTGAAAAATTATTAATAGCAATGTTCAAAGAGAAGGGAGCCTGCTGGACTTGATCCATGAGCTACAAAGAGTGTGAAAGGGGACAGGGAGATGGAGGAGAGGAGGAGATGGGGGAAGAGAGGAGGGGAGAGGAAGGAGCAGAGAAAAGAGAGAGGAGAAGGGAGGGGAGGGGAGGGGAGGGGGCAGAGGAGAGAGAGAGGGCGGGAGGGCGAGGCTGAGAGAGGGATGTGCTCCAGACTGCAGACAGGAAGGAAAAACCCCACCATGTTGTGAAATCTTGATTTACAGCAATTTTAAACGATAGATGCAGAGTTGAAATCAGGAAGTAGAGCTGCCTTTTCAGGCTACAGGAGAGAGAAATGAGCACTTTAAATCCATCTGATCAGCCTGTACCCACCCCTCCTCCAGAACAGCCTCGCTCTGTCTGTCTGTCTCTCCCTCCATCTCCCTCTATCTCTCTGTCTACCTCCCTTGTCTATCTCCCTCTATCTCCCTTCTCTCTGTCTCTCTCTCCCCCCTCCCTGTCTCTCTGTCTCCCTCTCTCTATTCCTGTCTCTCTCCCTCTCTCTCTCTGTCTCTCTCTCCCTGTCTCTCCCTCTCTCTCCTTCTCTCTGTCTCCCCCGTCTCTCTCCTGTCTCTCTCTCTCTCTTTCCCCCTCTCCCTCTCTTTCTCTCTCTCCCTCTCTCTCTCTCTGTCTCTCTCTCTCTGTGTCTTTCCCTCTATCCTCTATCTCTCTTTCTCTCTCTCTCCCCTTCTCTCTCCCTCTCTCAGCAGCCCTCCCCGCCCAGCTCTGCAGTGGGTGCAGGAAGGAGATTTATAGCGGCTGCAGCGCGGCTCGCGCCTCCCAGACACAGGCTCATCCCACACGAAGCTTCTTTATATGGGGCTGTTAGCTCTGCTCCGCTGACTTGGGAGGCTACATATTTTTAATCTTTATTATTTTTAATGCTATACTTCATCCCTGGGCTTCTGGCTCCAACCCCACTCTGACCTCAGAATTCTAACAGCCGCACAGCCACTGCCATCCGTCACCCCCACGCTGAGCGCCCGGGGTTCTTAAATTAAAAAGCGTGGGAGGGAGCGGATCTCGGCGCTCTTCTCGGCCCGAACAGTCTGCAGAGGAGAGGCCGCGGCACGCTCTGACCTGGACCAGCGCGGCGCTGGTGCGCAGCGGCCTGACTCTGAGCTGGATGCTGCTGGGCGGCAGGATCAGAACGAGTTCACGAGGCGTCTCCTCCAAGGGACGCTAGACACACAGGAGGGGAAGGGGCCGCAGGGAGCGCAGCGCCCGGCCGAGCGCCCTGAGCTCAGGGCCCCCTCGCCCCCGTGCTGTGTAAACATGACGCAGCCGGAGGGGCATCGGCCCGGAGCTCTGCCTCCATGCTCCCCGCAGACCGCGGGGAGGGACCTCAGCAACCACACCTCTGCTGGGTTTCATTTCTGTTCACCTCTGACTCCTCTGAGCGCAGGGGTCAGGCGGCCCCATGAAAGGGTCTCCAGAGAGTGCCAAGCTTGTGAAGTACAGACTTATCCACGGGGACCGCTACCAGCACAGCTGTGCCCTTGAAAACCCCCCGAGCATCCTCACAGCGCGTCCACGGGCACTGACCCCTCTGCCCTCCCATCACTCTGCAGAACAGATTTCCAGAGACGTTTTGCAGATGAGAGAAGGGCCCAGAGAAGATGGATGGTTTCCCACCCCCTGCAGCCCCCGTGTGATGGAGCCAGCAGCCTAGAATCACGACTGGTGGTCTCAGGTTCACCTCGGGGGTTGGTTTCTCTCCTGCAGGAGGATGGAGGCATATTTCAGTCTGACACCCCGATGCAGATAGCAGTCTGACACGCGCTCTGCAGCCCTTACAGCAGGGGAGGACCCCTTCCTGCTTTGGGCTGTGGGTCAGGCTGAGTTCTGGGGGTGGCAGGCGGCCACCACTTGGACCAGCTCCGAGAATCCAGAGTGCTCTGTTCCTCTGCCAAAACCTTTCCCGCCAGCTCCGTTGATGGTGATCATTTATCATTCATCCTTCAGAATTAAGGTAAAACCTTAATTCTGCAGAGACACCTGGGAAAGTGCCTTTCCTGAGAGCAGGTTTTCATCTGGCAGGGAGGGGGGTCTGCAGAGGGCAACCAGAGGTACCAGGTGATGCTTGCCAGGTCACCGTCTGAGGCCGAAGTGGCTTCTTGTGCTGTAACCCGAGTGAAACATGCGCTGCGCTGCCCATTGTGCTCTTGCCTTCCAGCTTCAGTTTACAAGACATTTCTTCTGTTTAATGACTTTTGTATCTCAACCTTCTTGTCTTTCCAGGACAGCATCTATAGATATTCTTAAAAGGCAACTTGGTGTACAAAACCACATCAGAGGCTATGTCTACTGAAAGTCAAAGTCACTCAGTCGTGTCCGACTCCTTGCAATCCATGAACTGTACAGTCCATGGAATTCTCCAGGCCAGAACACCGGAGTGGGTAGCCATTCCTTTTTCCAGGGGATCTTCCCAAACCAGGGATTGAACCCAGGTCTCCCGCATTGCAGGCGGATTCTTTACCAGCTGAGCCACCAGGGAAGCCCAGGAATACTGGAGTGGGTAGTCTATCTCTTCTTCAGGGGATCTTCTCAACCCAGGAATTGAACCAGGGCCTCCTGCATTGAAGGCAGATTCTTCACCAGCTGAGCCACCAGGGAAGCCCAAATATGTCTCCTGGGTGACTATTAAATACGGTAACAAAACACTGCAGATGGATCACAAGCCATCACAATAGCCTTTTAAACAGCTTCACTGGCATATTCTACCAAACATTTAAAGAAAAATTAATACCAATCCTCCTCAAACTCTTTCAAAAATACAAGAGGAGGGAATGCTTCCAAAATCATGTTACATGAATTACCCTAACACCAAAACCAGACAGAAATGCCACAAGAAAAGACAGCTGCAGGGTGATGTCTCTGACACATGAAGACGCAAAAGCCCTCTGCAGAGCATTAGCCAACTGAGTTCAACAATGCATGGAAAGGATCATACACCATGATCAATGGGATTTATTCCAGGGCTGCAAGGATGGTTCAACACCTGCAAATCAATCCATGTGACACACCATGTTAACAAAATAAAGGATGAAAATCAGATTGCATCAAGTTTTAAGCAGCTGAATCATCTGACTATATGGTTCCATATTCTAAATTTCCTCGTGGGAACTTGTTAGCACTACTTTTTGTTGATTTTTTGGGCCAGCAGCACAAAGAGGTGAAGTAAAGAACGAAGTGACAATTTTAAAAAGAGATTCTCCTAGTATTTAATTAGTAGCTGAACCATTCGTGAATGTGTCTTACAGGTGAATCTCATGGTACGAAGCTCCCAGTCCCTCGCAATTCTCTCTCCTGTGGTTTCTAAAACCGTACCCGGCTACCCTCTGGAAGGTCACTGTCACCTTCTCTGGCTAAATCAAAAGACTTTACTTGGGGGTCTCATTCCTCACATCCTCTCCAGAAAAAATAAAACAAAAGAAAGCCGTGGGGTTCTATGATGACGATTCTCCTCTGGGTTTTGCCAGTGGTTGGTTGGTTTCTTTACTGGCAGCTTTCTCTTTCTGTCTCCTGTTTGTTCAGCATGGGCACCAGCTGGTGGGGATTCTGGGGTCCACGTGCATTTCTCTGTAAACACGGTGCTCTCGGTTTCTCCTTTTTCTCCTGCCTCTGCAAGGGAAGGAAAATGCTCTGCACTTCCTCTGACCTTCACGTGACCTTGCATCTCTTCCCTGCCTCCATCTTACCAACTGCCATGGGCCATGTACTAAGCTAAACAGTCTTTCCTCATAGTGAGTCCTCCGCTTAGATTCCCCTGTTCCTCAGTCTAAGAATGGGCTGAGCACACATAATTAAAAAGCAAATAACCATTGCATTTAATTATATCAATACTTCATCCATCAAATATGCCATTTAGAGTATACAAGATGTTCTCATATAAATTCCCCTGTTTGATTTTTATGAAAACTCTTTCAGAAGGAGATGACGGATATTGTTTCTGTTTTATAAATGAGAATATCAAGGCCCAGGAATAAGGACTTGGGTTTAATCAGTGCTAGTTCAACTCCCAGCTTGGTGCCTCATCCAGTCCACTCTGCAGTATCCATAACTGCAGAAAGAATGAAGAGATTGAGCCAATGCAAAAGCAACACCCAGTTGTGGATGGGACTGGTGATGAAAGTAAAGTCAATTCTGTAAAGAACAATATTACGTAGGAACCTGGAACGTCAGGTCCATGAATCAAGGCAAATTGGAAGTGATCAAATAGGAGATGACAAGAGTGAACGTCGACATTCTAGGAATCAGTGAACTAAAAAGGACTGGAATGGGTGAATTTAACTCAGATCACCATTATATCTACTACTGTGGGCAAGAATCCCTTAGAACAAATGGAGTAGCCCTCATGGTCAAGAAAAGAGTCCAAAATGCAGTACCTGGGTGTGATCTCAAAAAAGACAGAATGATCTCTGTTTGTTTCCAAGGCAAACTATTCAGTATCACAGAAATCCAAGTCTATGCCCAGACCACTAATGCTGAAAAGGCTGAAGGTGAACGGTTCTATGATGACCTACAAGACCTTCTAGAACTAACACCCAAAAAAGATGTGCTTTCCTTCATAGGGGACTGGAATGCAAAAGTAGGAAGTCAAGAGATACCTGGAGTAACATGCAAGTTTGGCTTTGGAGTACAGAATGAAGCAGGGCAAAGGCTAATAGAGTTTTGCCAAGAGAATGCACCGGTCATAGCAAACACCCTCTTCCAACAACAAAAGAGAAGATTCTACACATGGACATCACCAGATGGTCAATATCTAAATCAGATTGATTATATTCTTTGCAGCCAAAGATGGAGAAGCTCTATACAGTCAGCAAAAACAAGACTGGGAATTGACTGTAACTCATATCATGAGCTCCTTATTACAAAATTCAGACTCAAATTGAAAAAAGTAGGGAAAAACCACTAGACCATTCAGGTATGACCTAAATCAAATCCCTTATGATTATACAGTGGAAGTGACAAATAGACTCAAGGGATTAGATCTGATAGAGTGCCTGAAGAACTATGGATGGAGATTCATGACATTGTATAGAAGTCGGTGATCAAGACCACCCCCAAGAAAAAGAAATGCAAAAAGGCAAAACAGTTGTCTGAGGAGGCCTTACAAATAGCTGAGAAAAGAAGAAAAGCAAAAGGCAAAGGAGAAAAGAAAGATATACCCACATGAATGCAGAGTTCCAAAGAATCGCAAGGAGAGATAAGAAAGCCTTCCTCAGTGATCAGTGCAAAGACATAGAGGAAAACAATAGAATGGGAAAGACTAGAGATCTCTTCAAGAAAATTAGAGATACCAAGGGAACATTTCATTCAAAGACGGGCTCAATAAAGGACAGAAATGGCATGGACCTAACAGAAGCAGAATATATCAAGAAGAGATGGCAAGAATACACAGAAGAACTGTACAAAAAAGAGATTCACGACCCAGACAATCACGATGGTGTGATCACTCACCTAGAGCCAGACATTCTGAATGTAAAGTCAAGTGGGCCTTAGGAAGCATCACTACAAACAAAGCTAGTGGAGGTGATGGAATTCCAGCTAAGCTATTTCAAATCCTAAAAGATGATGCTGTGAAAGTGCTGCACTCAATATGCCAGCAAATTTGGAAAATTCAGCAGTGTCCACAGGACTGGAAAAGGTCAGTTTTCATTCCAATCCAAAAGGCAATGCCAAAGGATGTTCAAACTACCACACAATTGCACTCATCTCACACGCTAGCAAAAGTAATGCTCAAAATTCTCCAACTGAAACTTCAACAGTGTGTTAACCAAGAACTTCCACATGTTCAAGCTGGATTTAGAAATGATAGAGGCACCAAAGATCAAATTGCCAACATCCGTTGGATCATCAAAAAAGCAGGAGAGTTCCAGAAAAACATCTAATTCTGCTTCATTGATTATGTTAAAATCTTTGACTGTGTGGATCACAACAAACTGTGGAAAAATCTTAGAGGTGGAAATACCAAACCACCTTACCTGCCTCCTCAGAAACCATATGCAGGTCAAGAAGCAACAGTTAGAACCAGACATGGAACAACAGACTGGTTCCAAATCGAGAAAGGAGTACATCAAGGCTGCATATTGTCACCCTGCCTATTTAACTTATATGCAGAGTACATCATGCAAAATGCCAGGCTGGATGAAGTGCAAGCTGGAAACAAGATTGCCAGGAGCAATATCAATAACCTCAGATACGCAGATGACACCACCCTTATGGCAAAAAGTGAAGAGAAACTAAATTAGAGCCCTTGATGAAAGTAAAAGAAGAGAGTGAAAAAGCTGGCTTAAAACTCAACATTCAAAAAACTAAGATCATGGCATCTGGTCCCATCACTTCATGGCAAGTAGATGGGGAAACAATGGAAACAGTGAGAGACTATTTTCTTGGGCTCCAAAATCACTGCAGATGGTGACTTCAGCCATGAAATTAAAAGACGCTTGCTCCTTGGAAGAAAAGCTATGACAACCTAGACAGCATATTAAAAAGCAAAGACATTATTTTGCCGACAAAGGTCCATATAGTCAAAGCTATGGTTTTTCCAGCAGTCATGTATGGATGTGAGAGTTGGACTATAAAGAAAGCTGAGTGCTGAAGAATTGATGCTTTTGAACTGTGGTGTTGGAGAAGACTCTTGAGAGTCCCTTGGACTGCAAGGAGATCAAACCAGTCCATCCTGAAGGAAATCAGTCCTGAATATTCATTGGAAGGACTGAAGCTGAAGCTCCAATACTTTGGCCACCTGATGCAAAGAGCTGAGTCACTGAAAAAGATCCTGATGCCTGGAAAGATTGAAGGCAGGAGGAGAAGGGGACGATAGAACATGAGATGCTTGGATGGCATCAGCGACTCTATGGACTTGAGTTTGAACAAGCTCCAGGAGTTGGTGATGGACAGGGAGGCCTGGCATGCTGCAGTCCTTGGGGTCTCAAAGAGTTGGACACGACTGAGTGACTGAACTTAACCAAACTGCAGTATCAGTGCAAGAGCTCAAGCAAAGTTTCCATCTCGTCCGATGTGCCCTCTTCCCCAGATCAGATCCTGATACTCTGCATCTAGAGAAAGACCCAAGGTGATGGATTGTGTCCCATTGCCCTCAGACTCACGGTGACTCGGTGGTGTGGTCCATCACACCAGCAAGACTGTGAAGGGAAGCTTATTTCCTGCCGCCTTCCCTGAGACACTCATCGCCTGACGAGAGGACCTCCAGGTGGAGCATCCACATCTTCAGAGCACGTCACCCTTCCCATGCACTGCGTGTGCACAGCTCTTGGCTGCTTGGCTGGGACATTGTCTCCTGATACCTCTTACTGAAATAGAAATTCTTCTTAGCTTTTGTTCACTGATGCTCACGACTTCTCCAAATTGATCTTCTAAGAGTGGTTGAGCTTCCGACTTGCAGGGTTCTGAGCTGAACCTGATGTCCTGCTGTGAATCCAGATGAAGATGGGAGAGTTATCTGGCTCAGTCCTCCCCGGCTGTTCCGTCCGCTGCGATTTTACTTTCCCTTTTTTTAACCGGGAGTCCACGTGAAAGCCAAGTACACGGAGGTTGATGGTGTTCTCCCACCATCTCAGGGTCCCAGGCACCCCCCTTAACTCACGGGGCCTCAGTTTCTTATCTCTGTAGTGAAATCAGATATAAGAGGTGCATTTCAGGCAACCCAGATTCCAAGGAAATGGTAGTATTCTTGTTATAATTCTGTCATTCTCATCAATGAGGTGACAGTAACTGGACTTCATGCTTCCAAACGTCTAGGATCCAGGACTTGCCTGCTCTTATTTGATGCTTCTTTCAAATTTTAGCAGCAATGTTATAAATGAGCTTTTTTAAAAAGCAACTGCTCCCTCACAACGACTATTCAGTTCAGTTCAGTCGCTCAGTCGTGTCCGACTTTTTGCGACCCCATGAATCGCAGCACGCCAGGCCTCCCTGTCCATCACCAACTCCCGGAGTTCACTCAGACTCACATCCATCGAGTCAGTGATGCCATCCAGCCATCTCATCCTCCGTTGTCCCCTTCTGCTCCTGCCCCCAATCCCTCCCAGCATCAGAGTCTTTTCCAATGAGTCAACTCTTCCCATGAGGTGGCCAAAGTCCTGGAGTTTCAGCTTCAGCATCATTCCCTCCAAAGAAATCCCAGGGCTGATCTCCTTCAGAATGGATTGTTTGGATCTCCTTGCAGTCCTGGGGACTCTCAAGAGTCTTCTCCAATACCACAGTTCAAAAGCATCAATTCTTTGGTGCTCAGTCTTCTTCACAGTCCAACTCTCACATCCGTACATGACCACAGGAAACACCATAGCCTTGACTAGGTGGACCTTTGTTGGCAAAGTAATGTCTCTGCTTTTGAATATGCCATCTAGGTTGGTCATAACTTTCCTTCCAAGGAGTAAGCGTCTTTTAATTTCATGGCTGCAGTCACCATCTGTAGTGATTTTGGAGCCCCCCAAAATAAAGTCTGACACTGTTTCCCCATCTATTTGCCATGAAGTGATGGGACCAGATGCCATGATCTTCGTTTTCTGAATGTTGAGCTTTAAGCCAACTTTTTCACTCTCCTCTTTCACTTTCATCAAGAGGCTTTTTAGTTCCTCTTCACTTTCTGCCATAAGGGTGGTGTCATCTGCATATCTGAGGTTATTGATATTTCTCCCAGCAATCTTGATTCCAGCTTGTGTTTCTTCCAGCCCAGCATTTCTCATGATGTACTCTGCATATAAGTTAAATAAGCAGGGTGACAATATACAGCCTTGATGTACTCCTTTTCCTATTTGGAACCAGTCTGTTGTTCCATGTCCAGTTCTAACTGTTGCTTCTTGACTTGCATACAGATTTCTCAAGAGGCAGGTCAGGTGGTCTGGTATTCCCATCTGTTTCAGAATTTTCCACAGTTTATTGTAATCCACACAGTCAAAGGCTTTGGCATAGTCAATAAAGCAGAAATTGATGTTTTTCTGGAACTCTCTTGCTTTTTCCATGATCCAGCAGATGTTGGCAATTTAATTTCTGGTTCCTCTGCCTTTTCTAAAACCAGGTTGAACATCAGGAAGTTCACAGTTCATGTATTGCTGAAGCCTGGCTTGGAGAATTTTGAGCATTACTAGCATGTGAGATGAGTGCAATTGTGCGGTAGTTTGAGCATTCAGTAAGGAGCATCACCATTTCCAAGTGATTTTCTGTATTAAATCCTGTAATCCTCCCCACAGCCTTGTGAGAATATATTGATCTGATACTCGTGCTATGGGAGGGGTGGGTTGGAGAGTCTGGCACCTGCCCAGGGTCAGGTAAAGAGTCTTCCAAGTCATAGCTGATCTGTCAGTAAAGAGTCTGAAGGTACAATCCCACAAACTGACTTTGGCTTAACTGAGAAAAGAGAATAAGTGAAGGAATGAATGGTGGATGAGTAAATGAAGACTTTGGGGCCGCTGTGGGCTGACTCACTGAATGGAAGGGGGTATCTCCAGGCCCAGGGGTCTGCAGTGCAGGACTCTCTCACAAGAAGGCTCCCCATCTCCCTCCATCCCTGGATGGGTCCGTCCCGCTGTGAACCCCCAGGAGGGTCATCTCTCATCTGTGTCCAGCAGGCCCATGAGAGCAGGTGGCCAGCTCTGTGAGTCCACTGCGGCCAGAGGAGGTGAACTGGAGATGGGTGTCAGGGCCTGGTGCTGAGATACTGTGTCTCCACAGTCCTAAGGCAAGAACACACATTTCAATTTACCCTGCTTGGATAGCTCCTCTGCTCTGGATGTGCCCTTTCTCACAAGTTTGTTAGTCACCCAGTCATGACCGACTGTAACCCCATGAGCCTGCTAAGCTCCTCTGTCAATGAGATTCTCCAGGCAAGAATACTGGAGTGGGTAGCCAGGCCCTCCTCCAGGGGATCTTCCCGACTCAGGGATCGAACCTGGGTCTCCTGCATTGCAGGTGGATTCTTTACCACTTAGTCAGCAGGGAAGCCCTTTCTTAACCAGAATTGAAAGTCTTTTGACCATACAAAGGTGATTATTGTGAAGCATTTAGAGCCAGCTCTCGACAAGAGAAGCGTGGTGTGTCTGTGGCCTCCACTCTCCCATGGGAGGGG
The DNA here is from genome assembly GCF_029378745.1 of Bos indicus. Lineage (NCBI taxonomy): Eukaryota > Metazoa > Chordata > Mammalia > Artiodactyla > Bovidae > Bos > Bos indicus. The sequence goes on along the minus strand of NC_091767.1, from coordinate 111,437,574 downwards.
AGTGATGCAGAGCTGAGACCAGGCACTAGGAGCTATGGGCTCAGGCTTCCTGCTGTCCCAGAGTGGTGGGGGGGTCACAAGCAGAGGATCCCGTAAGAATTCCCCAAACGTTGGGTCCTCCTGGCTGACCATGCTGTCTGAAACTCCACCCAGAAATCTTACGTGTTTAGTGCAAGGCTCAGCCCCTTGCTAATAAATACAGCCCCGTGGAGGATTATCAGCCTCCAGGCCTCCTGATCAGGAAGCACAGCCCTGTCCCCGACCGCCAGCGGGGGTGGGCTGGGCTGAGGTCTGGGTGCCTACTAGCCGCCATGGTCCACGGTCAATGGAGGAAACGGGCAGCACAGCAAAGGCTTCACGAAAGGGCACACATTGCCCTGGAATAAGCATCCCGTTGGCTGTGATGCTGTCCTATTTCCTTCTGCCTCCAGGGCCTTCCTTTCATGAAATCAAACGGCTTGCCTGGAGGCTCAGATGGTAAAGCATCTGCCTGCAATGCAGGAGACCCAGGTTCGATCCCTGGGTCAGGAAGATCCCCTGGAGGAGGAAATGACTAACCCACTCCAGTATTCTTGCCTGGAGAATCCCATGGACAGAGGAGCCTGGCAGGCTACAGTCCATACCACCACAGAGAGCTGGACATAACTGAGCAACTAATATTTTCACCCTTCACTTTAAGGCTAGCAAGTCAATGTCAGCCTTCATCCCATTGTGTTTTCATGTGATGTTGCTGCTGCTGCTGCTGCTAAGTCACTTCAGTTGTGTCCAACTCTGTGTGACCCCATATACGGCAGCCCACCAGGCTCCCCCATCCCTGGGATTCTCCAGGCAAGAACACTGGAGTGGCTTGCTATTTCCTTCTCCAATGCATGAAAGTGAAAAGCGAAAGTGAAGTCACTCAGTCGTGTCTGACCCTCAGTGACCCCATGGACTGCAGCCCACCAGGCTCCCCCGTCCATGGGATTTTCCAGGCAAGAGTACTGGAGTGGGGTGCCATCGCCTTCTCTGTCATGTGATGTTATTAGTTCCTTTAATACCAGCATTCAGCAATACCTGCTCTAGGACACAACCGAGGACAGATAAGACGGGACTGACCAGGAGTGCCCGGGTGGCCAGCAGGGGTAGAGGGGCTCCCTCAGCGGGGAGAAGACACGGCGGGGGAGGCTGAACAGTGGAGAGAGACCTTTCCAGCTGATAGCTTGATGAATTCTCCAGATGAGAGGATAAGGTCCACATGCATTTTGCCGCGTCCGACAATCCAAACCTCACACAGCTGTTTTTTCAGAGGGTGTTTCTGATTCTTTTCCACTGAGTATCTTGGCAAGTGTGTTTCCCCCGCACGCTGCCGCTGAAGATGGACCTGGCAAAAGCGCAAAAGTGTGTGCTCTGAGCCAGCTGCTGCCCCACTAGGGATGCTAGCGAGCCCGGCTGCAGAGCTTCTTAAGACCTGCTCCGAAAGGAGACGTGCTTCCCGTCGCCTGGTTACTTTTGGAGGAGGTCAGACTGCTCCTGTCTCAGCCCGTCCAGGCCTGGATCAAGGAGTCGGCCACCTGATCGGCACAGTGGCCCTTGGTCCACCCAGGGCTAGAGGTGGAAGTTTCAGAAGGGCACCTCAGTCCAGACGCGCGGCCGGCCAGCCCTGCCTTCCCTCGGGAGTGCAGGAACCCCGGCGAGCCTGGAACATGGGCTGTGCGCGTGTGAGCATGTGTCTGTGCACCGGGCCCATGAGCTGGTGTCCTCCCGGAGACATTCGGCGTGGAAGGAGAGTCAAGGTCACTCTCCAGGCACATGTCCTTCCAACCACACTCAGCCTGCTCCAGCCTGGCACGGACGCGGGCAGCCACATGGTGGCCACAGCTGGTGCAGGACGGGGCGCGGGCCCACGGGTGGGGGCCGGCTGCCCACTCCGTCACAGGAATGTTGGCTGTCTCCTCTGGCTGTGGATCCAGCCTGGGAGGGGCCTGGGCATCTTAGGAGCTGACTAACCGCCTCATGCATTTTGCATATGTTCCTTTGGCTGACACGACCACCAACTGGTTCCAGGTTTGACCTGGTTAGAAGTGGAAGTCAGATGCTCCAAGGCAGCTTACACACAGAAGCGTTTTTTTTGCAGCTAGGACTAATTTGACTGTCAGTTCAGTTTTGAAACCGAATACATTTGTTGAAATCTGTGTACACTGGTTCCCAGTTCTATCAGCTAGATAAATCTTCAGACTGACTGTATTTGGCTTCTTCCTCTTTACCTTATTTTGTCTTGTAGTAAGGTAGACATTTGGTAAAAGTTACAATGGTCATCAGCAACACCCAGAAAAATCTGACTTTTTAGCCCTGAGGTTATATATCTTTCAATTAAGAATTGAAATGAAGGGATAATTTCTCAATTATTTTATCAATAAGAAAACAATCACCTTAAAAAAAAAAAGATACAAGGACAGTGGATATTAGGCGAAGGACAGAAATCCAAGTTCCGCGGCCTCCAGCAAGGAGACTGGTGGGACGCGGGGGCTGCAGGAGGGCTGCACTCAGCGGCCCTGACAGCTCAGAGCTTCCTCTCCATCCCAAGCTGCTCCGGGCCTTGCCAGTCTTCTCAGACTCCCCTCTGCTCCAGGGCTTACACATTCGTGTGCGTCCTTTGCTGATGTCACACGTCCGTGTGCGTCCTTTGCTGACGTCACACGTCCGCGTGCGTCTTTTGCTGATGTCACACGTCCGTGTGCGTCCTTTGCTGATGTCACACGTCCGTGTGCGTCCTTTGCTGACGTTTGGATTATTTCCAGGGCCAGGCCATCACAGGTAAAGCGGCTGTGAACATTCAGGCTCAAAATCTTTGTGACCTGGTATATATTTCCTTAACGCCTGAGGAAATGCCCAGGACTTGAAGGTCTGGGTCATGTAAATGGGGTGGTGTGCTTGACTTCTTAAGAAACCGACAAGCTTTCTCCCACAGCAAAAGCAGCCCTTCCCATTCCCCAGCAGTTCCGAGACCCACGACCCCCGATAGCCTCCCCAGCATGCATCGTGATCTGTTTTCCTTAATTTTACTCATTCTGATAGGTATGGAGTGGTGTCTCATTGTGGTTCATGTTATGGGAAGCCCATTTTTAATGGACATTCATAGTTATATGAATGTGGGTTATTTCTGAAAACACAGTATATTAAAGATTACTGAAATCACCCAAATATCTACGGTCTTTCCCTTTATCACAGAATTTGGTAATCCTACCGGCAGGAACTGTAAAGTCTGTGGGGTCTGTGTTTTCCGTCATTCCCTCGCTCGCCTTGTTTTAGACAAGGCTTTAATCGTTGTGCTAGGTCTCCCATTGTTCCTTCAGCGGAATTCTTTTTCAGTAAAATTGGTGACAAATAAAATATTGCAACATTTATGTTTAAACTTCTGTTCAAATTTTGCACTTAAACTGTATTAAAATCTGCAAAGGTGATCTCCTATAACCCTGAATGGCGTATTTCAGGGGACTGCCAGGAATTGAATGCATGACTGGAGAGAACCCAGACCACTCCAGATTTTGGAGTTCTAGGCTGGAGGCCTCCGGAAAGTCAAGACAGTCCATGGGGAACAGCACCCTGGCCGCCAAAGCCCCGCCTCCCCCACCTAAATCAACACTGCTGTGCACCCCTCCTGCCTGCCCCTCCTGCCCCCTGAACACAGGACGCATCGCCCCTCTCCACCCCCAGGTGATTCCTAACCTCATAGAAACCGCAGACCTGCGGGTGTTCCCGGCCTGCCTCCGTGTTCCGTGGCTTCACCGCCGCTCTCCCCGTCCACCTGAAGCACATTTTCCTCTGGCACTTTTACAGGCATCCCTGAGGCTTCCTTCTGCCCTGTTTCCTCTGAACGAGTACTGCTGTTTCTGCTGTTGGCACAGGTGTGGGGAATCTGGGCCAGGAGGGGGGCCGCTCACTGCCGAGCAGGTGGAGGCCAACGGGGCCCCTGCCTTCCCTCTCTTCCACCTGCCCCGTGTCCCTCTCTTCCCGCCAGCTCCAGCCTGGCCCGATCCCATCTCTCTCTGTCTCCTGCATCGGCCGGCTGGGAGCTGGAATCCTTCGAGGGTTACTGGCCTTTAAAACACCACGGACAACACCCCCCAAGCAAGTCAGGGGTGAGTAGAATGCTAAATACGCACTTTGGGGAGAGAAGCTGTGAACAGGTTGATTTGGGTCTTGCAACAACCCAATTCTCCGAATAACCATGAGTTATGCAGATCACTTTGTGAATGAGATAACGGAGGCACAGAGTTCAGATTATTTTGAAAGAAGCGACTCAGCTGGTGATGGTGACTCCAAGGCTCAACTGCAGCCAAGCCCTGTGCCCTGTTCCCCCTGCCCCCAAACCCTGGCTTTACTGACGTCCCAAATCTGCACAACCTCCCGGCGACAAGCTCACTGCAGACCTGAACCCGCACCTCCTGTCCGCCCGGCACCACCGCCACGGGCCCAGGATGGGCAGTCGCGATTCCCAAAGTGCGAACTGTCCGCCCTCAGAGGAACCCCTCTGTCTGTGTAGATGCTGATTCCCCTAAACCGCTCAGACCTTGGGTCAGCATCTCTGCTGATGGCCCAGAAATCTGCATTTCTGGGGAACACACCAGATGACCTTTGTCTCTCCTAGAATTTGAAAACTCTTGGGGCAGAGGTTACCAGGAAGCGGCGGTGAGTGTTTCCAGCTGGGGGCCGATTTCCCCTGGCCCCGGCTCACTTGCTGGACTGAGGCCAGTACTGACTGTGAGATGAGAGAGGGGGGCTCCTCCTTCACCTCCACGCTGGGCAGGAGCCCCAGCCAGAGGCCCTGCTTCCATTGACACCTGCGCTTTCCCGGTGGTGCAGCTGGTCCTCAGGCCCCGTGAGCACGGCGATCACAGAGCCCCCGTCCTGGGGTGAGGGTCTCTAGGGCTGTGACTGGGGATTCGTAACCATCACAGGGACCACAGGCATTCCCTGGGGCTGTGTCAACAAACTAGCACACACGGTCTGTCCTGCTAAACCTGTGTTTCAAAAATGCAGGTTTGTTCCGACATGACTGAGAAATCAGGGAATGATCTCAGCCGTGATAGGCACTGCAAGTTCACCTGCGCGTGATTCCAGCCTCGGGAGACACGAGGCGAAGCCAAGTGGGACGGGGCCAGGCGGGCCCGCAACCCTGGGCATCCGTGGCCTGCCTCCCCCGCCCCCGCCAGGCGTCACAGGCGCCCCCGCCTGCCAGGCCCCTCCTTCTGTGGCCCCAGGTGCCCGCTCTCTGACAGCTGCTCCACGGGCTCTGCAGGTCCCCTTCTGGGGAAAGTACCCGTCACAGGACTCTGCTTCTGGCCTTCACTGGGTGTGCAGCTGTGACCTACTTTCATGAGGTTCCTTGCTTTTTTAATGCATCACTGACAAGGTTTGTGAATGTCGCGTCTCCGCTCCCACCAGCTCGGGGAGTTTTGCTGCGTGGCTTTGCACGCTGTGGTACGTTCTGGGACGAACACCTTTCTCCGCACCAGACTCTGGACCGAGCTTCCAGACCCACCTCCCTCCCGCAAGGCCCGGAGCAGAGACGGTGGTAAAGAAGGCGGACGGGAAGCAGGTTGCTGTGTCTGCAGACCTGCCCTGGGAGAGCCTGGCATCTCCTCAGGGCCCAGATGACCCCGGGACAGCGGGACGGCACGGTGATTTATGAGCTCCTTCCTTTCACAGGACAGTCACGGTGCGAGACATCTAGGCCGTGTGGCGAGCAGGCCGGGGCCGGTGGGGCTGACGTGGAACTAACAGTGTGTGCCGGCCAGCCTCCTGGGTGCAGGCCAGGTCCCGCCCCAGCAGGACGGCCTGGGGCCGGGTCTGCCCGGGAGCAGGGGCCGTGCAGCTCACGTGCAGAATCTGCAAAACCCGAGCCCCACGGGCTACTGCAGGTCCCAGCACAGCCCCGTCCTGAGCGAGCCCCGGGAGGTCTCCGAGCTGCAGAAGGACGGTGCCTGTGGGTCATCACTGGGAGGCGGCCCGCAGTGGAGGACACTGGCCGGGGCATCCACAGAAGCGCAACGAGGAGGCCCCTGGAGGGCTGCAGAGAGTGGGTCCCGGGCATCGGCTGCAAGAAGGGAAGCCAGCTCGGCTCGCCCCCTGCACTCAGCTCTCTCCTTTCTCACTCAAGCCCAGTCCCGTTAGTTCCCTCCTCTCTCTCTCTCTCTCTCTCTCTCTGCTTCTGTCTCTCTCTGTGTCTCTCTCCATGTGTCTGTCTGTCTCTCTCTCTCCATCTCTGTGTCTCTTTCTCCATCTCTCTGTCTCTCTCCATCTCTCTGTCTCTCTCTCTCCATCTCTCTGTCTCTCTCTCTCCATCTCTCTGTCTCTCTCTCCGTCTCTCTGTCTCTGTCTCTCGCCATCTCTCTGTCTGTCTCTCTGTCTCTGTCTCTCTCTATATATATATTTGTCTGTGTCTGTCCCTGTCTCTCTCTCTCTCCGTATCTGTCTCTCTCTCTCCCACCTCCCCTCTCTCTCACACATACATCGCTCTGGCTGTATTGCTAAGATCTTGTATAATATTCTTAAGAAAACTGTCGCTCCACTCACCCACGGGAATTTCCAGTGGGTGTCTATTGACTCCCTTGTGGGGGAACCTCCTGTCACCGGTGGGAGGAGTGAGGAAGGTTTGGAGCAGAGAAAGGGGGGAGAAGGGGTCCCGGGCCAGGGTGGCGTGGCTGCTGATACGTGTCCAAGGAAGACGGACGTGACACCAGCACCTCATTCAGTGTTTAGAGCCCATCAGGCAGGTATGACCGTCTGCAATCTACAGTTGAGGAGATTTAAGCCTGTGGAAGTTAAATAATTCATCTGCCCGGGGTCACGAGTGCTGAGTGGGGAGCCGGTCGGATCAGCTCCAAAGCCCTCCCAGGTCCCCTCCATCTGCCGCCTTGGGGACGGGGCCTGGGGACTCAGTGGGCCATGAGTGCATCTCGTGGACGCTGTGATCCAGGGAGGTCAGGGTCAGGGGACACTCGGGGCCCCCACTGCGGGAAGCCCTGCCTCCGAAGAGGTGCCTGGGCCTCACCCTGCACAGCTTCAGTCTGGGCGTCTGTGCAGCCTCACCTCCACCGCTCAGCGAGCCTCCCCAGCAGTCGAAGCAGTCTCCGTGGGTGACACCGGCTCCTTCGGAAGCCTGATAAAAGGCTTCAGGGTTAGCGCTCACTGTGAACAGAAAACAGGGTCAGGCCAGTGCGTCTCGGGGCACCAGGAACGGCAGCATCAAGCGTCGTCCGGGCTCACCCAGCCCCACCTGAGGTCCTTGCATTGCATGTTGACGCCTTGGTGTCGAGGGACTGTCTACTGCAAGCAACCTCGTTGGTCACGACGGTGGAGGACAGGTGACCTCTGTAAGGTCTACAGGGTCATGGCTCAGCGTCCAGAGGGGGCTTCTCTCCAAGGCAGGGTGTGACCTCCTGGCCACAGAGGGCTGAGTGTGCCCCTCTCTAGGACCAAATGAGAGGGCACCCGTGGGTGACTGAGAACCACCCTGGGCCTGCGGGATGTGCTGGCTGAGCCCATAATGGCCGTGCCCAGAAGCGCCCGGGGAGCAGCGGCGCCTGCCTTCTTGCAGGGGCTGCTCTAAAGCCCTTGCTGTGGGTCTGGGCTTCTCTGCGCAGTTGTGCAGGCTGTGCACTGCACAAGCCAGACACGGAAACTCCAAGCGTGCACAGCCAGGACTCTGGTGCGCGTGGGTCAGGCGGCTGGGCCAGTGATGCACCAGCCTCAGGAGTCCTGGGAGGAAGCCTCAGGGGCTGGGTGTGAGGCTGGATGTGAGGCGGGGGCCCCCAGGAGCCTGGGAGTAGAGAGGGCAGGTTTGGAAGTGGGGCGGTTAGGGGGTATTGATGGAAGGTGCCTGGGCCTGAGGCCAAGGAGGAGGGAAAGGGCTGGAACGTGGGGCAACGGAGCAGGGCACAGGGCTCTCCTGGGAAGATTGCTCCTCTTCGCCTTGAGCCGGGCTGGTCCTTGAGACAGAGAGAACCGTCCCTGGGGCAGGGCGGGTGTCCCGTGCCTGGCCTCGCCCACAGGCCCTGAAGGCCCCAGGCCGGGTGTCACCCAGCCCCACCAGGCCCCCGGCCCCCCAAGCCACCACACAGGGTCCCCCTGAGCAGGAGGACGGCCCTGGTCCACCCGGAAGGCGCCTCCCTCACTGCAGGCTCTCTGACATCAGCTGCAGCGGGAGGCCCCACCAGGGACGCCCGTCGCCTTCTCTCCAGAGGAGGAACACCATCGCCTCCTGGAGCGAATGAAAATGAAGCGAAGAGCCACTTCCGGGTTGGCTGAGCACAGCGGCCTCAGCATCGGAAGACATTTCTCAGCTGGGGCGTTCTTCCCTGGGAGTTGCTCTGAGGATGAAATGCAGGGATTTGTGTGCTTGCTTCTAGAGCAGTTTATAGTATAATTCAAGGCACAGATTGCAGAAGGAAGGTGTGGATCTCAGTAAAAGCAACCTACAGTGACAAGCAGGAAAATCACACAGCCTCTGCCCCGGCCGACATCATGGGTTAGTTGTTAATAAGTTGGCTGCTTCTCCAGCTTTAAAATGCACAGGCGTGTCCTGGAGATATTGCTATAATGCAAATTCTGAGTCAGCAGATGACGGATAAGCCTGCGGATCCTGCATCTCTAATGTTTTCTTGGCCAGGACTCCACAAACCGCCCAAGGACACAGGCCAGGCCTCTGCTGTCTCCTCCATTGTAGCTGAGGATGGCTTCTAGCTTGTGAAGGTCTGTGAAGGAAGACAGAGAGGATGGTGTGGCAGAGACACATGAGCCCTGAGGCCTGAGCCAGGGACCGACCGGCCTTGAGACAGGAGACTCGGAACAGAGTCTGGGTCCCTGAGAGTTTCCTGCGCGGAGCCGGGAGGCCTGGCATGTCTGCCTGGATGGAATCTGGCCGCGACCACAGACTCTCCTAACGACAGCCTCCAGAACACCTGCAGAAACTCAATATCTTGACGGGACACCTACCCTGAAGCAGCTCCTGAGTCCTGGCCCTTGAGGGGAGAGTGTTTGCGGATTCCTGTCAGAGCTGCCACGATTCCCACCAGGAGACTCAGACGTTGGGCCTGTTGTCTTGGGGAGACCCTGACTCTTCCTGGTCCCCAAAACATGCAAGACTTCACCTGGATCTGCATCTCTGGAACTGCAAGCCTTCAGACCCCAAACACGCTCCCTCACCTGCAGGCTCCTCTCTGCCTTTTGGCCAATGGCCTCCACAGAGAAAACTTCCTGCCCTGGACGGAGTAACGTGTGCTGCCGTCCAACCACGCTGAAAGCCACAGTTCCTGCCCTGGACGGAGTAACGTGTGCTGCCGTCCAACCACGCTGAAAGCCACAGTTCCTGCCCTGGACGGAGTAACGTGTGCTGCCGTCCGACCACGCTGAAAGCCAAAGCTTCCTGCCCTGGACGGTGTAATGTTTGCTGCCGTTCGACCGTGCTGAGAGCCACAGACTTTCAGGATCAGCTCCAAGCCCCCTGCCCCGCCCTCTCCCAAACCAGGGGCCCATCAAGGTGGAAGAAAGGAGACTAGTTAAGGGCTGACTGTGCAGGCTCCAAGTGCGGTCTCAGCTCCCTCTCCAGCCTCCCGGCCAGCGGGGTCCCCCCTGCATTGCCCCTGCCCCGCTTCCCCATCCACACGTCCCTGGGACGGTCTTCACACTGCCCTGCAGGCGTCTGCCTTCCTGTTCACTCTCCCGACAAGACCACGTGCTCTTTGGAGGAAAGAAGGGCTTGTTTGTACCGAGAGTCTGTCCCACAGTAGGGGCTCCACAAACTACTGAGAGCAAACGAGAGAGGCGGTGGCTCTGGGTGCAGCTTCTCAGGACTAACACGCGCGGGTGCCTTGTGTGTTATCCGTAAGTATAATGTGATGAGTTGACATGTAAGTGTGTGATGGCCCATGCGAGTGGTAATAATCCATACATCAATCGTGTGCATCACATCTACTGTGTATCCATAACACACACACATACTGTGTGTATGAGGTGAAGTGTCAATTGCTCAGTCCTGTCCAACTCTTTGAGACGCTATGGACTGTAGTCCACCGGGCTCAAATACTAATGTATATTTGTGTAGATACAAATGCACTCATTTTAAATGCTGCCAAGATTATGCTCAAAATCCTTCAAGCTGGGCTTCAGCACTATATAAACCAAGATATACAAGCTAGGTTTAGAAAAGGCAGAGGAACCAAAATCAAATTGCCAGCATTCGTTGAGCTGAAGAAAAAGCAAGGGAATTCCAGAAAAACATCTACCTCTGCTTCACTGACTACACTAAAGCCTTTGACTATGTGGATCACAACAAACTGTGGAAAACTGTTAAAGAGATGGGAATACCAGATCACCTTACCTGTCTTCTGAGAAACCTGTATGCAGGTTAAGAAACAATAGTTAGAACTGGACATGGAAAAATGGACTTGTTCAAAACTGGGAAAGGAGTATGATAAGATTGTATATTGTCACCCTGCTTATTTAACTTATATGCAGAGTACATCGTGTAAAATTTGGGCTGGATGAATCACCAGCTGGAATCAAGATTGCCAGGAGAAATATCAATAACCTCAGATATGCAGTTGATACCACATTAATGGCAGAAAGTGAAAAGGAACTAAAGAGCTTCTTGATGAGGGTGAGAGAGGAGAGTTAAAAAGCTGCCTTAAAACTCATAAAGAGAGCTGAGCATTGAAGAATTGATGCTTTTGAACTGTGGTGTTGGAGAAGACTCTTGAGAGTCCCTTCGACTGCAAGGAGATCCAACCAGTCCATCCTAAAGAAGACCAGTCCTGGGTGTTCATTGGAAGGACTGATGCTAAAGCTGAAACTCCAATACTTTGGCCACCTGATGCAAAGAACTGACCCATTTGAAAAGACCCTGATGCTGGGAAAGATTGAGGGCAGGAGGATAAGAGGACAACAGAGGATGAGGTGGTTGGATGGCATCACTGACTCCATGGACATGACTATGAGTAAACTCCGGGAGTTGGTGATGGACAGGGAGGCCTGGCATGCTGCAGTCCATGGCATGCAAAGAGTCAGACTGAACTGAACTGAGCTGAACTGAAAACTCAACATTCAAAAAACAAAGATCACGGCATCCAGTCCCATCACCTCACAGCAAATAGAAGGGGAGAGAGTGGAAACAATGACAGAATTTATTTTCTCGGTCTCCAAAATCACTGTGGACAGTAACTGCAACCATGAAATAAAAGATGTCTGCTCCTTGGAAGGGAAGGCAAGACAAAACTAGACAGCGAGTCACAAAGAGGAGGCATCACTTTGCCAACAAGGGCCCATAAGAGTCAAAGCTATAGTTTTCCCACGGGAGTGAGTGAGTGAGTGGAGTCGCTCATCCCACTGGAGTGAGTGAGTGAGTGGAGTCGCTCATCCCACTGGAGTGAGTGAGTGAGTGAAGTCGCTCAGTCGTGTTTGACTCTTTGCAACCCCATGGACTGTAGCCTCCCAGGCTCTCCGTCCGTGGGATTTTCTAGGCAAGAGTACTGGAGTGGGTTGCCATTTCCTTCTCCAGGGGATCTTCCCAACTCAGGGATGGAATCCGGGTCTCCCGCATTGCAGACTGATGCTTTAGCCTCTAAGCCACCAGGGAAGCCTTGCTTTCCCACTAGTCACGTACAAATGTGAGGGTTGGACCAGAAAGAAGGCTGAATGCCAAAAAACTGATGCTTTCGAACTGTGGTGCTAGAGAAGACACTTGAGAGTCTCTTGGTCTGTAAGAATATCAAAGTGGTCAATCCCAAAGGAAATCAACCCTGAATATTCATTGGAAGGGCTGATGCTGAAACTGAAGTTCCAATACTTTGACCACCTGATAGGAAGAGTTGATTCATTGGAAAAAGCCTTAATGCTTGGAAAAATTGAAGACAAGAGGAAAAAGTGGCAGCAGAGGATGAGATGGTAATATAGCATCATTGACTCAGTGGACATGAGTTTGAGCAAACTCCGGAAGATAGTGGAGGACAAAGGAGCCTGTCGTGCTGTAATTCACGGGGTCTCAAAGAGTCAGACACGGGTTAGCAACTGAACAATCAAATACGTACAAATGTATTGTATTATACAAGGCTTTCCAGGTGGCACAGCAGTAAAGAATCTGCCTGCCAATGGAGGAGATGCAAGAAATGCTGGTTTGATCCTTGTGCTGGGAAGATCCCCTGATGAAGCAAATGGCAACCCACTCCAGTATTCTTGCCTTGAAATTCCATGGACAGAGAGCCTGAGGGGTTACAGTCCATGGGGTTGCAGAATTGGACATGCCTGAGCCCAGATGCAAGCATATTATACATTATACATACCTAAATATGTGTGTGTGTGTGTGTGTATATATATATACACATATATCTCCTAAAGGAGATCAGTCCTAGGTATTCATTGGAAGGACTAATGTTGAAGCTGAAACTCCAATACTTTGGCAGAGAGCTGACTCATTTGAAAAGACCCTGATTTGGGGAAAGATTGAGGGCAGGAGGAGAAGGGGACGACAGAGGATGAGATGGTTAGATGGCATCACTGACTCAATGGACATGGGTTTGGGTAGGCTCCGGGAGTTGGTGATGGACAGGGAGGCCTGGCGTGCTGCGGTTCATGGGGTTGCAAAGAGTCAGACACCACTGAGCGACTGAACTGAACTGATATGTATATATATATGTATACCTATGCAATGCATGCAGATATGTATATATTTCACATGTATCACATATACATACATACATATATATAAACATGTATATTTTTAGAGACACTGAGTGGCCCAGGAGGACGTCTTGGGGCCTGGGCCCCTCCAGCCCGAGGCCCTGCAACCCTTTAGTCCCAGGGTCCTCAGCCAGGGTGGTCTGGACCTGCACCCTCAGCTGGTACATGGCCCAGGGCCCTGCCCACTGTTCACACCTGAGGACCCAGCTCTTTCCCACCCTGAGGATTTTTAAAAGCTTATAATGAGTTTAGAAAACTTTGTACTTAGAAATAAAAAAAAAAAAAAAAAAACAAGCAAACAGCAATCCAATTAAAAATTGGGCAGAGGACCTGACTAGACATTTTTCCAGAGAAGTCGTGCAGTGGCCACCAAGAACCCTGACCTTCCCTTCCCACCCCTCCCCACCCTGAGGCTGAAGCCCCAACCATCACAGTTTGGAGCCCCCACCCCGGTAGGGACAGCATTCCAGGTCTGGGTGCTGAAGGGGCCCCACGTGGCAGCCCTCCCAGGAGACGGTGCCTTTGACTGGTTTTCTTTCTGGGGAGGGACCAGGCTGGGGGCATCTCCCGGAAGGCCATGCTGCCCAGCCAGGGGCTGAGGCCTAAAGGAAGGACAGAAAGGCCTGTCCAGGGAGGTGGTGGGAGGGGTGAGGAGTGGCATATTCAGAGCCCCGGCTTCTCCGCGGGACCGGGCGGGGTCAGGTGCCCAGGCTGAGTCTCACGGGAGTCCCCCCACGGCCGTGTCCCCCACAGCCCAGAGTCCACACCGCAGCCACTGGCAAACACCGACTGGCTGTGCACCGTGTCGCTTCTCCAAGGCCACAACGCCAGCTCAGTCACCACACCGGCGACGTGATGGGGACAAGCCCAGTTTCGAGTCTCCCGCCCCCTCCTGGGGGTGTGACCTTGGGCTGGAAGAAGGCACCAGCCCTGGTCCCTGCAGGTAGCCTGGGGCCACATGGGCACCTCGCCTGGTGGGGGGGCATGAGGATTAACCTGAATAATGTACCTGCTTCAAGCAGCATAATGTTGTGACATGGGTAGCCCTAGAAATAGCTGCTCTTACTGTTATTGTTCAGGAGGAATAGGGAGCAGGCGGCCTCGAGAGCTCACAAGGGTCCCCGTAGTGATCTCCCTCTGTCTTCCCGATGCCCCTGGCAACGGCAGGCACGTGGGCATCATGCTTCCCTACCGGCCCCTCCGGCTGTGGACGCTGGGCTCTAGAGGTAACTGCCCAGGTCACCGCACCCGAGGCCCAGGAAGCCCCGCCCTGCGCACCGGGGCCGGGTTGCTGGCCGGGACGCCAGCCCAGCCCTGCTTGCAGAGCCTGTCCGCGGGGTCCCCGCAGCTCCCATGGGGAAGCATGTTCCGGGTCCTGTCCCCTCCCAGTCCCTGCAGGGCACCCTCGCCTGATAGAAACCGGGTCTCATCTGGACAGTAGGGGCCCCAACCATCAGGACCTCACTTGTGCACAGAAGGCCGTCCCCTCGAAGGCAGGACGAGGGAGAGACGGAGCAGACCTGGGGGCTGCAGCCACAGTGGGCAGAGCTGCAGCAGGCGCAGGAGGGCACCCTGTCAGGGGGCTGGGCGTGGGGCAGCTCTGCTGGCCGTGGAGCTGACCGCAGCCCCTCCTCCCTCTTCCCTGCTCCCCATCCTCCCCCAGCCCCCGCACAAAGGCGGCATGTGCAAACGTCCAGTCCAGGGACAGCGCTGGGGTGGGAGAGTCCGGGGAGGCGAGAGGAACTGGAGGCCACCTTGCAGTCAGTGTCCATCGGCATCACTGAGGCATCGCCAGCACCATCGGGGCACAGGGCCTGCCCGTGACCACCGCTCTGCTGTAGGGGCTGAGCTGTGGCCGGCCCCACTCAGGAGCAGGACCTCGTAGGTGCTCGTCACACTCTGGGCCACTTGAGTCTCTCTCCCTGAGGCTCCCACGCCACGCTGTCAGGAAAGAAGCGGGCAGGCATCACAGCTTTTAAATGGAGATTTTTAAAAGCTTATAATGAGTTTAGAAAAGTTCATACTTGGAAACCAAAAAAAAAAAAAAAAAAAACCCAATTAAAAATTGGGCAGAGGACATGAACAGACATTTTCCCAAAGAAGTCGTGCAGTGACCAACAAGAACATAAAAGATGTTCACCATCACTAATCATTAGGAAAAGTCAAATCAAAACCACAATGAGACTTCACAACACACCTGTCAGAATGGCTGTCATCAAAAAGACAGCAAATGACAAGTGTTAGGAAGAAGGCAGAGAAAAGGGGACCCGTGCACTGTGGGTGAGATTGTAAGCTGGTGGAGCCACTGTGGAAAGCAGTCTGCTCACAAGATTAAAAAAGAGTTTGCTCACAAGATTAAAAGTAGAACTACCATGTGATCCAGTATTTCCACCTGTTGATGTTTATCTGAAGCAAAAGAAAACACTCATTCAAAAAGAGGCATGCACACGTCTGCTCATGGCAGCATTGCTTATAGTAACCAAGATATGGAAGCGAGCTCCGTGCCCATCAGTAGATGGAGAGTAAAGATGTGTGTGTATGCGTGCGTGTGGAATATTACTCAACCATGAAAAACGGACTCTCGCCACTTGTGACAGTGCAGATGGACCTAGAGGACACGACGCTAAGTGAAATAAATCAGGAAGACAAACACCATATGCTCCTACTTACATGTGGGATCTAAAAGCAAAATGAACACGCGCGGACACAGAGGACAAAGCGGCGTTTGCCTCAGGGGCTTGGGAGGAAAGAAAGGGGAGGAAGATAAGAGGTACAAGATTCCGGTCACAGAATAAATGCATCGCAGCGATGAAATGGACAGTGAGGGGAATACAATTGTGTGGTATCTTTGTGCAGTGACAGATCGTAACTAAACTTACGGGGATCATTTTGAAATGTACAGAAATACTGAATCCTTACACTGTGTGACAGAATCTGACATGGCGTAGTAGGTCGATGATACTTCCAGCCAAGCCAACGTGCGTGCTCAGTCGTGTCCGACTCTGTGGGACCCCGTGCACTGTAGCCCACCAGGCTCCTCTGTACATGGGATTTTTCAGGCAAGAATACTGGAGTGGGTTCTCATCTTCTCCTCCAGGGGATCTTTCTGACCCAGAGATTGAACTCCCATCTCCTGTGTCTCTTGCACTGCAGGCGGATTCTTACCCACAAAGCCATCAGAGAAGCCCCAAAAATACTTCAGAAAAAAAGCAAATAGAGAAAAAAAAACAAAAAAACCTCACATGAAAGAGACCAGACTTTTGGTTACCAGAAAAAGGTGTGGAGGGCGGGGGAACCAGATGAAGATGGTTGAAACTACAAACTTCCAGCTGTAAGAAGAGTAAGTGCAAGGGACATAGGCACCCGATGAATAGAATTAACAGTGTTGGGTGCTGCCTATGAAAGCTATGAGAGCGTAAATCCTAAATTAAATAATAACTTTTTATACTAAAAAATAAAAAATAATTTTATTTCTTCAATGCTGTATTTTTATGAGATGAAGGACGTTCACGACACTTATTGTGGTTATCACCTCCTGACTCACACCACCTCCTGAGGTAGGTAGGTCCCACCACCTCCTGAGGTAGGTAAGTCCCACCACCTCCTGAGGTAGGTAGGTCACATCACCTCCTGAGGTAGGTAGGTCACATCACCTCCTGAGGTAGGTAGGTCACATCACCTCCTGAGGTAGGTAAGTCCCACCACCTCCTGAGGTAGGTACGTGACACCACCTCCTGAGGTAGGTAAGTCCCACCACCTCCTGAGGTAGGTAAGTCACATCACCTCCTGAGGTAGGTAGGTCACATCACCTCCTGAGGTAGGTAGGTCACATCACCTCCTGAGGTAGGTAGGTCACATCACCTCCTGAGGTAGGTAGGTCACATCACCTCCTGAGGTAGGTATGTGACACCACCTCCTGAGGTAGGTAAGTCCCACCACCTCCTGAGGTAGGTAAGTCCCACCACCTCCTGAGGTAGGTAGGTCAATCATCATACTATGCACCATAAACCAATAAAGTGCCGGATGTCAACTACATCTCAGTAAAACTGGGAGAAAATAAACAAGTTCTCACAACACATGATACTAAAATTGTTCAACTATATTTTTATTCTAATTAATTTTACTGTTTGGGGTCACTATTTAGCATTGTTTATTATAAATCACATTTTCCTGACCTCCCGAGTGTCACACCACAGAACACTGCTGCGAGGTGGATGTCTTATTCTTGCCCAGACAGAGTAGGTAGGACGTACCGGGCACTGCCAGCGTGCAGTTTACAAATAACCCGACCTGGTTCTTGCCTGTATGAGCCTCGGTGCTTGTCAGAAGGAGGGCTTCAGGCTTCAGAAAGACACGAGGGAGTCGGAGGATGAGATGGCTGGATGGCATCACCGATGCAAGGGACGTGACCTTGGGCAGATGCTGGGAAATGGTGAGGCTCGGGGAGGCCTGGCGTGCCGCAGCCCTGGGGTCGCAGAGAGTCAGATGGGACTGGGCGACTGAAGGACAGCAACAGTGCTCGTCATCCGCGATAGCCGGTAATTAACCTGTGAGGAGGAGGAAGCACGGGGCTGGGGGAGCAGCACCAGGGAGCTGGAAGGTGTGGGGACTGAGAGGCGGGAGAAGTCAGAGCCACGGACCCCCTTGTCCTGGCACCTGGGAGCCTCCATCCCCAAGGCATAAAGCGGGGGTGCGCCCGCTCAGTGCTCGCCTGGAGCCCGTGCAAGACGGTCAGAAGTATGGCTCGCGGGCCCACCCGGACCTGCCCACCTGGAGCCAGGCTCCTGAGGTCAGCAGTGTCAGGAGGAAGGACTGGGGAGGGCCCGCGCTCACCGACAGCCGTGAGCAGACAGGAAGGGTCAGATCAGTGCTCCAGGCACCATCCAGACACCTTTAAATGCCTCGGATGAAGTGCTCTGCCTGCCTCCCAGTCATCACTGCGCCGAGGATGCTGCGCAGGTGAGCGGCTGTACGAGTTCACAGCCAGAGCTGTCCCCTAGCCCCAGCATCCGTGGCTCGGAGACCTCACACAATAGACAGGGGGCCTCGAGCCTTGGCTGCCCCTGGTAGCCAGGACCTGACATGACGGGACAGGACAGCTGGGGAAGGCCCGCCCGACACAAGCCTCGGTGCTCGGACTGACTCTGCAGGGTCTTCGGGGAGCCCTGTCCTCACGTGCACAGAGCGAGCTAAAGCTTTTGTGTTACTTCTCGATTTCCTGGCAAAAGCACTGTAGGAAAAATATAAAATATAACCTGGCTGTTTGGGTTTCCGTAAGATGTGTTTGTTTGTATTCTCGTGAATCTAGAGTGCAGCCTCATGGATTTGACGCTCATTGGGTGAATTTTGTCTTTCAGCCCTTACGGCGAAAGCGTTATTCCAAACAACCACCTTGCAGAGAGTGACCAAGCATCGGCCTTCCGCAAGATCGGTACCAAGGCAGGCTGTGATCAGGAAGCCGCCCATCCTGCCTCGGAAAGCTTTCGATTGTCTGTCATGAGCAGGAAGACAATTCTTCTAAGTCGAGCTCACAACGTGCTGGTTTTCAAACCTTGGCGAGAGGGCTCCGTCTGCCCTTCACACACAACATCCCAGGGCCACAGAGCAGAGGACAGGACCTCACTCTGCAGTGGGTGAGCAGGAGGCGGCGGACATCAGGGAGGCTGGCAGAGGAAAAGGAGAGCCAGGTAGAGGCTAGGTGCTGAATCAGAGGGAGAGGAAGGGCCTCGGGCCTCAGGAAGAAACAGCCGTGCGGCGCAGGGAGGGTCCTGCCGACCCCCTGGAAGACTCCGGAGCGTCTCAGCCTGCAGGTTGGGCAGGAGCTCCATGGTCCCACGCCCTCCCTCTCCGAGGCTCTGTCTTCCCTGCCAGCACCCAGAAGGCACAGGAGAAGGGACTACCCTGGGGAGCCCCAGCGTTCGAGGGGACCCAGTGGATCACTCCCTGTGACACACACCCCGAGGGAGGAGGGACCCAGTCCAGAGGTTTCTGGGAGGACCAGGGTAGCAGGTGGCCTGAGGGGCCCCCAGGAGAACAGTCTGGGGCTTGGCGGGTCAGCGGTGGGAGGCACACCCGCCGGGCTATGGACGCAGCTATCACCCGAGGCTGGGTGAAGTCCCCTCTTACATCAGGAGTGGTACCAGGCTACACACAACCCCTGCCCCCCACCTGGGACCCTCCCCCGACTGCAGAGCTGGGGCATGTGCAGGGATGGACATGGATGCATCATAAGCTGCAAAGGTCAAAAGTCCCCTTTGTGTCAGAGAGGAGCCCTCCTGACACCTCCCTCTCACCTCTGGGCCATCCATGGTCAGAAATGTACCAGCTGCGTTCCCCAGAAGCAGGTGTGGTCCTGGCAGCCAGAAGCCAGTGTCGGGCAGGCATGAGGAGCTGCTCAGGCTCTGCGCTCCCCGCACGGAGACTGGTGGATGGAAAGGACTCGAAGCTGCAGTCATGACGTGACCACCGGCACGTTCCGGGGACCCGCAGACGGGAGGCAGCGGCAGTCAATTGGAAATGGCGGAGTTAGGAACCGGATGTCTCTCTGCCCCGAATGCCAGCACCAGGGGTGGGCCAGGGGGTGGGGGCAGCTCTCTCCTGGTCAACGGGGGATGCTGGGTGGAGAGACCCCATAGGGTCAGCCCCGCAGGGGACGGAGCAGCTATGAGTGCACTGGAGATGGACACCCCAGCCCTCTGCTGCTGATAAAGCTTCAGCTGCAGGTGGAGCACAGGGAGGACCCCAGAGAGGCAGAGGGGCTGGGATGGGCGATGGGGCAGAGCTGGGGGCTGGGATGAGGGTGCGACAGAGCCCCCGGGGCTGAGGTCCAGCAACAGGATGCGGGAGGCAGCCTCTGAGGATGCCCAGGGCCAAGGTCCGCGGCCTCGGCCTCATCCAGGGGGATACCCTGTTCCCAGCACAGACGCTGTGGCCTTGGGACGCCCCACGGCCATGCGCTCAGCTGCCCGGCATCCAGCGTGTGTGGCCAGGGGCAGCGGGTGCTGGGGAAGTGGGCCTCTGGGCGCACAGGTGATCCCGTCTCACCGGATGAGGCTGGAACCAATGTCTGCTGCCCGGTTCTTCCCAGGGGCCAGGGCGCTCAGTGCAGACGGGACCCGGTGGCAGGAACCTCCCGAGTGGTGGCGGTGTGAGCCGCAGGTCGGCACCCGGAGGGTCCGAGGAGCGCCTCTCAGACCACCGCAGGAGAGGAGACTCTGAGGCTTCCTGGGGGCGGTGGGCAGGGAGCGGTGCCTGGGGCGTCTGGGGCAGGAGGCTGGAGGTTTGGAGGAGCCTTGCCCCCTCCTCCCCCGCCCCGCCAGCAGGTGGCGAACCAGAGCCTGTCCGGGAGGCCCCGGCCGAAGGAGGCCCCTGTGCGCCCCGGAGCGGTGAGCCCCCCAGAGCGGTGAGCCCCCTTCCCTGAGCGGCCCCTCGCCCCGCTGTCCCTGCAGGGAGGCCTCTCTGCCCTCTCTCTCCTTCCGTGTCCCATCCCCGCCCCCACGTCCTCCTGTCTCTTCCTCCGGCTGGCTTGCCGAGACCAGGATCCGCAGCTGGACCGCTGACGGCGGAAAGGCCAGCCCGGGAGCCCCCCGTGGGGGCAGCTACGGGCTCCGCCTGCCGTCTTACCCCCAGACGTCGGCGCCGGTCTGGAAGGCTGGGCCTGCGCCTGCAGCAGGAGCCGGCGCCCTGTCCTTCCGTCTCCCGGGCCTGCTCACAGGACGAGGGCAGGGAGGCCAGAGTGTGGACAGCGAATCGGAGCAACACCGTCTTCACCACGTGCTGGGAGCCTGCGGTTTCCTCCTGACTCGCCCTATCCCCCTTCCAAATGGCAGAACCGCGCAGTCACGGCTTCAGAGCTGACTAAGCGGCAGGCTTCGTATGCTGGGAGATGGGAGGCGACGCGAAGGTGCTTTTGAGCAATTCAATCGCCAGGCTTTCCCCATGGATGAAGAAAACACACACACACCCAGCATACACACACAGACGTGAACACACGCACACAATGCACATCCAAACCAAGTACACACACACCCATATACACACACATCACACAGACGTGAACACACACACAGACGTGAACACACGCACACACCACACATCCAAACCAAATACACACAGACGTGAACATACACACACATCACACAGACATGAACACACACACACAGACATGAACACACGCACACACCACACATCCAAACCAAGTACACACGCACCCATATACACACACACACATCACACAGATGTGAACACATACACATGCAACCACACAACACACACATCCACAGCAAACACACACACACAGCACCATATACATACACACGCACACCACGTAGATATGAACTCATGCACACAAAGACAAGCACACACACCCCCACAACACACACCCAAATACACACACGCACCACGTAGAGATGAACATGCAGACACGCTCCCCAAAGACACACACACCAAACACACAGGTACACACACACACCCTGCTGTATAAAGTTCACTAAAAATACATGTATGGAAATGTTTTCTAACATTTCTAACATTGAACATTCCTATCAAATCCCAGGCACTGAAACACACTGCTGTACACCAGCAAACCATTCCAGCATGTGTCCCACAGATAATTTAGAAATACTATGCAGGTGGTTTTCCAGGCCACCCTCTCCTCAGCCCCGCTGAAGCCTGTGTCTTTGGTGAGCTTGGTCGTTGCGTGACTCTGTGGAGACCAGGTCCAGCTGGAGGGTCCCGCCAGCTCCAAGCCAAGGGGGGCTCGCCAGCACCAGTGCCCACAGACGAGCGCACCCCCCAGTGGCTGCTGCCAGCGTCCACGTGCCAGCCCCACTGCCTCCAGCCTCCCTGGACTCACCAGGGTCAGCAGGGGGCCTGGCCCAGGCGTCCTGCAAATTCCTGCTTCCACCCTGGGTCCCGGAGCAGGTGAGGGTTTATGTTGACCCTCCAAGAATGGACTTTCTATTTGCCCCTACGCCTGTGTCTCCTGAAAGGAAGCCCTACTGGCCTTCAAAGCTAAACTTCTGGGGCCCACCTTCCCAGTAAAGGACCCCCGGGTGGCGGGCCAAGATAGGACTCAGAACGTCGCTCCCTGGGGAGAGCCTCTGCTGCCGAGACCACCCTCTCGTCTGAGGGTTGCTCACCCTGGGACTGCTGGGGCTGACTGTGCCCTACCTCCTGTAGTTCTTTCTTTATCTCTTTAGTTGTAGGGGATCTTTTCTGCTTGTTTTTCAGTCTCTCTCATCAACAGTTGATCTGAAATAGTCATAATTTCCGTGTGTCCATGGGAGGAAGCAAGCTCAGGGTCTTTCTGCTCTGCCACCTGGGCCATCTCTGGGTCTTCCATGAGGGCACAATCCGTTGGAGGGCCCCAGCCTCCTGACGGCATCGCCTCCACTTCCTGACGCCATCACCCTGGGGACACACGCGTCTCTACACCCGGCGCGAGGCTGGCTTTCCTCTCCAGGGAAGCCTCTCTAGCCCCACACGTGCCCCATAGACGCCTGTCTAGAAGCCTCCCCTCCCCTGACAGCTTGGTCAGAGGGCTGTGCTGGAGCTGAACTGCCTGTTCAGTCCTTAGTAAAGAACGGCGGGTGTGACTCAGGAGTGGCAGGCGGTAGCTCTCATGATGGGACGTGAGCACCGGCCCTGCTCAGGGACTGTGTTTTTCTGCCTCTTCTAAACCTATGCTCCGCGGTCTGGAGGAGCCCCTCCCTGGGAAAGTGCAGAGCACACAGCTGTGCTCAGAGCACCCAGCTCCCCAGGCTGCCGTGTGTTCATCTACCTGATTCCCCAGCAGCTCTGAGGCTCACGAGGGTTCACGGTGTGGTTTTCACCTTTGGGTACCCAAGTCAGAGCTCTGAGCTACATAGAACTCAGTCACTTCTTCTTGAATAAATGAACGAATAAAATAAAGATCTAAAGATGAAAGAGATAACCGATCGCTGTGTTTATACCCCAGTGAGCTCCCTTCCCCTGTAGAAAATACTCCCCAGATAAACTAAGGATGGAAGATTGAACAGAAAAGGTGATGGGGAGGGGAGGGGTGAGAAGGGAAAACAAAGAAACGGTGCGTTGTTTCAGCTACACAGGCTTGGGACTGACCGGGAAGAACATCCCTACGCTAAAGTTGTTTTTAAGAAAATAATATAAAATAAATTCTTAAATAAAAAGAAGTCACAATTATATTTGAGACACTTTTTTTTCCCTGAAAAATGGAGTGCTTTTCCCCTAAAGCTAAAGAGAGTGAAATTGAAATACTGAGCTCTGTACAGAAAAAAGAAATTCTCTCTCTCTTACACACACATGTCTGACTTCTCCCTCTAGTCATTATAGTATAAAATAGTTATATTTATATAAAATATAAAAGACTTTATAATAATATAAAATACTTACATCTAACAAATGCATTCAGATCTGCTCCCAGAGTAAAATAAATCGGTTATAAATCAGAGCGAAATTCCCCAAGTAGAAGATACCCAGGAACGGTGCCTACTGGATCCCAACCCGTCACCAAAAAGTCAAAAGTGATGGGGACTGGAGCTCTGTTTCATCTTCTACTCTGGGTGCACTGGGAGGAAAGAGGCTAGGGGACATGCGGAGCGGTGGACCCCTACACTGATCCACTCACATCACAGCCCATTTTGCCTTTTCCCACAAACCAGGAAAAGACAGGAGAAGGAGAACGTGAGAAAAGACACACACGCTTGAGCTGAACATACTCAGAAAAAGTGCTTGAAGCATCCATAGCCTAGAATCATGAATACTCTTAACTCTAATTGGAAGTTCTGAAAAATGGGGAAAAAAATGGAGATTTGTAGAGACGGGCACTGCAGAAAGTGCTGCACTGTTGTAGCAGAAGTTGCCAACCTCATGGCGTGTTGATCCGCTCATCTCCTGCACAGCATCACGCCCTGCGGAGCGCTCAAATATCACCTTTGCAGGAGGCAGTGCTCAGCCTCACTGGGAGGCGTTCAGATCAGTGTCAGCAAACAGCCCTTCAGCCCTCCAGGGAGGCTGGCGCAGCAGCAACTCAGGGTCCAAAACGTGCCCTTTACGTGGGGTCTGAGTCTCTGCTTTTGCCTTCACAGCTTGTATTTCCTCTTCCCTGGAATTCGCCTGTGCGTCCTGGGTTCCGGGGTGTTTCCCCGAGACCATCTGAAAGCTTCTTCATGTTCTTTCTAGTGCAGATTCAAAGCCTACTTTCTCACATCCACAGGCACTGCTTTAATGCCCAGGGCAGAAGTCGGAAGCACAGGTGCCTGAGTTAGTGTCACTCCCAACGCTGGGTCAGTGCACACCAGGCAGACACAGCTTCTCCTCTTGCAAAACGTGCCGGGAGGAAATTAGGAAATAACCGAATTTAAGCCAGCAGTCCTTAGACTGTGATATGTACATGCATGAAAAATTTGTCTTTTAAAACAAGTTCTTTTTCAAGTTAATTTTCCAAACACTAAAATATTTCCCTTTAAAGAGTTAAGAAAATCTCAGGAGTTGGGGTTGAAGGGGTTTCTCCACATGATTATAAAGGCACGAACCAAACACACTCGTACTGATACATGGCTATACGTGCAAACTCATGCATGTGTGTGAATTAATACACAAATACACGCACACTTATACATGTGTGTGCACACATGCATGCACACAAACCTGTGATGGTGATCGGGGTCATTTCACTACCAGACATCCAGCAACTCCACGTCTCTCTCCTCGCCTCCCCAGCCCTCAGCTCCGTCAGCCGTGTCGCCGGTCCCCTGCCCGCCCACCCGCCCCAGAGGCTTAGGGGCGCTGCCTGGAGCCCCCACGTCAGCATCACCCTGGCCACGTCATGGTTTTTATATCTGACGGACCACATCCGGGGTCCCTCTTATTTTATCAGCTTCCAAAATATCCTCAACTATTTATTTGAGCACTAAAATCATAAATATCTAACATATTTGATCAAAATTACCTCTCACTATAAAATTATTTATTAAAAACGAATGTAGTTATGCTATTAACATTATATTTAGTGTATACTGAATGTATGTATTAAATATAACATGTATTAAATATATGCATTTAATATGTATATTTAATATATTAAATGTGCATGCATGCTAAGTCACTTCAGTTGTGCCCTACTCTTTGCGACCCCATGGACTGTAGCCAGCCAGGCTCCTCTGTCCATGGGATTCTCCAGGCAAGAGTACTGGAGCGGGTTGCCATGCCCTCCTCCAGGGGATCCTCCCAACCCAGGAATCAAGCCCACGTCTCTTACACCTCCCGCATTGGCAGGTGGCAGGCGTGTTCCTTACCACTAGCGCCACCTGGGAAGCCCATAGTAATTATATGTAATAGTCAATTATAACAAGATATTCAGGAAATCTTACCTTTCAAAATTCCTTTCAACTTAAATAACTAAGAAATTTCAAAGTGAAAAGGAAACAACTGCCCACAGGAACACTTCCCGCCGGGTGGGGCCCGCCATGGCGAGAATAGCCCTGGGTCCTAGCGTGGGCAAACAGAGCCAGCACCTGGGTCTCACTGCGTCAGCTGGGGCCGCGTCCACCTAAGCAGACAGACTTCCTGCTGGGAGAACCAGACCTTCACCGTGAAGCCTCAACTGTTCTGTCTGATCAAACCACAGGCATGTTGCCTTCATTTGTAATTTCCTAGTGTGTTTTGGGGAGAAGGCAATGGCACCCCACTCCAGTACTCTTGCCTGGAAAATCCCATGGATGGAGGAGCCTGGTGGGCTGCAGTCCATGGGGTCGCCAAGAGTTGGATACGACTGAGCGACTTCACTTTCACTTTTCACCTTCATGCATTGGAGAAGGAAATGGCAACCCACTCCAGTGTTCTTGCCTGGAGAATCCCAGGGACAGGGGAGCCTGGTGGGCTGCCGTCTATGGGGTCACACAGAGTCAAACACGACTGAAGTGACTTAGCAGCAGCAGCAGCAGCAGTGTGTTTTGGAAGCCTTCACACCTAACATCATTTTGCTAGAAAGAGGACAGGAAGAAAGGGGAATAGGTTCCCAGGGTTTGCAAGGTGCATCAGGCTGCGAAGCACTGGAGAATCCTCGAGGTCGGCTCCAGTCGTGAACCAGCAGTGGAGGCAGCGGAGGGCTGGTGCTCCACCCGCCGCAGGGAATCTCGCAGAAGTGATGGGCACGAGCCCCTCGGGGAGGGAGAGAGCGGCCGTTGTTTGGATTCTGCACACAGCACATCGCATCTGGCGGAAGGTGACCGGGAGACGGAGTGAAGGCAGGATTGCTTGCCGGCTGCTCTGGAGTCCTGATATGGGGCAGGGCCGGGTCCCATGTGGGGCTGACCCTGTCCCCCGCCCTCTCCCCCCCGTGAAAGAGGAGTTCCCCTTCAAAGAGGAGTTCCCCAGGGAGGAAACTTGGAAAGTGCCTCGAGGCGAACTTGGAAACAGAATGAAACCAGGCCTGTGAGGAGCAGGCTGAGCCCGCAGGGGCTGTAAGCACCCTCCTCTCTGCAGGACTCGGCTGGCCGTGGGGTCAGGCTGAATGCAACACTGTTCAAATGCTCTAGAAGCCACGGTCTCCTGGGGGAGACGTGTGCAGTCAGCCCACGAGAAGGAGCGCGAGCCAACCCAGGTCTGCACGTGCAGCCGTGCACACAGCCTCACTCCCAGACTGTCGGGCTGAGCTGTGTCAGCAGCCATCTGCGGACGACGATTCTGAATTTCTTGGCGTCTTTGTTCTTTATGCTCTCATTTCAGCTGAGTAAAACCAGGCACGCGGGAGTTGAATGTCTGGTGATACAGCCAAGTGTACACACCCGTGTGTGTGTGCAGCCCTGTGCACACGCTTGCGGCTCCGTCGGCATCCACTCGTGTGGATGGCGGCATTCTCCGTGCTGGATCCCAGGCAGCTCGAAGCAGCTGCCATGCACTTCGGGGTCGGGGCGACTGTGCCTGCCCAGGATCATTAAGTGTGCGCAGTGAGGGGTGTGGGCTGGGGCTCCTTTTCTCCAGGTGTCGGCTGCCGCTTATTTAATAACCACACGATTAATAGCCGCCATCTCAACATCGATCTTGTGACAACCATTCAGACCTTTATCCGTGAGCCATCCTCCACTCTTGCATTCTCACGCACGAAGACCTGGTTTCTAGGCAACAATGTAAGCTCGGCGGAGGGGAGTAGATGGTCTCCTGCTGGGAGAAGAGGCGACCTCTGATGGGGGCACCTGTCCTGAGACCCGGCACCAGCCTTTCCCTGGGGGCTCTGCCAGGACAGCGCTGCCCTCCCCTCAGCGCCCTTCCGTCCCGCCGTGGACCCTCACCCAGCGACCTGACGGCACTGACGTGTAACCAGAGCCACCCACGGCGAACCAGCCTGATTTCTTAGCACCCTGAGCGCCTGCTCACCTTCAGCATGATTCTTCCCTGCGGAAGACCAGGTTAGACCAGAGAGTTGGGCTGAAGCGCTCCATCTCATGAGGATCATCTTCTCGTTCTGTCCCTGGGTATTCACTGGCGTGGGTCCCTGGTGCTGAGCTCTGAGGCATCTTCCTCTGAGCAGCTGTCGACCTGCGTGGCTGAATCCACGGGACACGCGAGGCCCCTGACAGCACAGTCTTCACCGCGTGGTCCTTCCACACACTCCACTGCTTTGACCTGATTCCACTTGGACCTGGGCTCCGAGGGCAGCGTGAGCGGCTCCCTGCCCCCGAGGGCACCTGTGAGGGGCTCCCCTGCCC
Source organism: Bos indicus (assembly GCF_029378745.1). Classification (NCBI taxonomy): domain Eukaryota; kingdom Metazoa; phylum Chordata; class Mammalia; order Artiodactyla; family Bovidae; genus Bos; species Bos indicus. The sequence goes on along the minus strand of NC_091767.1, from coordinate 111,410,152 downwards.
CCCGAGGGCCGCTGTGAGGGGCTCCCCTGCCCCCGAGGGCCGCTGTGAGGGGATCCCCTGCCCTCTGAGGGCACCTGTGAGCGGCTCCCTGCCCCCCGAGGGCACCTGTGAGCGGCTCCCCTGCCCTCTGAGGGCCCTTGTGAGTGGCTCCCCTGCCCCTGAGGACACCTGTGAGCAGCTCCCCTGCCCCGAGGGCCGCTGTGAGCGGCTCCCCTGCCCCCCGAGGGCCGCTGTGAGGGCCTCCCCTGCCCCTGAGGGCACCTGTGAGGAGCTCCCCTGCCCCTGAGGGCACCTGTGAGCGGCTCCCCTGCCCCGCGAGGGCCCGTGTGAGCGGCTCCCCTGCCCCTGAGGGCACATGTGAGGAGCTCCCCTGCCCCCGAGGGCACCTGTGAGCGGCTCCCCTGCCCCCGAGGGCCGCTGTGAGGGGCTCCCCTGCCCCCGAGGGCCGCTGTGAGGGGATCCCCTGCCCTCTGAGGGCACCTGTGAGTGGCTCCCTGCCCCCCGAGGGCACCTGTGAGCGGCTCCCCTGCCCTCTGAGGGCCCTTGTGAGTGGCTCCCCTGCCCCTGAGGACACCTGTGAGCAGCTCCCCTGCCCCGAGGGCCGCTGTGAGCGGCTCCCCTGCCCCCCGAGGGCCGCTGTGAGGGCCTCCCCTGCCCCTGAGGGCACCTGTGAGGAGCTCCCCTGCCCCTGAGGGCACCTGTGAGCGGCTCCCCTGCCCCGCGAGGGCCCGTGTGAGCGGCTCCCCTGCCCCCGAGGGCCCGTGTGAGGGCCTCCCCTGCCCCCGAGGGCCCTGTGAGGGGCTCCCCTGCCCTCCGAGGGCCCGTGTGAGCGGCTCCCCTGCCCCTGAGGGCACCTGTGAGGAGCTCCCCTGCCCCCGAGGGCACCTGTGAGCGGCTCCCCTGCCCCCGAGGGCCGCTGTGAGGGGCTCCCCTGCCCCCGAGGGCCGCTGTGAGGGGATCCCCTGCCCTCTGAGGGCACCTGTGAGCGGCTCCCTGCCCCCCGAGGGCACCTGTGAGCGGCTCCCCTGCCCTCTGAGGGCCCTTGTGAGTGGCTCCCCTGCCCCTGAGGACACCTGTGAGCAGCTCCCCTGCCCCGAGGGCCGCTGTGAGCGGCTCCCCTGCCCCCCGAGGGCCGCTGTGAGGGCCTCCCCTGCCCCTGAGGGCACCTGTGAGGAGCTCCCCTGCCCCTGAGGGCACCTGTGAGCGGCTCCCCTGCCCCGCGAGGGCCCGTGTGAGCGGCTCCCCTGCCCCCGAGGGCCCGTGTGAGGGCCTCCCCTGCCCCCGAGGGCCCTGTGAGGGGCTCCCCTGCCCTCCGAGGGCCCGTGTGAGCGGCTCCCCTGCCCCTGAGGGCACCTGTGAGGAGCTCCCCTGCCCCCGAGGGCACCTGTGAGCGGCTCCCCTGCCCCCGAGGGCCGCTGTGAGGGGCTCCCCTGCCCCCCGAGGGCCCTGTGAGGGGCTCCCCTGCCCTCCGAGGGCCCGTGTGAGCGGCTCCCCTGCCCCATGCCCCTGCGCCCGCTCCTGAGAAGGGGGCACCGCAGCAGTTCCAGGCAGAGCCCAGGGTGCAGGGAGGGCGCGGAACGGGCGGGCCTCCTGTGGCTGCGCGGGCCATCCCCGCCCTGAACCGAGAGGGTGCGGGCGGAGCGCCAGGGCGGGCGGCGCTCGGGAGAGTCGTCCAGGCTCCGGTCCCCGGGCCGTGTCTCCACGTGGCGCTGCGTCTGGGTTTCCTCAGCCAGAACACGGGGCGCCCCACAAGGTGTGGCAGGTGTCACGGAACTGTTTTTCACGACCATTATTTTCGTGGTTCTGACTCTCCTCATCTCTGGGGGCTGGCTTCTTTCACTCTAATAATCTGAATGTATCAGCGTATTTTCAGAGGGCGAGAAGAGAGACAGGGGCAGGCTCTGAGCATCACCCTTTCTCTCTCAGCTCAAAGCCGCTCAGGAAATCCCTGCTTGGTCTTTGGATGCTGCCTGACAGAGGCTCAGAGGGCAATGAGAGCATCTAAAGACGGCAGGGAGAGGCCAGGGCTGAGAAAGAGGAACACCGGAGTAGGCAAACCCAGGGGAAAGGTGCTCAGACCTCCCTGTCCCGGAGTGTGAGTGTGTGTGTGCGAGTGTGTGTGTGAGAGAGTGTGTGTGCGAATGTGTGTGTGTGTGTCTTTGTGTGTGTGCGTTTGTGTGCATTTGTGTGAGTGTGTTTATCTGAGTGTGTGTTTGTGTGTGTAAGTGGATATGAGTTTGTGTGTGTGTTGTGTGTGTGTGAATATGTGTGTGCGAGTTTATGTGTGTGAGTGTGTGTGAGAGTATGGGATGTGAGTGTGTGTATGGGCGTGTATGTGAGTGTGTGTGAGTGCATCAGTGTGTGTGTGAGTGTGAGTGTATTTGTGTAAGTGTGTGGGGGGAGTGTTTGTGTGTAAGTGTGTGAGAGTGTTTGTGTGTGTGTGTGAGCGTGCTTTCTCAAGAAAGCATGGCTTCAGTTTCCTGTGACTTGACTTCAGGCCCGGACCCCGCTGCCCACAGCCCCCGTCCCCTGCGCCGAGACGGGGCGCACAGGCAGCTGTCTGGGCTCCAGCTGTGGAGACCATCTGAGACCACAGACGGGCCCCGCGAGATGAGGCCAGCATCTGCTGCGACACATTCACTCCCTTTATCTTGACTGCTATTCACTTAATAGTGAGTCCAGCCGTGGGAGGCGTCCTCCTTTAGTGTCAGCCTTGAGCCGCAGAGTTAATTTTCTAACCCACAGCGTTGCTGTGGGGTCTGCCGTCGCCCCAGTGGGATGAGACACTCGGGGCCGCAGCTCTAGGAGGTCGGGAGCCCCCCAACTGGTTCTGGGGCCACGGGAGCCATACTGTGGAGCCCTGTCATTACCAGAGACCTCCAGGCCACCACCGCCCTCCCAGGAAGAATGGGGGATCCCCTCTTCGAAATTGCTGGACCCCAGGTTCTCCCGATGAGAACTGCCCACCCAGCAGCCAGAGAAAGGCCCTTCAAGGGATCGCTGTCCTCAACAATCGAGACCGCAGTTGGGACCAGCCTCTTAGAGGCTTTGCAACGGCACACCTGCCAAGGGGGGCACAGAGGTCCTTGCATGCCAGCAGGTCCCTAAGGAGGACATGCTTCTGAAGAGGAAGTGCTGAGAGGTGAGGGGCCCACCCAAGGTAACTGGAGTGTGGGAGGCAATTTCCTGGGATAATGGTAAGCCTGAGGGTTTTGCCCAGATGATCGCAGAGCCAGGCGGTATCATCCTGCTCCGTCCCGACCTGTGCCCACAGCTCGGCTCACCTGGTCCCTCGCACCTGCCTGGGGTGGAGACACTGACCCGACCGGAGGCTCACCTGTGGAGTAACTCACTCCATTCCAGGCCTCCCTGCTTCCTCCCTGGCGTGGTCAAGGGGAATTCACCTCAACGGGCTTGGCTTGACGTCCTAACTCTCCACAAACAAATTTCCACCCCTAGTGGAGACGTGTGCATCTCATTGTTTTAATAATTTACCCCTGAGATGATTTATGGCTGGCATGTTAATTATGAACATGCACATTACCATTTTTATAGCCCATTTGGACATGGATCAGCAGAGAAGGAACCGTTGCCCCAGAGTTTCCATTTATCACTTGTGTTCAGTCCTGCGTATTTGTGAAAACAGAAGCTGTATTCCAAACACCAAGGATGAACCCACCACTTCACCAGGCACCTTTGACTTCATCGGACACGCGGAATTTCAGCTTTTCTTTTAAATACCATGTCTGGCTGACAACCCTTGACAGAGGCTTTCCAAGAGCCAGGTCCTGGGGTCTTCCTGTGTCATCTAGACTTGGGTGAAGCGAGCTGGAAACTCAGAGCTGAGGGCCAAACATTGGGTGCATGGAGGCCTGGGCCGATGTGTTAGGGGAGAGTCTGGGGCTTCAGAGAGACTTGGAGGCCGCCATGTCCCTGCAATGGGTCTTCCCCTCAACGTCTAGTCCTTCTCGTGGGGCAGGACTTGGTCCTAAACCAGAGCACCTGCTCCAACCTGACATGTGTTATCCAAGAGAATGAAACCCAGAGAGAACCAGGGCCCCGGCTGGTCTGCAGGAGCTGGGCACGGGGCAGGACCCCTTGGGGGTGAGAGCAGGCAGCAGCCCCAAGGGGCCAGTGGGGACGCAAGGCCTGCAGGACCAGCCCCAGCCTGAGCGGGGCGCCCGCCGGCCAGCCCACCCCCCTCCCTCCCCACCATCCCCCCGGCACCCCATCTGTTTACCTGGGACTTCAGGGGGAAATTAAGGTATTGCAATCTAAGGCCCCAGGACGTGCAGTTTCCTCTTTGAAGCCTGTCTCCCTTCCCCAGGGTCTTCCTTCCAGCGGGTTGTGGGTGCCCTCCCTTGCTGCCCAGGAGGCTGCTGGGCTCTTGGTGAAGTCGGACCTAAGGCTTCTCAGGGGCAGCAGAAGCGTGCTTGGCCGCGGTAGGGGTCCCCAGACACCCCAAGGGAGCAGTCTGGAAGGCCAAACCGAAGCGATAACAGCAGCGAGGACAGAAAGCATGGACTTTGAACCCAATCCTGCACCTTTAAAGCAGCTGGCTTCTCTGTCCCAGCCCTCCTTCCGGAGGCCAGGCTCTAAGAGGGAAAGTCAGAACAACCCTGCAACATCCTTCCTCTTCTTCGAGTCACAAAAGACGCCGCTGGACTGGCTGCAAGCCGTGTGCCTGCCTCAGCCCAGTCTGGCCCCAGGAGGCTGGGCCTGCTGGCCGGAGTCAGCTCCCGCCCTCCCTGTCCCCGTGGGTGTCCCGCCTGGGCCCGGGAACACTCTTTCCTGCGGGTCCCTAGACCCTCGGCTCAGTAGTGTCCAGCCTGAAGCTCCTTGCATCGCTGAGAACGGGTTCACGGGAGCTGCCCTCCGTGTGGCCTCCCTAGTTTCTTCTAGAATGTCAAGGTGTCCACACACGACTCCGTGAAGTACTTCAAGTACCACAGTCCCCAGTGCCCAAGTTCTGCAGAAAGGAATCGGAAATTTCACCTTTCTGTTTAGTCCGAGCTCTCCTGTCCCTACGGCGGCGTGTGGCCACGATAGGCATCACAGCAACCCAGTGAAACAATCATTCACAAGATTCCCTGCGACGGTTTTCCTGAGACCTCAGGCAGCATCCTCGAGGGGCCTTACCTTTCGCACCTGAAAAGGGAGAAGGCGGTGATCTGACCTGGCTGTTCAAGGCGCTGCCTCTGCTGTAAGAAGGTCACACGCAAACCGGGAGGCGCACAGGCCAGGGCGGGCAGGTGCAGGCGCAAGACAAGCATCCAGACGACAGCGTGCCAAGAGGCCCGACTCGGAGCGGACGTCACCTCTCCCGGGATTTCTGAGGCCGGCCCGGCCCTGCGTGGCCTCAGGGCGGCTCTGAGCTTTGTAACAACACTCTGACTCTGCAGGAACGTATGAGAAATACGTGCAGGCGAGTATGACGGAAGTGACACGCCCTAGTGATCACAGCTACTGGAAAGCGGGGCCCTCTCTGGAGGGAGCAGGGCCCCCTGTTCCAGAGCCTTTGCACACACCACGTGATTGTCCGGAGGAGATCTGAACTTCAGCGGGGCTGGGACTCCAGGACCCTTTGTGGGGGCCCAGCGGCGGCCACACAGGCCGGGCAGTCAGAGCACAGGTGCAGGGGTGCTCCTCGCTGGGGTTGCCATGCAACAGCGCCCCCTGAGGTTGTGCGGCAGGAGTGCCTGGACCTGGGACCCCTCTCAGCCTCGAGAAGCTCTGACTTCACTATTATATCAGCGAAGGTCTCCAAGCTTCCTTACAGCCTCCAGTTCTGTGAATCCACCAAAAGGCTCTTGCTGACAAAAAGTTCCGCCGGTTCATGTTAATGTTTGTTAAAGTAGTGCTTATTGATAGGTCTGTCTTCATACTTCAGCCTCTAAAATCTTACTTCATAAAATCTGCCTGATGCTAAAAGGAATCAAGATGTTATTTTTTCTAATAAAAGCAAATAGCTCCCACTTCCCAGGACGCTGCTGTTTGGTGCCCGCGTGCAGGTGAGTTTGTGTGTCTTGAACAAGTGTAATGTGAAGTTAATACTGAGCTCACCTCTGCCTTTGGAGGGCTTCTTGGGGAGAGTGGTCTTCATTTCCCCGAGAGGAGACCTCTGGAAGGCGTGGCTCTTTTGCTCACTTCGCGGTGTCAACGTGAGAGTCTCCAAGTCACAAAGCGTCTCGGTCCTGAAGCTGGGATGTCAGGCCGGACGTCAGCCTGCCGCATGCTTGATTGAATGTCCCCATCAGCTCCGCCCTTGCAAAGAGGGGCTGCACTGGCTTCTCTGGTTCTCTGTCTGGGGGTCTCCCTCCCCATCCCCACCAGCTTGGGGAGACGCTGGAGCGATAAAGAACAGAAGCCCTTTTTACTGGACTTGCACTGGCACGCCTTGGCCTCTCTCCCTGTGTCTGACAGACGTTTGAAACTGATTCTTCCTCCCGTAAACACGTCTGAGCGTCCTTTTGGAATTTCGCGTTTCTGGGACGTCTCTCCCGCTGTTCCTTCCATCTTGTAGATGAATCTCTCTGTGGGAAGGCGACCTCTGGCTCCTCCATCATCCTGAGAAGCTGGGGACCACCCCACCTCAGGCCCTCCCCACAGCACGCTGCATCCTAAACTCAGGTCCTACTGCAATAACTGGGCGTGTGAGCCAATGTCAACACAGCTGTGAAGCCCACAGGCTCCTCGGGCCTCAGGCGGGCACTGGCAGGGCCTCTTCTCAAGCCCAGGGACCCAGCCTGCGCTCCCCAGAGGCCCCTCTCACTAGGACAGGAAATGCAAGCCTGGCATGGCTTCCCCACACCTGTTCCTCTCCCCCAGCCCAGCAGGAGGAGGTTCGAGAGTGGAGGAGTCGCTCTGAACGATTTCCTTTGTTCCGTCTACTGGTGTGCATGCATTGCCCTCACCCTGGTGTCGGAGAAGTGATCACACAGATGCCTCTGCTGACGGGGAGGCAGGAAGATTTCCGTTTTAACCCCCTACTTCATACACAAGGCACCATCTCCCAGGAAATGTATGTAACATAATACATGATGTATCTAATAGCGGCCACCAAGGCAGTTTGATTGTCTGCATTTACCCAAAAAGGAGCTCAGAGCAAAGTGCTTAGGTAACTCAGGTCACACAGGTCACAGGTGGCCGGGCTGACCCCAAGACTGCTTACTCCGTGAGCTCCCCGGTGCTCGAGACCCTCTCCCCAGGGCTGAAGGAGCATCTCAGTCACCCAAAAGGGTGGATGAAATGCACATCACTGCCCCCAATCAGGGCTTCCAATCAGCAGCTGGAGTGGGGGTGAGGAGAGAGTTCACTTCTAGTAGGTCCAGGCGATGCCGCCGCCCTTCGGAGGACCCACTTTGAGAACCGCTGTGGTCCTGACCGCCTGGCCTCCTCTCGCTGCTCCCCGTCCAAGGACTCCTTCCCCTGGTGGGGCTTTCCCGGAGGCCTGGCTGGGCTGGTGGGCAGGAAAGAGAGCACGGGGTCCCAGGGGTCTCTGGTGGCACAGCTGCCTGAGGACAGCTAATTGGCCTTTGTCATCACGAGAAACTTGTTAAGGTTTTCTCCAGGGAGGAGGGGGAGCTGAGCCTTGTGGTTTAAAAGGTCACGGTGGAAACAGGATTCCCAATTCTTCCAAACAAGTGTTTATCCGAGGAAGACATACCTGGAGCCAAACATTTCCCTGGGTCTGTTGGTAACAATGTAACGCAATTTCATTCAATATAACTCCCTACCTTGACAGACGTTAACAACACACCACACACACACACACACACACACGCGCGCGCGCACGCACACACACACACACACACACACACACAGAGGTGACTCAAATATTCTGCTTTTTGCCCACCGGCTGAGATGTTTAAGGGTCACGTAAGAAGGCTGGAGGAGAAAAAAATTAAATAAATGGAAAAGCAAGGTAATTTAATTTTGAAAGCTGTGAGTATTCATTTGGAATAAACCAATTTATAAAGCTGGAAGTGACAAGCTCAAATTAAATGTACTTCCCTTCTATTACTGTTTTTCTACACCCTCATCAGCCAATTACACTCTCAAATCATTTAGCAGAAGGATCATCTTTACTCTCTTTTAAAGTAGATAAATTCTTCTTAAAAATCCATTTTAAAGTCTGATTGACATATGATTTACATTTGTATTTATCATGCCTCCTGAGTTTTCCCTAGAAGATTTCTATTCAGGATCAACGCCTCTGGACATGGGGTCAAGTGCCCTCACGCTGGGCATCTGGGCATCAGGAAGAGTTCAGAAACCTGGACGATCCCTAAAGCCCGGCCCCAACATCAGCCTTCACATTCAGTAACGTCTCTATGTTTGCAAATAGCATAAACGGTGTCCTGCCTTTGAGGGCACATAAAAGCAGTAAGACTGAAGGTCGAATCAAATTCCAGAGAGGCTGGATGTCTATTCCTGGCCACTTAGGTAGGGTTCCCTTTACCTGGTGGTTCAGACAGTGTTCATTTCCTGTTTACATCAATGCGCTCTGGTCCAATTTTAGAAGTGGATTAAATGCCTATTACACTTCTATTGTGGTGTTTTATTCTTTCTGTAATCCTGCTCAAAGGCAGCAAACCAGGAGCATCATTTTGGAACCATGACTATGAATTGCACGTATAGATAGATGGGGATGGAGGTGGAGATGGGGATGAAGGTGATGGAGACAGGGATGGAGCTGAGGTTGTGGGTGGAGGTGGGGGTGGAGGTGCAGACAGGGATGGAGGTGACAGAGACAGGGATGGAGCTGAGGTTGTGGGTGGAGGTGGGGGTGGAGGTGGGGATGGAGGTGGGGATGGAGGTGGGCACAAGGGTGGAGGCAGGGGTGGAGCAGACAGGGAGGTGGTCAAGCTGACCGCTGCTCGCTCACCAGGGCATGTTTCTCCCCACTCTTTATTTGCCAACATCCTGCTTCAACTCTCCCTACAATTTTGAGAGGCTCCCTGGGGTGGGAGCCGCCCTTTGTATCTAAAGCCAGGCTCTGACCTGACCGCTGGAGCCCACCCAGGGCAGCCCGGGCAGCACTCCGTGACTCGCAGACGGAGGACGTGCACAGCCGAGGGCAGGGCAGCTACAGAAGGTGCGCCTGAGGCCCGTCAGAGCCCCTGCCCGCACCTCCACACCCCCTGCCACGCCGGGCGCCCCCTCTGCCACCACTTTGTGGGAAACCAGCCAGTTTAAGTTCTCCCTGGGTCTCCGTTTCCTCCTCTCCAAATGAGAGTGATAAAACCCATACGCAGTGATGAGGGGCGATGAGAACGTGAACAGCAAGGGCACCCATCGAACCCAGCATCACCTCTTTACGATGAACACTCCTCCTCCCGTCCACCCCATCTTCCCGTTCTGTGTGCCCCACGGCCCCGAACACAGCCGCCTGCCCGCTGTTCTGACTCCAGGCTGCCGGCCAGTTCTCGGGTTCAGTTAATAAGGACGGACGGGGCTGTGTGTCCAAAGGGTGCTTGCTTTGAACAGCAGCACGGAGGCCTGGAGTTAGGAACCAACATCAGGAATGAAGCCCCAAAGGTGGGGCTCCGGCCACAGCGGTCGGTCCACCAGGTAGAGAAGACGTTTGAAGAATTCCAAACCCACTCCAGGCTACTGATCTGTTTAGGTGGCAAAACATAATGTTAAAAAATTAATAGAAAGTCCCCGCTGTATCTAACCCCCAAGATGTGCTAGAACAGGGTGGCTGGTGGGGTGCCCAGCCCCAGTTGCCCAGTTCTCCACAAGCTAAAGGCTGGAGCTGCCAGCTGCGGGCAGGGAGCCCAGGAGGCGCTGCTGACGGAGGGGAGGATTCAGACGGTACAGTACCTGCCACCACGGCCCCGGCGGCCCCACGCTTCTGCGGGATTAAGAACAACCTGGCGTGAGCGATGATGTGTGTGTTTCAGAGGGGATTTCACTGGACTGCAGATTGGATTCAAGGCATCTGAGCTAGCACTGGCAGGATGTACAGACTATGGGTTTAAAAAATTAGCAATAACCAAGACCTCCAGCTGGAGGAAGCCACAAGGCAAAGAGCAGAAAAGGAAAAACACAGAACTTCTTGGGGGTGGCGAGGAGAGGCGTCCGGCAGGAGGGGCGTCTGTGACAGGTAAGCTGTGAGGCGCACCGCCACAGCGTGCTGTGCCGAGTCACTCAGTCGTGTCCGACTCTTGCAACCCCGAAGACTGTAGCCCACCAGGCTCTCTGTCCATGGGATTCTCCAGGCAAGAATACTGGAGTGGATTCCCATTTCCTTCTCCAGGGGATCATCCCAACCTAGGAATTGAACCTGGGTCGCAAAGAGTCAGACACGACTGAGCGACTGATCTGATCTGATCTCCTGCATTGCAGGCAGACTCTATCGACTGAGTTACAGGGGAAGCTGTGAGGTGCACCAGGACAGCACGTGACCTTTAAATGAGTTGAACTTGGTTGCAGCCAGACTGCGTGCTTTTGGGCTTGCTCCTGAATGTTCCTTGATCTTGCATTCTAACAGCTGTTTTATGACCGTGGCATCTTTAAAATAACCGAGATCTAAAAAAGCAAGGACCATGCTCATCCCTGAGGCTCATCTCTGCATCTGGGACCTAACTCAGAATGAGGCTTCCAGGAGTCACGCTGCCTCCCTGGGGAAGGGGATCAGACTCACCTCCTGGGAGACGGGCAGGGAGCTTTGCAGGAAAAGCCGCAGGGACAAACACCCAGAAATAGAAACCGTGCGATGAAAGCCCCCTCTGCTCCCCTGGGGGTCGACCTAATGGGGTGCACGACAGTGTGCTCTGCCTGATGGTGAGCCAGGGACAGTGCTCTGCCCCGCCCAGGCCCCGGGCAGCACCCAGCCCTGCCCGCTCTGCTCTGCTGACTTTCTGCTCCTTCCAGAGCCACGAGCAAGGTGATGCTGCCTCCTCCCAACCCAGGCCTCCAGCCCGTCTCTCCTCACAACCTCGCTCCTCCCACACCTTCACACCCAAAGCCCCCCCTGGAGAGTTCTCCCCACCGCACGCCCGCCCAGAGCAGAACCAGCCACGGTGGGGCTCTCCTGTTTACGCGGGACTTGCTGTGCCCTCGCCCTGACCCGCTGCGGCTGCTGCTTCTCAAGGGAGGCCGTCTCCACTGCCTCCACACGCCTGATGCAAAAGCTACACGTGTTCAGAGTGCCTGAGGAGGCTCTGCTGTCCCTGTTCTTCAGAGGCATGAGTCAAGGAGCCCCTCTGTGCCTAAGACTGAAATCCTCTCCTCGGAACACTGAAAGCCATGCCCCCACTGCAGGACCCAAGAGGGAAATGCTGTGAAGAGGCGTGTGAGGCTAAGCCAGACACTGACCACAGCAAGGGGCGAGACGCCCTTAAATGGAAGCAGAGCGCAGTCACTTGAATTTCCTAGAGAAGAACGTCCCGCTCTATTAGAACCCGCAGGCTGTCTCAGGACCCTGTCACCTGGGCTACTATCCTCTACCCTCTATCATTGCTGTTCAGTTGCCAAGTTGTGTCTGACTCTTTGTGATTTCGTGATCTGCAGCACACCAGGTTTCTCTGTCCTGCGCCATCGCCCAGACCTTGCTCAAACCCATGTCCATCGAGTTGGTGATGCTATCCAACCATCTTATCCTCTGTCGCTCCCTTCTCCTCCCGCCCTCAATCTCTCGAGGTCCTACAACGTGTCAGGCCCTGCCAGGCACGCTGATTGCACTGACCTCCTCACAGTCACCACACAAGGCAGACGCAGATATGAACTGCTTTGGTTCATGAGAAACCCAGCACTTCTGAAAGATCTTGCAGCCACGAGTGGGGATCCAGAGTCCAGACACAGGGTGTGAGATCCCAGAGCCAGTGCATATTAACACTCTTCACTTGGACTTCTGAAACTGGTGGCAAATTCTATTTTCTGGAAAGATTTTTCATGAGGGATTTTTTTATGTTCACTTAAGGAAATCTGTCCTTAGTTTCTTATGAAATTATTTAATGCATCATGCCGATTGAAAAAAAATGCACCATCTAAAAGTTGAAAACTATGTTTTATTTGGCATACGAAACTGAGGGCTTGAGCCTAGGAAGCAGCCTCTCAGACGGCTCTGAGACATCCTTCTGAAGACATGAAGGAGGAGCCAGGAGCTCTAGGAATTTTTCAACAAAACCCAGGTTGCCACAACAATGCGAGATTACTGCTAGGGACTTGCCTGGTGGTCCAGTGGCTAAGACTAGGCTCTCCCAATGCAGGGGACCCCGGGCTGATGCCGGGTCAGGGAACTAGATACCACACAGCGCAACTAAGAGTTGGCATGCCACAATTAAAGATTCTGTGTGCGGCAACTAGAGCCAGGCAGAGTTAATTTTTTTTTTTAAGATTACTGTTATTTAAAGGAATTCACACCTCTTGGGTTAATGAATTTAGCCCCTTTCTGTGAATAGCAAAGTGCAGGTTTCTGGGCTCCCTGAAGTCACTCCTCTGATCTGTACCTCACTGATAGCTCAGTTGGTAAAGAATCTGCCTGCGATGCAGACTTCGGTTCAGATCCTTGGCCGGGAAGATCCCCTGGAGAAGGGAAAGGCTGCTGCTGCTGCTGCTGCTAAGTCACTTCAGTCGTGCACAACTCTGTGTGACCCCATAGACGGTAGCTCACCCGGCTTCCCTGTCCCTGGGATTCTCCAGGCAAGAACACTGGAGTGGGTTGCCATTTCCTTCTCTAATGCATAAAAGTGAAGTCACTCGGTCGTGTCTGACTCTTCATGACCCCATGGACTGCAGCCTACCAGGCTTCTCCATCCATGGGATTTTCCAGGCAAGAGCACTGGAGTGGGGTGCCGTTGCCTTCTCCGAGGGAAAGTCTATCCACTACCATATTCTGGCCTGGAGAATTTCATGGACTAAATAGTGCATGGGGTCGCAAAGAGTCGGACACGACTGAGCAACTTTCACTTCCACTCTAGCCAGAATCCTTCGAGGTCCATCCTGCGTCCCCAGAGTGCGCAGCTGGGGGCGGCTGCAGTGGCTGCTCCCCCAGCTCTGCTCTCATCTGGCTCTGTTGGCTTTTCACCCACCTAGCCCAGCACCAGCGGGGTGGGTGCAGGAAACTGCTGGGATCCAACGTACGCTTCCCACTGCCAGGCAGCTTTGGCAGCCACTGCTCCTCTCTGTCCGTTGGCTTCCTCACCTACTCGGGGGGAAACACAGGCCCTGCCTCACAAAGTGGCCTGAGAAGCTGGTGAGGGAGTCCTCGGGGTAATGTCTGTGGTGAACACGCCACGGGCGCTCGGTATTATCGCTATGGACACAGTCAGAAGGGAATCCTGCCCTGCTTCCCACAGGGGATGTTTATTGTGGGTAATGAGCAGTTTCCTGAATATCTTTCAGTTCAGCTCAGTTCAGTTCAGTGGCTCAGTCATGTCCGACTCTTTGCGACCCCATGAATTGCAGCACGCCAGGCCTCCCTGTCCATCACCAACTCTGGAATTTACCCAAACCCATGTCCATCAAGTTGGTGATGCCATCCAACCATCTCATCCTTTGTCGTACCCTTTTCCTCCCACCCTCAATCTTTCCCAGCATCAGGGTCTTTTCCAATGAGTCAACTCTTCACATCAGTTGGCCAAAGTATTGGAGCTTCAGCTTCAGCATCAGTCCTTCCAAGGAACACCCAGGACTGATTTCCTTTAGGATGGACTGGTTGGATCTCTCAACAGTCTTCTCCAGCACCACAGTTCAAAAGCATCAATTCTTTGGCGCTCAGCTTTCTTCACAGTCCAATTCTCACATCCATACATGACCACAGGAAAAACCATAGCCTTGACTAGATGGCCCTTAATCGGCAAAGTAATATCTCTGCTTTTTAATATGCTATCTAGGTTGGTCATAACTTTCCTTCCAAGGAGTAAGCATCTTTTAATTTCATGGTTGCAGCCACCATCTGCAGTGATTTTGGAGCCCCCCAAAATAAAGTCAGCCACTGTTTCCACTGTTTCCCCATCTATTTGCCATTAAGTGATGGGACCAGATGCCATGATCTTCATTATCTGAATGTTGAACTTTAAGCCAACTTTTTCACTCTCCTGTTTCACTTTCATCAAGAGGCCCTTTAGTTCTTCTTCACTTTCTGCCATAAGGGTGGTGTCATCTGCATATCTGAGGTGATTGATATTTCTCCCGGTAACCTTGATTCCAGCTTGTGCTTCATCCAGCCCAGTGTTTCTCATGATATACTCTGCATATAAGTTAAATAAGCAGGGTGACAATATACAGCCTTGACGTACTCCTTTTCCTATTTGGAACCAGTCTGTTGTTCCATGTCCAGTTCTAACTGTTGCTTCCTGACCTGCATACAGGTTTCTCAAGAGACAGATCAGGTGGTCTGGTATTCCCATCTCTTTCAGAATTTTCCACAGTTTATTGTGATCCACACAGTCAAAGGCTTTGGCATAGTCAATAAAGCAGAAATAGATGTTTTTCTGGAACTCTCTTGCTTTTTTCGATGATCCAGCCTGGAAAATCCCATGGATAGAGGAGCCTGGTAGGCTGTAGTCCATGTGGTCGCTAAGAGTCGGACACCACCGAGCGACTTCGCTTTCACTTTTCACTTTCATGCATTGGAGAAGGAAATGGCAAGCCACTCCAGTGCTCTTTCCTGGAGAATCCCAGGGACAGGGGAGCCTGGTGGGCTGCTGTCTATGGGGTCACACAAAGTCGGACACGACTGAAGCGACTTAGCAGCAGCAGCAGCAGCAGCAGCAGCGGATGTTGGCAATTTAATCTCTGGTTCCTCTGCCTTTTCTAAAACCAGTTTGAACATCTGAACATTCACGTTTTACATATTGCTGAAGCCTGGCTTGGAGGGTCTTTTCAAATGAGTCAGTTCTTTGCATTGGGTGGCCGAAGTATTGGAACATCTTTATTTCTGGTTAAAAGCGAATCCTCTCAGAGGTGGGCTGCCCTCCGGTTTCCAGCCCGAGGAACGCCTTCTTCTGCCCCACACGCAGCATCCCCTTTCTTCCTCTCACAGATGTCCTCTTTTTGGCTCATTTCGCCCCCAGCGAACCCAGCCGTCTGAGCCGGTGTCTGCCCACCCCGAATCTGCGTGGGTGAACAGTGGCTCCACACGCCCTGCTCTCTTCCAGTCACCTCCCAGGTCTAGGCTAGGGGCAGGGAGTGAAAACTGTAGGGTTCCGGGAGGGGCCGAGGAGGACATCTCTCCAGCCCCAGGTTTGCCTGGCCCTCACTGAAGATGCAGCCTGCGGAGGACCACAGTCCCCAGCATGCACTGCGCCGGGACCACGCCGGCCCGCGCTGAGGGAGCGCGGGACTACGATCCCCAACATGCACTGCGCCGGGGCCGCGCCTGCCTGCGTTGAGGGGAGCGTAGAACTACGACCCCCAGCATGCACTGCGCCCAAGGAGCAGAGAGGAACTATAGTTCCCAGCATGCAGCGGGCAGCCACTGCCCGTCCAGGTTTGCATGCGGATATCTGCGCCGCGACCTGGAGACCGCGATCGTGCGGTAGGCCCCAGGGCGGGCACCCTGTGCTGGCTGCCGAGAGGGCGGCGCAGCTACGCCGATGGGCTGCCCACTTCTCTGCGGTCGATACCCGCTTCCGTGCCCGGAGCAGGAAGCAGGCCCTGCGGTTAGCAAAGCACGCAGTTTAAAAGACGGCTCGGCCAGCCCCAGAGCAAGAGGAGGTGCCCCGGTAACACATCAGGCTTTGTTCTAGGGGGAGCCGGGGACTGTGTTCGTTGTGCATCACGGACAGCTAACTGGGACCCCTTCGCAGCGGGCCTTGGGCCCCTGTAATTCTGCGCGTGTAAATGCGCTGTGGGAGCTCCTGTGTGCGCGCCCCTCCCTCGCACAGAAGGCCTCTCAGGCTGCTGACACTTGTTAGGAGACCATGAGCTGAGGCCCGGGGCTGCAGACGCCCTGGCGGCCTCTCCACCGAGCTGGCTGTCAAGATGCGCTGGACAGCGAGCCGGCTGCCCCTTCCGACTCCTGCGAGCTCAGAGCTCGCCCCCCACGACCTCAGCTCTGACCCGGGGCGCAGCCGTGTGGCCGTCAGCTCCCTCCAGGCCAGCGACAACCCGGGGGCGGGAGTACAGCGGGGGAGCCTGTCCCTGCCAGGAGCGCATGAGCCCTCAGGGACGGGCTGTAACGGAGCAGAGACAGCCTCCAGCTGCTTCTCCAGGACGCCCCGGCTCGCACAGCCGGGTTCCCCCGAGAAGCCTCACACCTCACCCAATGCCGACAGCAGGGCCAAGGTCAGCATGTCCTTCCTCCAGCCCCCCACAGCCAGCAGGACACGTGCCCCGCTTGCTAGGCAGGACTATTCTTCCTCCCGGGGTTATGCTTCATCCTTGACTCTGGTTTATGTGCAAGGGCAAGAGGCTGTGAACAGAGCCGTCAGGAAGCCATAAGTCTTGCTTGAATTCCAAGCTAAGCCTTATTGTGTGGAGGGGCAGGGAGCAGGCAGTCAGAAATTTGACTCAAGACAGAGCGACATCAGTTCTTCATGATCAGAACCTAGGCTCTCAGCCCGGGGCGGTCACAAGGGCCAGCTTCTTAGGCCTGTGGCCTGATGAGTGGACACGCAGGGCCCCCTAGTCAGAAGCGCATGGTGCTTGGCCTGATGCTCTGCTTTCTGTCTTGAAATTCTCAGTAGTTTTTGGACCGGGGCGTGCGTGTTCGCTTTCCACTGGTCTCCACACGTCACCCCGTGGCCCTGACAGGCGCTCTGCCTGGAGCTCAGTGTCTTCTCTGAGATGACCTCTCCGTCATCGGGCTGTCGTAACAAAACACCACGGATCCGGGAGCTTGAACAGCAGACATTGAGCTCCCCTCAGTCCTGGAGGCCAGGAAGTCCGAGGGCAAGGCCTGGTGCAGTTCTGCTGTGTCCTCATGTGGCAGGTTGGGCAGAGGGAGCCCCTGGGGCCTCTGCCTCTTCTCCTAAGGGCGACGGCCCCACCCGGGGCCCACCCACCTGCCTTCATTCACACCTCCTGACCCCAGAGGCCCACCTCCGGCTACCCTCATACTGAGGGCTGGGGCTTCAGCGCATGAGTGGGGGTGTGCACAGCTGAGCCCAAGGCCACTGGGAAGGTTGGGCTAAGACGTCTGCAAAGGCGCTTTAGCTACAAAACCCTTTCATCCGAAGAAATTCTGTGTAGAGCTTGACATATTCCATGTGCCAGGCTGATTTCTAAACCTTTCCTTCCTTCTTTTCCTTTTGTTTCTTCTTTTTCTTGACTTTTCTCGCCCTTTCTGCCGAGTCTCTGGCTCTGTGCAGGTGGTGGGGAAGAGGTCAGGGCTAGTCCCTCGTCATCCGCGGCCGTTGTTTTGTTGCCCTGCAGCTCCCGAGGAAAGTGATTTACCCATGGGGTGGGGTAGGGGTCCCCTGGTCTCCCCCTTGCCTTTCTCATGTGTGAAATGGAGATGGTGGTAGCACCAACATGTAGGGCGATCGGTGGAAAGCACTGAAGTAGTATCTGCGAAGAGCAAGCACGTAGAACAGGTTGGCTGTGTGTATTTCCACACACGTGGTCAGTCCTGTTACGTCAGCTGCACCCACCTTGAAGCAGTTACGCACCATCCACAGAGAGAGAGCAAAGTCACAGACACACACGCGCATGGCCAGTGTTCTGCCTGGCAACACATTCTAGACTGTGGTCCCCATGAAGGCAGTGGTCACGCTGAGCCAAGGATACCAAGCCCGACAGGCAGAAATGTGGAGGGGCAGGAGATAGCTGGGCATGGTCCTCAAAGAGGGCGATTCAGAGACAGCGGGCACCATATGTCCGCCCGGGCCCCGTGACTCACTGCTGAGCTCTTGTCTCCAAGTCTAGGGTGAAACTCCACCAGGCCAGGTAGAGGCAAACTCCAGGGTGAGGGGCGGGGGGTGGCAGATGAACAGGTCCTAAAGCTCACTCAGGGAGAGGAGGTGGGAATGGAGTCCATTCCCAGGGTGGAGACCTGATGGAACTGTGTGGACGATCCAGGGATTGACGTCAGTCTGTCCCAGCTGTGTAATGAATACTGCAGACAGGGTGTGGGCAGGGCAGGAAGGCTCACAGATGACAGCAGAAACCTGCTCCCCACGGTTCTCTGGAAGGTGCCAGCAGCGGGGCTTCTGATGAGGACTCTGACAGGTTACAGAGTGCCGACTTCCCTCTGAGCAGAGGGAGCGAGGGAGACCACCCAGACCTAAGCATCCCACAGAGGCTGTCACCTTATAACACCATCGTGTTGGTGTTAGGAGTTCAGCATGAGGATTTGGGAGGGAGACAGATGTTCAGACCACAGCAAGCACTGAAAACACCGGCCTGGCCAAATCTCTCCTCCAGGTTGGTGAAATTAGACCAGAGCAAAGGTGCTCTGCCTACCACAAACAAGCCCACGAGAGGATAAATCTGATCTAAGGGGAAACCGACCGCCTGCTAAGCCTAACTTCAGCCTTCTTTGAAGGGGGGAAGCCAAAGGCACGCTGTCAGCAAGCTGCATTCACCGTCAAATACAGGCAGGCACGGTCACTAGGTGTCGGCAAGCAGTGCGGGGAGCCTAAGTATAAACAGGTAAGAGTAACGGATACAACGCAGTTAGCAGGCACAGGCGTTAAAACACTACCATAAACATGGATGTGCTCCAGTATTTAAATGGCAACGACCATAATGAGAAAGAAATATAAGCCGCTGAACCGATGTCATTTGTGCATCCAAAGTCACGACTAACGGTAAAAAGGCGCCTCGGGGGGTGGGAGAAAATATTTGCAAATCATGCATTGGATGAGGGATTAATATTGAGAATATATAACTCAACAATAACAAAATACAGCTTCTTTTAAAAATATGTACAGGCCCTGAATAGAAGTTTCTCCAAAGAAGATATACAAAGAGCCAGTAAGTACGTAAAAAGTTGCTTGGCACTGCTAATCATCGGAGACACAGATCAAAGTCTGACCCAGGCTGCAGCTTGACCCAGTGACGGACATGATGCTGAGAGGAACAAGCCAGACAAAAACGGACAAACAGACTTGATTCTACTTATGTCAGGTCCGTACGTGGGCACACTCATGGAGACAGAAAATGCAGTGGTGGTTGCTGGGCTGGGGAAGGAGGGCTGTTAGTGTTTAATTGGACAGAGTTTCAGTTTGGGAGGAGATGGGCAAGGTGGTGGCTGTGCAGAAACAGGAAGGTACTTAAGGCCACTCAGCTATACACCTAACAATGATCAGAATAATAGCTTTTATGTATATTTTGCAATAAAAAATGAGAGTAAAAGATTACCAAATGAAACTTTTTACAGATGAAAAAAGCAATGTCCAGATATAGATATGGATGTGGATATGGATATATGTAGACAGATAGAAACATAGCCTGGAATTAACTGCAGATTAGACACTACATAAGAAACGGGTAGTAAATTTAGGACATTGGAGCAGAAACTGTCCAAATTAAATCTAAATAAAAAAAGAAAAGCTAAAAAAAAAAACAGATGAAAGTTAAAAAGATAAATAAATAATTTAAAGAAATTATGGCCAGAAATCATAAATCTGAGGAAAATTATGAACCCACAAAAACAAGAAGCTCAGTGACCCACTAAGCAAAATAAACAGCAAGAGAACCATACAAAAACCATCACAATCAAATTTCTTAAAACCAATAATAATCAGAAAATCTTAAAAAGAGAAAAGTAAAACCATGTAGTTTGCAGAGGAACAATTGTAGTAAAGACTTGAGACGTTCAAGAGACACAAGAGAAGTCAAGAACAGCATCTTCAAAGTTACTGGAAAAAAAAAAAAAAAAAAAAAGCTGCCAGCCTATAAGCTGGCGAGGATACAAGTAAAAGTATTCTTTTTAAAATGAACACGAGAAAAAGACTTTTTCACATAAAAAAGGTGAAAGAATTCATTGCTAGCAGAGCCATAGGAGGAGACTTTATAAAGGAGGTGCTTCAAGTGGAGAAAGTGATATTAGATAGAAAATTGAACTGACAGATACGAAATACACGAGAATGAAATTACCGAGAAGAGCAGGTCCTGTAGGAGAAAAGTGCTAACCCTAAATGAAGACGATGGGACACGCGACCAACCAGAGTGACAGGCGATGTTCTCGTGGAGGAATACGAGGCACTGTGAAAGTGCTCTCTACAAATTAATCTGTAAACCTTAGTATTTTCAGTGAAAAATCCCACAGGACCCCCCCAAATTCCAACTGGATAAAAAAACCCAAGATATTTCTAAAGTTAATTAAAAAATAATTTAGAGAAAAATGTAATAGAAGATTGTTTCTAATCATTCTAAGAACTACATGAAGCTACAATAACTAATAAAAGACTGTGTAACTAGACTTAGAAAAAGTGGTCAGATGATGGAAAAAGAGCCAAAGTACAAGAATAGACCCAATTTATGTAACAATTTTGTGGGCTTCCTTGGTAGCTCAGCTGATAAAGAATCTGTCTGCAATGCAGGAGACCCCGGTTTGATTCCTGGATTGGGAAAATCCCCTGGAGAAGGGATAGGCTACCCACTCCAGTATTCTTGGGCTTCCCTGATAGCTCAGACAGTAAAGCATCTGCCCACGATGCAGGAGACCTGGGTTCAATCCCTGGGTTGGGAAGATCCCCTGGAGGAGGGCATGGCAACCTACTCCAGTATTCTTGCCTGGAGAATCCCATGGACAGAGGAGCCTGGCGGGCTACAGGCCATGGGATCACGAAGAGTTGGACATGACTAAGCATGGCATGTACACTTTTTTCACTTTAAGAGTGGTCTTAAGGTTGAAAATAAGTAGGGGGAAATGACTTGAAATTTACATTTTACATGTAAACTTGAAGTTTACATTAATAAGCAGCCACATGCGGAAGCAAATATCGGAAAACTTTCAGAGACCAAGTATGCGACAGGTACCAAAAGTCTTAAAATGTATTTATGCTGTGGCTTATCATTTCTCCTAGGAATTTTTGTTGTTGTTGTTTGGTCACTAAGTCAACTCTTTTTGACCCCATGGGCTGTAGCCTTCAAGGTTCCTCTGTCCACGTCTTCCCAGGTAAGAATACTGGAGTAGGTTGCCATTTCCTCTTCCAGGGGATCTTCCCAAGCCAGGGATCAAATTCGATTCTCCTGCATTGGCAGGCAGGTTCTTTACCACTAAGCCATCACCCATGTACAAATATCAAACAGGAGATTCAGTTGCTCTTACAAAAATGCTACAGAATTGATGTTCACAGTTATGAAAAATTCTAAGCCTCTTAAATGTTTTACAGTGGGAAGCTGACTGAATAATTATGATTTTGGACTTACCTATTTGAGCTTCCCAGGTGGTGCTAGTAGTAAAGAACCCACCTGCCAACTTAGGAGATTTAAGAGAAGCAGGTTCAATCCCTAGGGAAGATCCCCTGAAGGAAGGCAGGCTGGACTGGAGGAAGGCATGGCTGCCCACTCCAGTATTCTTGCCTGGAGAATCCCCAACGGACAGAGGAGCCGGGTGGGCTACAGTCCATAGTGCTGCAAAGAATCAGAGAGCTGAAGCAACTTAGCACACACGCACGTGTCTATGTACCATGAACCCAACTGCACATCATCAAATATGGATCTATAATATCTCTTCAAAAACCTGTTTATTATGTGATTTGTCGAAGAAGTAATCTGTGCCAAGCAGTAGGTCGGACGCCAGAAACACTCCTGAATAAGAGGAAGCATTTGTCCTTGAGAAGCTCAGTCTGTCGGAAAGACAGACAGGAGACGGCAAGGTGAGTGCTGCCCGCCCACGAGAAAATCCATAAACACTTAGCTCCTCCCTGAAGATGCAGCGGAAACTGTGTTGCTGAGTGTGGCTGCGTGCCAGGCTCTTTAAGTGCCTTGTCTTCACTAAAGTCCACAACTCCAGCTGGAGAACATGTGAGTTCACTGGTTAAACTAGGTGAAGAGACGTGTCCAGTGTCCAGGGAGGAACTGTGATGCCTGCAGGTCCTCTGTCCAGGGCAGCTCTCTGCCGGGCACTCCTGTTGGGGAAGCCTGTGGCTTTGGCTGCTTAGACAGAAGGCAGAATACTGCCTGGAAACGTAAGGACACCGTGATCTCACTTACTTTATTTCGTTTTGTTGGTCTGCTTCTCCTTGGATGGAAAGGAGGGCCACTAAACCCTAAGCAGCTGACCTTCAGGGCTGGTCATTTCTGTTGCCCTGACCCCCTGGACCAGAGGCTGGTGCTCCTGGGGCTGACCCCCGAAGGCAAGCACGGAGGACAGTGTCCAGAGGGGAAGGGGCATCCCCAGGGGAGCTATGGCAGCTCTCCTGTGGTTCCTGTACACACTCAGCCACAGACACATCACACATACCATCTCCTTGTTCACGTGTGTGTTTTCTTTGTTGCCAAGGAGATTGCATATTGAGGTAGAAAAATCCAAGAGTTGTTATGCTCAGGAATTTATACACGCTGAAATTAGGAAGTTTGGGATGCTGTTTCCTAGAGCATGTGTGCCGTAGCATCGTACCTCTGAACAAAGAGGTGAACCCCACCCCTCTTTTAGGGCTTCTGCACACAGAGTTTGGGTGTGTATTGCTGGAGTTGTGAATGTCTGTGGGCCAACATTTAGAATCGCCATCCTTGCCTATGTCTGTAAAATAGTGTTAAAGCAGCAGTGACTGAGTTAGGAAGCTGCGCTGACTACACGCTGTGTGCCGTCTTGTAAATCTCTTATGGCCATGAGCCCTGGTTTGTCTATAAAGTGGAGGTAAAGAACAGTTACCTCAGTAGGTTGTGGTGAAGGAGAAACAAGATCAACTGGATCAAAATCTCTGACAGCAGTGTGCTGGGGTGGTTTAGAGAAGCGCGGGAATCAGTTCAGTTCAGTCACTCAGTCGTGTCCGACCTTTGCGACCCCATGGACTGCAGGACGCCAGGCCTCCCTGTCAATCACCAACTCCCAGAGTTTGCTCAAACTCATGTCCATCAAGTTGGTGATGCCATCCAACCATCTCATCCTTTGTCGTCCCCTTTTCCTCCCACCCTCAATCTTTCCCAGCATCAGGGTCTCTCCAAGTGAGTCAGTTCTTCTCATCAGGTGGCCAAAGTATTGGAGTTTCAGCTTCAGCATCAGTTCTTCCAATGAATATTCAGGACTGATCTCCTTTAGGATGGACTGGTTGGATCTCCTTGCAGTCCAAGGGACTCTCAAGAGTCTTCTCCAACACCACAGTTCAAAAGCATCAATTCTTTAGCACTCAGCTTTTTTTATAGTTCAATTCTCACATCCACACATGACTACTGGAAAAACCATAGCTTTGACTAGATGGACTTTTGTTGGCAAAGTAACGTCTCTGCTTTTCAATATGCTATCTAGGTTGATCATAGCTTTTCTTCCAAGGAGCAAGCGTCTTTTAATTTCATGGCTGCAGTCACCATCTGCAGTGATTTTGGAGCCCCCCAACATAAAGTCTCTCACTGTTTCCATTATTTCCCTGTGTATTTGCCATTGAGTGATGGAACCAGATGCCATGATCTTAGTTTTCTGAATGTTGAGTTTTAAGCCAGTTTTTTCACTCTCCTCTTTCACTTTCATCAGGAGTCTCTTTAGTTCTTCTTCACTTTCTGCCATAAGGGTGGTGTCACCTGCATATCTGAGGTTGTTGATATTTCTCCTGGCAATCTTGATTCCAACTTGTGCTTCATCCAGCCTGGCATTTCACATGATGTACTCTGCATATAAGTTAAATAAGCATGGTGACAATACACAGCCTTGACAATACTGACTTTTAAATTTTCAGAAATTTCATGAGCCTGTTGTTAAGTAGGGTTTCACTGATGATTCAGTGGGTAAAGAATCCTCCTACAATGCAAAGGACACAAGAGACACAGGTTAGATCCTTGGGTTGCAAAGATCTCCTGGAGAAGGAAATGGCAACTCACTCCAAGATTCTTGCCTGGAGAACCCCATGGACAGAGGAGCCTGGCAGGCTACAATCCATAGGGTCACAAAGAGTCAGACGTGACTGACTGAACACATGACTAACATCGTTAAGCACAGTCATTACTAAGAATTAAACTATAGGGACATAATCAAGTGAGTTATATTTACAACAAAATAATAAAAAATAAGAAATTCTCCAAACTCATGGCTTCCTGATTATATTTCACTATTACCTAGTCCCTTAAGGTTGCTTACATCTGCCGTGTGTGTGTGTGGAGATGTATATACGCCAACACACGACTGCACACCTCGCCCCGCGCTCACACGCAGCAGCCTGAGGGTGGACACTGGGAACTGAGCAGACTGACAGCGACCTCGCGGCAGATACCGGCTCTCCTCTGAGGCCGCGCCCGTGCACCACGATGGTCTCTAGGCTTAGCGTGGTGACAAGGCGCGTGACACAGATTCTGTTTTAGTGGGAACGGTATCTGTGGCCGTTGCGTTGTGAAAAGTGAAAAGCATTGAGGAAATGTTCTTTTAGTATCCAAAACCTGATATCTGACTCAGTGAAGAAGTCACACACGTCATCGACGAAGGAGGGAAACTAACACACACAGCCGCTGTTTCCGCTCCACTCCTCGTCGCTTGGTCTATGTTACAGAAATGGAAACATCAAGCACTGCGTGTGCTGTAAACACTCACCTGTGAACGGCAAACTACGGTTTGGTTCTGGTTCTGGTGTCTTACAGAAAATGAACAAAAACACTGTTTGAGAATCAATTTTTCCATACACAATTTATGAGTCTTATGTGTTGAATGCTTCTATAAATATTGTGACATAGCCTTTGTGTGTGTGCTCAGTCAGTAAGTCACATCCGACTCTTTGTGACCACATGGACAGTAGCCCACCAGGCTCCTCCGCCCAGGGATTCTCCAGGCAAGAATACTGGAGTGGGTTGCCACTGCCCTCCTCAGGGGATCTTCCCCACCCAGGGGTTGAACCTGAGTCTTTCGTGTCTCCCGCTTGCTAGGCAGCTTCTTTACCACTAGTGTCATCTGGGAAGCCCAGTTACACTTGTAGCGAAGTGTGTCGGTCGCTCAGTCGTGTCCGACTCTGAGACCCCATGGACTGTAGCCTGCCAGGCTCCTCTGTCCAGGGATTCTCCAGGTGAGAATACTGGAGTGGGTTGCCATTCTCTTCTGCAGGGGATCTTCCTGACCCAGGGATCGAACCCGGGTCTCCCCGCATTGGCAGGTGGGCTCTTTACCACTGAGCCACCAGGGAAGCCTGACATATCCTTTACCTTGTAACAGTCTTAACAAAATATCGTGTGTACATATGCAGACGTGCATTCTTCTTAAACAGTTACTTACGCACACATCACTGTGACCACTGGCACCTCGAGCATGCTGACCTCTGTGCCTGGGTCAGCCCTCCAGTCCCGGAAAGACTGTCAAAACAGATGCAAGATAATTGCTCTCATGGGAAAGCTGAGGCCACCGGGAACTGGTGGGATGCTCTAAGTCACCCTCAGAGCCTTGGTGAGACCTATCTGTGCTGGCTTTGTTGCTGGGTAGCTACTTTTGGAAAGCGCTGTCACCAGTCACCATCACTTGCCCAGAAAGTCCTGTAAGACCTGAGTCTGCTTCGTGCCACCCGTGTCTCAGCTCTTGCCTCTCTCTCCACCCAGGGTGCCCTGTCTCCTGCTCTTTGCCTGTATCATAACTCCTCATTCTCTGAGGCTCAGCCCAGCCATCACATCCTCGGGGAAGTCATCACCAGTGAGATGCCTCTTCTCTTTCCTCTCACAGCTCCTTATTGTAACTCTTATCATGTATTTCATCTGCCAGTGTCCGAAATTGACTATAATATCCTCAGGGACAGGAAAAGAGAATTACTCATCTCTGCTAGCAGTTAACAACAATTTCTCATTGAATTGAATAGCAGTGACGAACAGAAGGAAAGCTGGAAGAGGCACTCTTTCCACAGGGATCCTGGACTGTTGCCACGGCATCTCTGAATAAAGAGCCTCGTGGGGAGCCTGTCTGAGAGCCCCGAGCGCAAGTGGGGGCTGGCTGGGGGAGTCCTGTCTCGTGTCGTAGCTGGGGCTGTAATAGGGCGGGCGGGGGTTGTCCTTGACCCGGAGAACCCGGAATCAAGACTTATCTGAAAGTCGGTGTTCAGGAATTGAGAACTAAAATAGTCAAAAAAAAAAGTCCAGGCTTAAAGTTTATTAGGAATTGAGAACTAAAATAGCCAAAAGAAAAAGTCCAGGCTTAAAGTTTAAGATGAAGTCCAGCACAGCAGGAATATTAGCATGGGGCACATGAAAACAGAGATCTGGTTGACAGAGATGCCTGGGGTGGAGTGAGTCTCACCTACGGGAACTGAGTCCGGTGCTGAGGACACCGAGCTGCTCAGGGAGAGTGAGAGACCCACCTTGACTTTTGTCTTTGTCTAATTGAGAGAGAACACAAAAAAGTGCACGAATTATAAATATGCACCCTGATGAGTTTTTACAAAGTGAATGCACCTATGCAATCACCACCCAGTTCAAGACAGTAGCATGCTGGTTCCGAGAAACCTCCAGATGACCCTTCAAGTCAACATGCCGTCGGTGGAGGGTCTGCTCTGACGTTGACCCCACACCTGAGCTTTGTCAGCTTTCGTGTCCGGTCTCCGATACATGGTCTTTCTGTAGCAGCCACTGATGCCCTCACAGGTGGCAGTGCTTATTCATGGCTCTGTGACCTTCCATGACATCGATACACTGCAGCTTCCATCCGGCCCCCTCAGTCTGGGCTGTCGGGACTAACGCTGCAGCGGGAACTCTAGGTGCACATTTTGAGTCTATACAGAGGAGTGGGGCCATGAGGCCAAAAGTAATGCTCCTTTACTCTTCTTTACTTCTTTTGAGTTAACCAGTATTATTTCTTTTTTAGTTTTACCTATGTCATATTAATTTCATAAATTTTCTTTCTTCTTTAAGGAATTAGGATTATAAATACAAGATTTTACTGCATATTCATGATTAATAACTGTCTAACAGAATTTGGGCTCGATAAAGGACAGAAATGGTATGGACCTAACAGAAGCAGAAGATATTAAGAAGAGGTGGCAAGAATACACAGAAGAACTGTACAAAACAGAGCTTCACAACTCAGATAATCACAATGGTGTGATCACTGACCTAGAGCCAGACGTCCTGGAATGTGAAGTCAAGTGGGCCTTAGAAAGCATCACTATGAACAAAGCTAGTGGAGGTGATGGAATTCCAGTTGAGCTATTTCAAATCCTGAAAGATGATGCTGTGGAAGTGCTGCACTCAATATGCCAGCAAATTTGGAAAACTCAGCAGTGGCCACAGGACTGGAAAAGGTCAGTTTTCATTCCAATCCCAAAGAAAGGCAATACCAAAGAATGCTCAAACTACCGCACAATTGCACTCATCTCACACACTAGTAAAGTAATGCTCAAAAGTCTCCAAGCTAGGCTTCAGCAATACGTGAACCATGAACTTCCTGATGTTCAACCTGGTTTTAGAAAAGGCAGAGGAATCAGAGATCAAATTGCCAATATCTGCTGGATCATGGAAAAAGCAAGAGAGTTCCAGAAAAACATCTATTTCTGCTTTATTGACTATGCCAAAGCCTTTGACTGTGTGGATCACAATAAACTGTGGAAAATTCTGAAACAGATGGGAATACCAGACCACCTGACCTGCCTCTTGAGAAATCTGTATGCAGGTCAGGAAGCAACAGTTAGAATTGGACATGGAACAACAGACTTGTTCCAAATAGGAAAAGGAGTACATCAAGGCTGTATATTATCACCCTGCTTATTTAACTTATATGCAGAGTACATCATGAGAAATGCTGGACTGGAAGAAACACAAGCTGGAATCAAGATTGCTGGGAGAAATATCAATCACCTCAGATATGCAGATGACACCACCCTTATGGCAGAAAGTGAAGAGGAACTAAAAAGCCTCTTGATGAAAGTGAAAGTGGAGAGTGAAAAAGTTGGCTTTAAGCTCAACATTCAGAAAACAAAGATCATGGCATCCGGTCCCACCACTTCATGGGAAATAGATGGGGAAACAGTGGAAACAGTGTCAGACTTTATTTTTGGGGGCTCCAAAATCACTACAGATGGTGACTGCAGCCATGAAATTAAAAGATGCTTACTCCTTGGAAGGAAAGTTATGACCAACCTAGATAGCATATTCAAAAGCAGAGACATTGCTTTGCCAACAAAGGTCCGTCTAGTCAAGGCTATGGTTTTTCCTGTGGTCATGTATGGATGTGAGAGTTGGACTGTGAAGAAGGCTGAGCACCAAAGAATTGATGCTTTTGAACTGTGGTGTTGGAGAAGACTCTTCAGAGTTCCTTGGACTGCAAGGAGATCCAACCAGTCCATCCTAAAGGAGATCAGCCCTGGGATTTCTTTGGAAGGAATGATGCTAAAGCTGAAACTCCAGTACTTTGGCCACCTGATGCAAAGAGTTGACTCACTGGAAAAGACTCTGATGCTGGGAGGGATTGGGGGCAGGAGGAGAAGGGGACGACAGAGGATGAGATGGCTGGATGGCATCACTGACTCGATGGACATGAGTCTGGGTGAACTCCGGGAGTTGGTGATGGACAGGGAGGCCTGGCGTGCTGCGATTCACGGGGTCACAAAGAGTCGGACACGACTGAGCGACTGAACTGACTGAACAGAATTTGACACTATTGCTAGTCTTTGTCAATGATATATTCTGAAAAGGCAAACGTTCAGCTGTCGCTATTATTTTCACAGTTTTACTCTCCGTGTATTGTAGACCGTGTCAGATATAGTTATTCTTCTGCAGTAAATATTTGTTTGCATTTTTCTATGATTTCCCGTTTTCCTTTTCCCTTGCTTATATTCCTTTTACTGGATCTCTGTGATTCCCTCTAGAGTCATTTTCTTCCTTCTTAAAGACATCTTATTACTTCTTTCCACATACACTTGTGGGCACCAAGCCCTCTCGGGTTTCTCATGATGGACCTGTACTGACTTTGCCTTCATTTGTGAAGGACACTTTGTCCAGATACAGCTTTTCCCTCCTGCACGCTGAAGGTGTCATTCCATTGTCTCCTTGCTCCCATTGCTTCTGCGGAAATGTCAGCCATTGGCGATTCTGTCCCTCCTTTCTCTCTGCCCCTCCTGGGGCGTTTCTGTCTGTCTCCGGGTTTGAGCAGTTCTCTTGTGATGCGTCAGTGCATCCTCCTCGGGTCTGTGCTGCCTGGGAAACACTGCTTCCTGCACCTGTGACCTGAGCCTGATGATCAGGTTGAGGAAATTCTCAGCATCCTCTAAGTCCTCCTTCCCTCGCCCCTCCCCTCCCAAGGCCCCAGCTACACGGTTAACCTTCCGCTCATCCACAGTCTCCGGGATTGTTTTCTGCGTTTTCCTTGTCTCTGCGTCAACCTGGTTATCTTCTACCAATCGGTCATCCCAGAATCTAATCCTCTTTTCTGTGCTTTAAGGTAAATTATGACTTCATTGAATCTTGGTTTCAATGATTTAAATTTTTACTGCTAAAATTATTGATAGACATTTTTATGGGTTTGGATTTTCTGCTTAAATTCCTCACCTTTGCTTCAACATATTAATCAAGGCTGTTTTAAAGTCCAGGGACTGTAGCTTCAGTAAATGGGCAATCTGGGGCTTTTCCCCTAGTTTTCCCATGGTTGCACCTGGTGAGCTTTTATGAAACGCTGGCCTCTGTCTATAAAAAGCGACAGAGGCTCCACTCGACAGCGTTTCTTTATTTCAGAGGCTGCGTCTTTCCTTGGTACACAAACGAGCAGAGGCGGCTATCCCGCTGATCGTGAGCTAAGTCCACTCGTGACAGGACGCAGGGCTGCCTCTGTACTTGTTTGCCTGTTTGCCTCTCTGTTTGCAGTTTTGTCGGTCTCAGGGTTCCTCTCGTCTTCCTTTCTTCTAGGGAGGCCCTCAAGGTTTCCAACTGAAACCCAAGATTAGTGACATCTGCCGACCTGTTCTACCATCCACTGACGATTCCACTACACTTTCCACTCACTATTCCACTGCACTGAAAGCCCCACTGTTTTAAACCAAAAGCTTCAAGGCTTTGTTTGTGTTCTGCTTCCTAGCATCATCCCTGTCTGCCCTAAGAATGCAGTGAACGCCTTCAGGGAGAAGCTACATGTTTATGATGGAACCTCCCACACCTGCCCTTGTTCCAGGATCCTGGCTTCTAAGTCCCGTGAGTCCCTCGCCGTCACCAGACCAGCGGGACCTCTGCTGACCTGAGAGACTCCCTCCCTCAGCTGGGATCTTCACGTCTCAGGTCCTGGCCACACTCCGGCTCTCTGATCTCTTCCAATGATGGTTTTTTCCCTACTTGTTCATGATGAAGCATTGGTCTGTGGCTAGCATCTCCATCTTAGCTGCAAACAGAAATCCTCACTTTGGTTTTACGATGAAGTTTGGGAAGCCAGGAGTGACTGCCTGAGGAGAGCTGGGGGCTGTGTCCTCCGTCATTCCCGTCAGGATGGAGGCTGTGAGGGTCCCGCAATGAGCCGTGCAATCCCATCCCCCAGCAGTATTCCTGACTGACCGCTGCACCAGGCCTAGGATTCTCAGGACTCTTCTCAACACGGCCCTAGGTCTTCTCCTGAAGTTCAACCCACTGCCTAACCCACTTTGGGGTTTTGGGCAGAGGTCAGAGGTCAGTCAGTCATTTTGGTTAAACACCTGCCAACTTCAGGCAAAAGGGGGCACAGCATTTGCCTGAATGAATTCAGTAGCTCTTTTTTTTTTTTTCATGAAACCATGGTTTTCCGGCTAAATTCAGACCGACTTCACGTTTTGGAACAGTTTGTGTCTCCTCCCCCAGTCCTTAGAAATGAGAAGGATAATGCTCGTGACTGAAGAGGGGGTCAGGGAGACTATGCAAATATTTGGAAGGCAGCAGAGTTTGAACACTTGAAAGAAAAGTGCGATATAAATGATTATTTTTTAAAGCACCATGTGTAGGAAATGCAATCCAGCTTTTTTTTTTAAGAAGTGTTTTGGCGTTTCATCCCAATTTACTGATGAATGGTAACTAATGAAATGTTTGTCTGGGACTCTGAAGAGGCAATTCAGTTGGCTGTATGTAGATAGATAACGTCAGTCGCTTCTGATCTTGCAGACCAAAGCATCTCATATAATGATAAATGGTACCAGGTTTCAGTCCTCCAAACGATGCTATCTGCAACACCACTGCATCTCCTTACTATCTCCCATTTTTATTTTCTCTCCGTGAAAGAAATAACCGTTAGTAAAGGCTTATAAATTCCAACTCTTATCTTTTAAAGTGGTTGTTCTTTTTCCTCATCTTAACATACAAATAGACTCCCTTTCTCAGGCCTTTGCTAAAGAGCCAGAGGAAGAGTTCACAAGGTTTTGATAAAGCCTCCTGAGCAGTCCAGCCAATGAACAAAGATATGGGAGTCACTTACTATCCACCTGGACCGCTGCGAGCAGAGCCTTTTGACATCTTCAGAGGAGGCCAAGTTTCCACTGAAGGAGATGCTCAGAAAAAGTGGAGAAATAGCATACAGAAACCGGGGGGAGAAACTGGAATCACAAAAGAAATGTACCTGATTGTCTCCAGTACTGTTGACAGCACAGGGACTAGAGAGACCTTTGAAGGAGGCTTCAGACACCGAGAGCTCCAGGCTTCCTGCAACCTTCACGTCTGCCTGGTCGTGACATGGTCACGGGTTCGCTGCAGGACTTGGGGGGACGGCTGGACTGGTCACTGGTTCGCTGTAGGACCTGGGGGGATGGCTGGACTGGTCACTGGTTCACTGCAGGACTCGGGGGGATGGCTGGGCTGGTCACTGGCTTGCTGCAGGACTTGGGGAGACGGCTGGACTGGTCGTTGGTTCACTGTAGGACTTGGGGGGACAGCTGGACTGGTTGCTGGTTCACTGCAGGACTTGGGGGGACGGCTGGGCTGGTCACTGGTTCACTGCAGGACTTGGGGGGATAGCTGGACTGGTCACTGGTTCGCTGCAGGACGTGGGGGGACAGCTAGACTGGCAGGATCTTCCTCCATGAGAGGAGCAGGGGACCAACGATCTCTGATTCACCTACAGCTACGTGACTTCTGCCCGCAGGGTGTGGAGGTTTGGCTCCGGAGGGGTCATTGGCAACGGTGGGCACCCGCTCTGTCTGCTGTCGCCCTGCCCCCCACTTTCAGACCCAGGTTGCAGCCCATCCTCCTCTTCCTCCTACTCGTCCCGCGGGTCTGCTCCGTGCATTGTCTAAAGGGCCGTTTGATTCACTTTCTTTTTTAAAGCTGTCCCCCTGTGGTCTGGGCCTCTACTCCAAGTGCCCAGCTGCCTCTCCTGTCCCCTCCCCTCCTCTGTTACTACCTTCAGCTTTATTTTTTGAATTAATTTATTTATTTGGCCATGCCTCACAGCATATGGATCTTAGTTCCCCAACCAGAGATCAAACCCACACCCCTGCAGTGGAAATGCAGAGTCTTAACCACTGGAGCACAAGGGAACTTCCACCACCTCCAGCTGTAAACTCACCTCCCAGCCATGCCACCTCCTCTCCCCACCCTCTGCCCCACAGATTCTTCTGCCCCAGTATCGTCGCCCACACCTCCACTCATCAACAGATGTCGTCTCAGTGTAAATGCCATTCCTATTTTATGCCTGCTGATCCCAGCATTTTTTAAGTCATGTTTGCTGATGTCTTATTATCTTAGGTCCAGAGGGCCCCAAATATGTGCTTTCAAAGAAACATTTTCTAACCCAACAAAATGTTAAAAAAGCAGGTCTTAGTAAATGTCACATTTATTTTACAGTAAAAATTAATACTCAAAGCCTTAAGAAGGTAGTCAAATCTGCCACTCCCCCCAGTTAGAGTTCTTACAGCTCCATCGAGATTGAAAGAGATTTATGTGATCTGGGGGGGTGGGTCTCAGCGCTTTCACCTACTTTTAGAGGTGAGACTAAGAAAAAGCCAATGCTAGTCTCTCTTTTCTAACCACGTGCGTGTGTGTTAAGTCACTTCAGTCATGTCCGACTGTGCAATCCTATGGACTGCAGCCCGCCAGACTCCTCTGTCCATGGGATTCTCCAGGCAAGAAGGATCTTCCTGACCCAGGGATCAAACGCATGCCTCCTGTGGCTCCTGCATTGCAGGCAGATTCTTTACCACTGAGTCACCAGGAAGCCCCTTTCTAACCACATTTATCCATGAAATTCAAGGAGGAAGTGGCAGAGGCAGTTTCAGGACTGACTGTCAGAACAACGGATAAGGAAAGTCAGAAGAAGCGTGCCTTGGGACGAGTACGTGCTAGTGCTCCCTGGAGTGTAACAGATCTCCACACTTGGCACCTTCAGACAACTTGCATTTATTATCTCCTGGTGTGTGAAGGTCAGGAGTGGGGGCTGGCTGAGCCGGGCTGCAGCTTGAGGTCCCCAGGCTGCTGTCGGGTTTCTGCTGCAGTGGAAGCCTCTCCTGACTCTGGATCTCCTACGAGTGTTCGTGGTTGTCATCAGAATTCAGCTCCTACGACTACAGGACTGACAACCTGTTTCCTTGCTCACGTCAGCCAGAGCTTTCACTTCCCAGAGGCACCTGCAGATCCCTGCGGTGTGGACCCTCACGCGCTGGCATCTGGCTTCTCAAGGCCAGCAGCTGCCTCTCTGCTTCTGGTCTCTGGACCAAGGAAGGCCCATGACCCCTTTGAAAGGGCTCTGGTGATCCACCCAGGCCCACTGGGGTGTCTTCTTATGATTTGTGCTCAGTCACTTAGTCGTGTCCGACTCTTTCTGACCCCATGGACTGTAGCCCATCAGGCTCCTCTGCCCAGGGAATTTTTCAGGTGAGAATACTGGAGTGGCGTGCATTTCCTACCCCAGGGAGTCTTCCTGACCCAGGTATCAAACGTGTGTCTCTTTCGCCTCCTGCAATGGCAGGTGGATTCTTTCACTAGCGCCACCTGATTTCAGTTCAGTCGTGTCCAACTCTGCGACCCCATGGACTGCAGCCGCCAGGTATCCCTGTCCTTCACCATCTTCTGGAGTTTGCTCAAACTCATGTCCACTGAGTCGGTGATGCCATCCAGCAATCTCATTCTCATCCCTTCTCCTCCTGTCTTTAGTCTTTCCCAGCATCAGGTTCTTTTCCAATGAGTCAGCTCTTTGCATCAGGTGGCCAAAGTATTGGAGCTTCAGCTTCAACATCAGTCCTTCTCATGAATATTTAGGGTTGATTTCCTTTGGGATTGACCGGCTTCATCTCTTTATGGTCAAGGGACTCTCAGGAGGGATTATTACATCTGAAGCATTCCTTCACCTTTGCCATAACCTGTAATTCAATCCCAGTGCCTTTACCATGACTGCTGGTTTCAAGGAATTCACAGGACCTGCTCTGTAAGGGAAGAACTGCAGAGAAAGACACACTGGGGTTGCCCTGGGGATGTCCATGACAGAAACTTACCCGAAGATACAGGCAATCAATCAGCATGGATGGAGCGTGTAAATGAACACTGAGGACCAAAGATGCTGAATTAGGGGGCTGGCAGCTGGGAAGGAAAGCTTATTTACAGCATGGCTTCGGTGCTGACCCTTACAAGCCTCCTGACGTAACTGTATCACATCCACACATCAGGAGCCTCACCACTGAGAACAGCGTGTCCTGACTTTATGCACAAGAAACTGTGTTTCAGTGCAAATCAGAAACTTGCCCAGGGGAGCAGGGTGCCCTGTGGGAGCCTGAGACTGCAACTGTCTGGCCCAAGGGGTGGGTGCTCGCCCAGAGGGGTGGGGCGTCCCCCCGAGTCTGCACACCAGAGCCCCCCCCATCCCCGTCCTGCCGTCACACATCAGAGGCCGAGGGCTTAGGCTTCTCCTCAGCTCCCAAATCTGCCCCTGCTCGCCCTGTGTGCGTCCCCGGGTCCTGTGGCCACGTCTGCCTCCACTCAGCCCATCACCCCGAGCTGGTGAGAGAGCTCCCAGGAGCAGCTCTGGCATCACCCGGGAAGACCCCAGCCCGGCCTCCATCCCGGCATCCCCAGCCTCCGTCCCGGGTGCGCAAGCCAGTTCAACCGCAGCCCTCCATGACGGCCCCCCACCCTGACATCGCCTGTTGGTCCTGCCGTCTTCACAGGGGAGCCTTCCCTGAGGCTGGCCCCTGCCCGCCCTGGACTCAGCCCCGGGGTGCTCAGCACCTGGGGCAGCCAGCACCCGGCGCCCAGGCCTGGCACACAGTCTCCCCTCACTCCGTAACGGGCCTCTGCTCACTGAATTCGGGGCAAGCGCCCCTGCCAGGCCTCCGCGAGCCCCGCTGAGCCTGGGCACTGGACAGGCGGGGAGCTCCTGGTCCAGGTTCGCTAGAGAGGGGGCCTGGTGGCCAGGCAGCCCGTCTGCTCTTGCTGAGATGGAGGCTGCTGGAGGGCAGCAGAACTCTGGGGGCAGAGGGAAGAGTCTGGCTCGGAGGTGGCAGGGAGCAAGTACCCGGGGTTTCTCACGTGATCCTGGCACTGGCCTGACCCCCCAGGCCCCCGAGCCTCTCCCTGACCCCCTTCCCAGCATCTCAGAGTGGACACGGGCCTCTTCCCTGGCCTCAGCCCGTCCGTGAGCAGTCCGTGTTTGTGTCTGTCGATTTGCCATCAGGGCAATGTTTTCTGGGGAAACCTGTGCTCCCGTATTGACTATGTTCTCTGCAGACATAAAAGCTATGCCTTTTTCAAGTGAGAGCTATGAAGATGGACATAAATGTACGTAGAAAATACACTCCCGACTCACCCCACCAGCTGCTGTGTCTGCCCCGACGCCGGCTCACCCATCACACGCTGGGGGGCGGGGGGACATCAGGCCCTTTGCTGTGGGTCACTCAGGGGCCAGGGGGTGCAACAGGGGAGACGGGGCCTGTGATGGTCAGGACGCCTCAAGCCACAGTCTCATCTCACCAAGGGCACAGCGAAGCTCCGCAGGTCATCCAGGAGTGCCGGGGAAGACCCACCCCGAGTGGGGCCTGCGAGTCTGGCTGCCTCCCAGCCCCTCTGCTCCATCCACCAAGCCCTTGTGTGAGCCCTCGCTCAGGCGAGATGAGCAGCGTTTTCCCCGGAGCTCAGGAGACGTGGTTTATGGCTGCCGCAGGGAGCGCTCGCCAAGAGGCTCTGAATTACCGAGCTCTCGGAGACACGCGTGCATGAATAATAGATCCAGCCCAGATGCAGGGCGCCTTCTGTGCAATTTCTCAAGGCGCCTGGAGAGCCTCTCAAGGGTGCTTGCGGAGGTCACAGCCCACTTGAGCTATTCCGGGCGGGAGAGACAGAGCTCTGCAGGTGGAGATGAAATGCCAGCGAGGAGACACTTCCTGAGCAGTGTCGGCCCGGCCTGGAGGGCCTCTGCGAGACCTCTACCCCGCCCACTCCAGCTCACCAGGATCTTGTGCATCCTGCTCCCCCATCAGCAAGGTGGCCATGACCCGAGTTAGCAGGGGGACGTGGGCTAGAAGCCCACACCGTCCTCCCCAGCGCAGAGCCCAGACCCCTTCCGCGGTCACACGTCTCAGCAGAAAGAGAAAATTGCAGATGTGAAAGGGAGACGAGCACCGTGTTGATGCCGGTGGTCTTCCCGGAAAGCCGGAACCTTCCTGCTTTAGCCCCATGCGGGGCTCAGTGACCTTGAGCCTGTCACTGAAGTTCCTGGAGCACAGAGAGCTCAGCGGGCCCTGTGAACACAGACAAGGGGCCATCCCAGCATCGGGAGGACGCAGTACCTGAGACACAAGGGCACCCAGGGCATCTGCGGCTCCAGCTCCTGGTGGGCACAGGGGTCCTCCTCCAACCTCCGTTCTCACGGAAAGAGACTGCAAGCTGCCGCCCAGCTGCTGTCAGCTCACAGCCCCAACTCTGCCACAGATGCAAGTTCACTCCGGCCGTGGAAAGAGACAGAGCAGGCCTGCTTGCCTGGGGGCTCAGCTGGTAGAGAATCTGCCTGCAGTGCAGGAGACCCGGGTTCCATCCCTGGGTTGGGAAGATCCGCTGGAGAAGGGCAAGGCCACCCACTCCAGGATTCTTGCCTGGAGAGTCCCATGGACAGAGGAGCCTGGCGGGCTGCAGTCCACAGGGTCACAAAGAGTCGGACACGACTGAGCGACTGACGCTAGCTGGTCTTTCCTGTGTGTCTGCAGCTGGCGTTCTGCTTCGTGCGTTCCGGGGTCACGGAGGATCACTGTGGGAGGAGGCAGGGCAGGTCCCAGGCTGGTGGATGCCAGGCCGTAGGGTGATCAGCCCTCTTTTGGTGACTTGATGAGCCAGAGCCAGGGCAGGAAGAAGGAGCCAAGATGACGCCTTCCTTGTGGAAGAAGCTCGTCACCACTACGAGACAGAGCATGGTTCACGGGTGTGATCTGTGCAGTGGTCAGACTTGATCACAGGCAGTTTAACTTGGTCACGGTGTCTCAGGAGGCGGTGGCTTCATCCGACATGGCCCCCTGCTCCGTGTCTGCTCCCTGGGAGAGCCCGGCCCAGCTGGCTGAGCTGGAGGAAGCCTGTCCTCTCGAGAACAGGAGTGCCATTCTTGCTTTCAGCATCCCTGGCTTAGCTGCAAAGGCTGCACGCCGTCGCTCAATCATCCTAGAGGGGGGCAAACCTCTATGGGCCTGATAAAACCAGAATAAACATCAAGTAGTTTTAGCTGTGGAAGCAAGCCAATATTATCTCAGGGTTCAATCGCAGGTTTGTGTCTCAAAATCAAACAAGAGTATTCAGGAAGCAATCACTGGTCTAGAAAATTTAGAAGTATACGCCAGGAAAGTTTGGTGTGTTAGAAAGTCTATATCAGCGAGAAAGAGGGAGATTGTAGTGTATTCATTTCTGATATCATGACTCAAAAGTAAGGTTTAACTGAGGAAAATTCTAAATTAAAATATTACCTGTACGGTTACAGAGAATAAATCCTACTACTGATTACACTGCATTTATCGTCATTTCAGTAATTTAATTTACATGCAATTTAAGCCCAGCCAGTATAGTTGGAAGAATGTTACCTCTTAAGACACTCTTAAATGCAGGTTGTTTTATATGAGCCTAGGGAATAAGGAATTTTTGTAACAATTCTTCTTTTGCTCAGATTTGTAAAGCGCATTAGGAAGTATATAAAATTGGATGCATTTCTAGAAGACCATGAAATAACAGCATCAGGCTCCCGTGTGAACCCTCCTGACTCCTCCTGATACCAGCTCCCACCCTCACGGGCTGGCCGGCCATGTAGACGCCCAGCACAGCCCCGCAATGTGCAGCCCACGGCCCCTGCACCACGCAGAGCAGGAGTGTTCAGGCACGGCATTAGCCGTGGACGGCAGCCCAGGGCAGACCGAGTGCAGCCCAGCAGGTGATCCAGCTGGCCGTGTGGTGGGTCTAGGGCAGGCTGGGTCCCCGTTATCCCAAAGCAGCTCCGGACACAGGACTCAGCACAAGCCCTTGGCTGGCGGGGGCGGCTCCACCAGGCAGGAACTCGGGGTGGACACTCCGGACCCTGAGCGGGCAGGATCTGAGAAGCCCCCAGCTCGCCCCCGGCGGGACCAGACCAGCACAAGCTGCCCTCGGCCAGGGCACCCAGCCTGCCACCGACCACGTTGGCTCCTGCCCGAGGAGGGACGCCGAGCGCACCCGGCCGTCACTCCAGCCCCAAATGCCCTCCTGGCGTGCGCCTCTGCCTGGGACCCTCTGACTCTGCCGACTGGCCATGCCCGGACTTTGGCCCCTTCCTGTCCTGTGAGGGGACCCAGGGCTCAGACCAGCCTTGGCTGCAGCATCAGGGAATTCCCAGGGGGTCTGCAGTGTGCACAGGAAGTCTGGCTGGACCACACTACTGGGGTCGACAGCAGCCCCTCATGGTGGCCTGACGGGCAGGGCTGGGGTCAGGCAGCCCAGCTGGGGCCCTCCTCCACCCTGAGTGGGCCCTTGGCGGTGGGTGCCGTGACCAGGGGTCGGACCTGGGAGGCAGGACCACAGCCCAGATTGACACCACTGTTCATGCAGCGGGCCATCACCCCCTCTTCCCTTTAAAGCCTGTCTTCTGTGAAGCCTTTCCCGACAGTCTTCTATGGACCCTTTCTCCTGCCCGTCAGGTCTGTATCACTGCATGATGTTCATTTTCATCAGATCACTTAGCGAAAGTTTTAACAACATGTTAATCTGTTCATATGAGTGTTGGCTGTCTCTCTGTATTATTTGTGGGTAATTTCAGCTATGTGAGTAACAGAACACCCCAAATAAGTGGGACTTATATAAGAAAGTTTACTTCTTGTCTCAATGTCAGTTTGGAGACCCGAAGTCTAGCGCTAGTCTAGGGCTGGCCTGATAGCTCCCCAAATATCAGGGACTCTGGACTCCCTCAGTTTGTTGCTTTACCATCCCCTGCACGTGACTCATAACTCACGCCCCAAGAAGGCTGCCTGACCTCCGGCCATCACATCTGCATTCCAACAGGAAGGAAGAAGAGACTGAATCGGGTATGTGCACTCCCTTGAAACAGCTCCGTTTGGAATTGAACACACCCCTCCTGCTCATGCCTTTGTCAGAGCTTCATCATGAGGCCACTCCTAGTACCAAGAAAGCAGGGAAACATGACTGCTGTGATGCCAACCAACCGGCTAGGAATTCAAGTTTTACCATTAGGGAAGAAGGCGAAAAAAGACGCAGGGAAAAAAAAACCATCCAACCCTCCCCACTAGTAGAAAGAAAAGCCCTGTGTCAGCTGGGCAGGGGCGCCCAGCTCCAAGCAGAGTTGATACCCAAGAAAAAGTTGTGAAAAACAAGTGAAACCTCCCCAGAGTGAAGACTTGCTGAGACTCTCACGGAGCAGGGCCATCACCACGAGCTTCGAACTGCAGGTGGGTGCCGTATTGTACTAAAAGTAAGGACACGGGCGCGATTCCGGGCGCTGACCTCCAGGTCTGCCAGTGTGTGTCCGGGGTCACTGCTCATAGTCCCTCCTTCCCCCAGGAAAACGCGTCCCCTCCTGTGGAAGCTTCGCCCCCAGCAAATCCGTCTCCGAGTCACACCCCTCAGCTGCACTTTGCCTTCCTCTACCTCCCCTTCGTCTCAGTGACTGAGAGCTCAGTGTCTCCTGCCCGGCCTACGCTCCCTCCTACGTCTCCTCCCCGCCCTCTCCTCCCGCAACATCAGCCCCCTTCACCCCCAGCCAGTGCTGGGCAGGGCACCCCATCGCCTCCCAGTGCTGTCTGCAGCTCATCGCACTGGCCACACAGACCCAAAGTGATCCCGACACTGGCCAAGGCATCAGAGCATCACCAGACCCGAGCACCACCCTGACCCTGAGCACCACCCAGACCCCAGCACCACCCTGACCCCAGCACCACCCTGACCCTGAGCACCACCCAGACCCCAGCACCACCCTGACCCAAGCACCACCCACACCCCAGCACCACCCAGACCCCAGCACCACCCTGACCCGAGCACCACCCAGACCCCAGCACCATCCTGACCCCAGCACCACCCTGACCCTGAGCACCACCCAGATCCTGAGCACCACCCAGACCCCAGCACCACCCTGACCCCAGCACCATCCTGACCCTGAGCACCACCCAGACCCCAGCACCACCCAGACCCTGAGCACCACCCAGACCCCAGCACCATCCTGACCCCAGCACCACCCTGACCCCAGCACCATCCTGACCCTGAGCAACACCCAGACCCCAGCACCACCCAGACCCTGAGCACCACCCAGACCCCAGCACCACCCTGACCCCAGCACCATCCTGACCCTGAGCACCACCCAGACCCCAGCACCACCCTGACCCCAGCACCATCCTGACCCTGAGCACCACCCAGACCCCAGCACCACCCTGACCCCAGCACCACCCTGACCCTGAGCACCACCCAGATCCTGAGCACCACCCAGACCCCAGCACCACCCTGACCCCAGCACCATCCTGACCCTGAGCACCACCCAGACCCCAGCACCACCCAGACCCCAGCACCACTTTAGCCGTACTATCACCTCTCACCTCTGCAGTGCTGCTCCTTCCTGCCTGCTCCTCTCGGGTTTCCAGGAAACCACTCTCTCCTGATTTACTGCCTGCCTCTCCACCACTTCTTCTCCATCTCCTTTGTGGGTTTCCCTTTGCTTTCCTGTCTCATGAATATTGATGTTCCCCAGGGCTCCGTCTTCATCCTTCCACTCTCAATCCAGACAATCTTCAGGGAAGATCTCATTCAAGCTTAGGGCTGTAACAGCCACATACCTGCCCTGTCCATCCCCTCCCACGCTGCTCCCCGACCCCTGCCCCATTCTTCCCCATCCCCTCCCACGCCCCTCCCCATCCCCTCCCTACCCATCCCCTCTCCCACCCCTCCCCCATTCTCTATCCCCTCCCCCACCCCTCCCCCATCCTCATCCAGAAGGAGGTGTAGCTCCTGACTGGGTGGCACCAGGTAGGCTTATCATCAGAAGCCAAGCTCAGATTTCACAGAGGTGCCTTCCACCCTCCGCAGAGTCCCGCCTCCCCGGTTCAGCAAGCGCCCCGACTGTCTAAAGACCAGAAGACAGCCATGAGGGCGTCTGAGATGCCTTCCTTGTCCTCGCTTCACATCCACCAGGCTCTGCGTTCTGCGGTCATGCTCCTTCCCTGGCTCCTACGTCCGCCTCCATCTCTGCACAGATCATCTCTGATATAACTGCCCTGTGGACACCCTAGCTTCTCCCCCTGCCCCGGCCCTTGCCCCAGCTTCTCCCCCCAGGCCCTCACCCCAGCTTCTCCCCCAGGCCCTAGCCCCAGCTTCTCCCCCTGGGCCCTCCGGGCTTCGCACATCCCCCCGAGCTGCACAGGCAGCATCTCTAACGGAAATCCGGTCACGCCACTTCTCTGGGGACAGGTGTCCTCGTCCCCCACAGCTCCCAGTCTTAGGGGCCCATGGTCCTCCAGGTGCGAGCCGAGGATGAGCCTCCTTCCCCCGCCACTCGGCCCCCAGGGACGTGCGTGGCAGCCTGCAGCTCAGGGCTGCACTCGCCCACAGGACCCGGAGCCTCCATCTCATGCCACTGTCACCCCGACCAGATCCCACACGGGTGACATCGGTGGTCGACGACCTCACTCACTGTAGTTAATTCACCAGCAGGTTTGGGGCCTAGAGCTCATTCCAAAGGCAGTTTAAGGAACTAAACGCAGCAAGAAAACACAGTGACACCTCTTCACAGCTTAAATTTTAGGACCAGGTGAGGCTGTGTGTCCCTGATTGCCATTTTTCAACCCCTGTTATGGCTACACTCCTTCCCTCTGACACAGAACCAGAATACCCGAGTCCACCTCTGCCAGCCCCGATGCCTTTTCTGATGCTCGCTGGGCTCTGTTGAAGTGGAAGACTGAAGACACGGAGACAGCCTGGGCACCTCAAAGGGCTGAGCTGCAGAGTGAACGCGAGCAAGGGGGGAGCCTGCATTTCTCCCCTTCGGCAAGGGGGTCCTGCCTGAGGGTCTCCCCCCAATGTCTTGGCTGACTTCCCACAAAGTGACAGGAAGTGAGCCAGGGGCACCTCCCCAGGGGAGAGTCAGACCAGCAACTGGAGCCCTGGCTCTGAGCAGCGTCCCGGGTTCTGAATCCAGAGTCGCTGCCCTGGTGGCCTTCTGTGTGCCTCTAACAGTTCCGTTTACAACGATATCAGACCAAGTCCGCATTTTCAGAAGCATCCAAATGTCATCACAACGAGACGTGGCCAGCATACCAAACAGGGGGGAGACACGGCCCATTGGAAGACAACTCTTTATTTCACATGCGTAAAATAATGAGGCTTTCAAAAATGGCTCCAATTTTCTTGAAAAGTAATAGAGTTTGAGGCGACGTCAATAGAGGGATTAATCAGGACCATCAGGTATATTTTGTCGACCGAGGTAAAGGAATAAAGCGGGGACTCGTGCCGACGGCGAGGCTGCGCTTGGAGGAAGCGAGCAGATGGGACAAATGGGGAGACGAGGCCAGTGTAGCGAGAAGTGGATTCAGGCCCTCGACTGGTTTCCGGGGTGGGAGGCGGGCAGACAGATGGCAGAACATCAGGACGCGGACTAAGACGGATTTTAAGAGGACAGGTGTGCAGGACGGAGTGGCCTTTTCTGATTCGGAAACGTGTTCCCACTCTACTGTTTCCCTGCCACAGAAGCGCAGCCCCCAACCCCCCACCCCTCCCCGTCCACACACCCTTACCGCCAGGCCCACGTCCTGTCTGCATCGCGGGCTGAACCTTCACAGGTTCCGAGAGAGCCCTCTGGCTCCTTCCTCCGCTTTCAGCAGGCGTTCCGGCCCCTGAGCCCGTGGAGAAACCCCTCATGGGGAGAGCGCCCCCTGGCGAGCGGGGCTGGACCCGGGAGCACTGCCCCTAGGCGCGGCACGCCGGAAGTCACAGGAGCAGGCACGCCGGAAGTCACAGGAGCAGGCACGCCGGAAGTCACAGGAGCAGGCACGCCGGAAGTCACAGGAGCAGGCCCGTCTGACTGTGCGACCACGCAGAACAGGGAAAGCACCGAAACAGAGGCAAACGGAGAGCGAAAGAAAATAATTTGCTCCATGTAACGGATCAACATCCTTAAAATATAAAGAAATCTGCCAAAGAAATAAGGACAAATAACCGAGGAAGAAAACAGGCCATTGAAGATATAAGTGGGCATTAAGTACGTGAAAATATTCTAATTCATTAGGCACATAATTCTAATGAAGATAAAAGTTATCCCCTGTATCCATCACACTGATAGAAATGAAAACAGTGTACATGAACATTTCAGAAGAGGTCAACATGTATGTATGATTCACTCAGACTTCATGAGACTACAGACCAGTACAGCATATCTGAGTGATACTTTGGCAATTGCTGTCAAGAGCCGTACGAATATCCATACTTTTTAACCTGGAAACAGTGCACTGAAGAACGTACCCTGAGTGGACAGCAAAAATACACCCGAAGATGCAGGCGTGCGTGGCTTGGTGTGCAGCTCTCAGAAGGCGTGTGTCGGTGGCAGGCTGGTGGAAGCTGCGCGTCCAGTCAGCGATATTTGTCGAGTTTCTTCTATTTACTGTCACCTGTGCTCAGCAGCAGAGCTCAGCCGGTGGCCTGTGCTTCTGGGGCTTCTCTTTCTGCTGAGGCCACAGAGGAGGAACAAGTAAATGCATCATAAAACAGCAGGTCGTGGTCACACCACGAAGAAAAACGTAGAAAGGAGAAGAGATGGAGAGACGAGTGTGAGCCGAAGCACTTGAGCCACAGAGACAGCAGCACAGAGACCGCTGGGTGACGACACAGAGAGTGACCGGGCTGTCTTAAAACCCAGAAGGGTAGTGAGAGGCAGAAGTGTATGATGGCAGCAAAGCTCACGTGGACACCAACTCCGAACAGGAGGAGAGACATGCTTCCCGAAATGCTTCTTTACCTCTGGGGATGGGATGGCTCGTGATTTCTTCAGAGCCACTTCTGGTGTTTTCCAAGGTCTCTACTGATCGCGTGCTTTCCCAGTGATGGTGCTTCTTTTGAAACATGCGTGTTTCACGTTTCACGTGGAATTTGCAGCATTTGCATGGACATGGAGAAGATCAGCCCGTAAGAGACCTCAGGCTTCTTCGCAGGTTGTGAGAAATTTCCCTAGAGAAGCCGATCTGTGCTTCAGAGGAGCAGTGTGGAAGCTGGGCGTGGGGGTGGGGCTGAGGGCGCCTTATGCTGCGTCATCACCGTCTGTCAGTCTGTTGGGTGAGGCAGAGACCCCAGGGTGGGGGCCTGCAGAGGAGGGGGTGGGGTCCCTCCCAGAGTGGCCACGGGGAGGTGCCCGGGGAACCCCATGGTCGACGAGACAGAGACCCTGGGGTGGGGGCCTCGGGTGGGGGTGGGGGTGGGGGCGGGTCCCTCTCCCCTCCCGGAGTGGCCACG
The DNA here is from genome assembly GCF_029378745.1 of Bos indicus. NCBI lineage: Eukaryota > Metazoa > Chordata > Mammalia > Artiodactyla > Bovidae > Bos > Bos indicus. Next base: position 111,365,326 of record NC_091767.1, on the reverse strand, counting down.
GGGAGGTGCCTGGGGACCCCAGGGTCGGTGAGGGTACCCAGATGCTAGGATCATGCATGACCTCAGGTCCAGTGAGGGCTCCAGGTCTGAACAGCCCCAGACAAAGGTCCCTCCCCCATAGGTCACCAAGAGCGTCCCCACCGCTGGCTGCACTGGGGTGGGGGGACAGAAGTCGGGAAACATGCTGATGGAGACCAGCCCGGCTTTCAGAGAAGTGCCGGTGTGCGGGGACAGCCCACCGTGAGGACAGACTCTCCACCCGGCCCTGCCCTCCGCTGTCCGACCACGTCGGCTCGCACAAACCGTGCACAGGACAGACTCTCCACCCGGCCCTGCCCTCCGCTGTCCGACCACGTCGGCTCGCACAAACCGTGCACAGGACAGACTCTCCACCCGGCCCTGCCCTCCGCTGTCCGACCACGTCGGCTCGCACAAACCGTGCACAGGACAGACTCTCCACCCGGCCCTGCCCTCCGCTGTCCGACCACGTCGGCTCGCACAAACCGTGCACAGGACAGACTCTCCACCCGGCCCTGCCCTCCGCTGTCCGACCACGTCGGCTCGCACAAACCGTGCACAGGACAGACTCTCCACCCGGCCCTGCCCTCCGCTGTCCGACCACGTCGGCTCGCACAAACCGTGCACACGCCCATGGAGTCACCTGCCAACATGGCGGGGCATACCAAGGAAAGGGCCCCACGGCCACAGCTACCCCACACACCTGACTTTTTGTACCTACGCGAAGAGTAAGTGACAAGCCCTGGAGCCCTGGGCCTGGCTGGCGGTGCCAGGTTGACAGCGAGAACGGAGCAGCGACTGTGCAGACACCAGGCGGAGGGCAGTCTGCCTCATCCTTTCGTTTCTGCAGGGCTGAGCTGTGGCCTCTGGGGCTCGGTGTGAGATCCCGAGAAATTGGATCTGGAGCAGGTCTCTGCCCGGGGCGCAGGAGGAAGTCTCCAGAACAGGCTCGCCTTTCACTCTGTGAATCCGGGACCCCGATTGCAGATGTGCCCAGGTGGGGCCTCAGGGAAGCCCACCGCCCATGGCTGCTGTTAGCGCTTGGTGGAAGTGATCCCTGACACTGGCTGTGGGCACTCAGGAGAAGGCGCGATGACCTTGCAGAGCCAGGAGGGAAATGCTGGATGCCCTGGAGCTACCTGCAAGGAAGTGGGTGCGGAAGGCTCGCGGGCTGCTGTGGGGTTGGAGGAAGCATCCAGAAAGTGTGTGGGGAGGGGCCAGCAGTGCCCCTGAGGAAGCTGGTCCGTGGCCCCTCCCCCTGAGCCCTGCCCTCACCCCTGTGCCCAGGGAGCTTCCAGGAGGCGCCCTGGGCTCTGTGACGTTTCACTTCTGTCCTGACCCTGGAGGGGCCCCTCGCCTGGGCTGTCACGTGCAGGCTGCTCTGAGGGCAGCCTAGACCACCCTGTGGCCTGGACTCTGGGTCCACCCGGGCTCTGCATCCTCCCAGGCTCTGAGTCCTCTCGGGCTCTGTGCCCTGACCCCCTCCTCCCTGGGATCAGGTGAGTGCTCCCCTCAGTCTCCCCGTCTACACTCCCGGCCCTGATGCCCTCCTCCCTGGGATCAGGGGAGTGCTCCCCTCAGTCTCCCCATTCACACTCCCTGCCTTGGTGCCCCCTGGCCTCTGTCATGGACACACTTGAGGAGCAGCCCGAGCTCCATCCTCCGCTGGCTCCACAGCTGAGCTGAGCTATGCCACTTCTCTGGGGCCTTCATTGAGCCCTCACAGGGCAGACTCTGTCAACAGTTACTGAATGAGTTACTCTCCGTGCTCCCAAGTCTTGGCAGCGGGTGGAATAGAGCTGGGGCCCTGGCTGCTGGCTGAGGACCCCGGGAAGTTCCTGGACAGACAGGAGTGTCTGAAGTCCGAAGCGTTCACACCCTCCCACGTTATTCCTGCTCCAAAGTGTATCTGCTGCATCTCCCTTGTTTCCTTCTTCTTTGCTCCACTAATTTATCCTCGAATGGCAAGAAGCTCATGGTGTATTTTAGACACAGCAAACCCCCAGGAAGATGTCTGTTATTTATCTTCTAAGATATAAGCTCCAGACTCTCCCCAGAGCCAGATGTGGGTGTATTTATAGCACAACCTGAAGTCTGAATCTCAGGTGGAGGACGCTCGATACACAGTCCTGCAGCGGAACCGTGCCCCCGAGGCGACACCAGCTCCCCGCCGAGGGTCCGCCCGGCGGGCGGCCGACCCCGGGGGCCATGGCTGCCCTCCTGCACTTGCGTGCTTCTGCCCCCACCGACGTTTGGGGTTGACCCCTGAAAGCCTTGGCTGAGACCGGCCGGCTTTGGTGAAGTGCGGAGCATTCGTCGATGCTGATGGAAAGCGGAATGTGAAAATGTGAACTCACCCCACGTTTCTGTCTTTATTTTTTTGCTTTTCAAAATAAAAAATGTTTTTGGAGTACAGTTGATTTACAATATCATGTTGGTTTCAGGTGTACAATAGAGTGAATCAGAAAAAAGTGAAAATTATCTGTGCTTAATTTTTCAGATTCTTTTTCCAAATAGGCCATTGCAGAGTATTGAGTAGAGTTCCTTGTGTTACACAGTAAGTTCTTACTAGGTATCTGCTTTTTTTCTTAATGAGTTATTTTTAATTGAAGGATAATTACAATATTGTGTTGGTTGCTGCCATACATCAGCATGAATCAGCCACAGGTCTGTGTAACGGCCTCTCCCTGTTGCGCCTCCCTCGCACTTTCCGCCCCACCCCACCGCTAAGTTGTCCCAGAGCCCCGCTTTGAGCTCCCCGAGTCCCACAGCGAATTCCCCCGGCTGCCTATTTTACATATATTGGTATGTATGTTTCCATGCTGCCCCGCCCACCACATCCATAAGTCTGTTCTCCATGTCTGTGTCCCCATTTCTTCTCATCTGAAGGCTGCCTGGGACCCTGCCTCACCTGGGCATGTCCACACCCTCGGGCAAGGGCGCAGTCTGAACCCCGCCGGCATCTGAGGCCACGTCCACCGCCAGGCGAGGGTCCTCCTTGGACGCAGACGTCCGGTGCCATTCCCAGCCCATGGCAGGTGCTCAGTCCGTGCCAGCCCCGCTCTCCGTAACTGTGTGGCCCGTGTTCGGGAGGATAGCCCGGGACAGTGAGAACTGTCAGCTGTGGGGTCAAAGGAGCTCCATTTGGGACCTCCTCATGCCAGCGCTCCGTCCACCTGGGCCTCAGCCGCCTCCCGTGCGGGTGGTGGGGGTCGGAGCCTTGCCCAGCCCTTGCTGAGATGAGCTGGGAGGAGGCAGGAAGCTGCCTGCTTGCTCCACCACAGGAACCTCGTGCGCAAGTCTCCCCCTCCTTACCGAGAGGGAGAGCATACACCTGCCCTCCCTGGGCGGATCCTGGTGGGGAGAACCCCCGACTCGGTCCCTCTGCACCTTCCGTCGGTGATGCGGCTGGAGCCCTGCCAGCCTGGTTGGCCCCGCTGCCCCCGGGCCCTGCTGCAGTCTGGGTACCACAGTGTCCTGTGAGCAAAAGCCTGGCCCTCCAGTGAATTCAGAGATCCTGCGGCCCCGGCCGGCTCAGCCTCTTGCAGGTGGGGCTGGAAATCTCAAGGAAAGAGACAAAGGAAACCTTCAAAGTAAGACTTGGGAGACCCTGGAGCCTCCTCTTGTTCCCCACCCAGTCATCCTCCAGGGGGTCAGGCTGAGGGCGGCTCACGGCTCAGGAATGAATACTTTGGCCCTGATGAACCCCGGCTCTCAGCACCTCTGAGTATCTAGAGACAAGCCCCCAGTTCTAGGCCATCTGCAAACGTGACTGGAGCCTCATCTGAGCCCTCTGTTCCTGGTTAAGCTTGTCATCTGGAGGGAAGCCACACAGGTGAAGGAGGCTGGAGAATCACCCAGGGCCCTCCGTTGTCCGTGTGTGGGTTCTGTTGAGAGCAGGGTCCTTCAGTGACAACGGCCGCCCTTCAGCTCACGTCACAAGGCACAGCCCACAATGCACGTCACGTCCACAAGCGCTGCGATGTCCTCTGGTTTCTTGTTCAGTGTCTCCACCCGCAGTGCGTCATCAGCTCCACCAGGCAGGATCTCTGTGACGTCCGTTGCTGTGCTGTGAGCACAGAGGTGTGCTTGGTACGTACGGTAAGCGGGGTGTTCGGGCATAGATGCTCGGAGAGGTTGGCCTTGACGGAGCTGGGGAAGGCAGGAACGCCGAGGAGAACGGCTCTGAGTCCTCATCCGTCATCCTTTAAAGGGGGGCGGGAGGTGAGGGGAGCAGAGACAGAGCCCCAGGTCAGGCCAAGCAAGGAGAAGGGAGACTGAGATGGCCTGGTGTCCCGGGAGCTGGGGGAAGACAAGCCAGGAGAAGGGAGACCGAGGCGGCCTGGCATCCCAGGAGCTGGAAGGACAAGTGCGGGGAAGGGAGACTGAGGTAGCTTGGCATCCTGGGAGCTGGGGGAGGACAAGCCAGGAGAAGGGAGACCAAGGTGGCCTGACCTCCAGGGAGCTGGGGGAGGACAAGCCAGGAGAAGGGAGACTGAGGCAGCCTGGCATCCAGGGAGCTGGGGGAGGACATGTGCAAGCAGAATGCAGGCCAGGACTGCGTGGCGGCGCAGCCCAGCCCCAGGCCAGCACCAGGCAGGTGGTCAGAGACTGGTCAGCCTGCGGCTGGCGGGGGCCTTGTTTGCCACCCAGCCCAGCCCAGCCCTTCATCCGACGGAAGAGCAGAACAGAACTGTGGGGAGACAAGAGGTGCAGCTGAGCTAACGGAGGAAGCACGGCTCACCCCCGGCCCCCTGACCCCCAGGCCCCGGCGTTGACCCCAGCATCTCAGCCACACAGTCAAGTGTCCAGACCCTCCGCGTTCCAGCCCGACTCCCAGGCTGCTGGTTGGCTCCCTGAGGGGCAGGGGCCACTCGGCTCAAACGTTGCTTTGGCCCAAGACTCTCCCATCACCTCCCTCCCTCGTCCCTTGGACCGACGGCACCTTCCCGGGCCGCTCCCCTGAGACAGCAGAGATGGACAAAGAGAATTGGCAGGAGCGTCTTGCATCGGGAGGCGCAGAGAATTTTGAACCGTCTCCTGCTCTCCATCTGCTCCGTCTGTGTTCGCTCCACGTTCTCTCGGCAGAAAGCCAGCCGCCTGCTCACCCGTTTTTCACTCCCCGCGGCGCCTCTTCCCCGCCCCCAGCTCAAGAGGCTTCTGCGGACACGACCCTCTTCTGAATAACCACGCTGGGCGGCCATCTAGGTGTGCACTGCCTGGGCCCAGAGACCCTTCCCCAGCAGAGAGGCCAGGACACTGTTTTAAATAACTGTGCAGATTTAAGAAAAGGACAAGCATCAAGTAAATCTTGTCTGTAATGGCCCATCAAGTAATGTGGATGAAGATTAGCTGCCAGAGCCCACGGATCTCAGGACATATAAATAACCCTCCTTTTGACAGGCAGCACAGATACGTTTTGTTTAAGAGCTGAGTGTCAGGGAATTCATTTCTGAGGACCGATGAGGAGACACGCTCATCAACACGCTGCTCCTCTGCAATAAATTTGGGGGGAAGCGCAGAGCAGGCCTTGGGCTCCTCACTGCTTCATCAGCGACCTGGAAGGACCCAGGGCGGGGGGTCCTCACTGACAACAGATCAAGGCAGCTCCCCCGGGAGGCAGTTTCCTTCCTCTGCCCTGTCTCCCAGACTCGCGGTGTAGTGTGGGCTGGGGACACGAGCTGAACCAGGCCCCGACCTTCCCGGTGACCCTGTGGGGAAGACGGACGGAGGGGGCCCGCGGTCTGCAGGCGTAAACAGTCCACGGCTAAACGCTTCTGGCTCACGCTCCTGAGCCTTTAGCCTGAAGGTCTGGTCCCACCGGACCATCCGCCGGGAAGGCCCCTGTCCCCCACTCGCCTGAGACCAAAGCCGGCTTCCCAGGCGGAGGCCAGGCCGCAGAGACGACCAGGAGCACGTGGCGGGCAGAACCCATAGGAGGCTCTCAAGGGACGTTTCTGAACCGACTGAGTGGAAAAGGACTTTGGGACAAAGGTTAGTGAATAAAACAGACAGGTGGGGGATGTCACGGGGTCAGCCTCCTTCTTGCTGGCAGGCGCCCTGGAGGCTGTCCTTAAAGACCTGGGGGAGTGTAGGGAGAGATCCCCAGGCGAGGAGCTGCAGGTGGCCGCAGGGAGGCCCAGGTGACCACTGGGAAGCCCAGGTGAGCCCTCCAGGCTGTGGGTGACCGCTGGGAGGCACAGGTGACCCCTGGGAGCAGAGGGCGGCCTCCAGCTGGCAGCCAGCACAGGGCCAGGCCAGCGGCCCTTCCTCCACTTGGGGAGGAATTCTGCCCACTCCCCGGGGAGGCTTGGAAGTGGACTCTCCCACTGTCGGGCGTCTGGTGGGAAGGCCTCCAGTCTTCGTGGAGGCCCCGCACGACCCTAGCAGAACCAGCTCGTGGGCCTGCGGCCCAGGCTCCTGAGCAACGGACAAGGAGCCGTCTCTGTGGGGCTCAGAGGCCACTCACTGTGTGCTAATGTTACACAGCGAGAGTGCCGGGTTCTCCAGAGAAGCAGAGCAAGGGGAGGAACTGAGAGGCGGCCAGGGGCCCTGGAGACGGGGGGCTGGCCCGTCGGCCCTCTGCCGGGCGAGCGGCCCCTGGCGCTCGTGAGTCTCTGCTCCTCCGGTCTGCCGTCCCAGGAGCTGCACCCACCCCGGCTTCCTCTCCTCTGACACCCCCCTCCACCTCTCCGCCTTGACCCAGCCGTGCCCCCCAGGTCAGGCCCCGTGACCCCGACACTGCCCCCCGCCCCCTGCGAGTCTGCGTGGCCCCGTCCGTCGTCAGCCCCCCTCAGTTAATAGTTACCCTTTATTCCCACCACTCCTCTGCAGGCCGGCTCCCGGGGTCAGCCCTGGGGGGCCGGGCGCCAACCCTCCAGCAGTGCTGGCAGTGCCCCCTCTGAGCATGGGGCTTCCTCGCTGCGTCCCCACACTCACGCAGGCCTTCACCTGGCACCAGTGGACGGAGCCCAACCCACCAGGAGCGGGGGTCTTGCCAGAACCCCCCTCGCCCCGACTCCTAGGGGACATCTGGAGGAGGGAATCACCCCCAAAACCACCTGATGGAAACTCACGCCGTCTGAATGTCCCAGCCAGCATCACAGGGCGTGGCTGTGGGCAGAGGCCTGGCCTGGACATCGGGGGGCAGGACGGTGCCTTCGGGGCAGGGCCCTGCCTCCTACTTCTGGGCTCAGCAGCGAGCCCCGGGTCTTGGGGAGCAGCGGGAGTTCTTCCTGTGCCACTGGGGTCCCTGTGGCGGGGTATCCAAGTCAGACCTGCACAAGCTGGCCCGCAGGTTCCCAGGGACTGACTCAGCTGTGGGCCAGGCTGACACGTCCTTGCTGGGGTCCAGCCCCTTTGACAGGCCCTGGGCGGGGCAGCGTCCTGCAGGCAAGGCTGGGACCCCCGCGATAACCCAGCCTGGGAAGCCGAGCTGCAGCCTGGGGCCCCGTCCAGCGGGGTGGGGGCTCAGGTGCGGGGTCTCTGGGCACAGCCTGCCTTCACATGCACCTTTGCTCAGCGTGTTGTGCCCGTCTTGGAGCCGGTGCTCGGTATGTGCTTGCGGGACGAGTTGCCATGACAACAGCCAAGGACGCAGCTCTCAGAGATTTTTGAGTCCTTCTCAGTCTCTGACCTCAGGCAGGAGGATGGAGCAAGCAGAGCAGATGCCAGCCCCCACCTGAAAGGCTGTCCGCCCAAAGTGCCTTTCCTTGCCGGTCTGAGCAAACGTGTCCTGGACAGACTCCAACAGTGGCCCCTTCAGTGGACAGGAGCCGCAGAGACCCTGGTGGGAGCCATCCAAGGCTCAGAGTCCCCTCTGAGCACGTGCTCAGAGCCTGAAGCCCGGGCTGACTGATTGCTCAGGCTCTGCTGATAAGGACTCACCTGTCTTAGCCTGGCTCCCCCAGCACAGGCCCGTCCTCTGGGGAGCATGCCAGCCTGCTGGACTGGCCTTCCTTTTCTAACCAGAGCAGGGCCCTTCTACCCTAGGCAAGGATGGAGAGGACCAGCCCAGAGCCACGGGCCGGGCCTCCTCCGCCTGCACCCCTTGGGTCAGGGCGCTGCTGGGGAACCAGACCAAGAAAGCGGTCCGTGTGGGCTGAACACACGGGAGAGGAGCAGAACGCGCGAGCCCACACACTCCTGCAATGCTGGGCACCGCGAGGGTCACCGAGCAGCTGTCCTGCTGGGCTTGTCGGAGATGCTGCTGTCAAGGCGGCTGTCCTGACACTCCCTTCAGCTCGACCCCGCCGGTGCTGAAGTGGGAGCCCTTCACTCGCCTCCCACACACTGTCCCAGACGGAGAGATGATGTAACAGAAGCAAAGAAGGACCAGGGAGGGAAGGTGAGCCCAGAACAGGAGCTGGAAACACAGGCGCGGTGCTCTGGGACATTCCCGCTGAGGTCTGCTGTGCCCGCAAGGTGTCTCCACGGCAACAGGGCTGCCTGGCGTGGCGAGGGCTTGGGTCGGGGGAGCCTGCCCTCCAGAGTTCTCCTCCTCCCGTGGACTCCATGCTCCCGGACGCCTTCTCAACGTCCAGACCGTCCAGGTGTCCGGACACCGCTGGCTGGCAGAAGTCAGACACGGGGCACGGTTTCTGCCTGGACCCGTGCTCATCACCTGTGCGCCCTCAGTGACAATGCACAGATGCACACAGACGCAGCCGCCTGCCCTGAGCCCGGCAGGCTGAGTGGAGGGGACCCAGAGGGCACGGTGCCTTGTCTCTCACTGGCTCCCCTCGTGAAAAGCAAAGCTGCCTCACCCACCTCTGTGGGTCTGGGCTACTTCTGCAATCCAGTTCACTTCCCTGCCTCTGTTCTGCCTAAACTCCCGGGGGTTCCAAAGCAAGAGGAAGTCCTCTTGAACAGATCTGGCCAACGATTCAGCTTTTGGGAAACTTTGTGCAAAATGATTGGTTCTGAGAACCATCCGTCACCCAAGCCATCGGCACCGTGGGTGGAGATGCCTCGTCTGCCTGGAATGTCCACTCTCAGGTGGGATAAAGCTGGGGCGAGACATGAGAACCTCCCGCCCAGGGACGTGCGGTCCCGGCCGCGGCTGCGTGAAGGGCCTCCCAGGGCGGCTCCCTCGTCACGTCGAGGTGCTCCTTCAGCCGCTCCACGGTGGCGGGCACTGCTGCAAACTCTGCAGACACACCAGCTTCTGTCAGAGCCCAGCTCTGCCCGGGACGTCCACACGGTCTGCCGAGCCCCTGACCCCAGCCTGTGCCTCCGGCCCCACACCCGGGGGTGGTGCACGGCTCTGCCATCTGCCCCTCTGACTGGGAGACAGGACAGAGCAGGTGTGATCCCGGCCGGGTGTCCGTGGCCGGTTCAGCACCAGGTGTTTGAGTGATCTGCAGATGACAGCACTTGGCGCATGGTTTCTGATTTTGGAATCTCTCTCTTCACTTCCCTGTGCTGTGCTTGGTCACTCAGTCGTATCTGACTCTGTGTGACCCCATGGACTGTAGCACGCCAGGCTCCTCTGTCCATGAGATTTTCCAGGCAAGAATACTGGAGCGGGTTGCCATGCCCTCCTCCAGGGGATCTTCCCAACCCAGGGATCAAACACAGGTCTCCTGTACTGCAGGTAGATTCTTTACTGTCTGAGCCACCACTCAGAACTAATTAAGAATTTTCTTTTCTTAGATTCAAAGTCCCCTAGGGTTATAGAAGTCCCCCTGTACAGGTAAGAAGTTCTGGGCAAATAACTTTGCATTTTTCTAAACGCACTTTTTTCCAAGTGGTCAAATACCCTTTAAGAGCTTCACGTCCTCCTTCTCATAACATTGCTCTACCTTGGCCGGGACGAAAGCATTTTCCTGCGTGACTTGGATGCAGCCCAGTGTCAGCGGCTGGCTCAGCCTTGCCTGAGTGTCAAATGGACCTGCGACCACACTGGCCTTGATGAGGCAGGCATGGCTGAGCCCTCTTTGTCCTGAAGCCGAGGCTGGGCCCACAGCCATGCTACAGCATTGGCAGTCAAGTCCAAGGGCACACGTCAGGCTGGAAGGACCAATGTGACCAGGTTTCCCTGTCCAAAGGGCCCAAGAGCAGGTGGTGAGCACGAGGGATCAGTGGAGGTGTCCTCATGGAAACCATCCAGTGATGGGCTCCCGGGAGGGGGACTGACCGTGGTAAGGGTCCCGTCCTCAAGGATGGGGCGTGGGAGAACCCGTCCAGGGGTCAGGGGCACAGAGTCAGCAGTGGGGGCAAAGACTCAGTTCCGGGACCTGGGGCTGAAGAGCACATTCCAGGTGGGTGAACAGAGACGTAGCTGGGGTCCTGTCACCTCAGATGACAGGCCTGGAGCAGCAGTTTAGTTCCATCCCCCAGGCTGGGGGCTGAGTCTCTGGTGTCCTCCTACCTGCCATGGACAGATGATGACCCTAGGAGGACAAAGGGAAGGCACTGGGAGCCATCCCAGGGCACTTCAAAACCATCCCAGGATGCTCCAGGCCGGACCAGATTGCCTTAGAAAGAGAAACTTCCTCCTTCCTTGCCAATCGAGTTAAAAAGAAGTAATAATACGAGTTGTTACTAATGAGAGTATAGCAATAAAAATATTCTTGAACACCCCAGTAGAAGTCAAAATTGGAAATAAAACTGTGTTTCTGGCAAACAATAGCTATCAGAGAATCTAGTGTTCATGTCCTTTGGCTCACATTTGACAACTTTTCCTGGAATGCGAAGTCACGTGGGCCTTAGGAAGCATCACTACAAAGCTAGTGGGGGTGATGGAATTCCAGTGGAGCTATTTCAAATCCTAAAAGATGATGCTGTGAAAGTGCTGCACTCAATATGCCAGCAAATTTGGGAAACTCAGCAGTGGCCACAGGATTGGAAAAGGTCAGTTTTCATTCCAATCCCAAAGAAAGGCAATACCAAAGAATGTTCAAACTACTGCACAATTGCATTCATCTCACACGCTAGCAAAATAATGCTTAAAATTCTCCAAGCCAGGCTTCAACAGTACCTGAACCAAGAACTTCCAGATGTTCAAGCTAGATTTAGAAAAGGCAGAGGAACCAGAAATTAAATTGCCAACATCCCTTGGATCATCAAAAAAGCGAGAGAGTTCCAGAAAAACATCTACTTCCACTTTACTGACTATGCTAAACCCTTAGACTGTGTGGATCGCAATAAACTGTGGAAAATTCTGAAAGAGATGGAAATTCCAGACCACCTGACCTGTCTCCTGAAAAATCTCTATGCAGGTCAAGAAGCAACAGTTAGAACTGGACATGGAACAACAGACTGGTTTGAAATCGGGAAAGGTGTACATCAAGGCCGTATATTGTCACCCTGTTTATTTAACTTATATGCAGAGTACATCATGAAAAATGCTGGGCTGGATGAAGTACAAGCTGGAATCAAGATTGCTGGGAGAAATATCAATAACCTCAGATATTCAGATGACACCACCCTTATGGCAGAAAGTAAAGAAGAACTAAAGAGCCTCTTGATGAAGGTGAAAGAGGAGAGTGAAAAATTTGGCTTAAAATTCAACATTCAGAAAACTAAGATCACGGCATCCTGTCCCATCACTTCATGGCAAATAGATGGGTAAACAGTGGAAACAGTGTCAGACTTTATATTTCTGGGCTCAAAAATCACTGCAGATGGTGACTGCAGCCATGAAATTAAAAGACACTTACTCCTTGGAAGGAAAGTTATGACCAACCTAGACAGCATATTAAAAAGCAGAGCCAGTATTTTGCCAACAAAGGTCCGTCTAGTCAAGGCTATGGTTTTTCCAGTGGTCATGTATGGAGGTGAGAATTGGACTATAAAGAAAGCTGAGTGCCGAAGACTTGATGCTTTTGAACTGTGGTGTTGGAGAAGACTCTTGAGAGTCCCTTGGCCTGCAAGGAGATCCAACCAGTCCATTCTAGAGGAAATCAGTCCTGAGTATTCATTGGAAGGACTGATGCTGAAACTGAAACTCCAATACTTTGGCCACCTGATGCAAAGAGCTGACTCACTGGAAAAGACCCTGAAGCTGGGAAAGATTGAGGTTGGGAAGAGAAGGGGACAACAGAGGATGAGATGGCTGGATGGCATCACTGACTCGATGGACGTGAGTCTGAGTGAACTCCGGGTGTTGGTGATGGACAGGGAGGCCTGGCGTGCTGCAGTCCATGGGGTCGCAAAGAGTCGGACACGACTAGGTAATTGAACTGAACTGACAACTTTTTCACATTATAACATCTAAACTGAGAGTGTAGGTGTGTTTCCAGGGTGCTTATCGCAGCGCTCCTCAGAGTTATAAGAGCAGAAACAAGGGTCCAGAAGGGGAGAAATGGTTAATCAACGGGCAGTACTCTGTGCCCCGGTGCTGTCCTGGGGAGTCCAGACCCCCTGAGCCCCCTGGCGTGTTCAGGGTTTGACCCAGACTACGGTGCCCTCTGGGCGGTAGACACACACACGCAGGGAATGGCGGGCGCTCGACACACGCCGCACGTTAGCCTCTCCACGGGGCTCGTGTGCCCGCGGCTTCTTGGACTTCGAGCAGGAAGGGGCGCTGGCGTCTGGGTTGTCCTCCTGTTGTGTCCCAGCCGGCTCAGCGCTCAGTGACTGCTGCAGATGCTCAACACCACAGCGGGGAGCAACCCCAACACACCTCTCATGCTTGTGCGTGTGTGCTCCGTCTGTCTGACTCTGTCTCCCCGTGGAGTGCAGCCCACCAGGCTCCTCTGTCCACGGGATTCTCCAGGCAAGAACACTGGAGTGGGTTGCCACTTCCTCCTCCGGGGGCCTTCCCCACCCAGGGATGGAACCCGTGTCTCCTGCATTGGCAGGTGGATTCTCTACCACTGAGCCACCTGGAAAGTACCAAGTGCAACTCAGAGGTTCCTACTTGTTTCCACCAAGCCTTTGCAGCTTCCCTGGTAGCTCAGACGGTAAAGAATCTGCCTACAGTGCAGGAGGATTCAATTGCTGGGTCAGGAAGATCCCCTGGAGAAGGGAATGGCAACCCACTCCAGTATTCTTACCTGGAGAATTCCACAGACAGACCATCGGGGTTGCAAAGAAACACCCCTGAGCGGCTCTCAGAAGCCCTCAAGGGGCTCCGTTCACTCCTGCCAAGCGGCCCTGGGTTTGCAGCCAGCGTTTCCGGCAGGGGCTCCTCCCGGGGTCAGAGGAGCCTGTACCCACCAACCCCAGCCCAGCCCAGGACGGGGCCGGTCCCCCTGGAGAAGGACTGACTCAGGCCCACGTTGCGCAGGGAACCACACAGCAGCGGGGCTGACACTCCAGCAAGGAAAACAGGCAGCACCAGGCAAATCCCCACAGAACATGCTCATCTCTGTTCTAAACTGGCTGCGGGGCGGCAAGCCCTCCCTGAGGCCCTCAGCCCAGCCGCCCCCCGGGCACAGCGTCCTCCCGGGGAGGAAGGCAAGGGAACCCCACCCAGGCGCTCTCCTCTCCTCGGGGGCGTCTCTCCAGGCCAGGCAGCCGGTCTGACAGGGAGCGGGGGAGCACGGCCCGTGGATGTTTCTGCACCAGGACCCAGAGAAGGGTCCGCGAGCCCTGCGGGGACACCCCACCCACCTCACCCCGTGTTTTGAAAGGACACAGTTAAAACTATGTGAAGCTAAAGTGAGCGTTTCTCTTTCCTTTTCCTGTTATTATTGCTTTTAGGTTCTCCTTCTTAAGGCCGAGGCCCGTCAGTGAGATGGGAGTGGGACCTGTGATGCTGGGCAAGGACTCTGACCACCGGGGAGAAGGGCCCGCTCCAGCCTGTCTCTGCCCGCCCGCTGCAGTGCAGGGCCAGGAAGCGGCTCTCGGGAGAGAGGCCTCTCAGACAGGACAGCGGAGGCAGCCGCCCTCAGGGACCGCTGCAGGGAAGAGTGCAGAGGCCGGGCCGGGTGGGGCGGCGCCCACCTCTGGGCGGGCAGGGGGCGGCAGGCTCGGTCACCGAGGGGGTCCCTTCAAGAAGCCAGCCCATCCGCCTCTACTGCGGAGAGTCAATGCCCTCTGAGACTTGGCCCCACCCCACCACCACACACACACACACACACACACTCACACACACACACACACACACTCACACACACACACACACACTCACATACACACTCTCACTCACACACACACACACACTCACACACACACACACACGGTGCACAAGCAGGCTTGCAGGCTAGAGGAGGCTCCCTCCCACACACCCTCCCCAGGAGACAACCAGAAGGGGCCCAGAGGTCCCTCCAGAGGCGGTGAGCGAGAGCTTCCTCTGCTGTCCCCTCTCAGTCCCTTCTCCCGCCTTAGAGTGCGTCCCTGGGTTGCCCTTAGATAAGAAAAAAGACAGTTAATAGTTACTAGGGTGAGGCCTCTGTCTGCATTGTTAATGCCCCAGGGCTAGGATGGATGCCTGAGAGTCGCTGGAAACCTACCGATCCTGCAGACACCCCTACAGGCTTCCTCCTTCTTGGAAATGAAGGTGAACCCAGACGCCAGGCACCGGTGGACTCGAGGCGCACTCCCCGGGGACAGCAAGGGCCTGCCTGGCCAGGGCGCAGCTGGGGGCCCTCTGACCCAGGGCGCCCCCACCGTCTGCCTGCTGGACGGGGGCCACAGGGTCCGCCGGCAGAGAGCGCCCTCAGGGGGTTACAAGCACCCCGGGGCCACGGGTCACAGCTTGTGGACACACGGAGGGTGGGGAGCTCTAATCTCTGCCACTGCGCAGACGACTAAATGAGGGCCTCTCAGAGTCTGCCCCAAAGCCCGCCACCGGGGAGGCGCTCCGTCAGGTCCAAGGCGCCTGTTTCCTCTTTCACAGATTAACATCAAAGGCATCTCCACTTCCTGATGTCATCTTCTCAGAGGAACATACTGTAGGTCATTTGGTAAAGAATCTGCCTACAATGCGGGAGACCTGGCTTCAATTCCTGGGTCAGGAAGATCCCCTGGAGAAGGGAATGGTAACACACTCCAGTGCTCTTGGCTGGAGAGTCCCATGGACTGTAGCCTGCCAGGCTCCTCTGTCCAGGGGGTTGCAAGAGTCAGACTCAACTTAGCGACTAAACCGCCACCACCACCAAATGCTGTGAGTATATTAGGGTCGATGACCTTAACGAAAAGCCTCTCTGAGATGGTAACGAGGCCCCTTAAACAAGGTGGGAAAATAAGGAAACAGGGACATGCCTGGTGATCTGGGTCCCCGCTCTGCCTCTGCCCTGAACCCTCCTACCGACCACAACCGGCTCCTGTGAGGAGGCAGTGGGCCTGGAGGGCGGCTGTGGGATGAGCTGTCAGAAGTAGTCTGAATCTGACCTTCCACCAGAGGCTCTAGACGTGGGGCCTCTGGGCACCAGAGTTAACAAAACCCCCTCCCCCTGGGCGGGTGGGGAAACGCAGGCCCTCACCCTGCCGGGGTAGGGGGAGCTCTGGCTTACTCTTGGGCCACCACAGGGCAGGTGGGTCTGCTGGGTGGTCTCACCTGGAGGCAGGGTCTTGTCCCAACCAACCTACCCTCCACCAAGAACCCCAGGGTGATAATGACACACCCTGCCTTACAGCCAGGAAACGCAGGCTCCCAGACGCCCTACTTCCTGTCACCCCCAACCTCTGCTGCCAGCAGGGTGACATCGCGTCGTCTGTGTGGGGTCCACTCTACACACAAGCCACCCCTGGACAGGATCGCGTCCCCAGAGCCAGCAGCCACCCTGCCTGTGGCCTCTGCCCTTGCTGCCAAGCCCCGACCCTGGCTGGGACAGTCCCACCTCAACCCAGCCTCCAGGGGCAGAGCCAGCTCTGGATGAAGTGACAGAGAGCAGGCTGAGATGAGCCCCCCACCCCAGGGAGAGGCTGAGGACAGAGGGTGGTCGCAGCTGCAGACGCTGCACGGTGCCCCGCGTCCCCCGGGAGTGGCTTCCGAGCAGTCTTCAGGGGTGAGATCCCCAGCGGCTGGAAGGGACCCCTCCCTGGAGTCTGGGAAAGCACCTTTGACCTGCCATTGGGGACCAGCTCTGAGACGAGGGTCCCTGCGCTCACGTCCCAGGGGTGGAAGCTGAGGGTGGTAACACCCACCTCGGGCATCTCTGGAGATCAAACAGGGTGACACACGGAGACATGGGGGCTCGGGGCCGCCCTGGCACCTGATGAGAGGGCTCAGTGAGGACCGCGGAGCCAGCCAGGCCACGAGACCGCAGGGCTCCGGACGCCCCGCCGGGCCTCCGCCCCGCACTCAGCCCCCACCCAGCCCAGAAGCTAACCCGGCTCCAGCCAGTTCCTCCCACAGCCCGCAGACCAGCCGCCACTCATCCCGAGACGGCAAACCAAGGAGGTCAAGACAGGCGGCAGGAGACACAGCGAGCAGCCGGCCAGAAGCGGTCGGAGGAAGACAAGCCGCACCCCTTCCTCTCTAAAAAGGCAACCACTCTCTCCCTCCTCAGTCTCTGTCTCTCTCTCACACACACACACACACACACAGAGGCACACACACAGGAACACACATACATACACACAGGCACACACACATAGGCACACACACACACACACAGGCACACACACACAGGCACACACACACAGGCAAACACACACATAGGCACACGCACATAGGCACACACACACACGCCCACACACAGAAACACACACACATACACACAGGCACACACATATACAGGCGCACACACACAGATACACACATACACACACACAGGTGCACGCACACACACACAGGCACACACACGCACATACACAAAGGCACACACACAGGCACAACACACATGCGCACACAGGCACACACATATAGGCACAGAGGCACAGGCACGCACACACACAGGAACACACATACATACACACAGGCGCACTAACACATACACACAGGCACACACACATACACATACAGACACACACACAGGCACACACACACAGGCACACACACACACTGGCACAGGCACACACAGGCACACACACATAGGCACACACACACACAGGCACACACACGCACACAGGCACACACACAGGTACACGCACGCACATAGGCACACACACACAGGCACCCACACACACATACACAGGCACACACACATAGGCACAGAGGCACACACACACGCACACACACAGGAACACACACACATACACAGAGGCACACACACACAGGCACGCACACATGCAAGCGCACACACATACAGGCACACACACACAGATACACACATACACACACACAGGTGCACGCACACACACACAAGCACACACACACAGGCACACAGGCACACACACACACATAGGCGCACAGATATACACATACACACAGGCGCACGTGCACACACACACAGAGATATACACACACACAAACACACGTTCAGTAGCAGGCACGTGACCCCCAGCAGCTGGTGTCTTGGTGGGAGGGTCTGGGTTCCACCAGTTTGAGGAGCAGGGCTCTTTGGCCACCCGCAGGGGCCCGTATTGCCTCCCTGTTCCTCTGCCCGCAGGGTCATCCTCCTTCAGTGTGTGTAATGCTGCCCTGAGACCAGCCCTGACCTGCGGTGGGTGGAGGTGGGAGGCGCACAGTTGGAGTCATCACCCAGGACCAGGACTCGACCTGCTATGAGTGGAAGGCCCACCGCTTGCAGTGATCACCCCGGACCAGCCCTGACCTGGTGCGCGGGGAGGTGGCGTCCTCGCCGCTGTGGGAGCGGCTCTGTCTCTGCTGAGTGGTCGGGGCTCCTGCTCCCTTGCACAGTTAAGGAGCCTGAGAGTTGCAGCGGCCACATGTCCATCGAGGAGGAGCAGATCCCAGCCTGGCTCTGCCCACGGCCCGGCCCCCTCCCCCGGCTGGGACCCCTGGTATCTGAGCAAACGGAGGCGTGGAGATGGAGGGGGGAAGCAGGAGTAGAGACAGAGCCATGGGCGCCTCATCCCGCATCACGCTCCCTCTGTGGGCCTGAGCCTCCTCCAGGGGCAGCCGGCCTGGGTGCTCCCCCTCTTCCTTCTACGTGAGACACCCTCCCCCCGCTCCTCACCAGCTCATCCCTGGGGGCAGAGAAGTGAGAGGCTGACGGTCCCACAGACAGAAACACCCGACAGGAGCCGGCGTTCCACTGAGGGCAGGGGCATTCCACCGCCGCTGCGCATGTGCCTGCTTCGTCATCGTCCTCAGCCCGTGTCGGGGGCGCAGAGCCGGCCCACGCGGTTCCGGGTCTCAGCGAGGGCCGCAGGGGCTGAGGATGCCCTTCGAGCAAAGTGTTCTGAGAGTCAAGAGGGGTGGGAGAAAGAGGCTCCTGTCTGTGGTGCGGGTTCCTGGGCACCCAGGATGGGCGAGGGCTGGCGCTCTGTCCTGTGGGGCAGACGCAGCCCTGAGGGGATGATGGTGTCAGTGCTGGTGCCGGGGTCACTTAGGTGGGGCCACTGGGCGGTGAGGGCGGCTGCTCAGCCAGGGTCGTGGGCTCAGGGGGCTGAGGATCACCTCCCCGTCTGAGCCCCGGGGGCAGCTCTGTCTGCACTGTGCTCTGAGGTCCTCAAGAATGGGCTTCGGGCAGAGGGTGGGCACCCTCCTGGGGGAGCCCTCAAGGGACTCTGAACAGGAAGCTGCTCTGAGCGTCCAGGCTGCGGACCTGAACTCTGATAGGAAGAAGCCGTGGGGCCCTGATGGGCTGGAAGGAGGAGCCTTCAGAGCAGCAGAAGCCAGGCCTCAGGAAGCGCTTGCTGAGCCACCCAGTTCTCAAGGTCTGGGCAGAGAGCCGGAAGCAGGGCGTGCACCATGCTGGCGGTGGGCAGCGTGGGGACAGGGCAGGCACAGGAAAGGCCCCAGGGATGCCCACGTCCTGGTCCCCCACACCCGTGAGCCTGAAACCTCGTGTGACCAAGGCGCTGGGCTGGCGGGAGTGCGTCGAGGGTCTTGAGGTGGGAGGAGAGTCTGGGTTCTTCGTGGTTGCCACGGGGCCCTCCTAACGGGGAGGCATGTGGATCAGAGTCCGGGAAGGAGAGGTAAGGACGGAGGCGGAGACGGGAGGCAGAGGGTGAGGGGGCAGCTCTGGAGACACGTCTGGCTTGGACGATGGAGGCAGGGGCCATGAGCCAAGGGATGCAGGCCCCTCCCGAGGCTGGAAAATCAGGAGACGGGCCCTCCCCCACACCCCCTGGAGGACACAACCCTGCCGACACTTGCTTCAGGACTGTGGCCTCCGGAGGCTGAGATGAGCTTGTGTTCATGCGTTACAGCAGCTGCAGGAGTAACTCGGGGGTTATGAGACGGCGGCCTGGGGCTGGGCCCTGAGCTTGGAGCACACAGGCTGCGGAAACCCAGCGGGGAGGCACCCACACTGCAGCCTCGCTCCCGGCCGTGAGCCCTCATGGAGCTGCCCACCGGCGGATGGGGTCAGAAGCCAGAGGCCAGGAGGGTGGATACTCACTACACGGGTGCAGAGCAGGTGGACAAGGGGGCAGATGAAAGCTGGCCAGCTGCAGGGAGAACAGGTTCCCGTGAGTAGAAGGCAGGGTGGGGACACACGTGGTCCGGGGGCAGCACCCAGGGCTCAGTCCGTGCTGCCCCTCACATGTGAGGCTACACGCTTAGCCCTTCCTCCCTCAGCAGCAGGACCGCCGTGCAGCCTGCCCCAACTCTGGGGGCTGCAAGGAGACCCAGGGTTTCCAGGACCCCCGGTGCCATGACCTCCACCTCTCCATGTCTGGCTGGCAACTATTCTCACCAGGGAGCGACAGGGAGCAGACTTTTCTGTCTTTCCCACATTAACTAGACTCTCAGGCAGCTCCGGGGATCCAGGGTATTATCTGCAAAGCCGTGAGCTGTTAGATTCGAGAGCTGAGGGTGGCCGGGGTGTGTCTGCAGACGGCGAAGCCAAGGGCTCGCTCTGCAGCCCAATGAGAGAACCACAGAGCACGTCAGTGCCTCAGCCGCACCCAGATCCCCAGAGAGGGGTGACCCACCAGCTCAGCAACACGAGGGCAGGAGGGAGAAGGGCTTGTTCAGCCCCGTTCCTGTGAGGCAAGGGCCTGCACCCTTCGCGAGTGCGTCTCCCCCGGGGCCTGACCCTGGGCCCTTCTCTGAGCCGCCCTCAGCGCCCACCCTCCCTGCGAGAGAAAAAACAGACAGGCGGGGCCTCTCAAGGCTGAGGGCTTGGACGCAGACGAGATTAAATGAGAAGGCACACATGCACGCGTGCACACGCAGGCACACAGAGCCCCGGCCTTGTATCTTCCTCCAGCTGCGTCCTCCTCCCAGCCCTTCCGCCGCGGGCACACCTATCAATTACTTATGCTCACAGATGTGCTCTTGGTAATCTCGCCCTTTCCTTGTCAGGCAGAGAGAAGGGCTGAGAGAGCCCAGGCAGCTTGGCAGGACGCGGGACACGCTCTGAGAGCAGCCTCATTTGCATCAAGCAGAGTGCATTCCCGTGTCACTGCCGAAGATGAAAGCGTGCCCCTCTCTGCTTCTGCATCCCCTGGTCAGACATCTGAGCAGGCAGGCAGCGGCTCTTACTGGGAGGGAGAGAGCTGCAAGGGCCGTCTCCCTCCCCCTCCTCCCCCTCCTCCTCCGCCCCCCACCGTCTTGCCCGGAGATTCTTTGCATAATTGAAACCTAGGGAACAGAAACGCACAGAAGCGAGTGGCACAGATGTTCCCATCACAGGTACCTCGGAGAACTCCAGAGGGCCCTCACCGAGCAGCGCCTGTGAATATATTTCATGCCTGGCTCGCCGAGAATTAGCATTGGAAGTCATCGCTGTGAAGGCAGGGGGCTGGATGGGTTTCAAGCCAGCCCAGAAAGCAGCCGCTCAGTCGCTGGCTGTCAGCCGCAGTCACATCACCGCAGACATCTCTCGCAAGGCCCGCGGAAGCCGGCGTGTCACTTCTGACACCGCGCCTTGTCCCTTTTCCCTGCCTGGCTGACAGCACCCCCGGCGCCTGCCTGTTGCTCTGTGCTGAGCAGACCCAGGTGCCCAGGCCCGCAGCCCCGGGGCTTCGCTGGAAGCTGTCAGCTCAGCTCTGGGTCTCGGCAATTGATTTGCCTGCCAGCCGCCCCGGGCGTCCAGGAGAGGGATGGCTGGGGACACCCGTGGACATCTGACGGGCCTGTCAAAGGACAGTCACACGGAATCCGGAAGAGAGTGGTCCCGCCGGCCTGAGATGATGTCCTGCGGGAGCCTCACCCCCGACCCTGGAGGTGCAGGTGCCCCCGGGGGTCCCGGAGCCCGGTTGCCATGGCTGCTGCCTCCCGCAGCACGGCCGCTCGCCCTTGCTAGGTGTTTCAGATTCTAACGTATTTATCGCTTTTAAACATGTGGAGGAAACGTCAGCACAGAGTGGGGAAGCACTGACAGAATCAGAACCAGATCAAGCGTCGAGCCTGCCGCTGGCCCGCTGTGTGGCCTCAGGCTCGTCGCTGGGCGCCCCGGGCCCTGTTCCTCTGTCTGCAGCGGGGCCTCCCCCAGCCCCAACGTGCAGTGTCAGTGCTCTGGGCACCGTGCGGGGTCCTGCCTTTCAGGAGCAGCCTGCCCCCCTCCTCCTGCACTCCAGGGAGTTCCCAGGATGCCCCCTGCGGGGTCCAGCGTGGGGAGGGCGCGGCTCGTGGGCCGCGGGGCCGCGTTCTCTCCGCTGCGCCCTTTGAGCCCAGGGGTCCGCGGAGCAGCAGCGTGGTGTGTCCACTTACAGGTGCAGTCTATGAAGCTCATGGAGAAGCAGTCGGTGCACGCAGCTCTGAGCTGGGGGACCCCTGTCCCGCCCGCTCTCTGCCCACAGGGCTGACTGCAGAGACCGCAGTCATGGGGCCCCGTGTTCCCCGTCTTCTCCGTGGGTCTGGCAGGAGACATGGCAGGGAGGGGCGGGAAGAAGGCCTGTGTCCCCTGGAGGCATCACTGCAGGGTCTCTGTGGTCACCGTCCCCGCCCAGGGGCGGCTCACCCCGTGTGACCCTCGGGTGTGATGCCAGCTCCTTCCCACTGTTCCTCCAGGCCTGGCCATGGTGACCGAGTGCTGTGACCAGCTCTGGGGTTGGCAAACCACAGTCACCCGCTGTCCTGCATTTCCTGAAGGGGCCCTTGGTTAAATGTTCCTTAAGCTC
The DNA here is from genome assembly GCF_029378745.1 of Bos indicus. Classification (NCBI taxonomy): domain Eukaryota; kingdom Metazoa; phylum Chordata; class Mammalia; order Artiodactyla; family Bovidae; genus Bos; species Bos indicus. Next base: position 111,343,276 of record NC_091767.1, on the reverse strand, counting down.
ATGTCGTCTGTGTGTCCGGGGCCCCGCAGGACACGAGGAGGCAGCTGAGTCCCTGGGACCAACCAAGGGACTGTTCCCAGCCTCCGAGCACGTCCAGGCCTCCAGGGGGGCGACAAAGGGGTCAGTGGGTATCAGCGGAGAGCAGAGCCCAGGAGATGGGGCGGCAAGGCCATGAGCCTCCGCCCTCCCCTCTGCTCAGCACAGCCCAGACGCTCCGGCCCCCATCCATCTCTGCGCCTCCTCACGGCCACCCCTGCACCTCGGGTCTGCTCGGGGGCGCCCTGAGCCCCCTGAGCCCGGCTCCTGGGTGGGGCAGGCCGGCCTGCACACAGAGGCCCGCGCGTGTCCGGAGGCCTCTGTGCCTCCATTCCAGGGCACTGCTCACAGCACTGCCGTTTCAGGCCAGGAGCGGAGCTGAGAGACTGGGGCTTGCCGGGGATCTCCTCTCCCAGCTGGGGGTGATTATGAAGAATCTGGGAGCATGAGGAGCCCGGTGGGGTAAAGATTCCCATCCTGTGATTTCAGTTCCTGGAGGAGTCCCAAGGGAAGGGTTGGGGGTGACCCTGCTCCAGGGCAGATGCAGAGACTTCCCTCCCAGCACACACCACCTGCTTCCCGAGGGAGACAGAAAGAAGGGGGTGTGTGTCCACAAAGAACAGAAAGAGCCACCGGTCTTCACAGGGGAATTCCCCAAGTGAACCCCAGCGCAGACACGGGGCGCAGGCGGCCATAGGGAGGTTGGGACACCAAGACCTTGTCCCGGCCGAGAGGCCTGCGCCGCTGAGTGACCTCTATTCTCCCTGGGACATACACACACAGAATATTGCATGTGTGACAGAATGGGCCGCGTGACTATTTCGCCCCAGCACCTTCAAAGTGCCCCCTCCACGGGCTCCCGGCAGCTATCCTAAAAGCCCGTCTCTGTACCAACAAGAGCTGTGGCCTGGTTCCTGTAAACGGCACAATCCACCGTCTCCACCACCCTCCTGCCGTCCCTGTGAACGCTCACAGAGCTCACCTCGCCCCCTAGAGGAGGGGTGCACGCTTGGGGGCCCCTCACTCCCAGCTCAGCTCCCCCGGGAGGGCGGGACCCCCCACGGATGGCCCGCAGGGTCAGGCAGGGGTCAGCCCCCTGTCCTGGCCGGGTTCTGGGGGGTCCCCTCAGCAGTACCACAAACACTTCGGGCCCAGAGTGCCCCCTACTGGAGTCCCCTTCTCCACACGCCCCGTGTCCAGCTGCTCAGGAAGTCCGGGGCATCGGGGCCCACGTCCACCCCCCAGTGTGGACCCCTGAAACCCGCCCTGAGTGCTCCCTCCTCACCGTGTCTGGGCCCACCCCTGTCTGAACCCCTGGCCTCACATGGGTTGGCTCCCTGAAGCCCCTGCCCATGCCCACCCACCAACCTCCATCCTCCACGGCTGGCTCCCCCTCCAGTCAAGCCCCCAGAGGCCCCGAGTCCCTCTGAACAACAGACAAAGTCTTTGCAATGGACACCATTCCTGAAAGACTTCACTCCATCTGACCACCCGGGCCTCAGTCTGTGCAAGGGACCTGCAGTCTCAATGCTGACTGTTTTGAGGGTTAAGAGACTGGATTTCCCTTGATCAAATAATGAAAAGAACATGCACGCAACACTCTAAAGTTTGCAAACTATTGTCATGAGATGTATTCTATTTCACACACACACCAAAAAAGTTTAAGAAATAGGGATGGTATGTACATTTTTTAATTGATTTTTTGTTGAAGTAGTCAATTTGTAATGTTGTTTTAATTACTGCTATACAACAAAGTGGTTCAGTTATACACATACATACATTCTTCATCAGTTCAGTTCACTTCCGTTGCTCAGTCGTGTCTGACTCTTTGCAAACCTGAACCGCAGCACGTCAGGCCTCCCTGTCCATCACCAACTCCTGGTGTTTACTCAAACTCTTGTCCATTGAGTCGGTGATACCATCCAACCATCTCATCCTCTGTCATCCCCTTCTCCTCCTGCCTTCAATCTTTCCCAGCATCAGGGTCTTTTCAAATGAGGCAGCTCTTCCCATCAGGTGGCCAAAGTATTGGAGTTTCAGCTTCAGCAATGAATACTCAGGACTGATCTCCTTTAGGATAGACTGGCTGGATCGCCTTGCAGTCCAAGGGACTCTCAAGAGTCTTCTCCAACACCACAGTTCAAAAGCATCAAGTCTTCGGTGCTCAGCTTTCTTCACAGTCCAATTTTCACATCCATACATGACCACTGGAAAAAGCGTAGCCTGGACTAGACGGACCTTTGTTGGCAAAGTCATGTCTCTGCTTTTTAATATGCTATCTAGGTTGGTCATAACTTTCCTTCCAAGGAGGAAGCATCTTTTAATTTCACGGCTGCAGTCACCATCTGCAGTGATTTTGGAGCCCAGAAAATAAACTGACATTGTGTCCGCTGTTTCCCCATCTTCACACTCCTCATATTCCTTTCCATTAAGGTTTATCTTGGGATATTGAATATAGTTCCCTGTGCTAGACTGTAGGACCTTATTGTTTATGTACATCCTTCTATATAAGATTATTGAAGCTAAGAGGAGGTGAGTGATTGCCCAATAATGCATGATTAGCAGCTAGTTGATCTAAAACTCCAGTTCACACCCAGTGCTCTGTGAGCGCCATGATGCCAACCAAACATGCTCTAGGAGAAGTAACAAACCGAGTGTTGTGGAGTCCGCGTGCAGAGGGTTGGGTTGGGTGCCATGCAGAGCACACACATAAAGCTGATTTTACCTGAAGGAATTTGTCAGTCCCACCCAAAAGTTAATGGGCAAAACCACGTGGATCCACGACCTCAGTGTGAGTGAGACCGAACAGAGGCTGCTTATGAAAACTCCGCGTCTCCATGGGGACCCAAGTCCTGTCCTGGCTGCTTCTGGTCTGAGACACAGGAAGCTCATCATCAACAAAGCCCCTGTGTCTACTGCTGCAATGACCTTGGGGCTGTGTTGCAAGGTTTGGGGGACCCTGAAGCCTCGGGGTTCACACTGGAGTCCCAGCCCAGTGCCCACCCACACACGCTGAGGCTCCTGTCCTTGAGAGGCGGGTCTGTTTCCCCTCCCTGAACCTGCTCTGGGTGTGTTACCAGGTCTGACCTACCAGACACAGCAGAAGGAACGCCGTGTGGGGTCTGCACTCTAGGACTTCCACTCCTGTCTATGCCGAGCTGGGTCACCAAGCCGCAAAGCCCCCCATGCCCAAGGGAGACAGACAGGTGGAGGGGAAGCGGGTCACCACTCAACACACACAGCCACCGCTGCACCTCGGCTGGAGTGAGGCCCCCGTGAGCGCCGCCCCAGCTCCCGGCATCCCCAGCGTGTGGACCCCACCATCCTGCCCAGGAGAGACCGTGAGAAACCAAAATTGCTGTTGGAAGCCACGAAAATCGTGGAGCGATTTGTTGAACAGCGATAGGTAAGCCCCATTGGGAAAATAAACGGCATGGTCTTCTTAGAGGTGGGGCAGCTACAACCGCTGACTTTCCCTTGGCCTGGGACCCTGGGTGATCGTAGAAAGTGCACCCCCACCCTCCACTGACCTGCAGGGGCAGGGCACGTGGAGCGTGAGCAACAGACCGCCCGCCTCATGGGTGCCACCCCGCGGCGGCAGCCAGGCTCCTGCAGGTCACACTCAGCATCAGCGGCTTATCTCTGATCACCAGGCTTGTGTGAAGACACTCAACAAAAGTTTGTTTTCAGTTATTTCAAGTTTAAAAAATTAATAAAGGATGTTACCTGTTGATCCAAAACTCCTGGTGGAATTTCCAGGGTGAGAGCCTAAGGGGGAGCCAGGATGGAGGCTCATCGCCAAGGCTCTGAAACCCGGACCAGGACCCTGCCCTTAATCACACTGCTCCCTCTGGAGCTCAGCCCGAGATTTCGCATCTCTCAGCATTGCTGTCATTCTCGGAGGCAGGGCTTCTTCTGCGTCTTCTTCTTCTTTTTGGATGTGGACCCATTTAAAGTCTTTACTGAATTTGTTACAATATTGTTTCTGCTTTATGTTTTGGTTTTTTGACCACAAGTCTGGTCAGATCTTAACTCCCTGGCCAGGGGTCGAATCCCCAACCCCTGCGCTGGAAGGTGAAGCCTTAACCACTGGACCACCGGGGAAGTCTAAAGAGCTTCTTTACTGAACCCCCTCCTGCCCTGCGCTTCTCCCCAGAGCCTCTCTCCTGCACCACCAAACATTTCCTCTATTTTCCCAGAGCATGTTACCTCTGCCTCCATCGGCACTTATTTAATTTAAAATAAGCATTTCCACTAAAGAAATGTGCAAATATTACTTACATTTTAAAAGAAAAGAAATCACCCCAAAAAACCCACCCCCAAAACTATCAACAGCCTGTCATGAGAGAAGAGAGATGGATCCCACTGAAGACTAAAACATCCTGAGATGTCAAGGCCATTCCGCGTGGGGACAGCAGTCAGGCAGAGTTCCGTATCTGTTAATGAGAGCATTGCTGTTTTATAGGATAGAATAAGCGATATTTATGCATCATCAATGAATGATTAAATTACATTTATCGTATAACATGTACAAGAAAATATGGAATCTTTTTAGGACTCTTAATTTTCCAGCAGATCTTCCAGACCCAGGAGTTGAACCAGGGTCTCCTGCATTGCAGGCGGATTCTTTACCAACTGAGCTATCAGGGAAGCCCAATTTAAAATTGAAAATGGTGTGTGTGTGCGCACGCGCTTAATTTCCTGCTCCAATCGGTAAACTTCAGTTATCGCAAAATTCGGTTAGTCATAGCATCTCATCACTCCATGAAGCTGGACAAATGACACATTCCCTTGGGAATGGGATAAATCGCCATAAATAAAGCATATTTAGACTCTAATGAGGTGTCAGTTATTTAACCTTTCAGAGTTTCCATGAAGCTGATTATAATTGTGTCTGAAATAACTGCGGTGTAATGACTTGTGAACCGGCCTCAGCATCAAAGCAACAGCAATTTCAGGGCACGGCTGTGAAGGGGCTCGGAGGCGGACACATTGAGGGAACCTCGGGTTGGGTTTGCCCTTCTATTAATGATCGGGAAGGAAGAGCACAGACCAGCTAGTGAGAAGCACGGAGTCCAAGCTCATCCAAGAAGCAAACATGTTCACGTGATGAGCGTGCGTGTGTCACGTGATGAGCGCGTGCGTGTGTCGCGTGATGAGCCCGTGCGTGTGTCGCGTGATGAGCGCGTGCGTGTGTCGTGTGATGAGCGCATGCGTGTGTCACGTGATAAGCCCGTGCGTGTGTCGCGTGATGAGCGTGTCCGTGTGTCGCGTGATAAGCGCGTGCGTGTGTCGTGTGATGAGCGCATGCGTGTGTCGCGTGATGAGCCCGTGCGTGTGTCGCGTGATGAGCGTGTCCATGTGCAGAGGGCCCCCACTCTCCCAGCGTGCTCCCCTGTCTCCCCTCCGCAACAAAGACGGACTGGCGTCACCACCCCGGAAGGACCCCCGGAGCAGGGATGGCAGAGATCGGCCAGCACGTGGACCTTTGACCGTGGAGTCTTTCATTTCCCAGAGAGAACATGCGTGAGAGTGCACGCTGCCCGGAGGACAAGCTAGGTGACCGCTGACAGGCACGGTCCCAGGTCGCTTTATAGAGGGACTTTGCTTTACATCTCACAACAGCTCTAGGACTGGGTGTTACTGCCTTGATTCAATATGGGGAAAGAGGGGCTTGGACAAGTTAAACAACTTTCTCAAGAAGAGAGCAGACACCGTGGTATAATTAACTCAGCCTGCATTTTGTGGAGCTGCACTTAGATGGGTCAGAGGCCAAAGAAAGGAGTGTGTCTGTGTCACATGCCCTCAGAGGATGCGTGTTGAGGCTGCAGGACACCCCCTGGGCCCAGCAGACTCACACCATGACCAAGGCTCCCGGCCACACCCTGGGACAGCAAGGCGGTGCACCAGGACTCCTGCCCATCTCTGAAGATGCTGGGGACGCAGAAGTCATTACAGTGGTCGAAGCAGCACACACTGCAGGGTGGGCTCCAGAGGGGAAGTCGGTCCGGGAGAAGGTGGTGCCCATGTGGTTTGGGGCAGACGGAGAGCAGCTTCCGTCCTTCCCGTGTGTCCCCCGCAGGTCTCATGGTCCTGCAAAGAGCCCATGTCCAAAGTCCAAAGACTTGGGCGTGAGTCCTGGATCTACCAGATGACAGCTTCACGACTACGGTCGGCTTGATCTCTCTGAGCCTCGGTTTCCTTATTCCTAAAGGACACAGGCAGTATTCCTCTGTGTACTGCCTACGTTTACTGGAGAATCGGATGAGGGTGTCTGCGGGAACATACTTCATAAGGCATAAATTGCTTTGCCAAGTAAGGGTTTTACGTATGTATGCGTGCTCAGTCGCTCAGTCATGTCTGACTCCTTGCAAGCCCATGGACTGTAGCCCACCAGGCTCCTCTGTCCATGGGATTCTCCAGGAAGAGTACTGGAGTGGGTTGCCATGCCCTCCTCTAGGGGATCTTCCCAACCCAGGATTGAACCCACGTCTCCTGTGTCTCCTGCATTGGCAGGCAGATTCTTTATCACTGCTCCACTTGAGAAAGCCCGAGTGCTTTTTATAATCGTACAAATAAATGCAACCAAAACAGCCGCTCAGGGAGTGGATGAAACTGTCACCTCAGCACCAGGGGAGGGGATGAGCTGACTCCACAGGGTCTCCCTGACCATCCGCCCCACACACACACACACACCATGGTCCTATTAAATGCAGGCACAATTAACCTGGATTTCAGCAGCCGTTCCCTCTGTGAAACATGGAGGCATTATCACGATGTCGTGTGAAGTCTGCTGATTCGAGGTTACAAAGCTCGTCATCAGCTTCTGCCGCCCTGTGTCGTTACCTGAGAGTAAGCGGCAGAGGCCGTCAGGTGTGCACACAGCGTGCCCAGCACGGCACACCATGACGAGGCAGCCAACCCCGTCCCTTCATCACAGTGACAGCAAGAAGCTAATTGCCAGAGTCCATTCATTGAGGCCGTTTGGCAAATAAGGCAGTGGTTTAGTCGCTAAGTCATATCCGACTCTTGCAATGTCGTGGACTGCAGCCCACCAGGCTCCTCTGTGCATGTGAACCCCCAGAAAACCCACCCTCCCCCACAGACCCCCTGTAGCAACTCCGGACTGCACACATCAGGACAACCCTTCATGGGTCCACTCGGACCCTGAAAACACCACCCACTGTGACTCGGCCAGGTCCAGCCTCCTTGTCCACCTCCTCCAAGGCCTCTGGGGTCATGGGGCAAGCCCAGTGGGGAGACGAGAGCCCCGGGACGTGCGGGGCCGGGGTCAGAGGTCAGCAGTGACCGCAGCCGGCCTGCCGAGGGCTTCAGAAATGCACACGGCAGTGTCCTCACTGACAGCTGGTCTGCAACACCCACCCCAACAAAGAAGCAAGTCCCTGGTCTTTGGAAGTCCACCCTCCTGGAGGCACAGCTTAAAATAAGTTAAAACTCTCACAGTGACTTTAGAATCATACAGAAGGGCAGGCTGGTTCTGTGGGAAGTCATAGGCCCCTCAGCTTTATCATTTTTTTCTGGTTTTATTGAGCTGTAATTGACATACAGCCCTATTAAAGTCTAAAGTGTGCAGCTTGACGATTGAATGTACAAGCCTCATGAAATAAAGACCACCATGTTGGGTGTTTGGGCTTCCCTGCGGCTCAGCTGGTAAAGAATCTGCCCACAAAGAGGGAGACTTGGGTTCGATCCCTGGGTTGGGAAGATCCCCTGGAGAAGGGAAAGGTTACCCACTCCAGTATTCTGGCCTGGAGAATTCCATGACTGTATAGTCTATGGGGTCGCAAAGAGTCGGACATGACTGAGTGACTTTCATTTTCACTTTTCACTTTGATGTTGAGTGAATGTCCATCCTCTCATAGACACAACATTAAAGAAGTAGAAACATGTGTGTGTGTGTGTGTGTGTACATTTTCCCTGTGATGAGAACTCCTAGGATGTGCTCTATTAAGAATCTTCGTATATAGCATGGTGGAGGTGGTTTAGTCACTAAGTCTTGTCTGACTGTTGCGACCCCATGGACTGTAGCTCAACAGGCTCCTCTGTCCATAAAGATTCCCCAGGCAGGAATACTGGCGTGGGTTGCCATTTCCTTCTCCATCATATATAGCATAGAGCAGGGCTAATTTATTTATCGCACTGTACATTGTATCCCTGATACTTTTTATCTTATAGCTGGAGGTCTGTACCTGCCAACTACCTTCATCCAGTTATGACTCTGCTCCCCACACTGCACTTCGTCCCTGCTACTCACTTATTTTGTAACTGGAAGTCTGTGCCTCTTCGACTCCACCACCTATTTCACTCCTTCTCTCACCCTCTCCCCTCTGCCCACCACCTGTTGGTTCTCTGTATCTGTTCTCTCACCCTCTCCCCTCTGCCCACCACCTGTTGGTTCTCTGTATCTGTAACTTCGTCTTTGTTTAATTATGTTTGTCCATTTGTTTTGTTGTTTAGATTCCACATATAAGTGAAAACATACGGTCTTTGTCTTTCTCTGGGTGACTTATTCACTTATAATATCTTCTGAAAGTGAAAGTCACTCAGTCATGTCCAACTCTGCGACCCCATGGACTGTAGCCTGCCAGGTTCCTCTATCCATGGAATTCTCCAGGCGAGAATACTAAAGTGGGTAGCCTATCCCTTCTGCAGGGAATCTTCTCAACCCAGGAATCGAATCAGGGTTTCCTGCATTGCAGGAGGATTACTTACCAACTGAGCTACCTGGGAAGCCCATAGTATCTTCTGTGCTCAGTTGCTACATCATGTCCAACTCTTTGCAACCCCATGGACTGTAGCCAAGTTCAGACTCTGTCCATGGGATTTCCTAGGCAAGAATACTGGAGTGGGTTGTATTTCTTTCTACAATAATATCTTCTAGGTCCATCCATTTGTCACAAATGGCAAGATTTCAAAGTTTTATGGCTGAGTAACATTCCACTGTGTGTATGTATATATATATATGACTTTCCAGATAGCTTAGTGGTAAAGAATCTGCCTGCCAATGCCCGAGACACAGGAGATGTGTTTTTGATCCCTGGGTCAGGAAGATCCCCCAAAGGAGAAAAGAGCAACCCACTCCAGTATTCTAACCTGGACAATCTCATGGACAGAGGAGCCTGGTGAGCTACAGTCCATGGGGCTGCAAAGAGCTGGGCACAACCAAGCACATGCGCGTGCACACACGACACACACACGCAGTGAGGTTCTCCAGTTGCCTGTGGATGGGCACTGACGCTGCTTTATGCCCTTGACTGTTGTGGGCTGCACTGGATGAACGCTGGGACGCCTGCCTCCTTTCTCATTAGTGTTTTTCCCTTCTTTGGGTAAATTCCCAGAAGGGGACTTGCTGGATCGTAGAAAAGTTCTATTTTTAAGTTTCTGAGGCGCTTCCATACTGTTTCCATAGTGACTGCACCGAGTTATACCCATGACGGCAGTGCCCAAGAGCTCCCTTTCCTCCGCATGCCGCCAAGACTTCCTGTTTGTTGTCTCTTTGGTGATGGTCATTCTGACGGATATAAGATGATATCTCATTGTTTGGATTTGCATTCCTTGACAGTTGGTGATGTTGAGTACCTTTTCATATGCCTATTGGCCATCTGTATGTCTTCTTTAAAAAAAAAGTCTACTCAGGTCTTCTGCCCACTTTTTAATTGCATTGCTTGTTTTTCTGATGTCGAGTTGTATTTCTTTGTATATTTTGAATATTAGCACTTACTAGATTGTTTGCAAACATTTTCTCCCATTCAGTAGGCTGTTTTCTCGTTTTGTTGAATCAAAGTCTCCCTCACTGTGCAAAAGGCTTTTAATCTGGTGTTGTCCTATTTGTTTATTTTTGTTTTTGCTTCCCTTGCCTGAGGAGATATACCCCCAAACTCCTGCTAAGACTGCCACCAAAGATAATACTGCCTACGTTCTCTTCTAGAATGTTTATGGTTTCAGGGGTAATGTTTAAATTGTTGATCCATTTTGAGTTTATTTTTGTGTATGGTATGAGAAAGTGGTCCAGTTTCATTCTTCTACATGGAGCTGTCCAGTTTTCCCAACACCATTTACTGAAGAAACCGTTTTCTCTCCACTGTATAGTCTTTACTCCTTCATCGGAGCTTAATTAGCTCTTAAAGCTGTGGGTTTACTTCTAGGCTTTCTATCCTACTCCCCTGATCTGTGGGTCTGTTTGTGGCATGCCAGTGCCATGAAGTTTTAATTACTGTAGTTTTACAATATCATTTCAAGTCTGTGGCACCTCCCATTTTGTTCTTTATCAAGATTTCTTTGGCTCTCTGGGGTTTTTTGTATGTTTGAAACTAGAACTGGAACTTGCTGTGGTTCTGTGAAGCTTGTCATTGATATTCTAATGGGCATTGCGATGATTCTGTAGATTGTCTCGGGCAGTATGAACAGTTTAACCGCATTAATTCTTCCAGCCCATGAGCTGGTTTGTCTTTTCATCTGTTTGTGCCACCTTAGCTCCTTTCATCAGTGTTGTATAGTTTTCTGGCTGCAAGGATTTTATCTCCTTAGGTAGGTTTATTTTTAGGCACTTTTTCCTTTTGATACAATTGTAAATGGGGTTGTTTCTTTAATCTCTCTGATAGCTCATTGTTAGTGTATAGAAATGTATAGAAATGCAACAGATTTTTGTGTATTGATTTTGTATCCTACATCTTTGCTGAATTAATTGATAAGCTAATATGCAGGACCAGGTCCTGGCATGGCTGGCTGCAAGGTCAGGGTGTCCAATAACTGATGTCAGCCCTGGGGTGGGCAGGGCACAATGCTGCCTAATGGGGACCGAGCTTCAGTTTTGCAAGATGAAAAAGTTCTGGAGATTAGTTACACGACAATGCCTTTGTACTACTGAGCTGTACACTTAGAAATGCTAATGATGGTAAATTGTACATTTGTGAAAAAGAGACCCTCCTCTGTACAGTTGGGAAAATAATTGCTTGCTATGCCATCATTTTGAAAAATGCCTAGAACATAATAGGTCCTGAAGAATTGGTTGTCATTGTGATTTACAACAATCAGAGAGCAAGTCCATTGGTGAGGCCCTGAGTTGGGGTGGGGAGAGGTGGTGCTTAGGGGACAGTTGTAGACTGAGTGCTAAGTGTCTGCCAGGAGGAGGCTGCCAGGAGGTAGCCTGGTCTGACTTGGGAGACGGGCTCAGGGAAATTACTGGCTGAAGAGACAAAGTCACTGCTGAAATTTGGGGAACCAGGACATGTCTCATCACTGGGCTTTTTTATTCTGGGCCCACAAATGAAGGCGGCAGGGATGTCCAGAGATGTGTGCCGCCCAGCAGCCAGGGGGCAGGAGGCCCTGCAGAGAGGGGATGGGGTGAAGCTCAGAGCAGGGAAGGTCCAGAGACGTGTACCACCCAGCAGCCAGGGGACAGGAGGCCCTGCAGAGAGGGAACGGGGGTGAAGCTCAGAGCAGGGAATGTCTAGAGACGTGTGCCTCCCAGCAGCCAGGGGACAGGAGGCCCTGCAGAGAGGGAACGGGGGTGAAGCTCAGAGCAGGGAAGGTCCAGAGACGTGTACCACCCAGCAGCCAGGGGACAGGAGGCCCTGCAGAGAGGGAACGGGGGTGAAGCTCAGAGCAGGGAATGTCTAGAGACGTGTACCTCCCAGCAGCCAGGGGACAGGAGGCCCTGCAGAGAGGGCATGGGGGTGAAGCTCAGAGCAGAGGCCAGGACAGACGGCTCTACAACACAAGGGTGTTTGAAGTCCCAGGGGCCTCAAAACATACAGGACCCTTTATCCCTCATATTTATAGCCCGTTTTAGAAATAAAACAGAAAAACAGCAGGTCCCCGTTAACAGACATCAAATCAAGACAGAATTCTGCCACAGTGGGCAATAATTAGCACCAGAAGCTTAATGAGGAAAATGTCCAGGGGAGTCGCTAAGAAACCCGGAGAAAACAGACTGAGCCACAAAGTCAGGAACAAGCTGAGACATCACACCTGACCTTGCCCTCGGCCATGGGAGGTCATTACCCGCCTGCGGCGACGTCAACAGCGGGGGCAGCGGGAAAAGTCGGCAGGGAGGGAACTCTCTGGTGATCACAGAGCCGTCACACCGCTCTGGGCTCACATTTGTGCAGCAATAATGGGAGAGAGAACAAGAGAGAGAGAATGAGACAGATCGACAGAGAGATACATGAGAAACGGAGCGCGTGAGAGGGACAGGGAGACAGACGGAGAGGACAGGCAGACAGACGGAGAGGACAGGCAGACAGACGGAGGACAGGCAGACAGACAGAGAGGACAGGCAGACAGACGGAGAGGACAGGCAGACAGACAGAGAGGACAGGCAGACAGACGGAGAGGACAGGCAGACAGACAGAGAGGACAGGCAGACAGACAGAGAGGACAGGCAGACAGACGGAGAGGACAGGCAGACAGACAGAGAGGACAGGCAGACAGACGGAGAGGACAGGCAGACAGACAGAGAGGACAGGCAGACAGACGGAGGACAGGCATGCAGCCTGGGCACAGGGACCTGACCGCCCTCCAGGATTCAGGTCACTGCTGGTCCACAGGCCCCTCCACGTTAGCGTCAGATGAGGGAACTGTCGGGTGGACTGAGCACGTGTGACCCAGGAGGGAAGATCCGACCAAAGCCAGGAATCGCAAGTGGCTGGGATTAGGGCCACCAACCCAAGGGCTGGATCTCTAGACCAGGAGACTCTTGGCACCAAAGCTCTCGGTTTATCCCCAGCCAGGAGTCCAGGCCGGAAGGAATCTGTCCCAGGTCTTTCCTGCAAACCTTTGGTGTTATTTCAGGTCCGTGGAGGCAGGCAGTAGAGTCTGATTCGGTCTCATTTAAGACCCAGAACTGAGTGAAAGCGTGTCAGAGGGTCTGCGGGCTGCTGGGCTGCATTGCACTGTGTTGACACCTGCTCCTGGCTCTGCAGACACGGACATCGGGGCTCCTTTGCCAGGCAGACCTGGAAATCCCGTGAGCGGTCGGCCAAATCCTGACGGTTGGTAAACAAGCAGACTGATCTCGAGGGTCTTTGCGAGGATCTAAGTGCCACACAGCAGAGCCAGCTGCCTCCAGGACAGATGCCTTGTTTCGATTTTACGAGTAGGCGCCTGTGCTGCGGGCGCTTCTCCAGCAGCTCCTCCACCCCCGCCAACTCACATGCGACTCTGACCCTGCACCCAGTCCCCTCACACCTCTCAGCATCATTCCTCATTCCTCCCACCCGAGCAGCCCACTGTTTGCAATGCCAACAAAAATGTGGACGCTGTGATGTGGCAGAGCCTGGATCCTGGGGATTTCCGATGCCTGTGCTGGCTTCTGAGCAGCGCATGGGACTGTGGCCTCTGCACAGTGGAGGGAACCCAAGGACACCCAGGGACCCAGGCCCGTCATCCCTGACAGGGAGGCTGCCTCTCGAAGGGCAGGGAGACACACCAGGCACAGTTGTCAATAGCAGTTAATGGTGATCTGCTGCAATTTCCCCAGCAACAGTGACTTTGCGGTGCACCGCTGGCTCCAGCCATGAATATTAAACAAGAAAACGTGTCATCAGAACAAGCCCCCACAGCACAGGAATTAATATTAATGGGGCGAACACTGAGCCTCCTTTTGAACCCTTGGAGTGGGCGGTAAAGGCAGTGATTATTAAAGAGCTCAGCCAGCCTCAGAGCTGACCTTGACCTGGGCAGGGCTCAGCAGGAGCTGCGAGAGGAGTGATTAACCATTCAGTGTGTGTCTCCTTCCAGCCGCACCGGGAGTTCAGGAGCGCCAACATCTGGCATTTTAAAGCTGATGGGCACAGAGGCCAACAGTCTGGGGTGGGAACGTGGAGGCGCCTGGGGAAAGAGCAGGGAGCCACAGGACAGGGTGATGAAGATGCTCTGGTTCCAAAGCCGGATGAGGCCCCACGGGAGCTGGAGGTGGTTCCAAGCCCTCCCTCTGATGAAGAGGATCCCTGCACTTCTTAACAGCAAGCCCAGATCTTTACAAATGTCTAACGGAGTTCCCGGCACAAAATGGATGCTAAGATGAGACATTTCTGGGCCTCTCAACTCTTCTGCAAAACGAAGGGAGGAGTGGATGAGCCCTGAGCTCAACTCCTGCAGGAATGTCCAGGCGGCCTTCTGGCGTCGCTGGGGCTGGACGTTCCCTGTCCTGCACGTGGCCATTCAGACTCCTCTCTCTTTAAATTTTGGTGACAGGATTCACAAGCCAGGAGATATTGGCGGATTTGATTTTGTCACACAGTAGGTACTCAGCAAATGAATATGTGGTCACTCGGCTATTTGTTCATTCAATGAATATTTACTGAATACTTAGATCTACTGATCTAGAAGATCAGCTGGAGAAGACTCTTGAGAGTCTCTTGGATTGCAAGGAGGTCAAACCAGTCCATCCTAAAGGAAATCAGTCCTGAATATTCTCTGGAAGGACTGATGCTGAAGCTGAAGCTCCAATACTTTGGCCACCTGATGCCAAGAGCCAACTCATTGGAAAAGACCCTGATGCTGGGAAAGATTAAAGGCAGGAGGGAAGCAGACCACAGATGAGCAGATGGTTGGATGGCATCACTGACTCAATGGGCATGAGTTTGAGCAAACTCTGGGAGATGGTGAAGGTGGATAAATGAGTGGATAGGTGGGTGGATGAAAGAGTGGATGGTTGGATGGGTGATTGGTTGGGGAAGAACGGATGGATGAGTGGATGGGTATTGAACAGATGGATGGATCGATGGATGGTGTTGTACTTTGAATGGATTGATAAGTATTCATATCGGTGGATTCTAGGACCTTAGTTGTAGACTCTAACCCAGAGCACTCTAAGAGCTCAAGGATCTAAAACCCAGAGAGAGTGATAAAATTTAGCTAATGAACACCCAAGCAGCTCAAGAGACAAGGGGTCAGACGCTGCCTCAAGACACACTGGTGACATCACGCATGAGTCACAGAATGGGACCTCCTGCACAGCTGCGGCTCTCTGAGTGCTCAGAACTCATCCTTCTGGAGCACCAGCTTAATCATATCACTTCCCTGCATGAAATCCTTCACTGGCTTCCCTTTGCCCTTAAGATAAAATACAAACGTCTTCCCGTGACCTGCACTTCTCACGACTGTACCTCAATTTCTTCTCCATGTGGATGGAATAGCTACTGCTGCTGCTGCTGCAGTCCAAAATTCTGCTCCAACATTCAGCAGACAAAGTAGCAACCTCCTCTCGTTTCTTGCTGTGTCTGAGTCAGCAGGGCAGGTCTAACGAGGGCCCGGCTGGGCTGACCTCAGCTGGGCCCACACACGAATCTGTGCCTATTGGTGCGTCAGCTTGGCGCTGGCTGCTCTAGGAGGCCGTTGGCTTGTGTAGCTGGACCTCTGCCTGAGCTCGTTCCCCGGACTGTGGCAGAATTAAGACCGGAGATATGACTGCAGCTTCTTGAATCGTGGTCACTTTCACCACGTTCTCTTGGTCAAGCAAGGCCAGCTCAGATGCAGGGCTGGGGATGGGGTAGACCCCAGCCCTGGAGGGGAGAGGTTGTGCAGACAGAGAGCGATCAGGTCGTGCCTGCAGGGAAGGCCGGGGCTGGGGGCGCGCCCACCATCAGCCCGCACACTGCTCAGTGCCTGCCCCCTACCCTGCCGCCTTCCACCCGCCTTCTCTGTCTCTCCTGCCTCCTGAGAACCACTGCTGCTCGAGCCTGGATCATCTCTCCTACGCCCAAGTCCCTGTCCCTCCTCACAGGGCAAACTGGCGTCCCACCTGCGGGCGGGGATGGACCCTCGCTTCCTCAGGGAAGCTCCCACGGCCGCCCTTGGCTGGGTGAATCCTTGCTCTTTTGCCTTAGAGGGCGGGATGCATACTTCCTTCCAGAACTTTGCAGAATTCTACTCAGATACTTCCTACCATCACACCGTGTTTTGTGTCCGTCAACTACAAGGCAAGCTGTGGGTCTCGGCCCCAGCTAGTAAGACAGTATCTGGTGCATAAGGGTTCAATAAATATCTTTACTACAAGTCTTTGAATTAATAAAGGAAAGACACTTCCTAGCACAATAGATCACCCCACTCCAGTACTCTTGCCTGGAAAATCCCATGGACGGAGGAGCCTGGTAGGCTGCAGTCCATGGGGTCGAGAAGAGTCGGATACAACTGAGCGTCTTCACTTTCACTTTTCACTTTCATGCATTGGAGAAGGAAATGGCAACCCACTCCAGTGTTCTTGCCTGGAGAATCTGAGGGACCGGGGAGCCTGGTGGGCTGCGGTCCATTGGGTCGCATAGAGTTGGACACGACTGAAGCGACTTAGCAGCAGCAGCAGCAGCAGCACAATAGATCCTAACCTGTTAGCACCATTCTGATCTCAGAAAGTGGCTGGCCCCCTATTTTTGTCTTTGCTCTCCTAAATCTGTTCTCATTGGAGAAAATGAAATATTCAGCATGAACTCTTTTTTAAAGGATTTTTTTCAAACCCAGCTATGCTGGCTTGTTCCTGATCTCATGTTCCCACTGCAAGAAAAGCCTTAGGTGAGGACCAGTACAGAGGATGGTAGGATCCTGTCTTGGAGCCTGGGCAACCCCGGGCTTCGGCTCAGGCCAGGTCCTAATGGTGAGGACCAGAGGACTTGATCTCACTTGCTGAGCCTCAATTTCTCCTCCGAAGGGGAATAAAAAGGTGTCTCTCAGGGTTTGATGACGGCTAACTCTTCAAGGTGTTGACAAGTCCGTCCCACGGCAGGTAATCAATCAGAGTTAGTTCCTGTCTCCCCAGCTCATCTCTAGTTTCTTGACCGTATGGGAAACAAACAAACCAACCAACCAGCACACAGGAAATGCTCAGTTTATGGTCAGAGAATTAAGCTGATGGCCCCCCTCTGTGAACTGAAGTGGAAGAGTCAGGAACACCCGCTTAGAAGGAGTGAAGGTCAGCTCCCCTTCGGAGGCACCGCCACTGGGAGCACGGGCCTGGGAACAGGGAGCAGGTCAGGGACACAGGGACAGCCTCAGAGGAGTCCACCAGCGTGACCAGCGGGCCAGGAGACACAGGGGGAGGGCCATCATGGAGCTTTCTCATCCAGCTTTTCTTGGCAAAGAAAGGCAGACAAGCAGGACTGGACATTCATGTGGATAGTCCTTGCCCTCCTTCCGGCCAATGTCTCCATGGAGACGTGGCTCGTCGGAGGCTGTGTCTGCTGTCCTGGGGGCGGGCTTACAGCCTCTGGGTGGTGAAGGGGTCCTGGGTTTACAGACCCGGGACTGCAGGGGGCGTCCTCGGTGTTCTCAGCTCTGGGTGGAGGGGGAGGGCGCAGACAGCATGGACAGGAAGACAGCGGAGGTGCCGCTGGGGCCACCACGGGCCTCTGGGCCCCAAACGCGGCCTGATGTCCAGGAAGGCAAGCTGCTGGGCGCCGGTGCTGAGAGCCAGACCAATCAAAGGACAACACTCTGGCCTTCTGGGCGTGTTCTGAGATGCTCGTGGGGCTCCGGGTCTCACCTTTCTGTCTTTTTCCTCTTATGTCCTGCTCACGTTTTCAGGGCCACTGGGTGAAGGAAAGTTTCAGTCACACTGTGTCCAGGGTATGGTGCCAGCCTGCCTCGTCAGTGTGGCGTTGAGCGGATCACCTGTCTCAGGTGTGTGTCGGGCGTCCCTGTGCTGATGTGGTCTCATTGCTCCCTCCCTGTCCTGTCCTTTATGGAAGGAAGCCAGAGCACAGTCACTCTTCAGGAGTTGGGATGACGTTCCACGAACTTTGGGGCAGGATATCTACATAAATTGGGGTTCCTCCACACAAGAGATTCGCCTATTCTCATTCATTTATGTATTTATTCAGTAAACTTATTTGTATCCCTATGAGCTCATCCATCCTAAAGGAGATCAGTCCTGGGTGTTCATTGGAAGGACTGATGTTGAAGCTGAAACTCCAATACTTTGGCCACCTGATGCAAAGAGCTGACTCATTGGAAAAGACCCTGATGCTGGGAAAGATTGAAGGCGGGAGGAGAAGGGGACGACAGAGGATGAGATGGTTGGATGGTGTCACCAACTCAGTGGACATGAGTTTGGGTGGACTCCGGGAGTTGGTGATGGACAGGGAGGCCTGGTGTGCTGCAGTCCATGGGGTCGCAAAGAGTCGGACACGACTGAGCGACTGAACTGAACTGAGCTCATCAGGTTTATATTTCATCCTCTGGGTTACAATCCCACATGACTTTGTTCTGTTGCTCAAACTGCACCAGCCTTGGCCCCTGGGAAGTTCCTCCAGTCGGCTCCTGAGCTCCTTGGTCACACCCAAATCATTGTCGGACCCTGCTTTTATTTATGTTTGTGAGCTTCCTAGCTTTCTGGCTCACCTGGTATATTTCCTGCCTCAGTCCTGGGGTGAGCTGTTTCTCTAAGGCGCTTGCTGCTAAGTCACTTCAGTTGTGTCCGACTCTGTGTGACCCCATAGACAGCAGCCCACCAGGCTCCCCTGTCCCTGGGATTCTCCAGGCAAGAACGCTGGAGTGGGTTGCCATTTCCTTCTCCAGTGCATGAAAGTGAAAAGTGAAAGTGAAGTCACTCAGTCGTGTCTGACTCTTTGCAACCCCATGGACTGCAGCCCACCAGGCTCCTCCATCCATGGGATTTTCCAGACAAGAGTACTGGAGTGGGGTGCCATTGCCTTCTCCACTCCAAGGCGCTTAACTCCCTCTTAAAGCACACATCTCCTTGACACTGTCTTGGGGAAATGCACTGGGACCATGAATGATGTGACTGGTAACCAAGAGGGGACCCTAGTTTTGAGGGGGCAGCCACAGGACCTGAGACCTCAGGAGCGGGTCCGGCCACAGGGCCCTTGGCTGTGTGAGGCCTCCACACCACCGGCTCGCTCACAGCTGTGACAGGGAGGTTCTGACCCAGCTCCCGAGAGACAGGGAGCTCACCTCTCAGACAGGGAGCCCGGCGGTGTCCTGCCTCTGGCTGTCCCATCCCCAGATCCTCAGGGCAGAGTGGCTGGGCCCTCACCTGTGCCCCCCACCCCAAGGAAATCAGCCAGACACGCGCACAGGTGTAGGGTTCTCGCCTCCCTGAAGCCACGAGCCTGATGACTCCCTGTCCTGAAGCTCAGGGCGGCTCGCGGACGCTGCCTGCTGGAGGCGTGGCTGGCTTGGGGCTCCGTGGTTCTTTACTAGTGAGTGAGTTTGTGTGTGTATGTGAGTGTGTTTGTGTGAGAGAGAGTGTGTGTGAATGTGTGTCCATAAGAGTGTGTATCCGTGAGAGTGTGTGTGTGTGTGAGAGAGAGTGTGTGTGAATGTGTGTCCATGAGAATGTGTGTCCGTGAGAGTGTGTGTGTGTGTGTGTGAGAGAGAAAGTGTGTGTGAATGTGTGAGTGTGTGTGTAT
Source organism: Bos indicus (assembly GCF_029378745.1). NCBI lineage: Eukaryota > Metazoa > Chordata > Mammalia > Artiodactyla > Bovidae > Bos > Bos indicus. Next base: position 111,323,855 of record NC_091767.1, on the reverse strand, counting down.
GTGTGGGAGTGAGTGTATGTGTGGGTGGCTGAGTGTGTGTGTGTGTGTTGTGCGTGTGAGTGTGTGTGTGTGTGAGAATGTGTGAGTGATGGTGTATGAGTATGTGTGAGAGTCAGTGTGAGTTTGTGTGAGTGTGGGTGTGTGTGTGAATGTGTGTGTGTGAGTGTGTGTGTAAGAGTGAGTGTGTATGTATGTGTTGTGTATGTGAGTGTGTGTGTGAGAATGTGTGAGTGTCAGTGTATGAGTGTGTGTGATTGTGAGAGTATGAGTGTGTGTGATTGTGAGAGTGTGAGTGTGTGTGAGTATGACTATGTGTGAGCGCGCGCGCGTGTGTGAGTGTGAGTCTATGTGTGTGAGTGTGTGAGTGCGCGTGTGTGTGTCAGAGTGTGTGAGTGTGTGTGTGAGAGTGAGTGTGTGGGTGTGTGAGAGTCAGTGTGTGTGAGTGAGTGTGTGTGAGTGCGTGTGTGTGCTTGTGCATGTGCATGTGATGGGCACTGTCCAGGGCAGACACTGACAGTCAGGCTTTCCTGGGAGAGCTGAGCTGCCCACACTGAACTGAGATGCTCTTGTGCTCAGCTGAAAGCTTGCCTCACTCGACAAGGAAAAGCAGGAACAAAGAGCATCTGTGGAGCACTCCACACCCAACTCTTCTTGACAGCGTCTCAGGCAACCGTTGTGTGAACCTGGCAGCCGCCTTCCGTGAGGCCTGTTTCCTATTCCTCCCAGGAGGCGGGCTCAGAAACCCCACCTAACACTCCCTGCGAGGGGCTCGGGCCTCCAGGAGGCAGTGTGACTGTGGTGACAGCCGCAGAGGGACCGTGCGAGGGGAGCACAAGGGGAGCGAGGGCGGCCCAGACAGAGCAGAGACACATGGCTGCCCGAGGAAAGGTGGCCACCGATCCCTCCTGTCACCCAGACAGTGTCGCCATAGAAACAGGACCACCTCTGGATTTCTCTAACACAGTGCGCAGGGCTGAGCGGCAGCAAGAACTCCCTGCCACAGGTCAGGGCTGCAGGGAGCAGCAGAGGGCCCTTCGAAGGGAGCGCTGCCCCCTGAGGGCCCGGGGGCGGGGGTGCAGGGTCCCAGAGTCTGCCCAGGAGAGGGACCCCTTGAGCAGCCACACAGGACCACCCACAGGGCACAGCCTGGCACAGAGCCCACCAGCCAAAGACAGCAGGGCGTGGGTGCGGGTGGGCCAGGGGGCTGAGGGACCCCGGGGTGGGGGCTGGGGGACCCCCGGGGTGGGGGCTGGGAGACCCCCGGGGTGGGGGCTGGGGGACCCCGGGGTGGGGGCTGGGGGACCCCCGGGGTGGGGGCTGGGGGACCCCCGGGGTGGGGGCTGGGGGACCCTGTCTCTATCAGCCCTGCGGAGTTGGGGGCTGTGGCTGCCGCTTGAACACGGTGAGGTGGCTCTCAGCGTCTGGAAACAAGGGCACGATAAGGCGTTTACAAATAAAACTACAGAGAGCAAGGGAAGACACCGAGGAAGCGACACGCACGCCACCGAGTTAGAGACTCCAGGCTGCACACTGCAGGGTTCCCGCCACATGACGCTCTAAAAAGGCAAACTGTGGAGACAGGAGACTGCGGTCGCCGGGGCAGGGGGCGGCGAGCAGTCTGAGCTGAGGACGTCGGGCGAGGAGACTCTTCCGCGTGAGGCTGTAACGGGGCGACGTGTCCGAACCACAGGACGTGCAGCCCGCAGGTATAAATGTACGGGGACTCAGTGAACCACACCGTCTCAGTGCCGCTCAGGAACTGGAACAAACCTGTGCGAGACGTGAGTAAGAGGAGGGTCCGCTGGGGGCAACGTGGGGATTCTGTTCTTTAGGCCCAACTGCTCTGTATACTCGAAACTGCTCTAAAAATAGAGTCTGTTAATTAAAAGATTACATGGAGCAGAATTTAATTTTGCTGACAGCCTTAGTGGTTCTTGGGGGAAACTGCAGCCTCTTCCATCACTCTGACCGCCGCCTACGGCGTGGGAAGGAAGCGGCGATCTGGGATTTGGCGTCTCGGGGTTCTCTCCACTTGGCTGCACCACTCCAGGCATCACTTCTTGCTTTTCCACCAGCACCCTAACTATGAAATAGCTGTCTCTAGACGGAGGTGTGTCGCCTTTGTGATGCACGACTGCAGCATGTCTTGCTAACTCCCCTAATTTCTCTGTTACCCGGGGGAAGCTGGTTCAGAGAACGTGGCAAAGACGAGAACCTGACCCAGGTTCCCAGCACTTGAAGCTGAGGTCCTCTCTGTGGATTCCCTCCCACCAGCCATCCACACCTCACCCGTCCATGTCCAGGGTCCCCGGGGCAGGACTGGCTTTGTGCGGTTTCCGTCAGCAGGGCACCCCACGTCTGGGGGAATCACTCTCATCACAGCCACTATGCCGGCCAGGCATCCGCGTGACCTTCTCACCGCACTCAGCCGCCCTGTCCCAGGAGCTGGTCCTGGACTGCTGCCCCTCTCCCCAGAAGGCCCCACATCACTGTGGCTTCAGGGCTGGCTTCTCCTGTGGCTGTGGGCTGCCGCCCCTTCCAGGCCAGCAGATGGGGGTCCTCCACTCGCACGGCTTCACCCTGCCACAGCCCCCGAGTGCCTGCAGCGGGAGAGACGCCAAGCCAAGTGCCTGGGCGCGGAGCTGAGCCAGAGTCCTCCCGACTCCACGCTGCGCAGCCAGAGGGGCCCTCCGAGGCTGGTGGCAGTCCTGGGGCCCTCGGCAGCTCCCCACGGCCCAGACTGCCAAGACCCCCACCCCGACAAGGCGGGAGACACTCCAGAGGGAGTGGGCCCACGTCCGGCCACGCCGAAAGCGGCGCGAAATCGGGCTACCGATTATTCAGGGCTGCAGGGCAAATTCCTCTAAATTTTTCAGTGCCATTTAATTTTGACTTTATTATGTCTCAGGATGCTGGGGGCCAGGAATCCGGGCCGATCATCACGCAAACTGGCAAACACTGCAGACCCGCAGAGCCCTTCTCTCCGAAAACGACCCCTCCCCCTCTCCCGGTCCCCCTCCCCCCAGGCCCATGACGCCTGCACTATGCAGGGGTCACTCTTCCCCAGGAACAAGCCCTCGTGGCTAACGCTGCTGATGGGAGAGCCGGGTTTAGGACTGCCGGCTCCCAACTGGAGAGCAAGCCTCAGAAGCTGCATTTCAGTTTCCAACCGGAAGCCAGCTAGGAACCTGTAGAAGCCAGGGAATGTGGCGAAGAGAGGCTGAGCTGCAGGCCAGGCAGGAGGGAGGGGGCTGGCGGGGCTCCGTCCACACCTGGAGTGTCCACGCGGGGAGAGCAGGCTGGGTCCCCCAGCCACACTCGGCCTCTGCCAGCTCCACACTCGGGCGGCGTGAGCAGGTCTGGTGAGCAGGTCTGGTTTGCACTGAGGCCAGCAGCCTGGGCGCCAGGGCCAGCTCCCTGGGTGCTCCCTGCCAAGGCCCTGCTCTGGGACGCCGGTCACCCCCACTTCCTGGGCCCTCAATCCCCAGGGCCTCAGGGTGCCTCCCTGGGCAGGGTCTCATTAACCCAGTGAGTCATGGTGACCCCTGGACACCGTGGGCCTCCTCAAGGGCCTCAAGGTGACCCCTGGACACTGTGGGCCTCCTCAACGGCCTCAGTGAGCCCTGGACACTGTGGGCTTCCTATAGGGCCACCTGGGAGACACCCAGGACACAGGCCCCCATCCCGTGCCTGAGAGCACTTCCAGGAAGGTGCAGTGGGTCGCCTCCCAGGACGGGGGAAGGCCCTCTGAAGAGGGAGCCAGAGGCCCCGGGAGAGCCTCCCCCTGCCCTTGCCTCTGCTGCCAAGATGCCGATAGCCGGGGAGATGATACATTAGCCTGTTTCTCAGTGAGGGAGGGTCATCCATCAGATCCGCCCTCCCCCGGCAGGGCGAGCCGGCCGCCAGGAGCACGCGTCTCCACCAGGGCTGGTCGGCTGTGCTTCTGGGCAAACCCAGCCCCTCACTGAGCCCGGACTCACAAAGAGGGTGGGTCCCCAGGGCATCCAGCCCTCTACCCCATGAGTGCTTCTGTTTTGGGAAAGGACTCAGCGTGTTCTCTAAGACAAACCCCAGGCGGAGACCTTGGTTTTGTGTGAAAGGAATCCAGACAGGAGGGAGCCGGGTGGGATCCGCACCGAGGTGTCTGGCCCACCGCCCTGCCAGTCCTGTCCCTGAAATCAGAACTATCAATCTTGAGAAAATCAGATTAGCTGTGGCTGACGTTACCTGCACAGTCAAGGGGAAGCGACTGCCTTTCCATCACACTTTCCAGAAGCATAAAAGGGAGGAGGAGGATGAGACCCCAAAGGAGATGAGCATGGGGGCTGTGGGGCCGCCTCCTTGGGGACACAGAAAAGAGGCATTGTCTGACGAGCGGGGATGACGGCCCTCCTGAGGACCTCTGCGTGCAGGCGGCTCCCTATGGCCCCGGGATGGCAGGGGCCAGGGGGCACACGCTGCTGGGCAGTACAAGGGGGGCACAGACAGAGGGTGTCAGAGGCACAGCAGGCCTGTCCCCGCAGGGCGCATCTCTGACGGGGCCGGGGTCTCAGGGTGCTGTGGTTACCCCTCCTGCCCGTGCCAGCCCCCCTCGACCAGGAACAGCCTCCTGCTCTGACCTGAATCCTTCAGAAAGCTCTGAAACGACTCTCACGAGCATCTGGACACAGAGGCAAGAGCCTACTCTTCTCGTGGTCTGCCTGCTGCGCGCCTCTGTGCCATGAATCAGCATTTATTGGGAGCCTAGGGCATGCCAGTCCTGGGATTGGCCCCTTTGACACAGTCCTGACACTGCTCCCAAGCTGCATTTGTGTATTGTCATTTCCCATTTTACAGATAAGAAAACTGAGGCCTCAGATGGTCGACCGTGCACCAGCGTCTGTGCTGGGCTGGGCAGGGCGCCTCTTCCAGCATCCAGCCCAGGATCCTGCACCAGCAGCTAAAATGAACTTTGTGTTTGGGGTGTTCTGTCTGCACAGAGCAAAGGTCATGGGGGAAGATGAGTCTCCCCAGGAGAGGTCCGACCCAGGACAGGCACCCAGGGACCCACGTAGGTCTGTCTGGGACCCAAAGCCTTGGGGTCCAGGGCCCCAGGCACCTGGTCAATGCTGGGAACCCTGCATCATAAAAGGACCACCCAACACATGCTGAGACGATTCAAACTCATCAGAAGGCAGGACACACCACGGGGGGTGGCGGGGAGGGTGGTGCTTCTTCAGAGGAGGATACCCACCGGTCTTTTCAGAAAACGCATGTTCAACAAGGCCTGTGCTGCTGTGACAGGCCGGGGTGGGGGCCCTGAGGCCTCCAGCACCTTCACTCTCAGCTGAGCGAGCCGGGTCCCCCAGCTGGAGGCCTCAACGCATCTCCAGGTCCTTCCCTGGCCCGACAGCGTCCTCCACTGCCTCCAGCCTGGGAGCAGACAGAAATGATGTGTCTGCCCATCTCTGCCTGTTGAGAGTATCTCTCGCATGGAAGGGCTCAAAATGGTCTCAGGAACCCACTTCTATAAAAAGGGAGAAACTGAGACCAGGAAGGAAGAGGAGGTGGGGAGGGGGAGAGAAGGAGGAGGGGAGAGAAGGGGAAGGGGCTGAGGGAGGGGAGGGGAGAGGAGGGGGAGGGACAGAGTGAGGGGGAGGGATCTCCAGAGTCTGACTTTGAGCACATTTTGGAAATAAGCGCCAGGAAAGGTATGAAACTTCCCCAGATGTCAGAGACTTGCTGGAAACAAGCAACTGAAGCCCCTCCGTCAGCTGTCAGAGCCCTGGAGAAGCGGGAGGAGGCAGGTCCAGGCAGGCCCTGCCACCACCTCACCTGGGGCTGAGCTCTCTTTAGAGACCCTGCTCGGCTGGACAGCAGGGACCTGGGGGCTCTCGGATGGTTCTGAGCAGCTGAGGTCGAGGACCACTGTCCACCGCGACCCTGCCCGGGCCCCAGGGCCATCCGGACCGTGACAGCGGCCAGTGTCTCTCCCCCAGGGCCCCCTCCCCGAGCCCTTGTCTGTGCAGAGACGTCTTTGCCCCCACCATGAGGGGAGGGACATGGGCCATAGAGTGGGGAGGACTTGGCCCAGGAGAAAGGGGACTTCAGCCCTGGGCAGGGAGGTGCCCACGCGGCTGGTGGGCGGGCAGGGTCAGTGATGGCAGTTGGCAGCATCTCAAGACTGGCCTCTGGTTCCCCTGGGACAGCCAGCTTCTCCCAGCAATTTGACAGGGAATCGTGTCTTCCAAGCTTGGCTTCCAGCCACGTCCAGAACTCTGGGAATTCAGGGTTCTAATTAGTGGCTCTCATTAATCAGGGCCCAACTAGGCGGAACTGGAGGCCCAGGACGGCAGGGAGCAGAGTGTGGGCCGCCCTGACTCCAGGGACCACCCACCTCCTGTGAGCACAGCACCACTGCCCTGACGCGGTCAGAAGAGGCCGTAGAGGCCAGCTCTGACCTGGAGAGAAACTGCAGACACGGGGGGCGGGCAGGCTGCGGAGCACAGTCACATTCTGCTTGCTTTGCCGCCCGAAGCCTCTTGGCAGCTCCCCCACAGCCCACAAGAGAAAGCCCACACCTGCAGCTTAACGTGGGAGCGGCCACCTAACCCCAGCGACCCCACTCTGGGGGCGTCACCACTCTCCTCCAGCACAGACTCACACTGCCCGGCTCCAGACACACACTGCCCTTCGTCCGCGCTCACTCTGCCCAGGCGGCCCACAAACTCTGCAGACTCAACTGTGCCTCCTGGGATCCGACTTGAGGCCCTCTCCCTGAGGGCCCCAAGAGATTCTGCCGAGGCTTCTCACACATGCACACACATAGGCACACACGTGGGCACACATATGCACACATGTAAGCACACAGAGACACACACATGCATGCAGATGCACACACTACACTTGTGGGCACATGTGTATACATGCAAGCACACACATGCATGCACACCTGCGTGCACGCACACATGAGTACACATGTGGGCACACACGTGCACACATGTAAGCACACAGAGACACATGCATACTTGCATGCACACACAGGCACACGTGTACACACGTAGACACATGGGCACGCAGGTACACAAGTCCACACAGACAGATGCATTCATGCATGCACACACAGCATACGTGGGCACACTCATGCACATAAGCACAGATGTGTGCACACATGTACACAAGCCCAGACACATGCATGCAGACACATGAGCACACATGCACACAAGCCCGCACATACACACGCATGCACATATGCACAGAAGTACACACAAGTGTGTCCTCGCACCTGTGCTGATGCCTCGGGGCTCACGCCTTGCTCACCGGAATGCCTGCGTGCCCCAGCGCACGCCTCCCCAGGTTCTGCTGGGCCCCTCGGCCTTGGCCCCCACCCCGCACCGAGCACCTCCTCCCAGCACCCACGGGCGACATGTCCCAGAAGCACGAGCCCATGTCCTGCCACTGCTGCTATATTTCAAACAACCCTCCCTCCTTCAGACTCTGAGTCCCCTGGAGGCAAGATGGTGTTTGACCAGGCTCCCCTTTCCAGTGTCCAGCACAAGCTCCCTTATAAAAACAGATATAAATAAAGGTGGATTTATAAGGGCCTTATTTTCAAAGAACCATAATTCCAGCGTTTCCCTGTAATCCCAGGCTTTGTCTTCCTTTCTGGTATTAGAGGAAAGAAAACACTTTGAAGTAGACCCGTGCTCGTCTTGACGTCTGTGTGAGTCTGGACGGGTCCCTTTGATGGGAGCTGGAGGCACGGCCGGGTGACTGTCTCAAGTGCTGTCCCTGGAAGGCCCACCGAGAGCTCCGAGCCTCGGGGCTGGGCCTCGTGGACGGCCGCTTCCTGTGGGCCTGAACCCGCTCTGAGAACCGCTGCCCCAGGCCTCCGATGCAGTGGAGCGCGGGCTTCCCTCCCCGCAGATGCAACCTGGGTAAATCCAGGCTCACGTGATGCGTCTCTTTCTCCCGCAAGTAGAGGGCAGCCTCAAATGCAGGTTGACGGAAGCGTCTGCTTTCTGCAGACACTGGGCGTTTGGGGCATCTTTCCGGGACGTGTTTACCACCCAGCAAGCAGAGTCTGCACTGAGTGCGACGTAGCACGTGACTCCTTGTAGAACTGCTGTGAGTGAGGCCTCGTGGAGCAACAGGGACTTTGGGGTCAGGGGTCAGCTCTTCACTTTATCACGTCGACTCTGGGAGACTCCATCTCTTTGAATCTCACTTGGTCTGTAAACTGTGTCTAAAGACAGATGCATTTATTTCATAGACTTTACGAAATACTGTGTATTCTATTTATTTATTAGGATAAACTTATTTTTCTCTTCATTTCGTAGACTTGCTTCAAATACGGGGCAGTACAAATGTTACTGACGTGCCCTCTGCAGCAGAGTCCCCTCTAACCAAGGCACCCAGCAGCGTGGACACGCACGTGTCTCCTTCTGTCTATTCCACAGGAAGCTGTGCGGGGCTGGGGCCAGCAGAAAAGGGCAGAACAGAACCTGAGTCTGGATGGAGTCTCGGGCCCGGCCTGAGCAGGTGCGAGAGCAGAGCCAGCCACCCCCAGACAGCTCCTTCCACCCCGCCGAGGCCAGGAGGGCTCTCGTGAGCAGGCACTCTGGCCGGCGCCCTCCCGGGGCTCAAGGTCAGAATCTCAGCACTGGGGCCAGGGTCCCCGTCAGCCCAGTCGTCCGTCTGTGGGGCAGGAAATACCTGAGGTCCTTCTCACAGGCTCCCAATACCGAGGACATACGCCCTTGGGTCTCCCGAGATGGGGCGTCATTTACTCCAACAAGCTCCTCTCCCCCACACCTGGGTTTATGCTAACAAGACTCCCAGGTGGGGCCTGTGTGCATGCTGAGTCACTCCAGGCGTGTCCGACCCTCTGTGACCCCATGGACTGTAGTCTGCCAGGCTCCTCTGTCCATGGCATTCTCCAGGGAAGAACACTGGAGTGGGTTGCCATGCCCTCCTCCAGGGGATCTTTCTGACCTAGGGATCGAACCCCCATCTCTTACTTCTCCTGCATTGGCAGGCAAGTTCTTTACCATTAATGCCACCTGGGGACCTGGACCACTTCATGTCAGGCTGGGACTGGGACTGGCCCCAGGGAAGCCAAGCTTCCGAGGAGGAGGCTGGACCTTCCCATCCACCCCGACCCTCCAGGTGGAGGTGACAGGCAGTCGAGTTCAATCAGCGACGACCAGTGATCCGTGTAATCACGGCTGCGTGGTGCAGCCCCAGGGAAAGTCCTGGGAGCCTCCGGGCTGGTGGGCACCTCGAGTGCTGGGAGGATGGGGTCCCCAGAGGGCCTGGGAGCTCAGCCCCCCACCCCGGACCTGGCCCGTGTGGCCTCCACGGCCTCTTCACTGCATCCCCCATAATCAACCGGCCGTCACAAGGACAGACACCTCCTGGTTCTGCAAGTCATTCCAGCAAATCACCCTGCCTGGGGGCGGGGCGCAAGTGCTCCTGAATTTAGAGCTGATTGCTCAGATGTGCAGTGACCCCGGGATCTGGAGGGGGGAGTCGTGTGGGTCTGAGCCACACCCAGCTGTGTGGCAGGTACGTCAGCACTGAACTGACCCCCAACTGGAGCTGCAGACTTGGAGAAACACACGTGCACATTCAGGCTGGAGCCGGGCCCTGCCTCCTCCCCATGTGCCGTCAGCGCCCAGCTCCGTGGTCACCTGTCTGCCTCCAGCAGTCTGTCCACAGGGCCCCGGGCCCCCAGCTGCCCATTCACACAGAGATTCGATGCTCCCCACCACCAGCGGGACAAAGGCTGGGTCTGTGGAGGTCCCCAGAGTCTCTGAGAAGAGACCCCTGTCTTGCTAAGGGGCACAAGCAGGCACTCGGAGACCACCCTGGTGCTGCCACAGGGGTGGGGCACCCCTCCCTCCCCAGGTGTCGCCCCGACTGACTGCAGACGCCCGGGGAGCCGATCAGTGGGGTTTCAGGTCAGATCAGCTTGTGAGCAAACTGAGGGGCTGAGCCTCGGCATCCCAGGAGTGGGTGAGCCTCGGCATCCCGGAAGGGGCTGAGCCTCGGCATCCCAGGAGGCCTGCGGTAGGAACAAACGGCAGAGAGCACGTGAATTCGCTCTTCCTGCTCAAGGAGGGCGCCATCTTCTCCTGCCCTCAGGCGCCTGCCTTGGGTCTCTGCTTTCAGACTCAGACCAGGACTCACACCGTCAGTGCCGCAGGCTCTGGGGCGCTTGATTCAGGCTGAACTGTCCCATCTCCAGCTGTGGACAGCAGACGGGTCATGGGACTCTGGGCCTCCGTAATCGCATGGGACAATTCCTAAAACGCAGTGCTTTCTGCCATCTGTGTCTGTCTTTCTATCCATCATTTATCTACCTATTTTTGTTATCTATTTGTCTGTCCGTCTACCTAGTATCTATTACCTATCTATCGATCTACCTATTATCTATGTGTCTGTCTGTCCCTCTGTCTCCCTATACGCCTCCTGTTGGCTCTGCTTCTCCGGGAGCCCTGGCTGCTACGCATGTCCACTCCGCAGAAGGCCCCAGCCAGGTCCCGGCGGTTGCAGGGTCAGGGTTACCAGGAACAGAATCCACCCGCGGCGGCCAGGAGTTCGTCCTGGTCTGGCCCCACCTGGGTTCAGCTGCCTTCCTGGCTCCAGGCCCTCGACAGCCCCTGGACCCCGACCTGCTCCGTCCAGCGATACCGACACTCAGGGTCCTTCCCCGCCTCTGTGCGTCGTGCCCCCGGCTCTCACATGAGGCCTCCCTGGCCGGGAGGTCCCACACCCCTGCTTCTCCTCTGATCTTGTTCACTCCCAAAGTTAAACTTGAACCGCAGACCCCTACTCTGTGTGGACTCTGCCCGCCGAGCCCGCGGGGTGGCCTAGGCGCTGCCCTCCGGCCAGTGTGCGGCCCCACACACCAGGAAACGCCATGCTCCACACACACGTCAGGACAGGATGAATGAACCATGGCACGAACCTCCTCTCGCGCCCCGGGGCGAGATCAGGGCCCTGTGCTCAGGGTCGCAGTTTTCTGCAAAACCCTCTCCTTTCCTCGGTTGTCATGGTTCTCCTGCACTACAGAAGCTTGTCTTTAAAATCAGCCTGCATTCCAGCAAACTGCGCCCAAGGGTGCCCGGGTGGATAGAGGGCTGCTCGGTTTTGTGGCAGGTTTTTCTGAGAACGTTCGAAACCACTGGGTCTAAAACCTGCAAAAGCGTTCGTTTGGGGCATCTGTGTTTTGTTCAGGAAACGTGGCAGGGGAAAAGACCAGAGGTGTAGGAAATACGGGGAGATGGGCAGCTGTGAAAACGATTATCAGGTCAAGGACCAGCTGTAAGGGCTTTCTGAGGCAAGGGCAGAGAGGAAGCGCTCATCCCTGGGGGACGCCTCACTCTGCATGGACAGCATCTGGCCAGAGGCTCACAGAGCAGGCAGCCGTGAACAGAGGAGCCCGAAGAAGCATCTTGGAACCTGGGATCTGCTCTGAACACCATGGTCCACCCCCCCAGCCCCAGAGTCAGTGGATCCTGAGAGTATTGCCTTCTCCTCAGCCCACGCTGTGGGAGACCCCAGCTCAGAGCCCCAGGTTCAACCCCTAGCAGGCACCTTCCAACCAGGTGAGCCCCTTCCAGCCCACCCCCCGCCCAGGAATGTGACGCGATCACAGGGCTTGCCAGGGGGAAGGGGCTGTGAGACCCTCCCCTTCTGTGACTCGAGCCCTGTGGTAGTCCAGAGAAGCAGAGCCACGCTCCCAGCCCCAGGCTCACTGATCCCTCTTCATCTGCACAGAACCCACCCACTGCGTCTCGGTTAGGAAGTCAGTGCCTCTCCTCCAAAGCCTAGGTGCCTCCTGGAGAGAGGTTGCCCCACACTCACACGCCTCCTGCAGCTCAGCGCCTGGCACGTGGGGCACTCACGCTGCAGGCCCGCCAAAGCTCTGCTGAGCTCAGCTGAGAGTGGGCAAGAAGGAAAGGTCGGCAGGAGCCAGAGCTCCGGCCGAGCCCCGGGATCGTAGGCAGACTGTAGGCGGACCGTAGGCGGCCCGCAGCCAGCAAGGAGTGCAGTGCCAAGACCCAGCCCCTGCCTGGCTCTGCGGGGCCATCACAGGACCCCTGCTGGGCTTCAGGGCCGCCCCTCGCCCCGCGGCCCCCTCCCGGATTACGAGCCCTCCCGGGTGAAAGCTCCCTCTCCGGCAGGTGCCTCACTCAGCCCTGAGCCTTCCAGGAGGGTGGCTGGGGGTCTGGAAGTGCCCCGCCTGGGATACAGGCTGAGTCAGGTGCCCAGGGTGGGCACTGCCCACAGCGGCCCTTCCTTGCCCGCCCTTGGGGAGATTCAAGGAGCCTGGCCTCATCTCCAGCAGCTCAGACTTGCAGCGGCTCCTCAGCGGGCTCTGTGGCCTGCACCCTCACCTCCTGCCTCTGCAGGCAAGTGGCCGAGCTCGGGGCTGACCTCAGCGATGTCACTGGGTCACCCAGGCCCAAGCACTCTCTGCACCACGCCCTGCCCTGTGGTCACACAACGAATGCCCAAACACCCTTCTCTTGCTAACACACAATCTGCTTCAATTCCAGACGTCCCTTAGAGCTCAGCCTTTGCAGGATTCATTAGGTTCAGCTGTTCAGAGCAGCCGCCTAATTTCCAGCTCTGCCCTGTCTTGTAGGGAAAAAATGATCATCTGAAACAATTACACACTTCGCTTGGTTAATAGAAAGCAGATTGGCCATCATCCTCCGGCTGAAAATGGCTTCACCTCCAGAGCGCTCTGCACACCCCGTAGCGGCCTTGGGGTGGGGTTCACAGTCCACGCGGACCACTCCTCAGACCCAACCTCCATCCTCCACCATCAGAGTCTGTCTCTGAACATGATTTTGGGGCGTTCTATATGGAAAATCATTCACCAAGAGCATTCATCAGAGTTAAGTGCAGAAACGGTTCCACAGCAAAATACGTGTGAGAGGATTGATTTAAAGATTAAGTGTATGTATTGAGGGAAGTTTGGAGTAGGAAATGGCAGCCCACTCCAGTATTCTTGGGCTTCCCTGGTGGCTCAGATGATAGAGAATCCATCCGCCTGCAATGCAGAAGACCTGCATGCGATCCTTGGTCCGGAAGACCCCCTGGAGGAAATGGCAGCCCACTCCCGGACTCTTGCCTGGAGAATCCCCACAGACTGAGGCGTCCCCAGTCTATGGGGTCACAAAGAGTCAGACACGACTCAAGCAACTGAACACCAGAGCAATTCAGTGCCACTCTGATCCCAGGTTGATAGGTGAAGGCTCAGTATTGGGGGCTATCAGAGAGGGGAACAGAGGGCAGGGCTCCCCAGATTCTCCTGCCCCCAGCGGCGCCCTGCCCCTCCTGTTATTGGGGACCAGCTGAGTGGAGGTCTGGAGAGCACCCCTGCAGGGTCGGTACGCTCCCCTCTCCAGCTCACTGTCAAAGGTGACACGCAACACAACGGGGCGGCAAGCCCCCACGCCCCCGAGCCGCCGCACCCCCGCGGCCCCGCGGCCCCGCGTGCACCTGAGCCCCTCTGCCCCGAGCCCCAAGCCCCCGCTCCCCCAAGCCCCCGCCTCCCTGAGCCCCCACGTGCCCCACGCCCCCATGCCCCCGAGCCCCCGCCTCCCTGCATGCCCCTGTGCCCCCGCGCCCCCGCCTCCCCAAGCCCCGTTCCCCTGCACCCCTGCGTGCCCCCGAGCCCCGCCATGCCCCACGCCCCCGAGCCCCCGAGCCCCCACGCCCCTGCGCCCTTCACCCAGTGCCCAGAGCTTCCAAGAGCTCCCGTGGGCCTGGGTCTGGGCCCAGACTGTCCAGCCCTGACCTTGAACAGCAGGTCTGTGTACAGGTGCTTGGTTCATGAGGTGGGAGCTCCCAGGGGAAATCCCTGTGGAGTGGGCACAGAAGGCGGGAGGGGGAGACGGGGGGGGGGGTGGTCATCAGAGCATAGCTGGAGCAGGCTGGGCAGGAGGGCTTCACAGGCAGGTATACCCGGGGGAAGGCACACCTACGGGAATGCACACCTAGGCGAATGCACACCTACGGGAATGCACACCTAGGCGAATGCACACCTACGGGAATGCACACCCGGAGAATGCTCACCTAGGAGAATGCTCACCTACGGGAATGCACACCTAGGAGAATGCTCACCTACGGGAATGCACACCTATGGGAATGCACACCTAGGAGAATGCTCACCTAGGAGAATGCTCACCTAGGAGAATGCACACCTAGGAGAATGCTCACCTAGGAGAATGCACACCTAGGAGAATGCTCACCTAGGAGAATGCATACCTAGGAGAATGCTCACCTAGAAGAATGCACACCTAGGAGAATGCTCACCTAGGAGAATGCACACCTAGGAGAACGCTCACCTACGGGAATGCACACCTAGGAGAATGCTCACCTAGGAGAATGCACACCTAGGAGAATGCTCACCTAGGAGAATGCATACCTAGGAGAATGCTCACCTAGAAGAATGCACACCTAGGAGAATGCTCACCTAGGAGAATGCACACCTAGGAGAACGCTCACCTACGGGAATGCACACCTATGGGAATGCACACCTAGGAGAATGCTCACCTAGGAGAATGCACACCTACGGGAATGCACACCTATGGGAATGCACACCTAGGAGAATGCTCACCTAGGACAATGCACACCTAGGAGAATGCACACCTACGGGAATGCACACCTAGGGGCAGGCGCTCCTAGGCACACACCAGTCTCAGGGGCAGGGCTTCCACACCGCCACACCAGCAGGCACTTTGGAGGTGGGGGTCTGCAGGACAATTACCCCAGCTCTGCATCAGCCCCGGTCTCTCTGCACACACAGCACCCCTGCCCCACCTGGACTGCCTCCCAACCAGCTCCTCCAGAGCTGCCTGCTTGCCCTGAGCTCTCTGCTTTGACAGGACGCTGGCTTCCGCCTTCTCCCGCTGGGACTCCCACACCTGCTGGGAAGTGCGTTGCTCACAGCAGACTCTGGGGTTAGAGAAGGAAGAGGGTGTAACAAGCGCCTAAACGTGTGCAGAAGCCCTGGGCAGTGAAGACACCCCAAGGAGACTAATGAAGCTCTCTCTTCATTTCTGTGGCATCCGAGGAGCAAAGTGCAAGATGCACACAGCAAGGCTTTAGCATCATCTCTCCGGCCAGCGAGACCTCGGTTCATCACACCTGCATCTCTGAGGCTCTAGAGTCTCTGGAAGACCAGATTCAACAATTTGGTGTGGGGCCCTAATGTTCTTTGGAAGCCAAGAGGGAGGCTCTCCATTTTATCAGCATTCTCAGAAGCTGCGGAACGGATCGCTACCAGCGTGGGTCAGGCCGGTCCAGACGCCCGGGAGGGGCCGCCGTCTTGAATCCACGCGGGTGTTCCTGTTGTTACGGACGTAGCGCAGTGCAGACCTCCAAACTGAATTCCTGCACGCAGTTCTTCCACGAAGTGGATCGGGTCGTTCCCAGCCGTGCGGATAGGTGAGTCCTGAGGCCTGGAGGAGAAGCTGGGGCTCCCCTGCCCGCTCGTCAGAGGAAACCAGTGCACCGGCGGTGGCCCCGGTCTCTCCTCCTCCTCGCCACCCTCCAGCTTTGCCAGAGGAGGTGAGCAAACACCCATAGGTAGATGAAATCAGGCACGTGCCCTGGGTTTTGCCACCACCCAGGTTTGGCTGGAGATCCCTTTAGATGGAGCATTTAAAGGACTCGTGTGGGGGCAAGCTTGGCCCCAAACCCAATGTCCATTCTCATATTTGCCTCCCATCTTTGACCTCACGCCGGGCACTGGAGACAATTCCAGCAGAAGCAGAAGAGACGCATCGAGGGCCCGGGGCCAGAGGGCTGGCTTTGCCGACAGGGACAAGCCATCAGCACAGCCTCCATGTGTGGCTCTGATGGCCAGGACAGCGGAGGCCGCACCAGGCAGCCTCCCACGGCAGGAGGACACTCTGTCCAGGGAATGGCCCAGGTGGGCCCCAAGTGGGAACCCTCCGGCACATCTGAGGACCTCTGGAAGCCAGGAAGAGGACTTCAGGTTTTATCCAAGTAAAATTAGACACAATGAGGGGCTTTGAGCAGACAGGCGCCAGCAGGCAGTTCATGCTCTGGAAAGCTCTCCCAGCTCTGGGGAGAGCAGGCGTGGGCAGGACAGAAGGCGAAGGCGGGCGAGGAGGTCGGATGCCATCCTGGGTCGGGTGAGCGTGTGGTCAAGATAGGGGGTGAGGCTGGGGTGTCAAGGACCTGGGGTCACAGAGTCACGGGAAGAGCAGCTGGATTTGAAAGCTGGGGGGACAGACGTTTCAGTCCACATGGATTAGAGGGTGCTGAGACAGGCTACACAGACAAGGCAACGGGGGGAGAAGGTTTTGTTTCCTGGGGGGTGGGCGCTCACAGATCTGCTCTGAGTGCAAACAGCAGGCCCCGCAGCTGTGTCCCCAGGGGATCTGGGGGCATGTGCTCCGCGGGTCCAGGTGGGACTGTAGGGGGCCGTCCACACCGAGGAGGGGCTCCTTCCATGAGATCACCATTGTCTCTGGGACTTCACTTTCCCCTCTGCCACGTGCACGGGACAAGGACCCTGAGACGCAGCTGAAGTTCTGAGGGGGTGTGACTCGTGATGACTTACACAAAAGCCCACCCCATCACCTCAGTAAAGGCAAGAAGAGGGTGCGGTCCGGACAAGGAGAAAGAACTCCTCGGGGGCAGTGACGTACCAAGAACAGAAAGAACCACCAGAGCCTAGAGGACTAAGAAATGAACGTTGACGAAGAATCACGAAATGATGGGGAAGGGATGGACTGAAAGTGATCTCAGTGGGAAAAATTCAAATGACAAGCTTTGCTTCATCTCATACAAAAATAAACAGGAAACTACAAAAGCAAAATAACGCCCGGTAGAGTGCAAGTAGTCGTCACATGTTTCCTGGCAGGGGAGGGGTTGTAGGGTCGGAGGTCCAGGTCAGGAAGCCACTCACCTTGCTTGCACCTCATTTTCCTTTCGTATAAAAAGAAAAGGTGTCACGAAGACTAGACAAAACACCGCCTCTGGACCGTCCTCACGAGCACGTGGCCAGCGGCTGAAGGAGCCACGTGAGGTCAGTGTTTTCATTATCGCAATTGTGCGTGTTTTATAAAACTTTTCAGTAATAATGAGCAAACGCTCTCCTTTTCCCCAGACGGCTGTCAGAATGCTGCGTTTCTCAGCTGCCCAATGTGTCGCAGTCAGCTCATCTCCCATCAGGGCGCCCTGACCCCCACCCGCCGCGGGATCGCTGACCCCAACGGCAGCCTCCTGAAGGAGGGCCCATTGGGGGTCTTCACGGCGACACGTCCTGAGCCCCGAGTCCCCAGCTCCGGAGTGAGCATCTTGGTTAAGGGGAACAGGAGAGGGCGGGCATGAGGGACCTGTGGTGGTTCCCTGGCTCAGTGATTTACAGACCAAATGCCGCTGAATCTCCGTGACAGGCCAGCCAGGAAGCCAGGAAGTCAGCCTCCTGGCAGAGGAGGAGGCCCAGATTAAGCAGGTGAGCCCTGGTGGGTCAGGGCTGAGGTTCTGCAGGAGGGTTCCCTGTGGGCCTGCTTGCTCTGACGGGGTCTCATTCGTTCATGGGTGGAGCCACTGCGGTAGCCAAGCCCAGAGCCAGGGGAGCTGCGGTCACTCTCTCCGGACCTGGACCTGGACGAGCAGGAGACGCAGGCCGCTGGACCAGATCTGCGGCGGTGCTGCGATGCCCAGGGGCTGGGGAGACGGCAGCGACGATTAGGACTCAGGGGGCAGGGGCAGGGAGAGTCCGTTTCTAAGGAGGTTTAAACCCAGGTTTCCTTTAAAAAGGAAATTGTGTAGCACGTGCAAAAACAAGGCTTTTGAAAACCTATAACTGCTGTTGGGGATGGCGTTACCTGTCTGGGGGCCCCGGGGGCTTCCATGGAATTGAGCCCGTTCTGAACCCCCGCCCTCCCGTGGGCAGGAATCGAGGACATCAGACCCAGCAGTCCCCAGGTCTGTGCCTGGCCCACCGGACGACCCTGAAGGTGGAGGAAGTCACCGTGGTGAGCCTGCTGACCTCAGCCTGGCTTCGTGCCCCCCAGCCCCACCCCAGCAGGGCCCCTCCAGTCCTCGGGCAGGGCACACGCCCGCGGCGCTGTGTGAACCAGGGACTCCACGTCCTGACACTCGAGAGAGAGAAGGCGGCACCGCCAGCCTCTCCGCCGCCCGCTGGAGGGACAGTGCCCTCGACAAACAGACTGGACCCCAGCGGGAGGGGGCAGGCGGGGAGCCGGGCAGCCAGGTGGGCTTACCCCAGCCCCCAGCTGGGCCGGCCTCTGGTTGCTTCCCCGGCTCCGCCTGCAGCGGTTCTGCCGGGCAGGTCTGGGTCCTGTTGGGGTGAGTGCTCAGCCGCCCTGGCCCCGTGATCTCGCCCAGGGCGCCGGAGCCAGCTCCCCGCCGGCCTGCCCCGGCATCATCTGTCCTGCAGCCGTGACCTTATTTAGATGATAGAATCTTATAAGGTAAGGAGCCTCAGGACGGCCTGTCTGAACAGTGCAGATAACGCGTTTCCTGTCAACCACACTGTGAACCAGTTTTCCACCTCATTTTTTTTTAGATCAGAAGCAGATGACAAAAGGGAAGACAGCATAGGTCTTGGTGGCTGAGTGCCTGCCTCGCAGGGTGGGGTGGTGGTGGATGCTTGGGATGGGCTGGTCTGCCTGGGCGAGGTCATGGTCTGTGGGCTAAACAGAGATGTCAGGATAGAACCAGCAGAACCAAAACGCTGAACTTCCCAGCCCAGAGCACAGCTAGGCGCATCCTGATGAGAAAGACTGCGTGTGGTGGCAGAGGAGTGGGCCTCAGCTGCATGGCGGCCGGCCTGAGGCATCACCCTAAGTTTTACCTCCGCAAGCTCATACCATCCATCGCCAGCTATCTGCACGAAGTCAGTTCCTCCTCAGTGACCCGTGACCAGGACAGGATCCCCCCTGGCGAAGGCCCTTCTCCGGGAGCCTCTGGTCTGGACCCTCGCCTGCACCCCTGTGGGAGGGGGGTGTCAGGAGGGCTCCCATGCAGACTTCAGAAGGACCACGCCAGTCTCCAGCCTCTCCAGGACTTTGCTCTCTCCCTTCCTTCCTCCTCTTGCGTTGGAGGGAACTCCTTCCCGGCTTCCGCAGGTCTCAGCCTGGGCTCCTCTCCCCGCCAGTGCCGACTCGCTGGGCAGGTGACCCCTGTGGGCACCGTCCCGGGCACTGTAAGATGGTTAGCGGCACCCGGGACGCCCCGCACCAATGACAGCGGCAGCCCCCGACCCGACAGCCAACCCCACGTCCGGACGCTGCCGAGTGCCCCCTGCGGGTGGAATCACCCCAGCTGAGAACCTAACGCGGTCAGAGTATCCCAGCAACTTCTCCAGCTGGCTTACCACCACGTTTCACGTATCTGGGCCGGTAGGAAGCTGGTGCAGGGAGTCCCAGGACGGCTACTAAGGCACAGTTTTCTAGACTCTGTCCCTTGCTCACGCCAGAAGCAGGCATGTGAGTGGCTTGACCATGTTTTGGTGGGTCGGGACCTTTCTGGCACCTGTAGGTGTGGCCTGTCCCCCAGGGACGGCCTCCCGGGGATACCCAATGCTTCTGTCAGTGAAGTGCCCTGGAGAGGGGAGGGGCCTGGCACCCCAGCTCCTCTCTGACCTCCAGGGAAAGTCCTTCCAGACGTCCTGGCCCCCTCCCCTCAGGGCCAGACTGCACCACAACCCTGAGTCAGAAACATCCTCTGGCGAAGGGAAGGACCTGCCGGCCTGGCCTGGGGGAAGCCCCTTCCCTGGAGGACAGAGCCAGCCCACACGCCCACAAAGCTGCGGACCGCGAGCAGGAGCGCGACGACAGGCAGGCAGGTGGACTCAAGCGTCAGGCACAGCAGCGGGCCTCTTAGGGCCCTCACACCAGCCTCACCACATTCCCGGGAGCTGCTCCTTACTTTCCCAGCTAACGTCCCTGGAGCCCGATCGTCTGGGAGGGGAAGGGGCTCTCCAGGGGGCGAGCAGCTGGCATGAGAGACAGAGCTAAGCGGGAGCCCAGCACTGACCCCACACTGTCACCCGGGGGTCATGACCAAGGACACAGGGACCCCACAAACACAGGGTTCTACCAGGTTCTTCTGTCTCCATGATTTTGAATTTACTTAAGACCATTTCAAGGAAATCTCACTAGCAGATCAAACTCCCATAGATGGTATCACTTTGGACTGGGAGTCTTTTTTTTTTTTTTAAATATTAGGAAGATACCAGAACTGGTGAGATAAGGACCAGGGAGACGGTCACAAACACAGGAGAACCTCAGCCTCAGCCTCCAGGAGACATGGCTGCTGGAGTCTCGGGGCGGGAGACGCCCTGACTTCAGTTCCCATACAGACGGGACTAAGTCACCTTCGAGTTCATTGTAATTAGGAGAGAAGGAAGGATGTGTGAGTCTCCGACGTATTGCATGTGGTCCATGTTCCCAGGAGACCACCTACACTCTGGATTCACAGCAGGCTGGACTTTGAGAGGGCAGGGGTGGAGGGGAGGGGGAGACGAGGGAGGAATCGCTGGTCTTTGGGGAACAGGAGGGCTCGGACCTGCTGCTGAGAGGTAGGCTTGCCCGAGGCGGCTGCTCACCCGGACACACAACCCTCAAGGCCGCAGCGCCCGTCCCCACTCGAGTCTGCCTGGACCCCATCCTCTTCCCTCACCCCCCTGACCTAGATGCCCGCCCTACCAGCCGCTTGGTTGTCAGGCCACAGCGTGGCATGTCTGAACAGCAAGAGGACTTCCTCCTCCCCGCACTCTGCTCCTTACTCCTGATGTGAAGTGACCCCCAGAGTGAAAGGGATCGAAGTCGCTCAGTCGTGTCCAACTCTTTGCGACTGTATAGTCCCTGGGATTCTCCAGGCCAGAATACTGGAGTGGGTAGCCCTTCCCTTCTCCAGGGGATCTTCCCAACCCGGGAATCAAACCCAGGTTTCCCACGTGGCAGGCGGATTATTTACCAGCTGAGCCACCAGGGAAGCCCAAGAATACTGGCGTGGGTAGCCTATCCCTTCTCCAGTGGATCTTCCCGATCCAGGAATGGAACCAGGGTCTCCTGCATTGCAGGCAGATTCTTTACCAGCTGAGCCACCAGGGAAGCCCAGTCCCCCGAGGACTGTAATAAAAGTGAAAATGGGTACTGGGGCCCGGGGCGCCTGGCTGACCCCTCTCCAGGGTCGTGAGCCCCTCTAGGAAGACCCCAAGGCGGGGCTCCGCTGCAGGCTGAGAGGAGGGGAGGAGAGAGTTTGGCAGGCCACTCTGGACTCAAAGAAACACCGGGCATGGCATGGAGAGTGGACACTCATCCTGGCACTGCCCTCCCCATAACTGACCAGAGTGTCAAATGCCGTCACCTGCCACCTCCCTCTGGTGTGTTTTGCCACATAATGGGCTGATGGGATTCAAAATAATAGCTGATTTCGGATAAAAACACTCTTGTGTTTCCAGATGAAATCATACCAATTGGGACAGTGAGCGTCTGATCAGAATTCCCTGCAAATACTCAGATCAAGGGCCGGGGAAGAAGAGAGAGGCCCAGCTGACTGCCATTGGTCGTGAAAAGTGTGTTCCTTGTAGCCTGCGTCTCAGCATCTCCACGCGCCCGGCATCCTGAAGGCCCGAGATGAACCCAGCGTGGAGAAGGGACATCCTCGGTGTGGCTGACAGTGACGGACAGGGATGAGGCCCGCAGGCTCTCAGGGTCCGACAGAGGGCAGACGAGAAGCAGGCCTCGTCACGGGTGGGTGGTGATCCATTTCCAGACGCAGCTCAGCTCAGAGCTCAGACGTGAGCAAAAGGCCAGGCCTGCAGCCGCCCGAGCGGCTCCGCTAGACCTGTCCCTGCCACGGAGTCCACAGGGGGGCTGCTGAGCAGGGACCTCCGCCCTCCAGCCTCGCGGGGAAGCTCCCAGCAGAGGCAGGACTGAGAGCCACCACCCGGGGCAGAGGCCCCGATTCAGGACTGAGCGCAATCACCCCAGTGCCGAGGGCCCTGATTCAGGACTGAGCGCCATCACCCTGGGGCAGAGGTCCCAATTCAGGACTGAGAGCCACCACCCGGGGCAGAGGCCCCGATTCAGGACTGAGTGCTACCATCCCAGTGCAGAGGGCCCTGATTCAGGACTGAGAGCCACCACCCGGGACAGAGGCCCCGATTCAGGACTGAGTGCTACCATCCCAGTGCAGAGGGCCCTGATTCAGGACTGAGAGCCACCACACGGGACAGAGGTCCCGATTCGGGACTGAGTGCTACCATCCCAGTGCAGAGGGCCCTGATTCAGGACTGAGCGCAATCACCCCAGTGCCGAGGGCCCTGATTCAGGACTGAGTGCCATCACCCTCGGGCAGAGGTCCCAATTCAGGACTGAGAGCCACCACCCGGGGCAGAGGCCCCGATTCAGGACTGAGTGCTACCATCCCAGTGCAGACGGCCCTGATTCAGGACTGAGCACCATCACCCCAGTGCAGAGGCCCCTGATTCAGGACTGAGAGCCATCACCCTGGGGCAGAGGGCCCTGATCTGTTAAATGCTGGAGTGACAGGTTTGAATGGAATTGTCCTCAAGGGTGAAGGAAGACCTCACTGGTGGACAGCTGAGGGCCTCTGCAGCCCCTCCGATAGCGTGTAGGGGAAATGTGGGAGACGTTAACCACATGGCCCTGGAGGAGCTTGGGGGCTCTGGGGTCTCCCAGGGAAGTCTGGGGGAGCAGGAGAGGGAAGCAGGTGGAAGGAGTCAAGCAGGGGCTCAGGACCCGGGGCTGCAGGGCTGGAGGCCCCAGAATCCTCCCCAAGGCCTCCTCCTTCAGCCCCGCCCCTGACACGCCTCCCAGATCCATCCCTCCCGCCCCCACCCCACAGAGGACCACCTTCTCTCCCGGGGTCCTGGGAGCAGGCTTCATCAGGACCCCCAGTTCCAGTGCCCCCTCTTCATCCACTTTTATAAATGAAAACAGCTACACTCATCACAAACACGAGCCAGATCACCGCTCGCTTTTCAATGCTCTGAAATGAAAGGGCCAGAACCCCCGTCCAGGCTCACGAGAAAGTCACTCAGCCCCATGCGTGTCCCTGGCCCCGACTGCCCAGCTCCACCTCCACAGCCACTCCCGGCTCCACCCGACAGTGAGTCCCCGCCAGGCAGCACACAGCCTGTCCTTGTGGGTCTGGGAGGCCGTGTTTGCACATCCGTCTGTCAGTCACTGAGACCTACTGATGACCTGCAGTCAGCACCCACGTGCCTTCACGGTCATCCTCGGACACTGCAGAGCAGCGAGACATGTGCGCCTCCGGACACACTGCCCCGGCTCCACTGGGTCAGAGCCACACGCGACCTTCCCCATCAGCTCACGCGTGAACAAGCGTCCTTCTTGTGGTCTACATGCTGCCATGTCCTTCACACGTGTGTGACCCATGGACTGTAGCTAGTTGAGAGAGTCAGTTCCTAGGTGGGTTGATAAGAAGTCCAGGGTCCCCGAGGAGGAGAAAGGGGTCTGGGGCTCTCAAGGAGAAGAAAAGGACAAAGTTTTTTTTCTTTAAGCCCAGAGCACAACAAAACAACTCATCTTGCTCAAGGATATGTCTTTCCTTAAACTCTGCCCCAAGGATTATATAACAAAAATGGCAATCCGCTCCAGTATCTTGCCTGAGAACCCCAGGGACAGAGGAGCCTGCCGGGCTACAGTCCATGGGGTCGCGAGAGTCGGACACGACTGAGTGACTGAACCGCCAGGACCACCGTGCTGCCTGAGGACGTGTTTCTCCTTCTTGAGAACGTTTTGACTAATCTTGTTATCTTAAGATGTATGTTGTGGAAGTGGGTCTGGTAGGACCTTTCTACTGTTGATTTTCATCTTGTCAATTCAAGATGGATGTTGTGGGAGTGGGTCTGGTAAAAGTATATAAGGCCTTGATAAGACTAGCGGGGTGGGGGGCACTCTGTCCCCCTTCTGACGTCTATGTCAGAAGCTTTCTGTCCCTTTGTATACTTTAATATAACTCTGCTACACAAAAGCTCTTGAGTGATCAAGCCTGGTCCCTGGTCCCTAGTCCCAAAGCTAAATTCTTTGGAGATCACGAATCCAACATCGTTCACCATAAGCTGTCATAGCCAGGCTCCTCTGTCCATGGAATTCTCCAGGCAAGAATACTGGAGTGGGTTGCCATCCCCTTCTCCAGGGGATCTTCCCGACGCAGAGATCAGACCCCCGTCTCCCGCGCTGCAGGCAGATTCCTTACCGTCTGAGCCACCAGGGAGCCTGATCTTGCCGATGCTCTTGCGTCAGGTGGCCCCAGCGTCACTGCCGTGCTGTCGGTGCCCGAGCCGTAAGAAAGGTGCGGCGGGCCTCACAGAGAAGCTCCCACCCGGCAGCAGTGTGGGCTGTGAGCCCTGAGCTCAGCGTCGGTG
This sequence comes from Bos indicus, assembly GCF_029378745.1. Classification (NCBI taxonomy): domain Eukaryota; kingdom Metazoa; phylum Chordata; class Mammalia; order Artiodactyla; family Bovidae; genus Bos; species Bos indicus. Next base: position 111,299,431 of record NC_091767.1, on the reverse strand, counting down.
CACCAACAGCATTAAGGGGGCGTCTCCAGACGGGAGCACGTGTAACACGAGGCAACAGGAGCACACGGTCTGGTGGGCAACGACGCTGCGAGCGGACGTCGGCAGGAAGCTGTGGCGCTTTGGTTCCCGTGTCCACTGGCCGAGAGTGAAGCAGATCGCCCTGCCCAGTGTGGGTGGGCCTCGTCCAGTCAGCTGAAGGCCTGGCTGTCTGGAGCGATGGGGGATTCTGCAGCCAGTGACCTTGCACTTGACCCGCAGCACCTGCTCTGCTCTGGGCCCGCAGCCTGCTGACCACTCAGACGACAGGACTCCCCAGCCTCCACCTTCACGGAGCCAGTCCTTCAGATAGTCCGCACTCTCTGCATATGCACGCCCTGTTCCTCAGGGAGCCCCGACCGACACACGGACCCCGTGTCTCCCAGGAGCTGCGGCTCAGGTTCCCTGACTCAAGGCCGTGGCCACTTTGTGGAGCGTGACTGCTGTGCGGAAGGAGAAGAGAGGGCATTGGCCCCCTGCCTGGCTGTGATTATCCACGTCTCATGATCATCCCTTCACAGAAGCAAAGTCACTAGACCTACTGCCTTGGGGTTCCAAGGGAGAGAAATGTCTCCTGCAAACGTCGATGGAGGTGCCCATCACAGGACGGCCCACAGCCAGAGTCAGGGCAGAGGGAGGGGCGCCAGGGGCCTCACGCTGCACTGAGCCTCCGCTGGGCCCTCTGCTTGTGGGAACAGGGCAGCTGGGACAGTCGGGTTATCCCGGCAGCCAAGCTGGGGGCTATTGTGCCTGGCTGGGATACTGGTTCCATCACTAACCACCCAATAACCTTGGGCAGCTTACCCAGTTGTGCCAGTGCCTGCATCTTCTCAGGGAATTTTTGAAAGGGTTTAACCAGTTATGCATGGACAGAACTTAGAGAACCTTCCAAGGGCTCAGTTACTATTTATCTGTGTCAGGACTCAGCCAACTCTGGCCCTCTTTCTGTTCATATAAATAAAACTTTATTGGAACCCTCACGTGTTTGTGCTTTGTCATTGTCAGTTTTCACCCCGTGGCAGGAGAGCTGAGTAATTCTGAGCAAGGCCACGTACTTTATAAACCTAGAATTTTATGCTCTGCTCTTAGTGATAAAATCTGCTGATCCCTTGAAACTGTTCATTTCAGGGTCTGAATATCTGGACTGGGTCACACGTGTCTAGATATTCAGTCAAGCTTTATTCTGGCTGTTTCTATAGAGGTGTTTTTGGATGAGATTAACATTGAAATTGATAGACTGACTAAATTGCTCACTCCAGCAGGGTGGGCTTCACCCACTCAGGTGAAGGCCCAAATAGAAGCCCAAGATTGACCTCTGCTGAACAAGAGTGAGTTCTCCAGCAGATGCCCTTGGGGTCCACAGGCAGCGTCGGCTCCCCCAGCTTGCAAGTTGGCCTCCTCAGCTTCCACGTGTGTGTAAGCCAGTCCCTCAGACAGGTATTGCACTGGTTCCGTTTCTCCAGAAGACTCTATTCGCAGCCTGTCATTCACTGGAATACTGGAGAGGTGTGAACACCGCCCTGGGGTTGTCATAAAGGATCTCTCATCGCTCTCAGGGTGGCTCAAGGAGACAGGTGGCTGAGCCAGTGCCATCCTGCGGGACAGGACCCACCACGGGCTGGGCTCAGGGCATAGACGGGCTCCCGGCTGCCCCCCCAGGATGGCAGGACCCCCTTCAGGTCCAGCTCCCCCTAATCTTTGGGACTAAAATCCAGGGCTCCAACAGTCTTAATTAGCCTGTTTAATTATCACATAACACGTATCACTTTTAATAAAAATATTTTAGTTTTTCTCATCTTTTATGATGTTACTCCAATTAATTGTGTTGGAAAAAAATGCTGAACCTGAGCTTCAAAGAAGGTGCTAGTTTTTGAAGTAAATGTGTTTGATGATGGGGTCTTATCAGATTTCTGCATCTGGAGAGGGGCTGGGACACCATTTTACACATTCATGTATGTACGACAATATAGATCTATCGTGCACGCGTGAGGGCATGGCACCCCACTCCAGGATTCTTGCCTGGAGAATCCCGAGGACAGAGGAGCTGGCGGACTACAGTCCATGGGGTCACAAAGAGTCGGACACGACTGAGCAAGTGAGCGCGCGCACACACACACACACACGCACAGATCTATGGCACACAAGTAAATGAATAGATGCAGTGTATCAGCACCTCACTACTAGCTGACATCTGGAAGCAGCCACTGATATGTATTTCTATCTTTCTGTTCATCCACTTAGCCTCCAGCCACTACTTCTCTTTAGCAAAAATCCTAAGATTGAGATTTCACTGGAGTCTCCTTCCAATCACTGGGCATCACTGGGCATCATGGAGTGAATTTAGAATCTATTCAGTGAAACGAATAAACCACCAGAAGCGTAAAGGCTCAAGCACAGAGGAAACTCATTTCTCTCCATGTAACAGGGCGGACAGGACAGACTTCAGAATCGCAGACGGGCCCAACTGCCATTTGGCAGGTGGCCACCAAGGCTGTCCCGGCCCGTCTCCCGCTGGCAGGTGGAGGGACCCTGCATTCAGGTTTCCCCAGGCCAGACAAAAGTGGCCCAGCCGCTCGCACTCACATCCTGTGAGCTAACCCTAAGTCCCATCACTCCTCCTTGCCAGGGAGGCGGGTAAACCCCATCCCACTGTGCACCCACGAAGAAGGAAACATGCATTTTGCCAACAGCCTGTAATCTCTGCCATTGCCGCTCAGCCAAACTGAGGAGACGGAAGTCTTCCTTGAATCGAATCACAGGTGGAAATGCATCCTTTCGTGATGGAGAGACAAGCTTAATGAATATTCAAACAGCCTTAGGAGACAGGTAGATCAATACCAGTGTTTGGCAGGGGAAAGGGGAGTTGTGAGTGCACGAATCCAGGGCCTTCATGCTGCTTTGAGGCAACGCTGCAGAAAGCAGGCGACCCAGATTTCTTGACCAAAGTGTTCTTTGATTCATTCAACGTGGATGCTGACCTCGGTGCTGATCTACACGGCAAGGACAGAGACCCGACCTCCACCAGCCCTTCTCACACCAAGGAGGACTCGGGTCAAACCGACCCACAGACCGACAGCAGGCCCGTGGTCACTGACACAGGAAGTGGGGGCACTTTACAGGACCTGCAAGCTTGAAGGGGGACTCTGACCCTGGTGAGTTTGAGACCCAAGACGTGAGAGGCAGTGGAGAGAGGAAGAGGCGCTTGAGCCTGGACCCTGGGTCTGCTGCTGCGTTTCTTCCATCACTCATTCACTCAACAAACGTTTGCTGTCAGCTGCACCCCGCAGTGCTTCAAAAATAAGGCCGGCCTCTGCTCCGCTGCACTTACGTTCCGGTGGGGAGATGCACGGCAATAAGCGAGACAAAGGGGAAACAGCAGACTGATGCGTCTCAGGAGCTGACATGGAGCCTGCCCTGGAGCTGACATGGAGCCTGCCCTGGAGCTGACATGGAGCCTGCCCCGGAGCTGACATGGAGCCTGCCCTGGAGCTGACATGGAGCCTGCCCTGGAGCTGACATGGAGCCTGCCCCGGAGCCCGCCCCGGAGCGGCCACAGCCCCCAGCGGCCCAGCACCGCCTCGTCAGTCACCACCCCCCCTAGAGACCCAGCTCCCCCGTGCTTAGTCCAGCAGGTGGGGGCTGCCGCGCTCAGCTCTGGTGGGGCACACGCCCTGATGTGGACCGTCGGCACTCAGCCTCACTTCACGCCAGGACCAGCCCTGGCCACCAGCCAGGCCAGGCGGCTCCTCCTGGGGCCTAGTCTTAGGAAACCAGGAAAGAGCCGGTTTCTCCACCAGCTGCTCACTGGGTCCTGAGCGCATGGAGGAAGCCCCCCGCAGCCCTGCCCTGAAATGAGAAGGTCAGCCCGCCACGGGCCCAGGGAGAGGAGCGCGGATGTTCTGATGGGTCCCTCCCTGCAGCTGGGGTCAAACCAGTCCTTCTCTGGTTAAAGAGCCATTGATTCCCCTTTTCCTCAAGTCACTTGGGGCTGGGGTTTTATAATTTACAAGGACGATGTCTCTAATATCCCAGTAAGGGTGGCGGGGGGCGGGGGCGGGGGGCCAGGCAGTGGACACTGAGAATCCTGTGGTCAGGACGGCCTCTGGGAGGGGACAGCTGCTCTGGGCACACAGATAACAGGACTCGGCCACGTGATAAGCTAGAAAAGGTGCATTCTAGGAAGAAGCGCCAGAGGCAACCACTGGAACCGGAGAACTCATGGGGTGTCTGGGGCTCAGAACAGGATCTCCGGCGGCCAGGCAAACAAGCTGGGAGGAGCCAGGCGCCCACGTCTCCTTCTGGGGGTGATGGGCATTCAGTCACCAGGGGGGCTCTGGGCAGAGGAGTGTCAGGATCTCATTTATGTCATTAAAGCATCATCTGATGGGCTTTCCTGGTGGCTCAGACGGTAAGGGATCTTCCCACAGTGCAGGAGACCCGGGTTCGATCCCTGGGTTGGAAATATCCCCTGGAGAAGGGCATGGCTGCCCACTCCAATATCCTTGGCCGGAGAATCCCATGGACAGAGGAGCCTGGAGGGCTACAGTTCTTGAGGTCACTAAGAGTCTGACAAGACTGAGCTGCTAACGCTTTCACACAGATAAGGAGACACAGAAATGCATCGAAGACTAGGTGGCCGCTGAGGAGGGCTGATCCGACCTGGGTCGGGGGAGGTGGGAACGCGGTGGGGAGACACGGGAGGAGTGGGGGTGGGGAGGCGTGGGGTGGGGAGTGGACAGTAGCAACCTCGTTAGCAGACGCTGTGATGAGATGGGATAGGGGGTCGAGGGACCCCGAGGCTCCGGTTGGCAGGTATGGGTGGGCGGGGGCCGTGTCACCTCCCGGGAGGAGGGGTGCTGGAGAGAAGGCTTGGGAGGCCGGGGCAGCCGCGTGCATGCAGAGTCTGATTCTCAGGCCACGCACTTGGTGACGGATGAACTCCCTGAGAATTATTAGAACACAAGCTCGGTCATGAGAAGAAGGTTACCGCAGCGGACCTAAGAGTGACGGAGGCCGTGCCCGCAGTCGGGGGCTCCGTGGACCCTGATGGGGGCTCAGCGCAGGCGGGGCAGCCGGCTCAGAGCCGCGGACACCAGCAGGGCGCCAGAGGCCCACACGGGGCTGGCCCGGATTCACGCACCGGGGCAGATGCATGACTTTGCAGCCCCCTACCCCAGGGAGGCAGTTCACGCTGGGAAGAGGGAGTTCAAGGACCTTCAGATGACCTTGTTCAGGTTCTTCTCAGCCAGAGACAGGAGTCCTATAGGGGGCGCTGGGAAGGAGAGGGAGGAAAGGGCAGGAAAGTGCCTCCAGGCTCTGCTCACGGCTCCAGTTCCCCCTGCTTCCCGAAGCCCAGGGTCCCTGCAGCCTCCATGGGCCCAGCCAGCCTGGGGGAGCTGCTGGCACAGCGCCAGGCAGAGGCGGCAGCACCAGGTGGGTTCCAGCCAAGGAGCAGCCCCCACCCCGGACCCCGGGCCTGCAGCGGCCTGGAGGGTCCTGGAGGGCAGCTTGGTGCAGGCAGATGAGTGGGGGGTGGCCAGCGCGGGCCCCCAGAAGGCCTGCCGTGTCAGATCAGACAGCTCAGGGAGACTGGGCAGGGAGCAGGGCTTCAACAAGGCTCAAGGGGCGGCCCGAGCTCCCCAGCTAACTGCAGTCCCCGCGGAGCGCCCCCCACTTAGAGGTGGTTTCCTTCCAGGGCGCTGACTTCCTCCTGAAGCTCTTGTTAGATGCCATTGTGCTCACTCAAGGATCTCACATCTAATCCCTGAAACAAAAGAATCAATGCGCCCCCACAGCTCTGCAGAAGCATGTAATTAACCACTTCCGCAAGCATCTTTCCTTTAAAGATTTATTAAAACTTTCATGGATTTTTTTTTAATGTTTCTTTATAATAAAGGATCTATTTTTGACCAAACATAAATACTGGTCATGTTATGGGTTTGGAGAGGGTATTTTTAAACAAGGCATAATGATTTGCCCATAGAAATGCCTTAGCTGAGCACGGAGCCCAGGATGGACCGTGCTGAGATGCACGCAGCCCTCAGACAGGGGCCCAGGCTCCCAGACAGGAGCCCCAAAGGGCTCCCCAAAGAGCCAGTGCCAGTCTGTGCTCCATCCCCAGAGGACCCTTCAAGGAGCTGTGATGAGGAGGAGAGACCCTGATAAAGCTCTGTTTTTATAAAAGCCACGTTTGCTCAGGGCAAAATGTTTAGGAAATAGAGGGGGGAAAGCAAAAAGCCTGATGGAAACAAAAATGACCCATCACCCCAAAACTCAGACATCACCCTGGTCCTTCTAAGCCTCCGCCTCCCTGACTAAAAGGGGAATGAAGGTGTCACAATAAGTAATAATAAGTGGAGCATCGGCCGCACAGGTGGGCCACCTCCTCGGGGAGAGGACCAGCTCCCAGAGGTGCCCTTCTCCGAGGCCCGTCTTGCCCACCTACACAGGAGGCAGACGCGTGTCTCTGCCAGTGACCGTGGCCCTGACCCTACGTGGGGGACAAGGAGGGGCTGCCTGACCTGGTGATGGCTGGGGCTGAGGGGCCAGCTCCCCCGCCACGGCACAGAGCATCTGGCGGGCCCTGTCCTGGGGCAGATGGACAGGCAGACGGGGCGGGAGCAGGAGACAGAGACGGTGCAGCGGGGAGGCCGTGTGAGCAGCCATGTGAGCGGCCACCGTCCCTGGGAACCTCTCTGTGCAGGCGCTCACCCGCGGGCAAGGTCCACTCGTAGCCCCACAGGGGACCCTCCGCCGTCCTCGGGTCCCTGCAGGGGAGGGACCCCCGGCCCAGGTCGCAGAGTCGGGGGATGACTGGTCTGGATCAGAGTCTATCCTCGGCTCTGGGCGCCCACCTACCAGTAGCAGCTACTGCAGGGACTACAGATGGTGGAGGCCTGTGTTCCAGAAGCTTCCAGGACATTCTCCTCCCCCTCCCTCTTCTAGGGTTGAGGTGGGCGGCCGACTACCTGCCCAGCCAGGGGTGTCCAGTGAATGTCGGCGAGCAGCCACGCTGTACGAGGCACCATCCTAGACCCAGAAAACCAGAGGTGACACGCTGCCGTGGGGTCTGGGAGCAGGTTTCCAGGGGGGTGCCTGCCGGTAAGCGTCAGTGTTGGGGGCTGGCAGGACGCCCCGGGGACCGGGGCTCAGGTGACGCGGCTTCCCCAGACATGCATGTGAGCCTGGGACACCCCCAGTTTGGACGGGGGGGCTGGGGCACCCCTCCCTCTTGGCCCTGACCTGCCTCCCCCACATGCAGGGCAGTGAGAGGCCACCGGCCCTGAGGCCCCGAACCGACGGTGGAGGCGTGTCCCTCCAGGGCGCCGACTCCGAGTCTCACTGCAAGCGCCCCAGCTTCTGCCCCAGCCCCGGCCGCCCACCCGCTGGTCAGCCGCCCGGCCTCCAGCAGGGCCTCTGGAATCCCCGGAGGCCCGGGAGCCCACCGGGACCCTCCCTGGAGCAGGGCGTCTCCTGCATCAACATTCTCAGCAAACAGCCCTTTGGCTTGAGTGCTCTCAGGAAGATGATTAACATAATTTCCTTGACTTCCTCAAAATGAGATGTTTACAAGGCTATTTTGGCAAAAGCAAAAGTCATGCAGGTTGGCGGGACCCGATGGAAACACTGCTCTTACTTTCAATATCAACATTGTCGAACAACGTGGGTGTGCTGGTCTCAGCCACTTCTCGGGGGTGTTTTGAAGGGAAATGCGGGCATGTCCCAGAAGGAAAGGAGCCCCACAAACTTCGGGCCTGCCGGGGCACGGGGTTGGGGGGCAGGGTGGGGGGCCGGCTCTGTGCTCACCTTGGCCGCAGTACCGCTGCCCAGCACTGGGGAGGGAATTTATTCTTCAGAAGTCAGTTCATGCTTCACCTCCTCCAGGAAGCCCTCCTTGGCTTCTCATTCTTGGCCCCTTCTCATTCTTTCTCTGAGCTACCATTATGCCTCTTCAATATTTCTATTATTTTACTTACAATACTATACCAGGACACTGCTTATACGTCCATTTCTCTTACTAAATTATAACATCCTTGGGGCCAGAACCGAATCTCACTCATCTTTGCACCCGCAGCTCTACGCGGGTGCCTGGAATCGAGGCACCTGGCCAGCAGCCTCTGAGCTCCAAAACCTTCTGGGGCTCCTGCCCCGATGTGCCCCCTCGCCTTGCCTGCAGGCTGGACCTGGGGATGCTTTTGCCAATCAAGAGAACAGAGCAGGAGGTGACTGGCGTCTCTCCTGAGATTCGATGACTGTCCTCCTCATTAGCCCATGGAGGCCCCCAGAGTCCCATCCCAGGGAAGCCACTGCTACCCCGTGAGCCCACAGGGAGGGGCCCCTGGCAGCGGCCGGCTGGGACCAGAGCCCCGTGAGGGGCCTTGGACGGGGCTGCCCCCAAGCCCTGCCCAAGGCGACTGCAGAGACCCCAGAGAGGATCTGACCCCCCATACTGGTGGATACCCATGCTCCTCTGTTCAAGCCACCAAGTTTGGGAGTAGTTTATTGCACAGAAACGGTACCCAACTGTTCATTCAAACCGAACTGCACTGAACAGAACCCTTTCTGCGTGTGAAGGTCTTAAACTCACAGGGCAGACAGAGGGCGACAGGGACGGTGGGAGTCAATCAAGTTTCCAAGACCGTCGAGACCCCGGCCGCGAACGCACTGCTAGAAACCCTGAGGATGCTGTTTCAGGACAAATGAAACCAGTTCTCACTGCCTGTGATGGCGAAGAGCGTGACCCGAGACGGAAGCCTTGCTGGGCTCAGACCCAAGTCCTGCTGAGTGTAGACACAGTGACCCAGAAACCTGTCTATTCAACTCACTTCAGGGGCGTCAGTAAAACCAGCTCATAGTGAGAATCGCTCCAGTCAGTGTTTGAGAGACATCTACTCAAAACCACTAACGTACAGACCTCTGTCAGGAGCTGTGGACGTGAACACACGTAAACACCACCCCTGGCTCTTGAATCTCACAGGAACGCGCTGGCAAAGCCCCCACGTCGTCTCCGAGATCCAGCAAGAGTCAGTGCATCCTGCTTCCTCTGAGCATTCTATGGATCATGAGAGGTTTAGGGGGCAGACTAAACCAGAGAGGCCCCTGACCCCCCAAACTGGTGGATATGCTTTTCTGTTCGAGCCACTAAGGTTTTTGGTAAAAAACTGGGATTTCTTAATAAAGCGTACTTCTGTCTGCCGCGTCTTTGGTCAGTGTGAGGGAGGGCCATCTGGACACCTCACTAACCACCTCCCCCTTGGAGGAGAGGCTAACGAGAGGCCTGGGGGATGGGAAGTGGGGTGCGGAGGCTGGCCTGAGGGCAGAGCCCCGATCCAGAAGGAACTTGCCTCTGGGAGCCTAGGGCCAGGAAGGACGCTAGGATCCAAACGGTCTGCAAGTCCTTGAGAAGAAGCCTTGCCCACCCACGGACAAGCCCTCCTGCAGCTCCAGCAGCGGATGCTCGTCACCCCAGGGTCTCCTCATCTGCCTCTCCTCCTGCCCTCGGGGGGAGAGTATGCCCAGGACCTCCGCCGGCTTCCAGTCTCCAGATGAGGTGCCCCCTTTCCCAAATGTTTCAAGCCATTTAAATCTGGGGAGCAGGACCATGCAAGGCTTCGAAGCACCCTGCTCCGACGGAAGCCACTCCTCCCTCCACGCGGCGTGGCCTTGGATTTCAACTGTGTTCTGAACATACCTAAGAAGGCTTTGGATCGTTTCATCTACAATGAATACTGCCCAGACGGCGAGAAAATGACCCCTTGCGCACATCCCCAGCCCTCAGCAGGAGGGGGGCTGGGGGCGGCGGGGCAGTCACGGGAAAGCGCAGGGCTGCGGCCTTCTCCGGGGCCTTGGCGCAGTTCCGCTGGGCGGGTTTCCAGCACAGCCGGGCAGGCGGGGCTCTCGAAGCCTCACTGCTTGGCTGAGCGGCCGCCCTCCCACGCCGAGAACAGAGCCTCGGGCGTCCTCTGAGCCAGCAAGGAGGGCCAGCTCTTCAGGGATCCCAGGTCCCAGGAGATCCCAGCCCCCCAGAGTCTAGAGGGAGGTCCCTGGAGCCCCTGGGGGAGTGGTCAGGCCCGCTGAGCCTGCCCCGGCCATAGCACCTCCTTGCGGGAGGGCCAGGCTGCCGGCCAGGCCAGCCTCGGGCCCGAAACTCACCCTCTGTCACTTCCTCTCCTGGGCATCGTGCTCATCACCCACTCAGCACGGTGACAAGGATGCCTCCTGGCATCGCAGCACACCAGCCCGCTGTCCTTTAGGCTCAGCTGGAGAGTGGACGCCAGGACTTGGAAGTACAAGAGGGGGCCGCCCTCTCACTGTGCCCAGGGCCCCGGATGGTCTGTGGATGGAGAGACCACAGGCTGCCGGTGGCGGGGGGAGTCCAGACCCTGCCTCAGCGTGGGGAGCAGAAGGTTCCAGAACACGGTCTGAACCTGAGGGAGGGGCTCCAGGGCCCCGAGACCCGGGCCGGCTCTGGCCACGTGGGCAGCGCCTTGACCTCTGCCTCTGAGCGTCCGTCCCCTGCTGCCCGGGACGGAGGCCACAGGATTCTGGGCCAACAGGGAGGAAGCCACATGCAGGGAGCAACCCCTTCCCCAAACCCCGCTGCCACCATGGACATTTAAAGGGCAAGGAGGCAGGAGAACAGTGGACGAGAGTTTCCAGGAATCTCTGGAGACGCAGCCCAGTGAGGGAGACAAGGAAAGAAGGGACACTTGGCATCCCAGGGCACAGAGGGACACCAAGGGAGCCCGGCCCGCCCACCCAGAGCCCAGGAACACCCGGCCTGAGAGGCAGTGGGGGCGATGCCGTGGAAGGCGGCGGGGAGGAAGGCTTTGTGCAGAAGGCACCTCGGGAAACATAGACAGCTCCTGCCCTCCCTGAGCTCTGATCCCAGCTGGGAAATCCAGAGGACAGGTGAGCAGATAAACAGTTACATAAAGTGGAATGAGAAACACATGGACGCTGCCAACAGGTGAGCGGAGATTTCAAGGCATCGGGAGAGTGGGGACAGGCCCAGGGAGGCAGTGACAGGCCAGCCGGCCGGAGCAGGACTGCGGTCCAGCCCCTAGGGCAGCGTCAGGCGTCCATGCAGATCCATGGCCAAGGGGGCTCCTCCAGCATGGGGACGCTTGGCCAAGAGCAGTGGGAAGGAGGCGCCCAGCGGGTGGACACCAGGGAGGAGAGGCGTCTGGGAAGCAGGATCTGCAGTGGAGACGAAGCGAGACGAGCTCGGCGGGCTCGCGGCGCCTGGGGGTGGGCCTGGCGTCTGGCAGCACCTGGACACGTTTTGCTAGATGAGTCCTTCTTGAGAAGGTGCCACATGGCCATGGCGCCACGCATGCAGTCGGCCTGTGAGGGCTCTTGGAACGGGGTGAGTCGGGTGTCTCCTGACGCCCATCACAGGCCACACTGGCAGAAGCCACAGTCCTCACTGTGACGGACACTCAGGGCCACAGTGGGGGGGCGTGGCTTGACCACAGACGCGCACACTCTGGGCCCTGCAGCAGCACTCCCGGAGGGCCCCCCCGGGACGACGTGAGAAGCAACCGTGACTCCCACCCTGGCTTAGAGCACGCGCGGCTCTGCTTCTACGCCTGCTGAGCCGGCGTGTCTGGGATGGACGGCCAGGCGTTGCTGGAACCAGGCTCCTGCTGAACACGCAGCTCAGAGGAGAAGTTGGCCCAGTCATGGCCCCTGCAAGACCCCCTTGGCAAACAGACCTGCCGAATCCACCAACTCAGCTGCTCGCAGCGACGTAGGGGATTTTGCCTCCACACCTTTTGCTTCCTTCCTCACTGTGTTTAGAGCCTAGATGGAGGAGAAAGGCGCTATCTATCGGCGACCCCCTCAGAAATGTCGACAGAAGTACAACCACCACAATGTAAGACGTGTCCCCCCAAGACGCCTGTCGATGAGTCAGTGATGCACAAAGGTCCTCGCTGCAGTTGTTTTCACCAAGAACTGGAGGGAAGCTGAATGCAGAGCAATTAGAGAGAAGCTGGAAAAAACTTATTATATCTGTACCAGCAACCGTTACACAGTCATTAAAAATAATTAGCTGCACTGGATAATTTAAGGTGATTTCCACTAGTTGCTTTTGAGCAAGAACACAAGAGGTTGACACTATGCGTTAGTGATACTATTTTCATAAATAAATCATGGAAATGTGTTGTGTGTGTATTATACGGGGGATGATAATACGAGAGGACAAATCAGATTACTTAGCACCTCTTATGGTTACGGGAGGAGGCTCGCTGACATTCTCATTCATTTTGTTTTGATAGACGAAGAGTCAGAAGTCATCATTTACAGTAGATAAACCAAGTTAGAGAGACAAAAGTATAAGTAAAGATATAAAAGCAAATAGAGAAAAACGAGCAAGTACAAATGTGATAAGTAGAAAAAAGAGAGAAAAAGTATTTTGAAAATATATTGTAATCATTTCATTGCTTACAGTAGGAAGTCAATAGATTCGATCATAGTAGATTTTTGCTTTTTCATACTGTTCATGGATTTCTTGTGGTAAGAATACTGGAGTCGTTTGCCATTCCCTGCTCCAGTGCTTTTTAATTATGGTGCTGGAGAAGACTCTTGGACTGCAAGGAGATCAAACCAGTCAATCCTAAAGGAAATCAACCCTGAACATTCATTGGAAGGACTGATGTGAAGCTCCAGTACTTTGGCCACCTGATGTGAAGAGCTGACTCACTAGAAAAGACCCTGGTGCTACGAAAGATAGAGGGCAAAATAAGAAGGGGGCGACGGAAGATGAGATGGTCAGATAGCATCACTGGCTGAAAAGACAAGAGTTTGAGCAAACTCCCGGAGATAGTGAAGGACAGGGAGCCTGGTGTGCTGCAGTCCACAGGGTCACAGAGAGTCAGACATGACTGAGCAACTGAACAACAAGCACTAAAGTAGAAGATCTAAGTGACTTTAGAGAGCAGCTGTGAGAACAGAAATAGACACATGAAAATATCCGAATGCAGCTCAGCAGCGCCTCGGCTAGGAGGCACACGCCCCCAGCAGACGCCGGTCCCAGGAGGGAAGCCCAGGGCAGAGCCACCAGCTGGTCGGTCTTCTGTCCCTCAGGGAGAGGATAAGTGTGGGAAAGGCCTCTCCAGGACTGTCCCCCAGCTGGTGGCAGGAGTGGGACAACGTGACTTTCTCATCTATACGCATGGACTATGCGCGTGCACCCACTCACTTCAGTCATGTCTGACTCTGTGCGACCCCATGAACCAAGCTCCTCTGTCCATGGGACTCTCCAGGCAAGAATACTGGAATGGGTTACCATGCTTTCCTCCAAGGGATCATTCCATCCCAGGGATTGAACCCATGTAATCTGTATGCAGGTCAAGATATGGAACAACAGACTGGTTCAAAATCGGGAAAGGAGTTTACATCAAGGCTGTATATTGTTACCCTGCTTATTTAACTTGTATGCAGAGTACATCATGAGAAATGCTGGGCTGGATGAAGCGCAAGCTGAAATCAAGATTGCCAGAAGAAATATCAATAACCTCAGATATGCAGATGACACCACCCTTATGGCAGAAAGTAAAGAAGAACTAAAGAGTCTCTTGATGAAATTGAAAGAGGAGAGTGAAAGAGTTGGCTTAAAACTCAACATTCAGAAAACTAAGTATCCAGCCCCATAGCTTCATGGCAAATAGATGGGGAAACAAAGGAAACAGTGACAGACTTTATTTTCAGGGCTCCAAAATCACTGCAGATGGTGACTGCAGCCATGAAATTAAAAGATGCTTGCTCCTTGGAAGAAAAGCTATGACCAACCTAGACAGCATATTACAAAGCAGAGACATTACTTTGCCAACAGAAGTCCGTCTAGTCAAAGCTATGGTTTTTCCAGTAGTCATGCATGGATGTGAGAGCTGGACTATAAAGAAAGAAAGCCAAGCGCCAAAGAATTGATGCTTTTGAACTGTGGTGTTGGAGAAGACTCTTGAGAGTCCCTTGGACTGCAAGGAGATCCAACCAGTCCATCCTAAAGGAAATCAGTCCTGTATATTCACTGGAAGGACTGATGCTGAAACTAGTACTTTGGCCACCTGATGAGAAGAACTGACTCATTGGAAAAGACCCTGATGCTGGAAAAGATTGAAGGTGGGACGAGAAGGGAATGACAGGGGATGCGATGGTTGGATGGCATCACCAACGCAATGGGCATGAGTTTGAGTAAATTCTGGGAGTTGGTGATGGACAGGGAAGCCTGGCATGCTGCAGTCCATGGAGTCGAAAAGAGTTGGACACAACTGAGCAATTGAAATGAACTGAACTGAACTGATCTCACGTCTCCTACAGTGGCAGGGGGATTCTTTACTGCTAGCACCACCTGCGAAGCCCATGCGCATGGGATTACTTTTCTTTAAATAAATAATAGTTTAAAAATGATGAACATGAAGAAAAGAGTCAGAACATCTCCTGTCCCCTCATGGGTGGTCTTCCCTGAGTATTGAGGGTCGTGGGGCTCCTTAGAAGGTCTGGGGTCCTCCCACAGGAGGTGACATCCTGGGGGCAGGGGAGGGGCCAGAACTGTCCCACTCCAAACCAGCTTCCTCAGTCCCCTTGGCTGGGCCACTCTGATGGTTTTGACGGTGACCTGCTGCGTCGTGGGGAAGGTGGATTTGGAACTTGGCAAACATCACCAACGATGTAAAATCGTGAGCTGAACACATCTCCTATGGTCCAAGGGGGTCTGATATGACTCCCACAGCTGGCGGCCCCGGCCCCTGCCCCCTCCCCCAGCGAGGAGTGGGGGGCACCCTCAGGAACGAACATGTGCAGCCCTGAAACTAAGAGTGATGAGCATTAATGTGAAAATCGTGGAGGAATCGTCGCTAACCTAAAAGTAGATGGAGCTTTAAGAAAAACCTACCCAGGCTGCAGGCTTCAGGTCATCATAAACTCAAACTTGGTGCATTTTTAAGAAACAGAGGGTTCAAGATGGGGAACACATGTATACCTGTGGCAGATTCATGTTGATATATGGCAAAACCAATACAATATTGTAAAGTTAAAAAATAAAATATAATATAAAAATAAAAAATTAAATAAATTTAAAAAAAAGAAAGAAACAGAGACAAACCAACGCGTGCAGGAGGACAGAGCCTTCTTCACAGTGAGGAGAGGTGGACACCTCACACGGGCCGAGCCTGAGTGCACGCTTGGTGCATGTGGTCTCGTTGTCCTTGGCAGACGGTCACCCTTCACCCCACACACTGAGCTGCCCCTGGAGAGAAGCACGGCTCCCAGGCAGCGCGGCCAGGCTCCACAGGGCGGCTAGGAGGGCGGGGCCTGGGAGGGCGGGGCCCGAGGGGGGGGTGGGGCGGGGCCTGGGAGGGCGGGGCCGTGAGGAGGGCGGGGCTGGTGAGGAGGGGGGTTGGTCATGAGGAGGGCGGGGCTGGTGAAGAAGGCGGGATCGTGAGGAGGGTGGGGCCTGATGAGGGCGGGGCCGTGAGGAGGGCGGGACTAGTGAGGAGGGCGGGGCCAGCGCAGCCCTCCCCAGGGACTGGGACGAAGTTCCCAGGGCAGGAGACCCAGCTGCACGTTGTTCAGTTCAATTCATTTGCTCAGTTGTGTCCAACTCTTTGACTCCACGGAGTGCAGCACGCCAGACCTCCCTGTCCATCACCAACTCCCGGAGTTTACCCAGAGTCCTTCGAGTCGGTGATGCCATCCAACCATCTCATCCTCTGTCATCCCCTTCTCCTCCCGCTTTCAATCTTTCCCAACATCAGCGTCTTTTCCGATGAGTCAGCTCTTCTCATCAGGCCGCCAAAGTACTAGAGTTTCAGCTTTAGCATCGGTCCTTCCAATGAACATTCAGTACTGATTTCCTTTAGGATGGACTGATTGGATCTCCTTGCAGTCCAAGGGACTCTCAAGAGTCTTCTCCAACACCACAGTTCAAAAGCATCAAGTCTTCAGCGCTCAGCTTTCTTTATAGTCCAACTCTCACATCCATACATGGCTACTGGAAAAACCATCAGTTCAGTTCAGTTCATTTCAGTCGCTCAGTCGTGTCCGACTCTTTGCGACCCCATGAATCGCAGCGCGCCAGGCCTCCCTGTCCATCACTCTAAAAAGAAACCTGCCACCAGCGAAGGTGTCCCCTCACTGCTGATCTGCCACCATCCTCAAGGACATTTGGCAGAGGTGAGATGGCCATTGACTCCTGAGCTGGGTGGGCAGGAGTAGAGGACCCCTGTCCCTTCCTGCAGTGTGACCACAGCTTCTACATCCCCCGATCACCAGGGTTCTGCTCTGGACTCATATCTCACACCCAGGCTTTTCTTTCCCCCTTGGAGGCCACATCCTGCCTGGGGGACAGTCACCTGCCTTCCAGTGACAAGTTTCTGTGTTACCTCGAGCCCAGGGTTGAGTCTGGCTCCCCTGAGAGCCCCCAGACCTTGGGGTCAGCCATGGCACCCAAGTCCCAGGGGAGACCCCTGTCCTCAGACACCTCGGGTGGGGAGGCCACAGGGGAGTGAGTGGTATCTTCAAACACCCAAGTGCCATCACGGGAGAGAACAAGAATCCTCAGGGCAGGAGTCTGGGTGGAAGGTGCAGGAAGAGTTATTTGGAATCGAGAAAGGAAGCCTGTGTGAGCGTGAACACTGCTCAGTCTCGGGCAGGTGGTGGAGAGGGGGCTGCCTCCCAGCTGGGTTCAGCCGCACTGAGTGACCCCAGGCCGAGAAGCTGGCCCCACTGCCCGGCCCCATGACCTCCATCTTCCAGGATCCTTTCCTCTGAGCAGTGGTCCCCTGCTCTGAAAGGATTGTTAATGCCTCTGAACAGGACACGTGCGCGTGGTCACAGACATACTGTGTGCATGCGTGCTAAGTTGCTTCAGTCATGTCCGACTCTTTGTGACCCCACAGACTGTAGCCCACCAGGTTCCTCTGTCCCTGGGATTCTCCAGGCAAGAATGCTGGAGTGGTTGCCATGCCTGACTCCAAGAGAAGATACATTGCTGCTGCTAAGTCGCCTCAGTCATGTCCGACTCTGTACGACCCTATAGATGGCAGCCCACCAGGCTCCGCCGTCCCTGGGATTCTCCAGGCAAGAATACTGGAGTGGGTTGCCATTTCCTTCTCCAATGCATGAAAGTGAAGATACACTAGCAGGCCCCAAAATGAACTCGGGGTGCAGACCCTCTCAGGACCCCCCCCAGACGTCCCTTCTCAGCATCAGACACGCTTGGCTCTGCCCTGTGGTCTAATAAGGCTCCAGGGTCCTGGAGGGGCCCTACAGGGTCCCCCTGGGGTCAGGTCACCCACCAGCCAGAAGCCCTCTGCTCTGGCCCCAAGTCTGTTTCCTGTGTCTGTGGGCAAGTTCTTCCGCCTCTCTGTTTCTCTTGCCTCTTCTAGGACATGGGACAGAGGCCGCTGCCCCTGAGCTTCCCTGTGAAGCCGTGGTGGGTACATGTCAAGCTCCAGGCTGGACTCAGGGCTGCCGGCCCTGGTTTTGTCCTTCTAACCAGCTGCCTGCAGACAGCAGCGCCCACGCTTCCCAGCAAGCTGGCACATCCTGCCCCCCGCCTGCCCCGTTGCCATGGAGAGAGCTGTGTGCGGAGAATCAGGCTCAGCAGAGCCTCTGAGGCTCTCCTCCCCTAGGAGGCCCCTGTCAGCTGCGGGCAGTGAAGGCTCATTAGTGCTGGAGCCTGCGGGCCCTCTTCCCTCCGCAGCCTCCTGGCCCAGCCTGGCCTGGCTCTCCGCCTCCTCCCTCTCCCAGCGCAGCCCTGCCACAGCGCTGGAGGTCACCTAGACACCATGGTTCTCCTTCTCCATGCCGGTCCCTCCCAGAAGAGCCCCGGCCTGAGATACGGCTAAACGAGCCAGGGCACCTCTAAGGGGGGCCTTGCGTGCCCGGGGCTCAGATCTGTCCAGGCCTGTGTGTGTCGAGCTCCCGACCACGAACCTGACATGTGTGCTCATAAAGCTCTGAGCAAGCCGAGGACAGGGACACGGGCAAGGTCATCACCCGCGTGGATGAGTCAACTGAGGCCCCGCAGCCCGGAGACGGGCCTCGGGCAAATGACCAGCACTCCCAGACCAGGTCCATCAGCCCAGGCACTCAGTTCCAAGTGCAGCTCTGACTGCAAACTCGAGCTCTCTGTTCTCCATACTGTCTCCCCAGGCCTCCGTGTGTGGAGAAAACTGTGAGAAGCTGCGATTGACCTCACGAGGAGGAAGTTCTCTGGAGACGTGATGAAGGACCCTGACATGGAGCGACTATCCCAGATCATCAGGCTGGGGCCTCAGTCCAGTCACAAGCATGCTTAGAGAAGAGAGGTGCAGATTTGCAGACTCAAATAACAGAGAAGGCGATGTGAGGACTGAGGCAGAGATGGGTGGATGCGGCCACCAGCCAAGGACCCCTGGGTGTGAGACGCTGGGGAAGCGAGAAGGCTGCTCCCCGGAGCCCTTGAGGGAGCGCGGGCCGCCGGCACCTTGCTGTGACCCTCTGGCCTCCGCAGCCATAAGTGAATGCATTTGTCTTGTCCTAAGGCCACCCGTTTGCAGCCCTTTGTTGCAGCAGCCACAAGGCAGTCACTGGAGAGTAACGACGTGGACTCTGAGAAGTGGCACCAGCCTGCGCCATCCCTGCCACCTCTCAGCGGCCGGCCTCACCTCACACAGCCCTCAGTCGAGCAGCCCCACTTTCGTCCAGTCTGGAACGTCCCTGAGCTCCAGGTGCAAACAGCCCGAGCCAGCCCAGTGCTCCCACTGAGCTGCGCCAAGGCCATGCTGCGTGTGACCTGTCCAGAGTGAAGCCTGCTTCTCCCACACCCACTTCAGAACCCCCGTTCTCTGCATTTTCCAGGCGGCGGGAAGCGGGGGTCACTCCACTTTCTCCATGCCCAGCAGCCATCCTGCGAACAAACAGCAGTGACCCAATCACTCCCACCCCCACCTTCGTGCAGCCACGCCCTCTGCAAGCCGCCCCAGGACACCCCTAGATGCGCCCACTCCTCCTCCTGGCAGCTGCAAGGCCACCCTGAAGCGGAGCTCTGGGCAGGCGCCCACCCTCTGCTCTCAGAACGACACTCAAATTCCGCACGGTTGGTACCACTGTCGGCTCCCCGAGGCCCTCTCCTCACAGTCAGGGCCCCACACACCTCCTCTTCCTCAATATTTCCTCGATACTCTGCTCGCCGTGAGAGGGCGAGACCCTCGCCTGGGGTGCAAATGAAGCCACACGGGAGGGTGTGTGCCCGAGTTGTGGGCCCTGGTCCCTGGGAGACCTCGGGGGGATGACAAGGGGTGCAGGCTGACTGCACCCCCGGTGAGGCCGTCTGCCCACCTGGTTAGGGGCAGAGTGCTCGACTGCCCATTAGACCCTAGTGGGCAGAGCGCGAGGACCCCAGGAGGGCAAGGCTCTACACACCCCTCCCTGGTCTGTGCCGGGAGGGGTGGGCACGTGGCTGGAGACCTCAAGCAGATGACCCCACTCCCCATGTTCAGGGCACAGCATTCACTCCGCTTGACAAAGCCGGCCCCGGGGCAGGCCTGGCAGATACTATTTTCTCAACAAAACCGGCTACCCGTGTGAACAGGGAGGCCCACCATGGTGGGTCAATGCCCCTCTGCTGCAGGACAAGCCAGCTGTATTCCGAAGTTCAGGATGGATTCTGTGGGTCGGCCATTTGGACCAGGCACAGCCGGGGGTGCTGGCCTCTGCTCCCTGAAGACTCAAACAGCTGTGAATGGCCAGAATGGCCAGGAGTTGGGATGTTCTAAAAGATTCTTGCCTCACATCTGGCACCGGAGCCGGGATGACTCGAGAGGGGGCCTCGGCCAGCCAGCCACGTGTCAACACGTGGCCCTTCTCTGTGGCCCAGGCTCCCACACAGCTTGCTGGGTTTCAGGGTCCGTGTCCACACAAACATCCCCAAACCCAGGCAGAGCACCCAGCTCGGAAGGTCACCTCACTCCCCTTCCTCTGTTGTTAGAGCAGACACACACCCACCGGGATGGGAGACCAAAGGTCACCAGACCACCCCTGGCAGAGGGATGAAGAGCCGTGGCTGTCCTTTTAAACCACCAGAATCACAACGCACAGAGACAGGGGCTCAGGTGCCTGCCTGGGGGCAGCGGTGCCCTGTGCCCTGACTTGCACGGCATGGAAAGGCAGGAAGATGCCGGGAGTGGGAGATGCCGGGATTGGGAAATGCCGGCTGACTCCAGGGCTCACGGTGACAGGAGCTGCTCCCCTCCCACTGGAAGCTGAGAGTCCCACGAGGCAGGGCAGGCTCCCACCAGCAGCTACACTCTGGGGTCAGAACCCACGCTCCACCCGTGCTTCCCGGCGGCCCAGGCTGCAGCGCAGGCTCTGGACGTGGAAGTGTTAATTGCTCAGTCGTGTCCAACTCTGTGTGACCCCCCACGGACTATAGGATCCTCTGTCCAAGGGATTTCCCAGGCATGGGTCCTGGTAGCCAGATGGCTTCAGGGAAGGAAGAGCGACCTGGACTCCACGTTGGCTGCAACTATCAGAGAAGCAACAGGACTAGGATGCTGGTTTCCAGACCTAGGACCCTGGCTTGCTGTGACCCACTGGCAGGCGAACTGCCTTATGCTAATCTGGTTCCCCAAAGCTGCATGTGAAAAGATGCACCATTAAGTCAGCAGGACGCCCTGGAAAGATCCCTGGCCTGTGAGCATTGAATTTTTTAAAAATACTCATTCCCGCATCTTAAAATGGAGGCTCCTCTAAGAGACCAAGCTGAAACTCCAGTACTTTGGCCACTTCATGCGAAGAGTTGACTCATTGGAAAAGACTCTGATGCTGGGAGGGATTGGGGCCAGGAGGAGAAGGGGACGACAGGGGATGAGATGGCTGGATGGCATCACCGACTCGATGGACGTGAGTTTGAGTGAACTCCGGGAGTTGGTGATGGACAGGGAGGCCTGGCGTGCTGCGATTCATGGGGTCGCAAAGAGTCGGACACGACTGAGTAACTGAACCGAACTGAACTAAGAGACACACCACAGCCCAGCTGCCTTCTTTTAGGTCCGTGAGCACCTGGCAGGTCCGCATGCCCGCTTCGGACAGCCGGCGCCCTGGGCAGTGGTCTCCGCGGTGCACGGGCTGGCGAGGCTGGCGGGGCTGGACGGGTAACGCATGCGCGCCAGGCCCAGCACAAGACGCGGGTCACACGCCCCCAACGCCCCCAGTTCAGGCTCGGCGGAGACTCGGGCTGTGCTCCTTGGCAGGGGAGCTGCTTGAGACACCGGGGGAGCCTCTGTGAGGCCTGGTCACCCACCTGCTCTGCCACCCTCTCCCTAAGGACTAAATTCACCCTGGTTTGCCAGAATCCATCCTCTTAGAGCCACCATTGCTTGAGAGAATCCATTAGTGCTTGCCAAAATTGCAGAGGTCATCCTTAAAACAGTAATTTAAAGCTCTGAAATTATCTGCTAAATTTAGACACAGTTCTGATGAGCACCTCTTTTCTCTCTCAGAACATTCTCGGCTCTGGTGGGGAGAGTTAGGAGCAGAGAGCTGGTAGTCTGCACGTGGGGGGTGTTCGCGATGCCCCAGCAGATCAGTAACTTGGTGACTCAGTACTTAGACACGTTGGATGCACACGGTGGGTGGGTGGGTGGGGGGCGCTTCATGGAGAAAGAGGACTGTCTTCCTGGCTTGGGGGCTGAGGCTGCCCAGCCCGGGCGCCCCCCCCCCGCCCCCCCCCGCCCCCGCTCCAGCTCTAGATGACCAGCTGCTTGACGTTCACCTCAAGCTGTGAGAAGTGCAGACCCAGGCCAGCTCGGGGTCAGAAGATGGCGGTGTGCCCCGGGGCCTGAAGGAGGGGAAGGATTGATCCCGGCCACCCAGCAGGGCATGTGTTCTGCGGGGGACACCGCAGGGCTGTCCAGCAGGAAAGAAGGGGATGCTGCGCACCTTGGGGGAGGGACAGGGACGCAGACCCGTCTGTGAGGGGGACACCCCAGCAGTCAGGGCCACGGAGGAGGGAGCCCCCCTCCCCAGACCCCACCTCTGTCTCTACCCCATCCCTCCCCCTCCCCTCCCCCTCCCCTCCCCCTCCCCCTCCCCTCCCCCCTCCCCCCCTCCCCTCCCCTCCCCCTCCCCTCCCCCTCCCCTCCCCCTCCCCTCCCCCTCCCCTCCCCCTCCCCCTCCCCCTCCCCTCCCCCTCCCCCTCCCCTCCCCCTCCCCCCTCCCCCTCCCCTCCCCCTCCCCCTCCCCCCCCTCCCCCTCCCCCCTCCCCCCCCTCCCCCTCCCCTCCCCCTCCCCCCCCTCCCCCTCCCCCCCCCCCCCCCCCCCCCCTCCCCCCCCCCCCCCCCCTCCCCCCCCCCCCCCCCCTCCCCCTCCCCCCCCCCTCCCCCTCCCCCCGCACCAGAGCCTCACCCAGTGGCAGGACACCGGGAGGGAGCGGTCCCACCTGTCCTCCAATCACAGGGCAGGGATTCGGGTGGGCGTGTCCGCTTCGCCCAATCCTAGCACAGGGTCAGGAGGGCGCAGAGCCTCGGGAGGGCAGGGGTCAGAGCCCAGACACCTTCTACCAGACAGCGTGGTGGGTGCGCAGGAGGCCAGGAGGGGACAGGGCAGACCGGAGGGCCAGCAGAGCCTGAGGTTGTGTCTGAGGGTCTCAGACAGGCCTGGATGGGTTCCAAGCAGAGGGGCCCCGAGCGCACAGTAGAAGGCGCTCCACATCGGGGTGTGGCACGGGGTGAACACGAGCGTTAGCGGGGAGGGCTGGGAATGGGAAAGAATGAAGGCCGAAGCCCGTCCAGGGACTTCAGAAGTGGTCAAGACCCCGGGTAATGAGAGCTGGAGCCAGGAGAGGGAAAGGAGATACAGAGCGGGGCTGGGCTTCCTGATTCCAGAACTGGGGTGCGGTTCTTCCCCAGGACAGAAGAGAGGGGTGGGCGGGTGAGGTATGAAGCCAGGCAAGCCTGGCACCCTGTTGCTGCTTCTGAGGACCTGTGGGTCTTCCCGGGGGAGGGGACCAAGGGCAGCTGGAAGTGCCGTTCCAGAGCTCTGCAGAGAAGTTGGGATAGAAACAGAGGTCGGGGTCTTTGCGTGGGTGTGACTGCAGCCTGCGTGAAGCTGAGACCCCCAGACTGCCCAGGGTGCAAGAGGCCAAGCATGGAAGCCCAGGAGCAGAGAGGGGGGCAGGAAGGGATGGGTGAATGAGGCGGGCGTGGCCCCGAAAAGCCAAGAGGTTTTCCACAAGGACGGAATGGAGACGTGTCTGACTCTACAGAAGGAGAAGGACACTTCGATCGAGTGTCCAGTGGCACCAGGAGACATCTGAGGCTCCTCCCAAGCTCCTGTCCTCCTCCACCCTCTTCCAATAGCTCCAGGCCCTCTCCGCACCTTCTCTGGCGCCCCCACGGCGCGGGTGTCCGCACGCCTGGGACCACCCACCTAGAGGACAGTCACAGAGCAGGTGGTGCCTCTGCGTGTTGTTTCCTCCCGAGGAAGCCCTGTAGCCAGGCCCCCGGCTCCCGCTGCGCACAGACCCAGAAGTGTCCGGAATCTGGGTCCCAGGCACAGGTCTCCTAGGGACACAGCAGGGGGAGGGGCCTAGAGCAGAGTCCAGTCAAGGCCAAGGCAGGCGTAGGTGCCTCGAGTCACCTGCAGGGGCTGCAAGTAGCCTGGGCACGTTCAGATGCCACACCAAGTACCATGCACGTACACGCGTGAACACATGTGCACACACATGAACACGCCTGTGCACACACATGAACACGCCTGTGCACACACATGAACACGTGCACACATGCTTCCGCACACGCCATGGCTTAGTGTCCCCAGGCCCAGGGACATCCCCCACACACACACGTGGCTCCTCACAGCCCAGCAGAACCTCCTGGCCGCCGGCCGCCTCCCAGGCTGTGGGGACGCACAGCCCTTTCTGGCTCAGACTCGCTCCCTGTCAGCCGGTCAGAGAAGCTGACGAGCGAGGGCAGGTCGCCAACTTGGCCTTGGCTCCGCTTGGAGGCTAGACTGACAGATAAACTGATCCTGGAGGGGGCGAGGCGGGGGAGGCAAGAGGAAAGCCCGGAGGGAAGATTTCAGATTCATTTTCCCACTCATCACGCGTGCGCTCTGCAAGGCTCACAGCTGCAGTCAGGAAGCTGACGGGGCGCCAGACAGGAGCAGGCAGATGGCATGGGAGGAGAGCACGGACTCACGGGAAGGGCCCGGGACCCATCGCGATGGGAGGAGGCTGTGGCTCTGGAGGAGGTGGCTGGAGGCCGACCTTGGAGCATCTGGAGAGGCATTCCAGCTCATTCCACGTCATTCTGGCTCATTCCAGCTCATTCCGGCACAGGAGAGCCAGAGGCCAGAGTCCCAGGCTGCCTGGGAGGCACTGACCTCCCGTCTGCATCACCGCTCAAGAGAGACAGGTCCACAGCCAGGGCTGCTTGGACAGGTTCCATGGGCGTCCCTGAGTACTGGCCCTTAATGAGTCAATGACTGGTGTCCATGTGGCCACTTATAACCAGAGAAGAAACTCGGATGGGCAGAAGAGCAGCTCCTGAGAACACTCCTTCCTGCCTGTTGTGCTCGGAGGCCGCCCTAGGCCCTGTTGTTACTGGGCTCCGTGGTCACGTGCACACCATCCTCAGGGTCAGTGGGGGCTTCCCACGTTTGCTACTGGGCTCTGAGGTCACGTGCACACTGTCTTCACTCCAGGAAGCAGGTTCAGTCATTCCCTGGTCATTTTCTTTTTGTTTCAATATGTACCAAGATAAGAAAAAAAAATTAGACCCCTGCAGGAATGGCTGTAACCAGACACCTGAACTTGCAGGACATCGTTACCCCTGAGCCGCCCGTGTCCCCCAAGGCATGGCAGCTCTCCAGGCACTGGGGACCAGGACTGGGGGACGTGTAATTCCAGGAGGGGCTCCCTCTCGTGCATCTGCCGGGGTCAGAACAGCCTGCTTCTGCATCCTGCCTGCCTGTCACTGCTGCCTGAGTCCCCAGCGCCCAAGGCCTGTGAGGCCGTCTCTCCTGGACATGCTCCCAGTTTCGGGGTCAGATCCATCTTGGCTCTGACTTCAGCCTCTTCCCTGTGGCTCACAGATGGCACTGGAGGCCAGGAGTAGTCAGGGCTGGAAATTAAATTGGGACATCAGCACAGACAGAGTGATATAGAACTCTGCACGCGTGCGTGTGTGTGTGTGCACGCACACGCTGGTGCTAAAGTGATACACAACGCTGTGCACGCGTGTGTGTATGTGGTGTGGGTGTGTGTATGCACACGCTGGTGCTAAAGTGATATAAAACTCTGTGCACACATGCATATGTGTGTGTGCATGTGCACGCACACGCTGGTCCTGGGTGCACACAGATCTCCTCTCCAGGTGGAAAGCCCTTCCCCTCGCAGGCACAGCCAGGCCTCAGCTCCGGGTGGGGGTAGGGAGGAGGGACTCAGTTGAACTCTTGCACTTCCCCAGGATAACAGGAGTGACCGAGGATCCATCCTCAGCGAGCAGCAGAGAAGCAGGTGCCAAGGGGGCAGAGGCGGGATGGGGAGGAACCAGTGGGCACAGTGGGGTGCCAAGGCCGGCCTCCTGGATTCTGGCGCTGTCGGGGTCTGCCTTGGCTGCAAAGAAAGTGCTGTGCTTTAACCCAGGTTTAAAGTACCGTGTTAAACCCTATGTTTGATGTGCCAAGACTTTGCCCCCTCCGTCCCTGAGCTTTTCCACACAGACTGTCCTCAGTCCGGGAAGCCGGACGTCAGCAGTTGGCTCCCTGCATCCTTCCATCCTCAGTGGGCCCCCAGAGCAGGGGAGACCACGGGCTGTGCCCCTGGGGCCCCAGATCAGAACCCTCCCTCCTGTGCCGCAGGAGGGTCACCTGGTCCCGGGCGCTGGGTGACACCAAATGGGGTCATCCATGTCTCTGTCTCTGGCTGTGTCTCTGGCACACACACGTTCACACACACCACAGGCATATACATATTTGCACTCACACGTGTGCGCTTAGTCCCAGGGGCTACAATTGTGTGACCACCGTGCTCGCGTTGGCAGAGCCAAGGAGGGGAAGGCACCTGTCTTCCCACAGCTTTGATCTGTTTTCCTCACTTTGATTCCATCTCAAACAAACCCCTGGGGATCATCCCCTTTCTTTATTCATCTCTCCTTTTCCTCTCCAGGCAGCAAGATTCAAAGGGAAGAACCCCAGATGAAGAAGAAGCCAGCAGAGGGCCTGGGGGCTGTCCCTGCCCCCCAGAATCCACCTCAGGGCCTCCTCCCCCAGCAGATCACGTCTCCCCACCCAGAACCTTCCCCAGATGGGCTATGTCAGCTGAGCGTGGCCTGGCTCCTTGCAGCCTGGTGCCTGGGCTCCAGAGTGAATTAGGACGGGACTCTATCCTGACCATGGTTCTCCTGATCCTTCCCTTTGTGGGAGCCTGAGCCTCTTACAGAGCCACCGGGAGGACAGGGGGGTCCCAGGTGAGGGGACAGCTGGGCCCTTCCCTCTGCAGTCGCGTGAAGCCCTGTGATGAGAAGGCTCAGGTTCTCTGCCTCCAGCCCCTAACAGTGCCTCTGACCCCTAGGTAGTGTCTCCGCCCACCCACCCTGCTCTGCTCGCAGGTGTCTCTGCCCATGAGCTTGCCCAGGAGGCCGCTGCAGTGGACGCTCGGCCCGGGACACTGTCCAAGTCAGGGGCTTCACTGCAGAACTACTGGGAGGGGTGGTGGCCCAGCCGGCCTCTGGAGCTGAGATGAGCTGAGAACGGCTGTCCTGCAGAGAGAGGTCTCTGTGTTCTCGGGTGACTGACAGGCGGGGGCGACAGGCCGGGGCCATGGCCACAGACGGTGAGGGGCCAGGGGCCACTGGGGGCCAGGGGTTGCCCAGGCTCTCTCCCAGCTCAGCTCTGCCACCCACGGGCTGCCTGGCAGTGGGGGGGGCGACACCACGAGCTGTTCCACAGTCCTCGCCCCACGCCCCGTGATGGGAGACCCACAGCCAGGAAGTGATCCGGGCGGGTAGGTGCCGAGCTCGCAGACCCAGAGCAGAGGCCTGGGGTGGAGGGACCTGGAGGAAATGTCCCCAGTGGTGGGGGCAGAGCTGCGCCAAACTCGGGGTCTGCCTGGACTTGGGGGCGCGTGCACCAGCTCCCAGTCAGGCTGAGGCAGGGCTGACCCCCTGGGCTCTGTGACCCTGTGGGGCTGTGACCCTGAGGGGCCCTGTTAGTGCAGGAGGGTCACCAGGTCCTGCGACGGGTCCCGGCCTGGGTCTGCTCTTCTATCACGCCGACCTAGTCACGACCTTATTCACCACCACACACGCACACACAGCTGCGCACACGTGCAAGGCCGGGCTGGAGATCTTGGCCCGTCTCTTTCCTTGGCTCCTCGGCTGACCTGCACCCTCTGGCTCCACGGGGCCCAGATAATGGAGTGAGTCAGGAAGCCACCATTTTCCCAACGGCCCTCTCCCTGAGGGGTCACCCCATTAGGGGTGGTGACCTGGATTGGTCACCAGCCTCAGGCCAAAGGCACAGGTCCCAGCAAACACCAACAGCAGCCCCCGGGGCCACCAGCTCTCGGGTGTAACACACTCTGTCTGCACGTCGCCTCCTCAGGTGGCCGTGTGCGATGCCTCCTGTTTGCTGCTGGGCCCCTGACCCGTGCAAACCTCCACTTACCCCTTTGCTTGCTGACTGTTAGGACCCTGGATCCTCGAGAGGTCACAGGGGTCACGCTAGGTCACAGAGCCAGACAGGGACAGGCTGCCCTGGGCTCAGTGTGGCCCACTCTCATCCTGCTGAGAGTCCCGTGTGTGTGTGCGTGCATGCTTGTGGAACACTGCGAGTGTGTGTGTGTGTGTGTGGTTGGAGGGGGTGGGGTGGGGGACCCGGCTTGTCCCCATCAGGAGTCCTGGGCGCAGTAAGGAGAGCCTCAGGCCCAGAACTCCACCAGGTGAGGGGTGCTGACCAGCCCTGGCCCCTTCTCCATCACAGGAACCCCCATAACGTACCGCGGCGACCACGTCCCACCTGATCCTCAGCAAAGATTATCAAAGGCAGACAAGAGAAGTCCTATTTCCATCACTTTGAAGACGATCAATCGGGCCCAGAGAGTGCCTGCCTGAGGTCGCCCCAGCAATGAAAACAGAAGGGGGAACAGAGGAGGGCGCTTCCTGCAGTGCCCGGCTGATCCAGGCTGGTGTGGTCCTCCGGGCACCCAGGCCTGAGTCCCACAGCTCCCCCAGGTGTAAGATGAGGGGGGCACCCAGCAATCTCCACGGCATCTCCCAGATCAAAGACGATTGCAGAGCTAACCCGAGGCAGCAGGAGGCAACTGGCTGGAGACGGAACCGAAGCCCATGAGGTCTCTCCGGCCACCTGTCCTTGTCGCTGCAGAGCGGCCGAAGCCTAGTGCACATGCTGCCCTCCTCCTGCGCCCAGACCAGGCGCGGGGGGTGCGGGTACTCCGTGTGCCTGGGGGTCCAGCCTGGTGGCCGGCCGGCCGGGGCGGGTCTGTCTCCACCCCAGCACCAGGTCTCCAGGGGTGCTGAGCTGACTATGGATGCTTCCTCCTTGCCTCCCCTTGGCAAAGCACCCGCTGTCGCGAGTGGAGCAGAGGTGTAGGCCCTGTCCCCTCCCCAGCCCACCGTGGAGGAGGCTTCCGAGGAGATGGGTGAGACCAAGGCTGGCAACGCCCCCAGGTGCCCGCTGAGGACGGCAGCTCCCTTGTCCTCCGTCCACAGCACACACCCTGGCCACCTTCTCCCCCTCCAGAGGCATCCTTGGGCTCAGCCCAGCCCCTTCCAAAACCCAGGAAGGAAGAGGAAGAAGCCGAGGAGAGACTGAAAGAGAGAAAACGCAGAGCGATTCCCCAGGACGACGCTGAGCCATCTCCAAAGCGAAACACAGCCGGCTAGAACCAGACCTTAAAACCGAAAGCCACGTGAAGCTGCTTTCACGGCCGAAGCTGACCTAGCAAGTTCCTCTTCATCATCTCAGACTCTCAAGCTTGTCTTCCAGGAAGCTGTCTGCAAAGAAGGTGTTTTGATTCAGAACACGTCCTGTGAACACCAGGGAGGGTGGCCAGCCAGGCCCGGGGTGGGTGCGGGTTCAGGGTTTGGCGCCTCCCCCAGAGGGCAGGGCGGGACCCACGGCCGGCACCCCTTCCCCTCCGTAGCCCCCCGCCCCTGCCCCCACACTTCAGCCACACACGCGTGTTCTCCGCAGCCACCCCGGAGACATGAGGGCCTGCCGGCTCACGGAAGGCGCAGGGGCCTCGCTGACCTCTCACCCCTCACAGGTTATCATCAGGCCCTGAGGAGGCCGCCGAGGTGTGGGGAGAGCCCAGCTTCTCGCAGCCGGGAGGGGTCTGAGCCCAGGTGGTCTCTCCTGGCCATCAGGCAGGTGGTCCTGCCCTGAGGACTGGCTCCTCCACGAGAGGAGGCTCCGTGACTCCCGTGTCCCGCCGCGCCCTACGGCAGGAACCTCGAGTTAGAAGGAACCGGGTGATGCTGCCAACTGGACGCCTTCATTCCCAAACAGGTCCAGTGACAAGCGGAACTCGGCCTGGAAGCAGGGTCCTCAGGGGCGCGTGAGCCCCAGGGTTCAGGCGGAGGGAACCCAGCGCCACCCCAGGGGCTCAGCGGCTGCTGATAAAACCAAAGTGAGAGTCAAGAGCAGGCGGGGAAGGCCGGCTCTGGGCTGTTTCCACCCAAGGGCGTTTCCTCCAGGGGCACGGGGCACACTGCCCCCCGAGCCTTTCTCGTCCCCCACAGCAGGACTGGGGCCAGTTTGAGGGGCGTCCTGAGAACACAGGGAGCATCCCCGGACACACTCCAGGCCGACCCCTGACTCCACCAGCGCCCACTGCTCGCCTGGCACCCAGGACCTGCAGCGGAGCAGGTGAGATGGCGTCCAGCCCCCCAGGGCCCGTTCGGGAATTCCAGCCGCCGCCGGCCCTGGGCCAGGAGCAGAGTGGGCTGGGGGCCCCAGCCACGCGGGAGCCGACGGAGCCCCCACCGCCCGAAGCGTCTGACAGGGCCATTCGACCCCCAGGAACGCCGGGCCTTCTAGAGGACGAGCCCTGGGCACGACCGCCTGACCACACCCAGTACACACGCCGGGCCACACCAGGCCCTCAGGGGAACACGTATGCCATACGCACCACAGACACTCCCAGCAGTCACAGAGGCACGGCCGTGCGCTCACACACACGTGCCCCTCTGCACACCACAGCCCTGCGCTCACACATGCCTCCCGACACGGCCCGTGGTTAGAGGAGCCAGATCTGGGGTCCTCTGGCCCCTCTGAAGCGTTGGCACCTGGAGTCCCCTCCACCACCTCCCCCACTGCAGGAGCAGCTGTCTCATTCTCTCTTCTGCCTCCCATGGGCCCAGGGCTCAGAGCTGGTGGGAAATGGGGTGGGGTGCGGGGGCGGCCCAGGAGGACAGAGGAAAGGGTCTGTGGTCACATGTGGAGATGGAGCACCGCGTGCTTGCTGCTTCGAGCAGGAGCCGGGCGAGCTGGGTGGTAGGGAGCTGAAGGGGGAGCCTGGGGTGGGGGGGAGCGTCCAGGAGGGTGGGGGGCCGGGGGTCCTGGGGGGCTGGCGGGGAGCTGGAGGGGGAGCCTTGGGTGGGGGGGAGTGCCCAGAAGGGTGGGGGTCCTGGGGGGCTGGCGGGGAGCTGGAGGGGGGCCTGGGGTGGGGGGGAGTGCCCAGGAGGGTGGGGGTCCTGGGGGGTCGGCGGAGAGCTGGAGGGGGGCCTGGGGTGGGGGGAGCACCCAGGAGGGTGGGGGTCCTGGGGGGTCGGCAGAGAGCTGGAGGGGGGCCTGGGGTGGGGGGAGCACCCAGGAGGGTGGGGGGCCTGGGGGGCCGGCGGGGAACTGGAGGGGGAGCCTTTGGTAGGGGGGAGTGCCCAGGAAGGTGGGGGGCCTGGGGGGCTGGGGGAGCAGTGGGGAGCTGGAGGGGGCCTGGGGTGGGGAGGAGCACCCAGGAGGGTGGGGGGCCAGGGGGGCGGCAGGGAGCTGGAGGGGGCCTGGGCTGAGGGGAGCACCCAGGAGTGTGGGGGTCCCGGAGGGCCGGGGGCTGGAGTGGGGGCCCCGCGTGGGGGTGCGCCTTGGGCACAGCCGCACAGTGTGTGTCCTCGGGGAGGACGTGCAGGCCACCTCTGGCTCAGCTGTGACGTCCAGGATGAGCCTGGGCCCCGCGCCCCACACCTGCCCCGCGACCCCTGCCACCCTGCAGCCCAGGAGGCCACTCCTGTCAGCGCGCCGTGCCCACGGGGCCAGCAGGTCACAGAGCCAGGCCACTGCTGGTGACAAGATGCTGCTTCTGTGAGGGCCAGCGGCCATCAGCATCTGGGGCAGGGACATTTAAAGGGGCCGCACAGACACACTTGCTCAGACACATGCACAGAGTCACACAGACACACAGACACCCCCACACAGACACAGACACATGTGCACACACACCCACAGACAGACACACAGAGACACAGACACACATACACACAGACACACGCACATACACACCCACAGACAGACACACGCACACAGTCACACAGACACACACACACAGACACAGACACATGTACACAAACACACACACAGACATATGCACACAGACACACACGCACAGATATACACAGATACAGACACATGTACACAGACAGACACACACAGAGACACACATACACACAGATACCCATGCATAGATAAGGACACATGTACACAAACACACACACAGACACCCATGCACAGACACAGACGTGTGTACACAGACACACACACACACACAGACACACACACAGACACAGGCACACACAGAGACACATGCACACACAGAGAGACACACATGTACAGAGACACACATGTAGGCACACACGTGCACCCAGACGTGCATGCACATACACGTGGACAGACGTGTACAAGCCCCAGTTGCACAGCAGAGGGAACGCTCCATAAGCCTCACAGTTTCCGCCCCCCCTTTCTGGACACAGAGGACTTGCTCTCTGGTCCTGCCTGGTGGCCGGGCAGCCTCCCGTCTTCTCTTTCTTGTTCTGATGCTCTGCCTCCTCAGCTTCCACCACGCTCGCTCCCACCCAGCCCTCCAGACGCCCAGAGCCTCCGAGGTGTCGTCACCGCACCTGCCCCATGTCATCGCAGTCTCTCTGTACTGGGGGTCTTCCCAGTCACATGATGGCCAGAGGCCACGGGCTGGGCCGCTCATTTGGGGTTCCCTGCATGTCACACCTAAGAGGACCCCTAAACATTTAGTCAGTGAAACACTGGACAAATGAAATAAAGCGTGAATAAATGGATAAATACATGAATTAAATGTAAACTGAGACCACATCATTAATAAAAAGTAAAGGAAACCTTTGTAAAAGAGGGCATGTTAGAAAGTACGTTATTTAAACTAGACGTAGGAACAGGTGTTTGCAAAGGAGCAACTTTGCAGAAGGGAGTAGAAAAGCGGGTTCCCAGGGAAGCACTGCCCACAGGGACTGGGGCGGGCAGGGCTGGGCATAGTCCCTCCGCGTGGGTTCATGTGTGGACAGCCAGGGGTGGAGGCGGGTGGGATGGAGGCCTGGGGAAGGCCGCCAGGTAAACAAAGCGTAGAAGGAGACGGGCTTTGGTGGCTGACCGTCCTGAGCCCTCGCTGGACACTCTTGCGGCCACAAGCAAGTCCTAGGCTCGGGAGTGACCTCAGCACTGCTGGAACAGCAGCTGAGCACGCTCCTGACTCGGAAAAAACGCTCCTGCCCGCCTCCCTGCAGCTCATCCCGGGTACCTCGGGGGGGGACACCGGCTTGGCGCACACTTCCTGGTCCTCACACTGCGTGAACCACTGAGTGAAATCACAGCATCCACCTCCTTCTCGGCGCCAGCCCCAGATACAGCATCTGGGACCCAGTGAAGCGGCAGCTGCTCTTTGCAGGTTACACTCTTACGACTCCATCCAACGAGCTGGCCACACAGCAGATTCTGTAATATTATTTTGTCCAACATTCCTAAGAGGTTGATGGGATTTCAGCTAAGGAGCAACTGTAGTTTAAGACAGGCTGAAAGGGGATGACTGACAGCAGGGCTGGGGATGGGGCTGGACCCTGAGACCCTCGGACTCACGTCTGATGCTCAGCTTTACTGCTAACACATCACCGTGTTCTCCAAACCACAGCCGCCTCACAGCTTTGAAAACTGCAAGAACTTGAGAAATCCACGTGCTTCCCTCTGTGTGCAGACCCAGCCTTGACAGTTCTCAACATCTTCCACTTTCACATGAAAAAGCCCATTTCCAGTTATTTTGACCTTCAGTTCAGTCACTCAGTCGTGTCCGACTCTTTGCAACCCCATGGACTGCAGCATGCCAGGCCTCCCTGTCCATCACCAACTCCCAGAGCTTGCTCAAACTCATGTCCATCGAGTTGGAGCTTACATTCATGCTATTGCTAATATTGTTGTAGTGACCTATTGGCACATCCAATTTCTACCGTGTTAAATATCAGTAAAGCTCTACGCATGGTGCCTTTATCTCGAGTAAGTGGAAAACAATTCCTGTGTTATTCTATTTTGTGAAGCAGTTGCACAAAAATCTGGGGAGGCGGCATGTGACACTTGGCACTTTAAACCCGAACTGTGGGCGGCAGCTTTGGCATGTTAGAGAAGGAAGAGGAGAAGAAGAGGAGGCGGCGGGGGAGTGGGAGGTTCAGCCCCCCGATTTTTCTCTGGCTTCCAGCCCGAAGTCTCTGGACTCCTGTCTCCTCATCTATAAAACAGAAGCCGTCCTCATGGCCCCTGGGGGACAGAGCACCCACCATGCAGGCAAACTGTCCAGCTGGGAAGAGCTGGCAATCCCTACAAAATTCTGGTGGAGAGAAAGTCACCTCCTCTCTAAGCCCAGCTGCTCGGGAATCCTGAGCCAGGCGTGTCTGTCCACCAGGCTCTCGCTGACTGACCTCCTGGTTCTCAGCTCCTCGTCTGCAAACCCAGAAGACGACCTGAGCTGGAGCCAGGCCCCCTCCCTGAACGTGGGACAGGCTGCCAGGCTCACTTGCCAAGTCACCTGGATGCCCACAGACACCTGGAGACCCACAGCCCCAAACCTAACTCTCTGTGTTTTCTCCCCACCCTCGAAGCTGGCGGTACTGCTGCCAACTTATCCAAGCCACAGCCACAGCCGTCCCCGTCAGCCTCCTTTCTTCGCCTTCCCTCACCAGTCCACTCAGCGTGGCTGCGTCCTGGCAAGTCACACCCAAAATGTGAGTTAAATGTACCCGTTCTCCACCCCACCGTCCAAGGCATCACCTTTGTCAGAACTGCTGGTTCCCACGTGAAGCCAGCTTTCCCACTGAGAGCAGAGAGAGCCTCAAAAAACCCCAAGCCTGACCTCCACCTGTCTGCCCCCAGGGACCTCTGCCAGGAGCCCAGAGCCCACAGTGCCACCCTGGCGCTGTAGGGCGCTCCGGGGTCGGACCGGGCTCTCCTGGGCTGGTGCCTCCAAGCACCCGCCCGTCTTTGTACCCACGTTAGACCAGAAGCAGTTCCCGGGCCTGGAACCATGCTGTCGACTGTCCACTGATGGCACACGACCCTCACATCTTCCCAGCCTCCCCGTGAGAGGCTTCAGATGAAGTTCAGAAGACGGTAAAGGAGACGCAGCATTTTCTCCAGAAGCTGCAGTGGATGGGTACGTATCACCATGTCTGCTGACAGAGGTCGGGTTTTTCTAGTGGCTTCTGGACACCACCCAGGGCCCCGGCCAACCCGGTACCGATGGCGGCTTCCCTGTGGGTCCTACAGCCTCCTGATCTCCTAAAGTGAAGTGAGAGTCACTTGGTCTGTCCGACTCTTTGTGACTCCATGGACTATACAGTCCATGGAAGTCTCCAGGCCAGAATACTGGAGTGGGTAGCCTTTCCCTTCTCCAGGGGATCTTCTCAAACCAGGGATTGAACCCAGGTCTCCTGCATTGCGGGCTGATTCTTTACCAGATGAGTCACGAGGGAAGAGAAGAATTCTGGAGTGGGTAGCCTATCCCTTCTCCAGCGGATCTTCCCCACCCAGAAATCGAACCGGGGTCTCCTGCAGTGCAGGTGGATTCCTAAAAGCTTCCCTTGATCTCCTAAAACCCTGCATTAATTCACACACATCTGGGGGTCCTGAGAGCTGGGGGGCCTTCCTGGCCTCCCCCCGCAGAAGCTAACAGGCCTATGAGTACCACGACCCCGTGTGTGAGCCCCTCCTGCCGGGACCCCAGAGGGCGTCTGTCCCCTGATGTCAGTCCTCCGAGTGTTCTCACCACCCCTGCCCATGTGGACAGAGCCCAGCCTGCAGGGGACCCAGAGAGTGTCTTGTACTAGACAGGATTGCCCGTGTTCACATGTCTCTCCTGCGCTTTCCAGGATCATCAGCCAGTGGGCAGGCTTCCTGGTGCTCTGCCACGCCCGTGACTCTAGGTGTGAGGGTGGCATGGGGTTGGGCAAGGCACACCAGGCACAGCCCTGGGGGGTCCTCCCCAGCCCCTCACCTTTGTCGGGGGGACGCCATCCGAGGTGCCTCTGGGGGCCTCAACTCCCGCAGGGCGTGTTCCTCCCAGGTCACCAGGACGGCGTGGAGCCAGGACCTCCATTGACCGGGTGCAGGGACGCGGCCTGCGGCGGCCTCCCCTCGGGTCCGGCCTGAAGCCTGTGCCATGTCAGCTCGTGGTGCCGGCCCCAGGACCTCGCCCTGCTGCTGAGTGCCCTGGCTGCTCTGCCACCAGTCATGGAAACGTGCCCATGATGAATGAATGGGAGACCCACGTGCTTAATTACGACACACAGAAAAGTCCATTGTTAAATGGTACTAAGACAAAAAATACACATTTCAATAGATGATCGTCCCAGGTGATGCTGGTGGTAGAGAGCCTGCCTGCCCGTGCAGGAGACTTAAGAGAAATAGATTCGATCCTTGGGTCGGGAAGATCCCCTGGAGGAGGGCATGGCAACCCACTCCACTCTTCTTGCCTGGAGAATCCCATGGACAGAGGAGCCTGGAGGGCTACAGTCCCTGGAGTAGCAAAGAGTTGGACACGACTGAAGCGACTTAGCACGCAGGTTAATAAGTATTCATGGAAACAAAATTTCTCCCACGCTCTCTTAGATACTTCTGGAAGATCTACATTTTTTTTACCACCTTCTGGAAAGCAATGTCCTTGTACTTATCAAGAGATTCTAAAGCATTCAGATTCTTTGATCAAAGGTGAGAACATGAGACGCAGACAGAGTTTTCCTCACAACGCTGTCTGGTGTACCCACGCTTCTGAAGCACAAGGATTCTGTTTTGCAAACAGAAAAGCACTTTATCTTCTACTCCACTTTCTTAGGGGCCTGCTCTCTTGACGACCGAACCCCACCCTGAACATGATCACAGGCAGGTCCTGTAATCCCTTGGGGATGCAGTCAATTTCAGAGGACAGTAATCCAGCAGAGGCGACATCAGGATTGCAGGCTCGGGCCCAGTGGACAGCTGCCTCTTCTGAAATGGTCCCTCCTCTGGTGGGAGGGACTCCAGGGAGAAGGGAGCGTGGACGACCTTGGGGTCTGCTGGGGCAGACGGTTTGTGTCATCAGATGCCAGACCCGAGTCTGCCCCTGGAGGTGGAGACAGACAGCCAGCCACAGGGAAGATCTAAGCCAAGTCATCGTCCGGATGTAACTGGACGTCATACAGCACCACCATTAAATACGTGACTTTTCAAAGTCTTTAATTTCTTGCAGAGGAGCTAATGCTTAAGTGTGAAGCCTGAAAGTGGACCAAAGTCCCTTCAAAGAAAACTTGAACAAACTATGGGAGATGGGAAGAGGGCTTATCGCTGTGCAGGTAGTTAAGGATGCTCAGGGGTGTTTTTTACCTGTTTTTTTAATATGTTTGTGGGATAACTGAGTGTTCTGATGAAGGTGCACTGATTAGATGACCAGAAAGTGAGGTGAAATTTAACACCTGCAGCAGCATGTGAGCACTGCTTCTCTGGCCAGCCTGTCAGGCGGCCTCACCCTTTCTTCCCTTTCTCTGTAAGTTCCTACATCTTTCCCTCCAAGGAGCACGGCTTTACCCCTTAAGGAAAGCAGTCCTGGTGTGGACAGCTTGCATCTCCCACCCGGGCGGGTCAGTGCATGGCCACGATCAGTAAGCAGGAGGCATGCCAGCTGCCTCCTGGAGAGGAAGAGCTGGGGGTGTGCGAGACCCACCTGCCCCGTTACCATTCCCATCGCCTGCCCACGTGGACGAGCAAGAGAAGCTGGCAGGAGACAGGTGCCCTGCCGGTGAGGGCCCAGCGTGCGTTTGCAGAATGAACTCCCCCCACAAGCTGTGCTTCAGTAGCATCAGCCATTTGGGTTCTGATTTTGTCTGCCCAGACCCCAAGGGCTCGCGATGACCTCAGCCCCACATGCGGTGGAAGGATGGAGCCCCTTCCCCAGCACGCATCTCTATGACCCTCCCCTCCCCGCAGCGGGGGGCTGGGAACCGGGGCAACACAGCAGACTGCTGCCCAGAGCCAGGCAGGTGCCCAGCTGGGGAACAGAGACAAGAAGAGCTCTTAGCTCCCTGCCCGCGGCGTAGGACCACCAGCAGGGAGAGGGAGCTAAACCAGGGTCATGGACCCCTACCAGGACCCCTTGGGAACGAGAGTCACCTAGACGCTGAGGGCACTCTGCTCAGGGACCCTACTCTTCTTGAGTGCGGCTCAGGAGGAAGTGCAGAGACCCAGAGGCCACTCCCAACCCAAGTAGGGGGCTCAGCTCATGTGGGGGGCACGTCCTCCTCTGCCTCCACCCCTCCGTCCTCCTCCATCTCTCCGGTGAGGGGGGTACCCGGCACCTCACAGTGAGGGCGGGCCTTGCGGTTCTTGTGGGCGGCCTGGCACAGGCGTGGCTCCCTGCCTGAGTGTCGAGGTGCCGCCTTCTCCACGCTCATCTCTCCCTTCTGCTGTCCACTCAGACCACAGGTGCCCACTGGCCCCGCTAAGCTGGGTCCCTTCACCACCACCTGCAGGAAGCCTGCCAGGGGCCTGGCATCTGATTATGACATGGGGCCCGAGATGCCATTCTCACTGAGCGTCTAAGATGATGGATCAGACCAAACAGGTCACACCGAGTCTCCCCTCTGCTGAGAAGAGGCTCCCCTCAGTCCTAAGTGTCCTGGGAGACCCTGTGGTCTTCACGTCCCTCTCCTGACCTCACCTCTCACATCCGCTCTGCAGGCTTCCATCTCCCGCACACGTGCCAAGCACGCCCCCACCCTCGGGCCTCTGCACTCACAGCGAGCCCTTTCCCTGGGTGTCCATCCACGTGACTCACCCGTCTGCTCTTCCAGGGCTTCATGCAGATGTGAAGCCCGTGTAAGCACACTCCCCACCCTGTCCCCGAGGAGTCTCTCCTGAACACGTCACCCACAATGCGGTGTGCAGTTTCCTTATTTTATCTTCTGTCTTCCTCCAGTGCAAGCTGGGCTCCATGAGGGCAGTGACGTGTGTGTGTGACAGTGTGCCTGTGTGAATGAGTGTGTGTCTCTGTGAATGAGTGTGTGTGTATCTGTATGAATGAGTGTGTGTGTGTCTATGTCTGTGTGAATGTGTGTGAATGAGTATGTGTGTGTATGTGTGAACAAGTGTGTGTGTCTGAATGTGTGGGTGTCTGTGAATGTGTATATCTGTGAATGAGTGTGAGTGTATGTGTGAATGTGTGAATGAGTATGTGTGTATGTGTCTATGAATGAGTGTGCATGTGTGAATGTGTGTGAATGAGTGTGAGTATATGTGTGTGTGAATGAGTGTGTGTGTCTGTGTGAATGAGTGTGTATGTCTGTGTGTGAATGAGTGTGTGTCTGTGTGTGAATGAGTGTGTGAATGTGTGTGAATGTGTCTGTGTGAATGTGTGTGTCTGTGTGAATGAGTGTATGTGTCTCTGAGTGTGTGTGTCCGTGTGAATGAGTATGTATGTGTGTGTGAGTGTGTGAGTGTGTGTGAATGAGTGTGTGTGTGTGAATGTGTGTGTGTGTGAGTGTATGTGTTGTGTTCCCTCCTCTCTTAGTGCCTAGAACCATCTCTGGACCTACAAGGCTCTCCCTCAGTAAGCACCTGCTGAATGGACGAGCTCTACAGGCCCCAATATTACAAGCAGAGGAGACAGGCAGGAAATGGGAAAAAAATCAGGAAACCCTCATCCCAGAAACATACATGTTTGAACTAAACTTGACACCAGGGTCCCAGCGACAGCTCCATCGAGCGGGGACTCCAGGCCCTGCTCACAGAAGAGCTCGATTCCAGCCCACAGGGGATGTTTCCAGATTCCAGCCCACAGGGGCCGCCCCCAGATTCCAGCCTCGGGCCCAGGGGAGGCAAGAGAAGGGCCTCGGGGCAAAGGACACGCGAGCAAAGGCGGGAGGCCAGTGCCGAGCCGGGACTGAGGCCCGCCGTTATCAGCGGGGAGTCACTCCAGGTCCAGCCAGCAGGGTGGTTTGAGGGCAGAGGTGAGCCCTGGGCAGAGGGAGGGGCAGGTGGGTCCAGGCATGCGGGCTGACCCCAGGGCGGGGCAAGTACCAGGGGACAGCGGTGGGCGAGGGGAGACACCAGCCGCCTCCTGACTAGTGGGGGGCTTAGTGGGGAGACCGGGTGGGCCCCGGGGAGTCTGAATGCACAGGCCTAGGCTGGGCACCTGCAGCTGTTTACCCCGTTGAGCTCGGTCAGCTAATGCAGGAGCTCAAGGGCCAAGGTCTCCGCTTGCCAGGGGCTGGGGGACGGGGATGTGTGCTTCCTTCAGAGTCTTCCCTGAAGATCTGGCTTCTCTGGTGGCTCAGAGAGTACAGCATCTGCCTGTAACGCGGGAGACCTGGGTTCGATCCCTATGTCTGGGAAGATCCCCTGGAGAAGGAAATAGCCACCCACTCCAGTACCCTTGCCTGGAAAATTCCATGCACAGAGGAGCCTGGTGGGCTATAGTCCATGGGGTTGCAGACAGTTGGACACGAATGAGCAACTTCGCTTCTTCTTCTCTTCTTCAGAGTCTTACTGGTGGCTCAGATAGTAAAGAATCTGCCTGCAATGCAGGAGGCCTGGGTTCTATCCCTGGGTCGGGAAGATCCCCTGGAGGAGGGCGTGGCAACCCACTCCAGTCTTTTTGCCAGGAGAATCCCATGCAAAGAGGAGCCTGGTGGGCTACAGTCCACCGGGTCGCAAAGAGTCGGACACGACTGAGCGACTAACACAGAGTCTCACATCACGTCCTCTCCTTTTACCACCTCGCCCTGGAGGCAGCGGGGGGAGCATCAGAAAAGCGTTCTGCCCTGCAAGGGAGGCTTTCCTCAAACTTAAATCCTGGACAAACACACAGCCTGAGCTCTTTGCAATAGGACCTTAGAAACTGAAATAAAGGCTCAGCTTTCCTCAGCAGTGGCCTGACCTGCTGGAGCCACAGCATCTCAGGACAGAGTCCCCGAGGCGGGTGTGGCCGAGGGGTCAGCGGTGGGGGCGGGGCGGGGAGGAGTTGCAGCCCTGAGGACACAAGGCCACCCAGGCTCCGCCACC
Source organism: Bos indicus (assembly GCF_029378745.1). Taxonomy (NCBI): domain Eukaryota; kingdom Metazoa; phylum Chordata; class Mammalia; order Artiodactyla; family Bovidae; genus Bos; species Bos indicus. The sequence continues at coordinate 111,258,859 of NC_091767.1, read as the reverse complement.
CTCCCTCGAGAGGAATGCAGGGCCTCGCTCCCGTCCACCCGGCATGGGATTGGCGTCTTTGTGTTATTTGCTTCTTTTTCTACCAAAAGGAGTTCAAAAGTTGAGAGCTGATTAGTATTCCAGGCACCAGGACGGCTGCAAACCAGCTCGAGGCGCAGGTAGGGGGTGCTGGGGCGGTGGCGATTGAAGCCTGGGCTCACCCCCACCCCGCTGGAGACCCCGCTACCGAAACTGGAAGAGCGTTCCTGGCCGCCCCTGCCCTCCCTGGCCGCCCCTGCCCTCGCCGCCTCCACGGTCACCCCACCTCGCCCTGCCCTTGGTCCTGGAGCCGTCAGGCAGCCCGGGGTCCGGGGGACTCTCCCGGGATCTCACTGGCTGCCTTTGCAGGCGAGCATAGCATTTGCATACATTTGTATAAGTTATGCATCGAGAACCCTTCTCTTTAACATTGCAACCTAATGAAATCACTCAGACAGCACATTAAAAACACAGCTGACTCTGGGAAGTCTGACCCTTTCCATGTTAAATCATTTGAATGATCCTTTGAATCTATTTGCACAAGTGGCGCATTCAAATGGCCCTCGCCCAGGTTTTCGGAGTTAATGAGACAATTGGGCCACCTCCGGGGGGTGGGGGACGTGCCCGCTGCTCGCCTTATGCTGCCCAGGGTGCTGGGAACCTCAGGCGGCCAGGGGCGTCCCCAGCAGGATGGCAGGCGCTCCCGGGCATGAAGAAATGAACCCAGGGAGTCCCCACCAAACAAATCCATCTCACGGGCCCTCTGGGTGGGACACGAACCTGCACCTGTGCAGAGGTGTGAGGATGCAGAGAAGAGCTAAAACACGCAGAGCAGGGTGCCAGACCCCACTGCAGGGAACCCTGGTGTCGCAGGGGAGCCAGGGCCCCCAGCAGCGTGCTGGGCCTGTAGGTCCTGCAGACCGAGGCTGCCCACCCCCAGGGCAGGGCCTCCAGGCAGCCAGCCAGGAGCACACTGCACTCCCCAGGATGGAGACCTCCTCTCAAGGTCAGGCTCTCAGAGCGCAGGGTCAGCAGTTTCTCTGCAGGCAGCACGCTGAGCTGGGTCCTGGCAGGAGGGCCCTAGGACCCCCTTTGTACTTAGTATCTCACCAAGGGCATTGTTCACGGACACTTTGTTTTCACTGGCTTCTCACGAAAACCTTCAAATACCAGAGAGGAAAGCTAGTCCATAATGTGTGTGACGCGCTCGAGATGCTCAGCTAACGGGGGCGGCGTGAAGATGGACCGAGTCCAGGGCTGCCCGTCTCACTTCCTAGAGGCCCCCGCTCTGGAGGGTCCTTCCCTTGCCTTGCATGTCCCTGCCCAGCTGGGCATCCTCTCGGGAAGCAGCACTCTGGCTGGAAGCCCTTCCCTGGGGAATTTTGTCCACAGCCAGCGTGCGGAGACTGGGCCCCCGGGCCTGGTGAGAATTATTTCTTCCCAGGAGCAGGATGGGGGGCTGGCCTGAGCTCAGCATCGCTCACGTCACCCGGCTCCTCACAGGCCAGCTTGAATCCTCCGATCGCCGGGCTCCCGAAGCTTGTAGCCCCAGGGTGGATGAAAGTACAGCGAGCCACACCCGGGTCCACAGTGAGTCCCTCGGGCCCTAGGTCTGGGCAGCCAGACCTTTGCCCTGGTTGGTTCGCAGGCAGCAGATGCCTGCGTCCTTTGAGAGCCGTCCCTGACGGACTCTCTGCAGCCCCGCCAGCTTATCTGGAAGCGGCCCCCGCGCCATCTGGACCTGAGAATCCGAGCCCTCCGGTCTGGCCCGTCATTTCACTCGAGTCAGCGAAGATTTATGGCCCCGTGCAGTGCACCAGCCCCCATCAGGGTCTGCGCCGGGCACGGGCCAGGGGACCCACGGCGCGGGCTGTCCATCAGCCTGTCCGGGAGCAGTGGGGGTCCTCCTCCCGAGGCTTCCTGCCAGGACGGGCAGACGTTGCACAGCACGTCCGGCCCGAAGCGAGTGTTTCCTTTGGCAGAAGGTTCTCTTCGCCGAGGCTGCGTCAGCCAGAAAGGCTGGGATTGCAGAAGATCAAGAAACCGTCCTTTTCGTCTTCAACTCACCTGTCGGGCACGGTCCCGTCTCACCTTTACCACAAAGCGACAGCACATTCGGGGTTAAAATCACTCATCCTCCGTCTGCGGCAAAAGATCTCGGTGTGGGGAGGTGAGGGCGGGGGCGGCCAGGACGGCTCTGTCCCGGGTTTCACACGCGGTCGCTGTCCCAGAAACGCACGCTCGATGCCAGGGGCCCCGGCTCCTGCTTGACGCGTCGGGCCAGGTGCCCCCGCGGCGCCCGCTCCTGGAGGCACAGCCTTCTGAAGCTCGGGGCCCAGCCCCTCCCATCCAAGAACACGGCTGTCAGAGGGAACCCACCGTTCCGCACACAGGGTTTATCGACCGCCCGGAAAGCAGCCATTCCGCCAGTCTCAACCGCTCCACTGCCGTTGCAGGGCACAGAACTGCCGGCGCGTTTTCACAAGAGTGCGCGCACCAGGCGCTGGATCCAAGAGCACGGCCGCAGGTAAGGCGTGCGAAGCGCGTCTGTCCTGCGGAGGTGGACGCCGACCGCCTCCACGCGAACCGGGTCAGGATTCCCCGTGAGCCGGTTCTGTGGACGAGGTCTTCTCCAAAGCCCAGCTGTTCACCTCTCTCTCTGAACGCAGGTGGTGCTCGCACAGTGACACCGTCGGGGGCCGGCAGAGTCACCACCTGACGGGAGCCGGAGCTGGCTCAGGGGCGACGCGGCCCCTTGCAGGCTGAACCCCAAGATAAGCGCTGTGTGACCCTGTGGCCGCCGGCCAGAGCGCCCAGTGGCTGACCAGCATTCAAGGTCTGCGGGTGTCCCAGCACCCACCCCAGCCTCGCCCTCCGCCTCCCACCGCTAACGGTGGGACCCGTGACTCCTTGGAAGATTTATCAGAAATCACTGATTTTTAATTGTTTTAGAAACACCCTAAGTGAGGAAGATTTCCTAGGTGTGTCTCCACTCCGATGAGGCGTGATGTGTGCACAGCACATTTTGTTAACACCCTCACTCCCAGCACTCAAGGCTTGCTTATGAGAAAGGTCCTTCTGATTGTGGGATACTGGCAGTCAAACAACATACGGGCCCCCGCGTCCTGAACCCTGCAGGGCACAGACCCCGCATGCTGCATGCTGCTCTCAAATGTGGGCTCCCTGCAGCCCTTGCTTCCCCACCCAGTGTGACCCCCCCACACTGGCTGGCCCTCCTCTACCCCGAAAAGTGACCCCCTCGGTGCCACCAAAGCTGTTTTCCCACTCCGTGCTGGACACGGCTGTGGCTCCTGGTCGCCACACAGCCAACACCAGAATCAGATGCCCAGCCACCCCTCCTCACTCTGTTCCCGTCCCCCAGCCCCTGGCTCCTGCGACACTGAACACCCACCAACGCCCACTCTGGTCCAGCGGCCGGAGCTATCAGGGTCCAGCCCGGGTCAGTGCAGGTTCGCTCAGGGCTACCAGCCAGCCTCTGGACCACAGACTGAGTCCTTCCACTTGCTTTTGCATCACAAGCGAACATGTCTGGTTTAGTAAACAGTAAAGGCTGGCGTCTAGCAGAGCTGGATTCAGAGCCAGCACGTGTCTGGCCAGCATCAGCCACAGGGAGCAGGACCCCCCCTGCTCACAAATCCCTACTCAGCCATGGGCACGGTGATCCGTCTCTCACTACTTGTCTCTTGCTGTTCTAAGTACTTTCCGGGAATTTTTCTAGGCAGTGTGCGAAGCAATCATCACTGAAGTGTGCCAAACACCCTGCGTTTGTTTTATTGTTTTCACATTTTTGCAGCTCATTGCCTGTGTTCACCCTCCAGTCCTTTGCCTGCCCCAGTCCGCCTCCAGGAAACCACCGCACGTGTTTGCTTCTGTCTTGGAATAAGCTGTGTGTGGTCGGGTCGTTCAGAACGGCTGTCCAGGACCTGCTTCACCTACACCTTAGCCATGTGGCTGACCTTCCTGCGCACTGGCCCCAGGCCCCAGCTGTGATGTTCTTATCAAAGAGGTCATAAGGGGCGTGCCCCTCTGCAGGGTTCCCTGGTAACCGATGAGCCACACCTGGCAATCTCCTCTCCCCACTGGGAGCAAATGCTGCCACACGTCCTGTCCACCACCCACTGCACCCGGTGGGGTGTTGCTCCAGGAGCTTCTTCAGACATGCACGCTCCCCCTTCCGTGAAACCACTGACGTCTCTGTCTCTGCCTCCAGGCTCTTTCTTCGGTCCTAAAGCTGGGTGAGCACCAGGCTTGCAGCCTGCGGGGTGCAGCCCAACAGGAACACACAGGAGAGCTTCCGTGTTTATGTCTGAACCGACTGACTGTCATGGGGCTGAGCCTCCGCACCGCTTGCCCTGCGATGCACTCAAAGTGCTCCGTGTCCAGCACCCGCTGCAGACTGCATGAGGCCCCGGCTGACGCAGGGCCCCCCATGTCTCCTCCGCCTTTACCCCCTCTTCTGGGTCACACACTTTGGGTGCCGGCATCTCCTGTTCACACCGCATTGAGTGTGCTAAGACACCACCCCGTGCCTGCAGACAGTTGTCAGAGCCGGTACCCAGGCTGCTCCCACCCCATCACCTGGATTCCCATTTTTGTCCATCCTCTACCAGCAGCTGGATTCATCAGGCTTTTCCCTTTTGAAAGTACAATGAGTACGAGATGAAGGAGCAATGCTGTTTAACTCGGCATTTCTCTGGTTGCCCGTGTGCTGTGTCTTCCAGGCATTCAGGTTCCCCCTCTTCTGAATGGCCTACACATTTCTTGGCAAATTTTTCTTGATTGTCCTCCTTTTCTCCTTAATTTTGAAGAAGCGTTGCGCCTCCTCTAGCTGGCCATGCCTTGTCGGCTTTAAATGTTGACGGTGTCTTCTGAGCCATCCTCCAGCTCCTCACCATACGGTCAGCGGATCCATCCCTCTTCGTGACGGGCGGTGCTTTGGAAGAAAGCACACGGTTATAGAACCCCCTCCTCACTTGAGAGTACGGAGACCCTCTCGCGTTTCTTCAGTGGCCTTTACAGCTGCCCCCGTCGCTCTGGTCTTCAGTCCTTCCAGCGACGGCCTTAGCTTGGTCAGAGGCTGTGCGTCTAAGGATTCTTTTCTCTGCAGACTGCATGTCACCTCCTTGCTGGGCACCAGATCACCCATCCTCTCCTCACTGAAGTGCTGTTACTTGCAGGGCCCCCAAATTTCTAACCATGTTTCTGAAATCTGTTTTCTGTCTCTTGTCTACAAGTCAGTTTTCTCCAGAAGCAGGATTTTCCTGATCACTTCTTTCCAGTGTGTCTTAATATATGGTAGCCTAACTCCCCTTTCTCTTTTCTTTTTCAAAAGTGTCTTGTTTATTCTGGATATTTGTTGCTTCACAAATTTTAAATGATTTTATTCTTTAAAACAACCATACTAGAGTTTTTATTGGAACAGCATTACTTGGGTAGATGTATTGAGGTGGGGTGAAACATTTCACAATGCCAAGTTGCCTCATCCATGAATATGGTATATGTCTTGCCTTCTTTCACATCCGACGTGATGTCTGTCTTCTAGTAAATTTTATGTTTTCTTTACGAGGGTCTCAGGCATCTTGTGTTAATTCTTTGCCCACCTGTAGCCGCGGCTGCTGCCATGAACGACATTTCACCCTCTGCTGTTTCCTAGGTAGCCACTGCTGGTTGAATCTATTTTCATAGCGTCAGCACACGTGGAGAAGCTTCTCATGAGACATAACTCAAGGGAAAACTCTTCACCTTGGCTGGGTCCTGGGATTGAGCTTTCAGCCACACAGGCGAGTGGCCAGCACAGGCCTGCCCTGGTGCACGAACACGGTGAGCAGCTGACGACCCCGCTCCCGAAGCACAGAGCCACGGCCACAAGCCCGGGCTGTGTCCTCAGGCTGCCTGAGCTTCTCCACCTGCTCCTGTGTCTCCCTGAGAAAGCATCCTACCCTCCGGAGAAGTTCCCTCCTCTGCAAATGGGAACATGACTAAAACAGGCCCTGAGACGGATCTGATGGTTAAAGGACACGGAGCACACGAAGCCCTCCAGGGTGCCCGGCGTACGGCCACTTTACAGCACAGGTTAGCGTCAGCGTCGGCAGCTGTGTGCCCACAGGAAGATCATTCAATCAGTCTGGGCCTCACTTTTCTCATTGAAAAGTAAAAGTAAAGACATGAGGTTCCTTTTCGTACCTACCCAGAGTCCTGTCACAACGACGAAATAGGAAATGGAAAAATAACTGTATAAACTGTGAGGTGCTGTGGGCGTCCACGGCCATGAGAGCCACTGACCCCCGTTCGCTCCTTTTCCCCTTTCTCCTCAGAACCACTCTGCCCATCTTGCTTTGTGTACATCTATCCACCGTCAGCAAATAAGAATTCAAACACACTGGCTGGGCGTCTACCATCTGCCCTGTGCAGTGTGAAGTGATTCCAGATTTACAAACGCCCGCTTCCCGCTCATCCTAACAACCTCGCGAAGCGTTACAGCCGCGTTTCACGTGGACGCTCAGGTGACGGGTGGACCAAGACCCACCCTGCTCAATTTTCTGAACAGTCACTAAGAAAATGACTCACCCAGGAGCCTAGACGTTCCTCTTGAAAACAAAACCAACTTTTTGCTTAAGGAGTCTTGATCCTGTGGCTTAAAGTCCCCAGGACTGACTTCAAAAGCCTGCTGGAGATCAGATGTGTAGACAAAATGTGTGATTCAAAGGAAGAAACACGGTGAAGTGTTGATTCTCTCTACCTGTGGGTGCGATAGTGATGCTACGCGTGAATCTTCTTCAACGACACCTACAGACCCACACACACACACACACACACTTTATCTGTCTATGGCCTCATTTTACAGAAGAGAAAACTCAAGTCAACATACTCCATCCTTTTCCTGAGTCCCAGAGCCAGAGTGTCTGGTATGATTTGTCTTCAAACCCTACAGGACTCCCCAGGTTGCCCAGTCGTCCTTGGCAACAGGAGAATCTCATTAGACAGTTGTATTAGTTTAGAGGCCATTAGTTTAGAAATCTTCAGGCCACTCTGTATAGTTCACCCCAAGAGGTTTAACAAGGGGGGTTATTCACCAGCATTTTGGAAGAGCTGAGGGAACCAGCTGGTGTTACCAGCGCCAGGAAGCCCCTCTTTCCCCTGGGATGGTGCCTGGGTCCCAGAAGTGCAGAGCCACCCCTGCCGGGGCCGAGGGAGCCTACAGCTCTCAGACTCACCTCTGTCTCTGCTCTCCGTGGGGGAAGCATAAGCAGACTTACTATGCTCTTGGGTCTGAGCTTTCCTTCCTGACCTTATAAAACATCAGCAGTTGGTGATTTGACACCCACTGCAATGCCTCCATTTACCTTGTAGCTTGCTTCATGGGAAGCTAGGGCTCCTACCACTGGACTCAGCTCAGCGAGCGCTAAGTGATGGCTTTCGGTGTGCTTAGCACTTCTAGAGGCAGCGGAGGAAATCAACGTGAAGAAAACCTACTGAAGATGAGCCAGCCAGCAGACCAGTGCCGGGCGTAGTTTCCATGCTTCAGCCCCGCCCTACGGGAGCCCACAGAAGGACAGGAATGGAGCTGGGCTGCAGCAGGACATGCTGGCCGCAGTGAGTGGTTTCCTAGGAATGCTGCTGCAATAGAAAATTTACTTGGAAAATTCATAAGACTTTGTTCAGGAACAAAAACTAAAAAAGCAAACAGGGTTCATGCAGGTGCATGGTTATATGCCTGAAATGTGTCCACATACCTTGAATCCTTGCTTCAGGAAGATCGAGGTCATCTTCACGTTGATTTCTTCCGCTGCCTCTAGAAGTGCTAAGCACACCGAGTGTGACCACTGAGCACTGGTTGAGCTGAGTCCAGTGGTAGGAGCCCTAGTTTTCCACAAAGCAAACTACAAGGTAAATGGAGGAATTGGAGTGGGTGTCAGATCACCAACTGCTGATGTTTTATAAGGTCAGGAGGGAAAGCTCAGACCGCAGAGCACAGTAAGACACAACTGTGTCCCCAGAGCAGAGGCCACAGCACGACCCTGGAGTCCAGAGCTGGAAACGCGGACGTCACAGGGCTGGACGTCCATCACAGCTCTGACGGACCATCTGCTCCCAGTGTATCTCAGGCTCCTGCTGGACGCTGGCAAGCCCTATATCCGCTCCCCGTATCAGCTCCCCACATCGGCTCCCTGGTTTTGGTTCAGCACATCAGGCTCTGCCTCCATCGTCACAGGCCCTCCTCCCCACGTTCAACGCAGTACACCCTCTACATGTCCGTGTCCAAACCTCCCTTTTGCTCTAAGGACACCAGGGATCAGGCTACGGGCCACCCTCCCACAGCATGACCCCACAGCCCTATTTCCAAATTCACTCCCGTTCTCAGTATTGGGACTTAGAACGTCAAGGCGGCACTGGGGCAGAGTTCAACCCTGGCTCCCAGGAAGCTTATGAGAACCCCAGGTTGAAGCTCCTGCACGGATACCTTGTCAATAAATCGTCCAGGTAGCTAGGATGCTCCTTCTGGGGGACTAGATCCCATTTCCCAGACATTCTAGGAACGTGTAACTATAAAAGTAAAACTTTTAGTAATAGCAAACACTGCATAAGATAGCTTCTAGTCTTTAAAAGCCTGCTTTCTCCAGGAACCCCGTGGGATGCTGCACACATGTGACTTCATCTTCATGCTCACAGCTGCCCTCCATGTAGCCCCAGCATCACCCTCCAGAGCGGGCGGAAGCTGAGGCCTGGGTGGGCGGGCGGGCAGCTGCTAGAGGCTGCAGCTTAGTAAGCTGAGGAGTTCTGTTTAAGTCCAGGTCAGCCTGACTCTGAGACAAGCCGCTCCCCGCCGCGTCCATCAGAGGCACCCATTAAGAGTTCCTGCAGCCTCTGCCTGTCACTCCCTTCCTCCCTGCGGACCCAGTGAGGCCCCTGATATCAAGGCTGCCCTGTCCCAGGTCCTGAAATCCTCATGCCTCTGTGTCCTTCCTCCCAGCTCTGAGTTGTGGAACCAGACAGGAATTCTCACCGTGCATTAGTCAGTCCGCAAATGCTGGCCTCCAGTACCAGCCTGGCCTCCCCAGTTGCATGGGCACCAACCCCCCGCCCATGCACACATGCACACACACACACACATGCACACACACACACACATGCACACACACACACACAGGCACACACACACACAATCACTTTCTGACAGAGCCACAGGCAACATGGGCGGTGCCCACCGGGGCACAAATCATTACAATCCTTTGGTCGTTGTTGAAGAGACGAGAACTTAAACGCCACCTGCTGTGGTCACCATCTTGGCCTCAGACGTGAGGTGGGGGCTGTGAGAGCCCCCATCTGACCCCCAAGAGCCGTGGAGCCACTCGATCCAACAGCTACAGCCCGTATGTCGCTGTGGGTCAGGGTGAACAGAGCTCACAGGTGAGCAGGAAGACGTGACCGCCCTTGTCAGCACCGCCCCAACCCCAACAAACTTCACCACGGAGGCAACGTTTATGCCCTGAAAGCTTACATGTTGACCGGACGAGCCGCCGAGGCCAGCAACTCCCTTGTGTTCTTCATGCAAGGACTCAAAATATTGGCCGACTTTGCGTCTAACACCAGGAGGTGCTCCATTTCCTGCATGAGAACAGGGAAAGAAAAACCAGCTGATGTCAGTTCCTCTTTTTGTTTAAAAACATCTACCCACCCCCACCTTTGCAATGTGCCCTAACCACAGATTCTAGAAAGTCCCCTTTGTCCTCCTGTCCCGGCAACCCAGGGACGTGGGACATCTTTGTGAGAAGGCGTCTGTAAGAGAAGCGAAAGGGAAAGCACCCCAAACAGAACTTTCAGGAAAACTTATGCTGATTTCATAGTTTAGGCCGGTCATGATAGAAATCAGTTCTGCAAGTCAGAATTCAGACAGAGTAAAAGTCATGACAGTCCGTTCACAGCATAAACAGCTGGAAGATGCCGGAGATGCCGTTGGGAGCTGTGTGTCTGTGATGCAGACGACGTGCTCCAACTCGGGCACCTGAGACGCGTCAGTACCAAGCCTGGAGGCAGATAGCGTTGGAATCCAGTGTGGAAGCTGTAAACATACCTGCCTTTTGTTTTATTTCAGTAACCCACTCTATTACTGACAGACAGCTGGGTCATGTGGGGTTTTTTCATTGCATAGAATCTAAGAAGAAATGAAAGCTTGCCATGCAAACTTCGCTCATCAAATGGACCCCATGGGAAAGAAAAAGCCAGATGTCACCATCCCAGGGTCTGTGGTTTGGAAGGAGTAGAGGAGCGAGGAATTGAAGCTCATCACAGCAAACTCGCCCCTCCCCCCGAGCCTGCCCTTGGCCCTGCATTGGCTAGTGGCACGTCGGTCACTCGCCCAGCACCGTCGGCCACCCCTGCGACAACCCTGGTAACCAGGGTTACAGACAAGCCAGGGTTCAAAGCCAGTCTCAGGCACTCGCTCAGGGACCCCCCTGACCCCGGCTTCAGCTTAGTGTCCTGACCCCCTCCAAGGGTCTCCTGTTTGAACATCTGTCACCATCTGTCTCCAAGGGTCTGGTCTTCACTCACAAACCATCTGACCAGGAGACATTTTAAAGAGCGAAAAAATAAATGCAATCCAAAAGAGAGAACTCAGTTTTAAAATTGGGAGTATGCGGCCTGCCTGCAGCCAAACCACCAGCTTCTGTCGAGTCTCCTCCCGAAGCCAAAGCTGGGGTTTATGACCCTGCAGAGAGCCCAGGGCAGAGCTCAGAAAGGACAGCATTCAACAGACAAAGGAGGGGGAAGTGGGCCTGCGGGGTGAGACCGGGGATGGGGAGGCCTGGGGCTGAGCAGTGGGACCTAGGGGGTGAGCCTGGGAGTGAGGGGTGAGGCCTGGGGGGCAGTGCGCTGTGCAGGAGGCCTGCGGGGGGTGGCCTGTGGGGAGAGGTCCCTCTGCTGCTGATTGCCTGCAGTGCTAGATGCACAGGCTGACAGAAAATGCTTATCAAAGAGAATCTCCCCAAGCTGATCATAATTGATGCGATGTTCTGTGTCAAATCACTTCCCGTTTCCTGATTGTGGATAAGAAAAATGTGATTTAATCAGAGCATTTGCCACAGTTCAGAGCCCCCGCAGACGAAGCCAGGTGCAGCCTGCCCTTCGCGGAAACACCAGGGTGATCCAGGAGGCAAGGCATCTGCTCACAACCACGGCCACAAACCAGCCACAGGCACAGCCACAAACAGCCACAGCCACAGCCACAGCCACAGCCACAGCCACACCCACACCCACACCCACAGCCACAAACAGCCACAGGAGGAAAAACTGCAGACGCCCCAGGAAGAAATGGAGGGCGACTCCACAACAAACCCCCGCCTTGCCAGAGTTAGCTTGTGAGGACGTCAGCTCCTGGAAGAGGCTGGGTGGAGGGGACACAGGTGGAACCACGGCTCTACCCGGTGCCTCTACTCTGCCCAGGACGGCCCTGCTTGCTCGGGAACGTCAGCTGCAACCCACACTCGTTCAGGCAGAACTGCTGTCTCATCCCCATTTCACATCTGAACAAATCCAGAATGAGAAAGAAGGGACCTGCGCAGTTGCGTGGCCCTCAGGCTCAGGGTCTGGCCCCCCCAGCGGTGCCTTCAAGCCCTCCCGCTCTGGGGGAGGGAAACAGAAGGAGCGGCCCTCCACCCGACAAGCCCTTCCTGAACCTCAGGGAGCTCTGCACCACCTGAAACGGGCCCCAACCCTGCATGTGTCCCAGGCACACTTACAAGCACTAAAGATACAGAAGCATCAGAAGATGAGCAAGGTCTCCGCTCTTGAGTAACTCAGAATATTCTAAGAGTAGAAGCAGCAGATACAACAATAATAGCTAAGACACACTGGTGGGCGAAGAGACAGCAGTGACATGGGCGTGTCACAGAGAGTTCTGGGGGGACCACTCTCAGGACATGGGGCCGGGTGAAGGCTCCCCCACAACATGGGACCCACGAAGATGCCTAGAGGGGCCACTGGAACAAGAGATGAGTCTGCACAGCCCCTGAGCTGTGAACACGCTGGGCGAGGGCCAGGGTTGGGCTGTGCAAGGGAGGGCTCCATGGTTGGGGGGGGGTCCCACTTTGAGCACAGGGGACCATGGGAGAGCAGCAGACTTCTCCCTAAGTGGAGTGGGAGCCACGGAAAGGGGTTGAGTGGAGGTCCCCGCTCCTGGCTGAGCTCACAGCAGGCCTGTCTGGGCACTACAGTTTCAAGGGCAGCAGGGTCTCTAAGGAGGCAGTGGCATTAAACCAGGGGAGAGCTGCCAAGAGCCAGACCAGGGGTGAAGGGCGCTCCGGACGAGTGTGAGGGCAGAGCCTGCAGGATTTGCTGATGGACCAGGTGGGGAGTGAGGGGACAGCCAAGGGTCACCCCAGGGTTTGACCTCCGCCACAGGAAGCGTGGAGTGACCGGGAAGACAAGGGAGCGCTGAGCAGACTGCCTCCTCTGCAGACGATCGTAGCTTCATTGCCCCGACGCCCCCTCTGTGCACGTCCAGAGGACTCACCCCAGACTCATCACCATTATGCACGAAAACCTTCCAAAGGTCCGCATTCCCATCCGACAGAAACGATGAAGAAATGCCTTTTGGCTGAAAAATGACCCTTAGTGTACGTGGTGAACACATTCCGATGGAGACTGCCATGGAACACCAGGAAGACGAACCCTGCACGCGGGAGGCTCCGTGTTTGTCAATCACGCTCTCTTCTCAGTAGAATCTAGAAATGCAAATTATTCGTTTCTACCAAGGGTCAGGCATTCTACCTGCTTCTGTGTACACGCGAGAAGGGCTGGAAGCCAGCAGTGTGGGTAGGGACGCCCAGGTCCCTAAAGGCACACCTCAGCCTCTCAGCAGACAGAAGAGCCAGCCCCGCCTTGCACGTCGCTGCTGCCTTTCTCTCCTCTCGGAATCCCAGCCCCACCAGCTAGTTCTCGCCGGGACACAGCTTCGCCTTGACATCTGCGGACCCCAGCCTCTCGCTCTCCACTTTCGCCCTGCCCGACGCGGCACCACGTGCGTCTTTGGAAAATGCGAGCGTGGCAGTCCTCTTCATCTCTCACTTTCTTCAGCCTCTTCCTGTGACCTACGAGCCAGAGCCCCGACTCCTGGAGTGCGTGTCCCACCCTCCCTGGCTGCAGCTCTCTCCCCGCCAGCTTGACCTCCCGTCCCCCTGCCAACCCTATGCTGAGCCTCCAGAGACCGTTCTCTTTCCTGAACACGACGCGGTGGCCTGTGCTCCCCCCCCACACTCCCCGATGCCCGCAGCGCCATCCACTGTACGGCCAACCCCTCCCCATCCTTGCAGACCCACCTGCAGATCAGTCCTGAGAGGCCTGCCAAGATCCACCCCCCACCGCGAGGCTGGGCACCCCTTGCAGATATACCTCCATCAAAACCTGAGCGTTACGCCCACCCGCTGTGTCTTCGGCCCTGACTCACCTGGAAGCCCCACTTCCCAGGCTGCAGCCTGATGCACCTGCTGCCTTTACAGAGAGTGAGCCTCCTGCCCGGAAGCACACGACGCTCAACTGTCTCCAAACTGCGGTCTCAGAGCTCAAGCTCTCTGGTTTGGTCCCCTCGGACCTGGACACGTGAACTGGAATCAGGAAAGAATGTGTGAATGTACAGAACAAGCATCTTGAACTAAAGACTGAAATGTAGGCAAAAGCGGCGACAGAAACCTTCAGAAAACCAAGCCAGTGAACTAGAACCGCAAGGAGGATAAGATGAGCAGATGTGAACTGTGAGACAGAACCTAAGAGCAGACGAGCCCCAGAGCCCCAGTCTAGAATTCTGAGTAAGCAGGAAGCACCAGGGCAAGGCTGAAGACATCCCAGGTGAACCGAGAGACTCAAATATTAACCTCAGGAAGGGTCACTGAATATCATGGAAGAATTATTAAACATCTTAGCGAAACGTCGATCTCATATAAACAGTCTTAAAGATATCAGCAATGTCATTAGCAATGACCATGTTAGCAATGAGGTCACAGATTCCCTACAAATGAAAATAATCAGGTCCCTGTTAAACACGATACGTGAGAATAATTTTAAAACTTTCAAAGATTATTACTTACAAAAGGTTATATTCAAATTCAAGGCTAACAAAAAGACCTGGCCCGAAAAGCAAATTAATTATAGGAGTTATGAAAGAAACTTTTGAGAACAATCAAATCAGAGTAGAATTTAAAACTACAAGAATGGTTGAACAGAGTATTTAAAAAGAGAGTAAACGATGTGATAAGTAAAGCATAAGACTGGACCAATTCTCAAAAAGAACTAGAAACAATACGGACAGAAATTAACGACATGTTACCCAACAGCACTGTCCATAGTCAGGGTCTGGAATGACAGCGTCAGTGACTGAAGGATTAATCAGAACGAAAACGCTGAGTGTCTGTTCTTAGGAATGGGAGGAGGGCTTGGAGGAGAATGGATACACGTGTATGCGGGTCCCTTCCCTGCTCACCTGAAACTGTCACAACATTGTTAATCTGCTATACCCCAGTACAAAATGTTGTTGCTGTAAAAAATAAAAATTAAAAAAAAGACATTCGTGATGTTGATGTGCTCTGAAAAAACATGTTATCTCTCCAGGATGAAAGTGCATTGCATATATCTAATTGCAAAAATAAAACTCTAAAACAATCATTAAAACATTAAAAAAAAAAACAGAAATCACAAGTATGACGAAGACATTTAGAATTAAAAAGCAACCACACACAACTGCAATGCCGAAGAGATCCACCTAAGCCCAAATGACAGGGCACGGTTCAAAATCGAGAAACCGTCAAAAAGACATCAAGTAAATATAAACAATGCAGGGAAATAAGACTAGGAGTAGTAAGCAATAAAGGATATGAGAAAATTGCATTAAAAGGAACACAGAAGATCATAACGATTTCATCATTCATGAAACGCACAGTGAAGAACTGTGATACGGGCTGTGATCTCTACCTCCGTGCGACAAAACTGAAAGAAGTTTTTTAATTTAAAAAAGGTGAATTTGGAAAAAATTCAAAATAATTTTTAAGTTAAATAAATAAAGTGAAACTATTACTACAAACAACTTAGTAATTAGTGGTGATAAAACTACAATAGAAACAGTGAGTTTTTTTTGGGGGGTGGTCTTCAAAATCACTGCAGATGGTGACTGCAGCCATGAAATTAAAAGATGCTTGCTCCTTGGAAGGAAAGCCATGACCAACCTAGACAGCATAGTAAAAAGCAGAGACATTACTTTGCCCACAAAGGTCTGTCTAGTCAAGGCTATGGTTTTTCCGGTGGTCATTTATGGATGTGAGAGTTGGACTATAAAGAAATCTGAGCACCAAAGAATTGATGGTTTTGAACTGTGGTGTTGGAGAAGACTCTTGGGAGTCCCTTGGACTGCAAGGAGATCCAACCAGTCCATCCTAAAGGAAATGAGTCCTAAATATTCATTGGAAGGACTGATGCTGAACCTGAAATTCCAATACTTGGGCACCTGACATGAAGAACTGACTCATTTGAAAAGACCCTGATGCTGGGAAAGATTGAAGGTGGGAGGAGAAGGGGACGACAGAGGCTGAGACGGTTGGATGGCATCACCGACTCAATGGACATGAGTTTGAGTAAACTCTGGGAGTTGGTGATGGACAGGGAGGCCTGGCGTGCTGCAGTCCATGGGGTCACAAAGAGTCGGACACGACTGAGTGGCTGAACTGAACTGAACTGAAGGCTACAGATGAAAATTTATGGACTCTAGTCAGGAGAAATTCATATCCTTCATCATCTGCATTGTTATTCAAAACTGAAATTAAAGAAATGCAATTCAAAACTACAATAGCACAATGCTTTCATCCTGAAATGCGCCAAAATTATTTTAATAACAATTAGGGAGATTGTAGGCTTCCCGGGTGGCCTCAGTGGTAAAGAATCTACCTGCCCATGCAGGAGACCCAGGTTGGATCCCTGGGTCGGGAAGATCCCCTGGAGGATGAAATGGCAGCCCACTCCAGTACTCTCCCCTGGAGACTCCCATGGCCAGAGGAGACCGTCAGGCCATAGTCCTGGGGTCACAAAAGAGTCGGACACGACCGAGACTAAACAACACAAAGAGGGAGACTGTAAAGAAATGTTCAGTCTCACCTCATCCCAGTGGAAATGGACGTGAGCGAAACCTTTCAGAAATTTGTCAGTAAGCAGCCAAAGCCTTGTGATGGTAAGTTCCCTTCGAGACCCAGCAATTCCACTCTTAAGAATTATCTTAAGATAAACTATCACAGAAGTATAAAAAGGTTTACTTCCAAGCACTTTCCTCCCAGCGTCCTTTGTAGTGGAGACGCTCTGGGAACGCAGCAGGAGCCAAGTGACAGGGTCCGTCCAGGGAGACCCCTGCAGTGACGAGTGCCCGGCGCTGCTCACAGGGTGGACGGGTCTGTCTGTGCAGGTGAGCGGGAGGTGCAGCGGAGGCCAGGTTCATCACAAGCAAAAGTGCTCACAAACACACGTGCCCACAGATAAACACCACGCCTTCACATCCTCAAACACGTGCCCACAGACAAACACCACGCCTTCACATCCTCACACACGTGCCCACAGACAAACACCACGCCTTCACATCCTCACACACGTGCCCACAGACAAATACCACGCCTTCACATCCTCACACACGTGCCCACAGACAAACACCACGCCTTCACATCCTCACACACGTGCCCACAGACAAACACCACGCCTTCACATCCTCACACACGTGCCCACAGATAAACACCACGCCTTCACATCCTCACACACGTGCCCACAGACAAATACCACGCCTTCACATCCTCACACACGTGCCCACAGACAAACACCACGCCTTCACATCCTCACACACGTGCCCACAGACAAACACCACGCCTTCACATCCTCACACACGTGCCCACAGACAAATACCACGCCTTCACATCCTCACACACGTGCCCACAGACAAACACCACGCCTTCACATCCTCACACACGTGCCCACAGACAAACACCACGCCTTCATATCCTCACACACGTGCCCACAGATAAATACCACACCTTCACATCCTCACACACGTGCCCACAGACAAATACCACGCCTTCACATCCTCACACACGTGCCCACAGACAAACACCACGCCTTCACATCCTCACACACGTGCCCACAGATAAACACCACGCCTTCACATCCTCACACACGTGCCCACAGACAAACACCACGCCTTCACATCCTCACACACGTGCCCACAGACAAACACCACGCCTTCACATCCTCACACACGTGCCCACAGACAAACACCACGCCTTCACATCCTCACACACGTGCCCACAGACAAATACCACGCCTTCACATCCTCACACACGTGCCCACAGACAAACACCACGCCTTCACATCCTCACACACGTGCCCACAGACAAACACCACGCCTTCACATCCTCACACACGTGCCCACAGACAAATACCACGCCTTCACATCCTCACACACGTGCCCACAGATAAACACCACGCCTTCACATCCTCACACACGTGCCCACAGACAAATACCACGCCTTCACATCCTCACACACATGCCCACAGATAAACACCATGCCTTCACATCCTCACAATCCCGACTGCTACAGAGGAGAAGCGAGAGATGGTTCAGGCTTGGGTTTGGACCTCTGTTTCCTAATTTTCTGTCATGAGTGTGAGTAATTGGCCATCCTTCTGGTTAAAGTTACTAGACCAAAACAGAACAACGTGAGGGAAGGCGGTGACTGTTGGTCATTGACCTGCTTGGCATCACTCTTCTGTACCCAGCTGAGCGGGTCCCTCTCAGAGACAGCGAAGACAGGACCTGGACTGAGCATGCGTTAGGACAAGTCGCTCCTTTAACTGAAAAGAAAGGGGGTCTCAGAGAAGGCAAGGGACTCGCGAGGCCCACTCAGAGTTCTGGACAGTATATGGGTCAGCATCTACACCACCAGACTCAGCTCAGGGCCCTGAAAGACCCCAGCTCTACAGGAAATGAATTCTGCCCTGAAAAGGAGAGCAGGGAGCCTCCGAAGTGCGGCTTTTACTAATGTGAAGACCCCTCATTATCCTCCTGCTCATTGCTGAACATGACTCGACGGCAGGAGTGTCTGTACGTCACCCCTAACTTGATCCCGACACCACAGAGGGGCGGTGGAGGCGGGGACACGCGTCTGCCTCCCCCAGCAGCACCTGGGTTCTGTCCTGGCAGCATTGCGGGGGAGATGCCCCTTCTCTGTCGTAACCCCGGAGGAGCCAGTACTGAAGCATCGACCCCAACCTTGTTTTGAAATCTGACTGGATTGCAAAGGATGATTTACTTTCCAGTGTGGGGCCAGCAGTCGGGGAACCTGTCAAGTGGCTCCAGGAAGTCCCCTCAGCTAAAGAGGAATTGTACTCACAGCTTTTGGCTGACGTCTCCCCCTCAGGGGCTTTGAAAGAGATTATGAAAAGAGAATCCTTGAAAGGGAAAACGAAAGTCAGACTTCCCAGAGCAGCCTTGGTGGGCACTCGGTCAGGATGTGTCTCCATGGAGACCAAGGTCGGCTCTGGAACTGGAGAGGCGGCCATCACACCCTTGCACTCGGGGTGGGTGGTGGGAAACCCCAAGTGCCAGAGACCCACACAGGGGACAGAGACCCTGCAAATCCTCCTGAGGGTTCTCACCCTCCTGACGCCGAGACGAGGCCTGAGCCAGGCTCTGAAGTAGGATGTGACTCAGCAACAGCATGGGAGTCCTCCAGGTGAGGAGGGAGGAGCAGGCCTCCCCTAGGGGTGGGAGGTTCCCAGAAGATCAAGGCTGTCGAAGCATCTGGCCGAGTCAGAGATGGGAGATCAAAGGCGTCCCCTGGGCTCAATGTTTATTCAACATGTACAGAGATGCAGGAACCAAACTTCTGCTGAGTTGTCTCGACAGGTCACTAAAATAAAACAGGAGAAGGTGGGGAGGGGGAGCAGGACCACGGCTCGGAGAACTTGGGGCACCAGAAGCCGGGGGAGAGAGGCAGGTGTGATGAGGCCGGTTCTGCCTCCCGGGGTGAGCCAGGCGTGCCCAGGGCCAGGCAAAGCCACAGACGCGCTCCTCCTGTGGGGCCCTCACCTCCCTGCCCTGCCTCGAGGGTGGCCGCCGAGCGCAGCCTGGCCCCGGAGGAGCGACAGCCAAGGTCTCGGAGGTCAGAGCCGGCCCCCTTCCAGGAGGAGATGCTGGGGCAGGTGCCTCAGGCCCGCGGGGAGCTGTGAGCGCCCCCGACCGCCTCCCCGTGTGCTCGTGCACGTACTCACCCAGCCTTCATGGACTCACCGGGGGTCCGCCCACGATCCAGCCCTGCACGGCCTCCCCATGTGCTTGTGCACATACGAGTCCAGGCCCTCACGGGCTCACCGGGGGTCCGCCCGCGCTCCAGTCCTGCCCACTGCCTCCCGGGCCCAGAGCCGCGGCCGTGTGCTGCCCCGGGCCCCCTGCCCGGCCTCCGGCTGGTCTCCCACCAGCCCACCAGCATGCTCCATCCTCCCCCCGAGCTGTGCTCCCAGGCCTCACATGAAAAGCCCAGTCCTCCCTCCCGCCACCCCCGGATGCAGCTGGGCTCACCCCTCCTCCCGGAACTTGCCCCCGGTCCCCCGCACTGGGGCCAGATGCCCCCCCCCTGCCCACCCTAACACTGCACATCTCTCAGGTTACACCCTTCTTCCCCACCGGCTGGGACTCCTCTAGGGGCAGTTTCCATCTGTGTCCCCAAACAGACCTCGTCCGAGGCCCCCTGCCGTGCGTGATCAGCTCTCAGGGTCCACAGCCCACGCCTCAGCCATGCAGGGCTGCAGCCCAAGCTGATCCCCACTGGCTTCTTCTGCCCCCTGCACAGGGACACCCCACCCAAGGCACCCCAGCCCCCAGGAGCACCTTCCACCCTCAGCGCCCAGGGCTGCCTGCACAGCCAGCGCGTGCAGACCCACGGGGTGAGGGACACACACACCCCGGGGCAGCCTCCCTGGCCCACTCCCTTCTCTGTGATTCAGCCGTCAGATCGGTGCTTGCTCGCTGGAGGGACCCAGGAGAGTCTGATGAGCGAACAAGGAACCATGTCCATGCGCTCCGAGCTCCCCGACCAGGGGTCAGAGGGTGCAGAGGTCAGAAAGCAGGCCAGGTTGGTCCAGACGCCCCTGGGCGCAGACAGTCTCAGTTTTCCCAGGTTAGGGTTATAATCATCAATGTGCATTTTGTCTGGGGAGGTTTGCCTGAATTATAAAAAGATCACACATGTGAGAAGTCATCATAAGCCCCAGAGCCCTTCATTCTCTCATTCACATTCATTCTGAATGTGTATCGGGTGCTCAGGACGTGGCAGGTTCTGACCGAGAAACCGCAGATACAGTAATTTTCACAAAGCCCCGCAAACACCCTTTCCTCCAAGCTTTCACAAAAAGCACAGCCTGCTCGGCATCCTAGGCCGCTTTATGATAAACACATAAAATGTGTTCATTAAATATTTGCTGAGAAATCAACGCATGCTCGCAGCGAATTCCTTTACAGTGAATTTATCTTCTCAACAAAAGCCTTTCCCTTATCTAAAGTCACAAGGAGATCACTTACTTTATCTGTCCAATGTATACTGAGTACCCACCTGCTCTCTGTCAAGAATCTGCTAACGTGGAACTAAGAAGCCTGAAGCTGTCCTGCTCCAACACCAGCAGCATCAGTGGGCTGGGAGGGGGATGGAGGACAAGTCAGCAGGAAGCAAGGCAACACCTCAGGACAAAAAACACTAGAACCCTGCAAGGCCAGAGGTGGGGGGCGGGGGGGCAGGGGTGGTGGTCAGGGCAGGCTTCCAGGTGGAGGTGATGGCCCCTGAGCCAAGTCTTGACGGATGAGTTTGGGTTTTTTCAGAATGAGGGCAGGTCGGCCCATGTAGAGACCACTGTGTGGGGGAAGGCCCCAAAGAAAGACTCCAGGGCACGTGGCTGAAGATGGAGTCTGGGTACCAGAGGCCAGACTGCAGAAGCTGGCGCTGGGCTGGTACCCACTCTTCCCAGGGGCCGTGGGGATGCCCAATGGAGGCCAGTGGAGGAGAAGGAGGAGCCACCTTGGAGTTCACAGATGAAGGACAACTCTAGCAGCTGTGAAGGCTGTTCTCATCAGTGGGGTGGGAGGCTTGTCTGGAGGCGAAGAGATTAGAAAGAGGGGCTTTGTGGGGAAGCACCAGCTGCCTCCAGACAGATGAATTCTGAACTAAACTCGATGCTTCTCCCATGTGTGGGAAGGCGCTGTCACCCTGGACGTCAGAGCGCTTTCTTAACCTGTGCCCCCTGGCACCAGGGCTGGGCCGGGCCACCGCGAAGTGGAAAGAACGCAGGTGCGGAGTCAGAAAAGTCTGGGCTTGAGTCCGTGCTCCACCTCTGACTTCAGGGCAAGGTAATCAGCCTCTCAAAGCCTCAGATCTCTCTTTTGGAAAGAGAACAAATTACCTCTCAGAGCTGTGGAAAGAATCAGTCATAATGAAGTAAAACACTTATCAGTTTCCTGGAACAAAGTCGATGCTTAATAAATGGACTTTAAGTGGCGCAGTGGTTAAGAATCTGCCTGCCAGTGCAGGAGATGTGGGTTCAATTCCTAGGTCAGGATGGTCCGCTGGAGGAGGAAATGGCAACCCACTCTAGTATTCTTGCCTGGAGACTCCCATGGACAGAGGAGCCTGGGAAGCCACAGTCTCTGGGGTTGCAAAGAGTTGGACATGACTAAGCGCACGCACACACACACACACTCACAATATAATCTTACTTCTGAATGATGGCTTTATCCTAAATTTTATAATGATGTCTTTATCTATTAACACAGCAGGTTATAATAAATGGAAAGTTTCTAATTTTAGGCTTTTACCCTGTGAATTTTCTTGAAAGCCTCCACCAGTTTTCCTTGCTCCAAGCTGGTATGAGACAGTGTCTGATCTAATGTATGTAGACTACACTGGCTGATCTAACGTCACATACAGACCACACTGCTTCGAGGCAGGCCTTCCCTCGGGGACACCGTGACCTCAACGCTGCACGTCCTGGGCAGGTGTGAACCCCTGTTCTGAGTGAGAAAAATACGAGATACAGGATAACACGGTGGAACTTCACTCTCACAACGGATTTGTTCCAAGAACTGTATCCCAAGGTGTGTTTTGCGTGACTCCCTGCTCACGCGTGAAGGTCCATGGGTGGATACATGGTCCCAGCCTCAGCTTCCCTCCCGGCAGCTGCAGCCTGCACCCCCTGGTCTAGAACCTGCCTCACTCCCCGGGCTCATCCATGCAAACCCTGCGGGTCCCACCCCACTCAGCCCTCAGCCACCTGGCGGCTTCCGCTAACCCCCCACTACCCCCTGGGCTGCTTAGAGGTGCTTTCCCACCGACGAGCTCCCTCCAAGTGACCGTGTGTGTGGGTCTCACCTGAGTTTGTAGTTTTGCCAAACATAAAGAAGTCTATAGGACAGGTTCATCCGATCACCGGGGCACGTAGAGAAATCACAGGTTCAAACCCGCAGCCTCGACTCACGTGAAACGGAGACCATGGCCTTGGGAACATGCCTGAGAAGATCCAAGGCACCCCCAGCCATGACCTCCAGGGCCACTCCAGGAACTGAATGCGCAGCCTCCTGATTGCCCCATCCGCCCCCAAGAGAAAGTCCAGGCCCATCGCCTCCGCAAAGGTCACGGTCAGCACCTCTGGCGGCTGCCGAGCTGAGACCCAGGCCTTCCTTCCGGATCCTCCCAGCACCCTCACAGGAGACTCCAGAGCCTCTGAGAGATGCTGGCGGGAAGGCCACTCCTGATACAGCATGAAAGCAGCTCTTACTGGGGTTCCCCGGGCAAACCTCCAGGGCTCACATTTACCACGTGCTCCAAGACGCCCCTGAAGAAGGCAATGGCAACCCACTCCAGGATGCTTCCCCGGAGAATCCCACGGACAGAGGAGCCTGGAGTGCTACAGTCCATGGGGTCACAAAGAGTCGGACATGACTAAGTAACTCACACACACACACACACACACACACACACACCAAGACGCCACCCATCAGGAAAATCAGGCTTTAGAGAACAGGAGGGGTTCGAAGGGCACCCACCGGACAGAAGTCCAGAAAGCAGGGGTGAGTGGAGCCCCAAGCCACGGATGAGGCCGAGACAGGCAATCTGGGGTGGATTCTGTGTGTCTGAGGCCCCAAGAAAGAGCGAGTGAGTGGGCAGCACGTCCGGAAAGGGTGGGGGCCTGTTTGTTCGAACGGCAGGCCCACCATTCTCTCCTGAAGGTCCTGGCAGGAGTGTGAAATGAACAAGACCATTTAGGAGGATCCGTCCTCACGGCAAGACTCAGAATGGATTGAAGCAGCATCAAGAGCCTCAGAAGAGATTTCAGGGGCAAAAATGTAAAGTCCAGGAGCCTGGGCAAGGTTAAGGACACAGCTTGGAGTCCCAGCTGATCACCAGGGTCCTGGGCACCTGCCTACGAGCACTGCCCACTCCCCGGAGGAGGCAGAAAGGCCACAGCTCGAATGTCACAGGTCAGAGAAGGGGAAGAGCCTCCGAGGGCGGCTGCTGCAGAGGACACTCCCCACAGCGAGCCATCAACGCAGAAGTCAGAGGACTCGAGCAAAATGATTCTCTGCTAAGCTTTCATCGCAGTCTCCTAAAGGACTAGATGGAAGGGAAAACTACCTTGGGAAAACACACCCCTGTCTTGTATTGTGGTAGATGATGCAAAATCGGACACTGGAGGTCTGGAAGGTGCGTGTCTATACATTTTTAAACTCAACGTGAGAAAGCACTTTGAGGTTGGAAACGCCGTCTCCGCTGATTTTGTGGCCTCGGCCCCGGGCAGGCGTACGGAACATCTAAGTGCAGAATAAACGCTGGTGAGCCATGGGAGTCCGTCCGGGAGTTCCAGCCACATGCCGCGGCCAGGCCGTCCCTCCTGGAGCACCACCAGGGAACACGCTTCCTCTGGTTCTGACCCTTGTAACTATCCGACAGTCACACACGGACGAAAGTGAGCCTCAGAATTACATCTCCCGGCAGGAAGGGAGGGGCTGACACTCGGCCCACCTGGCTTGAGCGAAGTCCCTGGGCACAACTGTCTACCAGGCAGCTGGCGCTCTGACCCCAAAGGGGCGGGGCTGTGGTCCCTATGATGTCACGGGACAGACTTCAGGCCACTCCCGGGTGTGCAGGCCTGTGTCCTGGCCACCACGAGCGCTGACCCGGCTCCTGTGGGCAGCACGCCAGGCACCATCCTAACACGGGCACAGGGATCAGCCCTCCTCACTCTGAGCGTCCAGAGAGGGGCATCATCCAGCCAGCAGCTCAAGACAAAGACCCTGCTTTCCACCTGGCACGAAGCCGACCTGTAACCCTTCCCCCTGAAGCCCTGCAAACACAGCCTCCAGTGACAGCTGGGGTTTAACCGGGCACCTCTCCGTGTAAAACCCCCATTACATCTGTAACTCCCCTTTTGAGACTGACCCTGGAAGCCTGGCCTGAGGCGTCTGCAGGGGAAGCGACAGCACCCGCTGACCTGGGCTCCAGGGAGGCTGCAGGGTCCCGTCCGTCAGCGGGTCCCCCTGGCTGAGGCCCCACAAGCTAACGCCGTGGAGGGGTGGGGGGCAGGTCTCTGCCTTCAAGACTCAGCTCACAAATCCTTCCGCTGGTGGTGCTTCCGCACCATCCTGCCCCGAGCCAATGGCTGCATCCGTTCATTGATTTATTTCCTCTCTCAAAGAATGTGTCCTAAACCCTTCCCGCTCTCTGACCCTGGAAGGTGAGCTTAACAGCAGACACTCTTCTGCTCTCTGAGCTTACGTTGTGGTGAAAGGAAGGTTGTTGTTCAGTCGCTCAGTCATGTCCAGCTCTTTGAGACCCCATGGGTTACAGCCCACCAGGCTCCTCTGTCCATGGGATTCTCCAGGCAAGAGTACTGGAGTGGGTTGCCATGTTCTACTCCAGGGCATCTTCCCCCTGCAGGGACTGAGCCCACGTCTCCTGCGTTAACAGGCGGATTCTTTACCACTAAGCCACCAGGGAAAGCCGATAGGGAGGACACAAGGCAATAAACAATTATTGATAAGACTGTGTGTCATGGAGAGGGTCTGTGTAACTAATGTGATAAGTCACATGCAGCCATGTTCCAATTTCATGTAATCTTTACCCGTGTTTAATTTTACCTCCCCTACTAAAGTTTAGCTTCTTGAGGTCAGGGAACGTGTGTGTGTCTTAGTTCATAGGTCCTGCCGTGGTGATTCACACATGAAAGCTACTCGATAGACGCTCATGGATTTTATCTGATGACGCAGTGAGGCAACTGGATGGCGTCCACACTATTGCTCACCTGGAGTGCCTCCGCCCAAGTCACACTCAGCAGACACGAGCCCTGGGCACGAGGGGCCTCCCTCCCCATGGACTGGGGGCTGGAGCTCGGGGACCAGGGCGAAGAGCAGCCACATGGGCCTCTCGGCAGGTGACACCCGAGAAAACTTTGTCCCCACCTCACCAGGAACAAGCCTCCTTTGTCTCATAAACATCCGTCTTCTCCATCCCTGAGATCAACCGAGCTGGTATTTTTATTGTGACGGTTCCGTTATCACAAAGGAGAAACCAGAAGAGGAAACAAAAGCGAAAAACACAGAGACACCCATTCGCTCATCTTTGTGGTCAGAAGCTCTGCTCTGCTCACAGCAGATTCTGCTCAGGGTGCCCTGTTCAGGCCTCCGGGGACCCCGGGGACCCCAAGTCAGCCCCCACTGCCTGCCTCCTCACATTCTGCCGCCGGAGCCTCTCCTCCAGAGATTTACTTGTGTTCTTGCTCCAAGTCTGGCCTAGAAATATTAATCTTTTTTTTCTTTGCACTTTCCATTGCCACCCACAGCTGCAGATCACAGCAAAGCAGGGAAGGGCTGGGGGCACCCCCATGCGAGACCCCGACGCACAGCTGCGCGTGGGGCTGGTGCTTTATCTGCCCGTGGGGTGCTGAGCAGAGATGCATCGTCTCCCACATCTTCCTTCTGCACCTTTGGAGCATGCTCATTGACATTTACAGACAAGGCTTTGCTTCTTCACCTTAACGACCTACATGACTTAAATAAAAGGCAGTGCTTTCTTCTTTTTCGTAGAAAGCAGGCATACTCTAAAATACTGTCCCACGAGGATTAGATTACTCAGTCAAGAGCACACTGACGGGTAACTGGATGGCAGAACTCTCCCTCGATGTTCTGGAACCTGGTTCTTGCGTCAGTCTTTCTTCATACTCCGTGGTTACAGGGATAATGAAAATACTGAAAGCTTAAGGGCACTGTCTCTTACTGGGCAGTATCAGCGACCACCACGCGCAAACTACCCTCCTTTCTAAGGGCAGACCCAGGACTGGGCGTCCAGGGCCCTGGGCTGTGGGAACTTTGGACAAATAGCTTCTCCTCCAAGGATCCCATTCTCTCACTTGTAAATTAAGGCAATCTTCTGGACGTGTCTATGGCTATTTCTAGCACTTTCCATGAGCTGAGGGAGGTGGGCCACCCCGGCTGCCCACATGGCTTTCGCTCTGCTGGTATGGCAGGAGTCCTGAATCGGTGTCTTGGAGCAGATGCCAAGGGAGATGCAGGAAAAGCGAAGTCAAGAAATATCCCGCTCATCACCCACTGATGCGTTATAATAAAGAGCATATTATAAGGAGAATCAGACTCTTACAGCTCAGGTGGCCCCTGCGGGAGAACACCAAACACGGAAGCAAAGCCAGGAGGAGGGAAGGAGAGCAGACGGTCCGGAAACAGCAAGAAGCCGCGCCCTTTACTGAGCCCGCCAGACGGGCTCGGGAAGCCCGGACGCAGACGCGAGGGAGCCGGGGTCTCGGGACTGTAAGGAGAGGTGGTAACAGCAACGGCGGCGGGG
Source organism: Bos indicus (assembly GCF_029378745.1). NCBI lineage: Eukaryota > Metazoa > Chordata > Mammalia > Artiodactyla > Bovidae > Bos > Bos indicus. The sequence goes on along the minus strand of NC_091767.1, from coordinate 111,231,908 downwards.
CAACGCCCCAGTGAACGAGGCGCCCACTCGCCTGTTTCCAAAGCCTCTTTTCTCTCAACAAACAACAGTTCATGATCAGACAGCGGTGGGCACCGAGGACCCGAGAGGAGGTGGACCCGGGGTGTGACAGAGGGGCCTCGGTTTCCGTGGGGGCCTGTGGCGGAGGGTCTGGGATGCCCCGGAGGAGGGCGGCAGGAACCACGGGGCTCTGGGGCAAGGTGGACAGGCTCCAGGCTGCTGCTGGAAGCGCGAGAGCGATGCGCACGCCCGAGCGTGTCACTTGCATCGGCTGCCAGGCGCTGAGGCCGCCCCTCCTCCTGGGCGGGCGGACGGGCGGGGGGCCTCACAGACGCATCGCCCGTGTTCCTGCGCTCAGTGTCCTCTGACGGCGCTGGATTTGACACGGCATGATTTCTGTCCTTAAAGCACAAGAAATCCTGCTTTCAAGTGCTCTAAAAAGATAAGAAACCCACAGAACCGGCCATGATGGGGCGGAAGAGAGCAAGGAGGAGAGAAGCACAGCCTCCCTTCTTCCTCTTGGCAGCCTTCTGTTTCCAGATGGGCTCCCTGAGCATCTATTTTTCACAAGCCCCAGTCCCCGCGCTCAGCGCCTGCAGCACGGCCTGAGCATCCCCTGAACCAGAAGGAGTGGCTACAGCCCAGGGCAGCATTTGCCTGCCCCCTGCCTCTCGCCCCCCCAGCCCCCACCCTGACCCAGCCTCCCCCTCACCTCCCTGCAGCCCAGGGCAGCGTCTACCCAACCCCCGCAGCACCCCCAGCCCCCACCACTGCCCAGGGCAGCGTCTGCCCACCCCGCTCCTCCCGCCCCCCAGCCCCCACCCTGACCCAGCACCCACCCCCCCGCCCCCGCACACACCCAGCCACCGCCGCCCCCCCCACCACCCTGCAGCCCAGGGCAGCGTCTACCCGACCCCTGCAGCACCCCAGCCCCCACCACTGCCCAGGGCAGCGTCTGCCCACCCCCCTCCTCCAGCCCCCCAGCCCCCACCGCCGCACCGCCGCACCACCGCCCAGGGCAGCGACTGCCGGCCAACCCCCGTCCCTGTCACAACAGGCGGTCGGTGGGGACAGCCAGACCAGGGCAATACTGACTTATGGCTCCAAATCTGTTGTGGCTTTTTAATAATCGCCAACCTGTCCATTAAGGAAGAAAAGAGCATCCATTTCAGGGGGGAAAAGATACCTAAAAACTTCCCCCTTCCCCCTTTGAAAGCATTGTCCTTTTTATTTCTTTCATAAATAACAAGCTTAATCAATTATCTTTCCATTATCTGCAAGGAGAGTGTTTCTTGCCAGGTGAAATGTCGTCATATTTTAAGCGTTGGCTTTTAAGTTGTGGGTAAAATAGACGCCTTCCCCGAGGATAGTCCAGTAGTAGGCTTGGGGCCTAAAATTTCTCGTGTAGAAACCCCCAACTAGGAAGGTAGGTTGGGGTGTGTTGAAGGGTGAGGGAGTGCAGCTGGTGCAGCTAACCTACTCTCAACAGGAGCCGTGAATCGGGACCTTGGCCACACGCCTCCAGCTCTGTGACTGAATGGGAGGAGAAAACGCCTTTTTAATAGAAACCAGAAAGTAATCTCAAACCACCAAACACAGGGGTGAGACAGGGAAGTTGTACAGCATTTGGTGAGGCTTCCTGTTGCAGCTTTCCTGGGCCAAACCCTCTGAGGGATGGAATTCCTGGTGCTGGTCAGGACGGAACCACTCCATTCTATAACACCACTGGCAGAGAATTACATTTCCTGGGTACTAAGATGCCATCAGTCATAAAATGCACCATCTACTCATGAACAGCTTTTCAGGAAACAAAGAGGCTCTCATAATAAAAACAATTATCAATTATCAGCCACATTCAAATTTCAGAAACACAGGTGAAAATATGCACGTTAGAATCAAGAAATATTAACTCAAAGGTCATCATCAATTCATCATTTTTAAAGACCAGCAAAGTGGATTCACTGGATAGAGGTCACCCTGCCCCAACAGCATCGGGGCTGATTTGAAGAAAGCAAGCAAAAATACCTTCCAGGAGCGCCAAGGAAAAGAGCAGACTCCAACGGAAGCCACTGTGAACACTTGAAAGTCATTCTGTAAAAATATTAAGATTTGCGTCTGGCATATAACTTCCTGTGAACAACGCGGATTACAAGGCATGAAAGTGCATAGCAGGCACTCAGCAAATGAAAAGAAACAAGCTCTGCTCTGCTCACTGCTTCATCTCCAGCCCCTGCCTCACATGAAGTGAACAACGTGAATTAAGACAGATTTGTTTAGCAACTGGAAAAATCCAGCCCCTGATTAATCTCCAAATCTAGTGATTCCACATCCCATGGATTCAGGGGTGGTCCCTCCCCGCCTCATCTGGAGCCCGCACGTCTTTTATCCACTCTTGCCCCCATCTGACGTCCCTGGGTCCCCCACCCCCTCCACCCATGGCCGCACGCCTTATCTGCCACAGAGACAAGACTTCTCCACTGAACTTGTAAATCAAGAAATGGCATCACAATAATGTTGCATCTTCCTACACAACACCATGGATTTTCTCTCCATTTATGTATTAAAAGCTCTTTGATTTATTTCATCAGCGTTTTATAGTTTTTCTCGTCTAGACATTGTACATATTTATACATAAGAATTTCTTTCTTTTTTGGTATGAATGCAAATGATGTCTTTTATTTTGAATTTTAATTATTCACTGAGAATATATTTGAAACCAATAAACATATGTGTATTAACTTTGCATCCCACAACCTTGTTGTAATCGCTTACTAATTCCAGGGCTTTTTGTTGCTGATTCTTTGAGATTTTCTATAGAGACAGTCATGTGATCTAAAAATAACAGACAATTTGATTTCTTCCCTCCTAATCTGAACACTTTCATTCTTTCTTGTCTTACAGCGTCGCTGGGAATTCGAGTGCAGCATCTAATAGGAGTGGTGAAGGAGGCGCTCCTGCCTTGTTCGCAGTTTTAGGGAGACAGCGTCTAGCTTCTCGCTATGAAGTATGACGCTAGTGGTCAGGTTTTTGTAGATGCTCTTGATCAAGCTGAGGAGGTTCCCTCTGCTACTGACCAACTGCGTCTCCCTAAAATATACGTTGAGGTCCTAACCCCTACTATCTTAGGATGTGACCGTGTCTGAAGACAGACTCTTTAAAGAGGGAATTAAGTTAAAATGAGGTCATTAGGATGGGCCCTAGTCTGACATGGCTGGTGTCCTTGAAAGAAGAGGTTATGTCGATGTAGACACATGCAGAGAAAAGACCATGGAGGATGCAGGGAAGGGTGGACACCTATCAGCCAAGGAGAGTTTCGGGGAGAAACAAGGCCTGCCAACTCTCTGCTCCCAGACGTGCAGCCTCCGGAATTACGAGACGTTCTGTCATCCAGTCCTCCAGTTTGAGACACTGTGTTATGCTGACCTCTGGTCCTAGTTTGCTGGCAGTTTTTATCACAAGCAGGTGTTGAATTTTGTCAAACGATTTTTCTGCTTTTTATCAAAAGCATTTTTGTCAAAATGCTTTTTCACATCTATTGATATGATCATGTGATTTTTCTACCTTAATTTATCCATGTGATGAATTACATTAGCTGACTTCTGAATGTTCAACTAGCCCTGCATACCTGGAATAAATCCAAGTTGATCATGGTATGTAATTCCTTTTAAACACTGTTGAGTCCAATTTGCTAATAGTTTGGGGGATTGCATTTGTAATTTTTGTAGATGCAGGTTTATGACCTATTTTCCTTTTCTCCAAAGTACTTTTAAAAAATGTTTTTCTTATAAGGCTGATCTATTGGAGACAAATTCCCTCAATTTTTGTTTATTTGAGAAATTCTTTTATTCTTGAATAATTAATTGGACCATAACTCTAGGTTGATGAGGGCTTTTTTTTTTTAGCTCCTTAAGTATTTCACTCCACTCTTTCATTTGCACAACTTTTGAAGGGATGTCTGGTGAAATTCTAATCATTGTTTGGAAGTCATGTGTTTCCAAGAGGAGCCAGGGAAGCTGGTCAGCAGGAACACCAGCCTGCCACCAAATGGAGTTTACTGACAGCCCCACTCTGGGGTTATGGGGGCACAGCACTCTAGCCTCTGTTATAAGGGCCCTAATCCCACCCATGAGGGCTCCACCCTCATGACCCAACCACACGAAAGGCCACACTTCCCAACACCGTCACATGGGTTTAGGCTTCAGTGTATGAAACTGGGTGAACGTGAAAGTCGCTCAGTCGTGTCCGAATCTTTGTGACCCCATGGACTCTACAGTCCATGGAAGTCTCCAGGCCCGAATACTGGAGTAGGCAGCCTTTCCCTTCTCCAGGGGATCTTCCCAACCCAGGGATCGAGCCCAGGTCTCCTGCATTGCAGGCGGATTCTTTACCAGCTGAACCACCAGGGAAGGCCAAGAATACTGGAGTGGGTAACCTATCCATTCTCCAGCAGATCTTCCCGACCCAGGAATCAAACTGGGGTCTCTGGCATTGCAGGCGGATTCTTTACCAACTGAGCCACCAGGGGGCTTCCCTGATAGCTCAGTTGGTAAAGAATCCGCCTGCAATGCAGGAGACCTGGGTTCCATCCCTGGGTTGGGAAGATCCCCTGAAGAAGGGAACAGCTACCCACTCTAGTATTCTGGCCTGGAGAATTCCATTCTACACAACAAAAGTTACATCATGAAATTGGGTGGGGGGACCCAAACCCAGTCCTCAGCCTTCCATCCCTGTATCTCTAGTGAACCTGCCTGGTGTAGCCAAGGTCCAGAGAAGCTACCTATCAGGTTGCTACTAAATGGAAATCCCATAATAAGGTCTGAACATATTCTATACATGCCCACTTAAAACTCAAGCATTCAAAAAACTAAGATCATGGCATCCAGTCCCATCACTTCATGGCAAATAGATGGGGAAACAATGGAAACAGTGACAGACTTTATTTTCTTGGGCTCTAAAATCACTGCAGATGGTGACTGCAGTGACAAAATTAAAGGATGCTTGCTCCTTGGAAGAAAAGCTATGACCAACCTAGAGAGATATTAAAATACAGAGACGTTACTTTGCCAACAAAGGTCCATCCAGTCAAAGCTATGGTTTTTCTAGTAGTCATGTGTGGATGTGAGAGTTGGACCATAAAGAAGGCTGAGCGCCGAAGAATGGATACTTTTGCACTGTGGTGTTGGAGAAGACTCTTGAGAGTCCCTCGGACTGCAAGGAGATCCAATCAGTCCATCCTAAAGGAGATCAGTCCTGAATATTCATTGGAAGGACTGATGCTGAAGCTGAAGCTCCAATACTTTGGCCACCTGATGTGAAGAACTGACTCATTGGAGAAGACCCTGATGCTGGGGAAGATTGAAGGAGAAGGGGATGACAGAGGATGAGATGGTTGGATGGCACCACTGACGCAATGGACATGAGTTTGAGCAAGTTCCAGGAGATATTGAAGGCCAGATAAACCTGGCATGCTGAAGTCCATGGGGTCACAAGGCGTCAGACGTGACTGAGTGACTGAACAACAACATACTCTATTCCTCACAAATGGATTGCTTATGCCTTATCTCAGGTGAGCATCACAGCACTGCAGCACAGGAACCAGGATTGTCATAACCTTACAGGTTCCTAAGAAGCTGAGCCTTGAGGGTGAAGGTTTGCCCAAGGTCACTGAGCAGCAACGAGGGGGCTAGAGGTCAGGATTCTGGGGTCTAAATTCCCACTGTACAAACTGCCACGTGAATCTTGCTAACACTGTGCAAGAGGAATCTGGCTCACTCTGGGCTCCATCCAAGGAAATGCACTACTTAGAATGCCAGGTGGGCCTCAGCCGCACACTTTTTTCCTCCAACATGACCCAGTTTGGGAACCCAGTAGATAATTGGGCAGTCTGTTTCTCCCACTGTGATGCATTTTTTTGGGTCAGGAAAGAAGAGAAGTCATTCCGTGTTGTTAAATACCCAGATGGCACCATATAACTCATCTCCAACCATTTCTATTTTAAACATGGGGAAATTTTCTTGGCAAAGACACCATCAATCCTATTGGCAGACAGAGCGATTTATTTCTTAGTGTGTCAGAACTCCTCTTCTGACATTACGGGAAATGGACACGTTATTAAAAGTCATTTGCTCGTTGCCCATTTTCTCAGTGGCCACGTCTTCCCAGGGGCCTGGCTGGCCAGAGCCTCATTCCTAGACAGAGGCGACACAGGACATGGGGCAGAAAAGATACAGCTACATGTGTCCCTGAATTGCTCCGCTGTACTCCTGAGACTAACCCAACATTGTTAATAACTATACTCCAGTACTAAATAAAATGAAAGACACAGGGCCACAGCACTTTTCAAATCAGAAAACAAAAATTCACTTTAGACTGGAGAAAATATTTTCAAATATAGTGTTAATCTATCCATCTTTGTACCCATGAAGTCACATAATACAGTTTGGACAATTTTTGTTTTAAATGAACATGAAGCTGCATCTCCCTGACGTGTGAAGCTCTCCTGGGATAACAAGTCCTCAGTTGCTAAGTTGTGTCTGACTCTTGTGACCCCATGGACTGTAGCCTGCCAGACTGCTGTCCATGGGATTTTTCAGGCAAGAATACTGGAGTGGGGTGCCATTTCCTTCTCCAGGGGGGTCTTCCTGACCCAGGGATCGAACCTTTGTCTCCTGCCTCTCCTGCATTGCAGGCAGAGTCTTTATGGCTGAGCCGCCAGGGAAGCCCTTAGGGCTCCCCTCACTACGTTTCTGTCCCCACAAGTGTCAGGAGGGCGTGGCCCAGCACTGGGGGAGCCCCGTATCCTGGTTGGGGAGGCCCTGCCGCCTGAGCACTGATAAGTGAGCATCTCACGCAGGTCCCGGATCCCGGGAAGTCAAGCTCCCGCCTATGATTCCATTTCAAGGGACCTGGAGGGGCCACGCGAGAAGAGAGCAAGCAGAGCTGACCGCTGTCTTGGAAGGAAACCCCGATGTGATGAGATGGTGGCCTCCGAGTTGCCACGAGGTTTCTATGGAGACCTTTAAGTCGGGGCTGAGAAGAGCTGCTCTCGGAGCGCAGGGCAAGTGCGGAAGCGCCGTGACAGTGACCTGCGCACGTGTGAGGCAGGATCCTGGCGAGACTGTCGCTGCCAGCCTTTCCATGGGTACGAACCCCCCCCCCACCGGCTCACATCGCACAAACCGAAAGAGAAATGAGCAACGCGTGATCAGGCCAGGAATGCAGGGAATCCGCTCCTGGCTCCAGGGACAGGGGCCCCGATTGCTCTCAGCCTTGGCTGCCAGTCGACAGCCCAGGAGGAGCATCCCCGCTCCCAGGGTGCACTGCACAGCCAGGCCCTCGCGGAGCGACGCGCCGAGTGCACACTAGTGATCCAGGAGCCCCCCAGTTGACCACAATCCCCTGAAAATCAGTGGATGTTGTCGGACGGCATCAACGTGCCAACGAGAGGCAGGTGGCTGCTGCAGGGGACGCGGAGGAAGGTGTGTGGTCTGGTTCTCATGTCTGTCCTGGCAAAGCCGGGGCTGGTGCCCTGGGGGCTCCATTTGCCATAGAGAAGTCCCTCCCCACATCACCCCAACAGGATCACCGTCTTCCCTGCGTCCACATGCTCCAGGTCACCTTCCCAAACCCAGTCATGGAGGGCTTCACACAAACTCACATCAGAAGCAGCCTAATCAAAGCACCGGCGTTCCACACACTCACACGGGGGTGATCTCAGGGGTGCGTGTCCATGTGTCTGCGTGTCTCTGACTCATCCCTACGGCAGCTCTAGCAGTCACGTGGTCAGGACGCTGAAAACACCTGCGCAGCGTCGGGTGGAGCAGCATCCCGGTGGGGGAGCATCCCGGCAGGCCAGCACCCGCACACCCACGCGGAAGCGGCACCTGATCCCTGGCCCCAAGGCCGCCACACCCCCACCACCGCGGAGCTGGCCTTGACTCTGGCCCTAAGCCCTGCGCTTCATCAGACCTGCCTTCTTCTGCAAAAATGATGACGTCACCCTACTATGATGAGCATATGAAATATTACCCTTTGAAACATTTTCTTTAACCTAAAAGCTCATTTCTGAACACTGGCCCACTGGAAACAAGAACATTCAAGAAAGGAAACCATCGACTAAAACAACACAAAAATCGTGTATAATAGAGCCTGACATTAAACCACCATCTGACTCACAGAAAGCAAAATTTCCAGCATTGGACGTGTGGTCCGATCCGCATGTACCCAGCCCTCGGGGCCCGGAAGCACCAGTCCTCGGCCTCTGCTGAGTCCCTCTCCAGGGGACCTCCCCCTGGCTGCGTCCCTCCAGGGCGGCAGGGGCGGATGACACCTGGAGGAGACTCCAAGCTCCTCTGGGGCCTCCAGCCAGACCGCAATTCTACCTGAAGGAGGGCACTGCCTTGCAATCTGCAGCTCGCCACCCCAAGTGGCACCTGAGCCTGAGACCCACCCTCCCTGGCCTCCCAGCAGCCTCGCCTTCAGCAGCGAGTTCCCGTTCCTCGTGCCTGAAGAGGCAAACAGGCCGGGAACATGGTTCTGTCCCACTGACCGCGCGCTGAGGCCCAGTCCTGGGCGCACAGACTCTGAAGCCTGCTGGGGGCATCGGCGAGTGTCCAGGATGGGGGTCCCGTCAGCTCCTTCCCTCACCACCGGTCCCGCTGGACACACAGGAGGGCGGCAGGAAGACTGCCCCCCAGACTCTCTCTTTCCACCTGGACTCTGCATCCGCACCCAAGAGGCTTCCAGCTGGCCAGTGTCCATGTCGGTGGCCGGCTGCTTGGAGAACTGAGTCCCAGGGCCTGAACGACCCCTCCAACAGGAAGCGGGCTGCACTTGGGGTTCTGACCTCCATCCCTTCCAGAAGTGCTTCTCTCTTCTCCTTGTCTCTGCTGGACTCTTCACCTGGGCCTCCCCCTTTTCTGTCCTCTTGCGACCCCCTCGGGATCCCGCAGACCGCCCCTCAATCCGTCTGGGAGTGAAGGGAGGACCAAGAGCTGCATTCGGCATTAGGAAGGACCCTCCACGCCACTGCACGACGTATGGATGAATCGGCACTGGCCCAGGGCTGCCTCGGGCCAGGCGTCTTCCCTGCCTCCGGGTGGGGGTGCTGGGCTCACCGCCTCAGGGCAAGAAGCCCACGTGCCACCTGGGCTGACCTCCCAGCACAGGCTCCCTGAGCTTGGGGAGAGCTCTTCTCAAATTCATGCGTGTGGATTTGAATTGGCGATGTGGTTTCCCTGGACTCATGGGTGAATCTTCAGACCTGACTACACAGAGCGACCCTCCATCCTCCTGACACACACGTGAAGCCACGGTTGCTCTGAATGGCAGCTCCCTAGGGGTCAGAGGCTGCTGAGCAGAGTTGGCCTCACCCCATCGCCTGCTACGAAGGCTGCTCTGCAGTCACAGCCTTACGTGCTTGCCCTTGCTTCCGAACTTGTGTCTTTGAGTGAAATAGAGAGACGAGGAGACCAGGAGGCTCAGACCCGCCTGGCACTGTCCCCCAGCCTCCCTAAACAGCTCCTGGCTCCCCGGCCGGGCATCCTGGGCCTCACTGCCCCTGATCCCAGCACGCTGGCGACCACTGCTGCCCCACCTCTTGCAGGGCCTGCACCGTGCGGGGCACAGCCTCACCCCCGGGTGTACAGCGCCACCCCCACCCCTACTGAGGGTGCCCAGCCTGTCCCCACACAGCAACGTCCAGAGCATTCCTCACCCCAAGTCTAATGATTCTTGGGGTGCCCTGTCTGCAGCGGTTTGGAGAGGTAGGCACGGAAGAGGAAACACCTGGCCAAACATCCCCAGGTACTGGCCCACCCAGGTCTAGGAGTCAGGGTGGACCCCGGGCACCTGTTGGGGCCTGAAAACACCCCCGAGCCTGGGGCAGTGCCCTCACCAGCTCCATTCCCAGGGGATCGTCGTCCTCTTTCAACCGTCCTGAGTCCCTCTGCTCGGGTCTCATCTGGCTGGCTGGCAGCACCCACCTGGGGCAAGCCATAAACATGAATCAAGGGATGGCGTGATTCTACACCTGAGTTCACGTCCCTTTATTTTCACTGAAGACTGGCATAGCACAGCACAGAGATGAAAGGTAAAAGGCATGCCAATAATTCAAAATTTTGGTTTTTTCTTTACTTAAAACTACATTAAAAGAAAGAAAAGAAAGTGAAGTCTCTCAGTCGTGTGTGACTCTTTGTGACCCCATGGACGGCAGCCCACCAGGCTCCTCCGTCCATGGGATTTTCCAGACAAGAATACTGGAGTGGGTTGCCATTTCCTTCTCCAAGAGATCTTCCCAACCCAGGGATTGAACCTGGCTCTCCCACATGGTAGGCAGATGCTTTACCATCTGAGCCACCAGGGAAGTCCAACAGGTTTTGCACTCATCCCCATTGGGGAATCAAACCCCCATCTCCTGCGTGACAGGTAGGGATACTTACCACTATACTAACGAGGAGTGAGCTCGTTACTGCATTAAGTATCCATAAAGGCAACATGGCAAGTCAGGGGAGAAACCATGGAAGAAAAGAGAAGATCTGCATCTTACTAACTTCAGTGCACTCTGTCCAGCTTTTGGAATGATGGCCGCAATTTCATTTTGCACAGAAACCTGCAAACTGAGGCCAGCCCCAGGCTCCCCGCCCCAGGAGCGCCACGCCAGCGAGCCCTTTGACATGACCGCCCCACCCTCAGCTAACAGCACCCCCTCCCCTCGATGGCTGCGCACATGGGCCCGGCAGGAGGGCCCCACTCTGGACTCCAGACCACTGTTCTCAGCTCCCCCAGCCCCCAGGTCAGGGGCCCAGGTCCTGGGGGAGCCCAGCACCACCCGGTCCTGGAGGGGGGCGCTGGCGGCTCCAGACAGACGGATAGGCGGCCTGATTAGATTGGCCCAGACGCGCTGCACATCAACCCGACTGACCCCTGGCAGGAGACAGGTTGATTTATTATCCTGCTGGCGCCGCTGACAGCACGCCCCGCGAGCTTGCCTCTGTCTGGCCATTTTTCAAGCTCTCTGCACACGAGCGGCACCCACATCCTCTGACACATTAGCGTGGATGGCCCTGCGGAATGCTAAGAGCTCCGTCCAGATGCTGCTAAGAGGCTCCGGTGAACAGTCTAATCGTGGCAGTCAAAACTGTAGTTTGTGCGGCCTGGAGAGAAATGCGTGGCTTCACTAAAAAGCAGGCGGTATGGACGAGGCAGGGCAGAGCCGGGACGCGTCTGCACAGACCATGAGTGCAGCGCGGGTCTGGAGGCCCAGAGGCTCCCGGAGCCCATGGTCCCAGCTCCCCACACCCCACCCCAAGAGGACGGCCTGGGAGGTCCCATCAGAGGCGCCCACAGCCCGTACATGCTGCAGTCAAGCCCCTCAGCACATTCACAACCCCCATCCAGTCATCCACGTCGCTGGGCCAGCGTTTACATCCACCGGAGCGCGAGAGCAAGTTCGCCTGCAGTACAGACGAGCTAGCAGGAGACCGGGCACCCGCGGCCCGCAGGTGCTGCAGGGTCAGGGGCTTCCAGGGGAGCGGCAGGCACCCGGCAGGCCCCTGTCCACGTCGAAAGCAGGGTGGAAGGGCAACGTTTGCTAACAGTGCTCAGCTGCCCCAAGTTCACACCTGCGGGCTAGGGGGGCTGCGTTCTGGTCACTCAGCTTCGTCCCAACCAAGCCCTTGGAGCCCTGACTCCCAGGGGTTGACTCAGGAGAGGCCAGGTCACACAGCAGCCCAGCTGTCCAGCACAGCCCGTCAACCCTCGGGCCTCCAAGTACTCACCCGTCCACTGTGGGCATTGAGATCCCCACAAGACCGAGAGGATTCCGGAGACATAGGGGCAAGGGCCAGGCAGGATGTGACCCCAATGCAGACGGTGGATGTGGGGACACTCCACGAGGCCGAGGCCTGCATCTCCCCAGCACTGGGGCCCGGCCCCTAGACCACGAGCAGTCAGCTGTGTGGGGGCCCCCCGGATGGAAGCCCCCGCCTGCACAGGAGAGCCTGGGCCCATGCAAGGCGAAGCAGGGTCCTCCCCGCTCAGGGCAGGCGAGGTGGCCCCTTCACTGTGGCTCCTCAATCAGATGGAGTCGGGCAGGCCTGCCACCACCCACGGTCCCCACGGAGCAGCGCAGAGCCGCACCCTGAGCACCAGAGTCTCGCGTCTGCTCCTGGAGGCGATGGGGAGAGAAGGGCCCGGCCAGGGCGGAGTGTCGTTACCCTTCTACGTCTGCAGAGGCATCTGAGACAAGCACTGAGACCTGCAGCACTGGGAGGGAGTAATAAGGAAAGGGAGGGTGAGGATTCCGGAAAGGCAGTCATGCGTCCCCGTGTGTTTGCACCGAGCACTCTGGAACAGGGACACTCAGTGGCCAAGACGCACCAGACCTCTTTTGTCCACGCGGGCGGTGGGAGAACCTCGGCTGGAGAACCCAATCACAAAACTGGGAAGACCAGAAACTGACAGCCAGGGGTCTGCCAACACCCCCACTCTCCAGGGAGGCCCACGCTCAACCAGCTCTGCCCACGCGCCCAGCTGCCCAGCAACCGTCAGCCTGCCAGCCTCCATCACGAGCAGACGGTCAAGGAGTACCAGACGGCTGAGCAATGCTTCTAACGAGGAAGCCAGCGACCAGAACCATCAGGCAGGAGCAAAGCAATCTGCAGGAAACGGGCCGTGTAGGCAGGAGGAACCTGCAGAAGACACTGCATCGTGCATGCATGCAGACCCCACCCGACTCTTGCGACCCCCTGGACTGCAGCCTGCCAGGCTCCTCAGTCCATGGGATTCTCCAGGCAGGAATACTGGAGTGGGTGGCCATTCCTTTCTCCAGGGGATCTTCCTGACCCAGGGATTGAACCTGAGGTCAGAGCAGGGCCAGCCCAGATCCTGAGGAGACAGCCTTCAAGGACACCTCTTTTATTTTTTAAGGCAGACGCCACAAAAGTCGTTAAGAAGAATCCAGCTGAATTTTGAACAAACTGCTGTAGGACAAGCGTGGGCCAGTCTGGGTGTGGAACCCGGGAAGCCACAGCCAAGAAGGATTCATGCAGCCTCCAGGGTCTTTCCCATCCCCACCAGGGGACAGACAGATAAACAGGTCAGGATCTGTGAGATGCAAAACCAAACAGATGGACATGGAGGTAAAAGCGGAAACCCTCACATCCTGGGGCTGCCCCGGCCCCACCCGCTGCGTGGGCTCAGATGAGTCGTCTCCCTCCCAGAGGCTGGGCTTCCTCCCTGCATCTGAGAGGTGGAGTGAGGTGATGGTTGCTCAGTCGTGTCAGACTCTGCAACCCCATGGACTGCAGCCCACCAGGCTCCTCTGTCCATGGGATCTCCAGGCAAGAACACTGGAGTGGGTTCCCAACGCTCTTCTCCAGCAGATCTCCCCAACCCAGGGATCGAACCTGGGTGTCCTGCATTGCAGGCAGATTCTCTACTGTCTGAGCCAGGTTGGATTTGCATTTTCCACAGCATCTGCCAGGGTACCTGGAGATGGGAGGCAGCAAGACCCCAGGGCAACACCGACCTGATTAGCTCAGTATTTTAGCTCTAAGTTCCAAGTGGGACACTGCTGCTAAAAAAATAATTAAAAGTACGGACCAGACAGTCCTAAGACCCTTACAAGGCTGCGAGGTTAACGGTTCACTACTTGGCCAGTTCTGGGCACCCCACTCTGCACACCTTAGAAGCACCTGAGTTAGAGATCTTAAGAATGAAGCTGGGGTGGGGGTGCTCCCCTCTTGTCTACCAGGAGCCCCCACGGTCTCATCCACACTGTGGTTGTAACCTGGCACTGCAACGCCAGCAACCTGCTGCCTGACACGCCATAGCTGCCCCGTGAGCGTCTGATGCAGGACGGCAAGAGATGGCATGAAACAGGCCCACCAAACAACTTAACAGGCTGCTTGATCCACAAGCTGACAACGAAGCTACTTTGCGCCACAGTGTACTGAGCAGGGGAGTTAAGATGCAGCAGGGCTCCCCTGGCGGCCCCGTGGCTGAGCATCCACCCACCAGTGCAGGGGACACGGGTTCCATCGCTGGTCGGGGAAGATCCTGTGCATCTTGGGGCAGCTGAGCCTGGGTGCCGCAACTGCTGAAGCCCGTTCTCCACACCAAGAGACACCCCACAGCGACACGCCTGTGACCGCAGGAGAGAGCAGCCCCACTCGCCACAACTGGAGAAAGCCTGCAGGCAGCGACGAAAGCCCGGCACCTCCAAAAGTAAATACGTAGATACGTGAATTTTCAAAGCAGAGAAGCTGCAACTCCCGTCCAGACCGTCAGGTAAAACGGGTACTAACAGCGCAGCGTGAGCAGTGGGGGCCGGGGCGGCAGAAGGGGGGATGATACCCCGCGTGCACAGCTTGGGGGGCAGGAGGTCAAGGAGACATGCGTGGGCTGAGTTCTTCTGGACCCGGAGGGAGCCCATGTTGGGGGGAGGCTGGGGGCCACAGGGCCTTGGAAACAGCTGTCAGCAGCTCCACGGGGCTGGGGAGGTGGGCTGAGCTCGCGCACAAGGTGCCTGAGTGCTAGGCCGGGGGTGACGTCCCCCCCAGGCGAGGCGGCTACTGCTGAGCTCGCGCACAAGGTGCCTGAGTGCTAGGCCGGGGGTGACGTCCCCCCCAGGCGAGGCGGCTACTGCAGATCCAGCAGCACTGGGGTGCGGTAAAACCTGCGCTTTTTAACGCTCACTCCCACTTCTGGGGAGCACGGATCAGACACCAATCTCGGTCATCCAGGGAGGAGGAGGGGGGGGCCCCAGATGGGGCGATGGCTGTGCGGTGGAGAAAAACGGGTGGATTCAAGAGATATTAGGAGAAAGATAATGCAGTCATTAATCACTTACTTTGAGATAAATTATTCTGGCCGGAAGGCCAGAGCTGTGTGTTTGAGAAGCTTGCTCTCATCAGCTATTCTTTTGTGAAGCCCAAATTAGTATCTCTTTAAATCAGGGGGCTACACCTTCTTTTATCATCAGCAGGCAAACGAAGAAAGCAATGTGCAATTGACCTCTGTCTTTCACGGCGGCTTCCTTCTCTCTTTGAGGCAGAAGATCTATTCTTGCTAAGCTGATTGGAGACAGGGGCTGGTGCGACCCATGAATGAGAAGTGGGGATGGCCAGGTTGCACCCAGCCCACGGACACCCCAGGCCCCACGTGCCTGCAAACCATCTTACGAGCGTGTCTGCCCAACTGATGACAAAGAGCGCACGGGATGACATCGCTGTTCTAACACGGCTCAGAGACCCTTCGCCGTCAGCCCCACGTCCCGTCAGGGTGATGTGAAGTCGTGAGAAACTTCCTCAGTGTCCTCATCTGTAAAACGGACACCAGCCAACGCGTGGTGCTGTTGGAAAAACAATCCAGTGGACAGTGAGTGGGAAGCTCCTGCCCACAGAGGAGCTCTCCAGACGTGCGGCGGGCTCTGTTTGCTGTGGCCCCAGCCGTCTCCGTTCCCCGCATCTGGAGTGTCTGAGCCGCTCACCACGGGTAATTTCTGAAACAGTCTTCCCACCTAGACAGGAGAGAGTGTGAAATCCAGGCCCAAATCACTTTCATCCACTATCCGAGCGTCAAAGACAGCTTTCGTCTCTAAAGCAAATAGGACACGTCCCCCCGCAAAATGGGATTCCTGAGCGTCGCCCGCTCCCTGCGGCGCCCTGCCAGCCGTGGGATCTGGCTGCAGCTGACCCTGCGGAGGGCGCTGCGGTCGGGGCCCTGGGTCACAGCCAGCCACGTCAGCTCTTCCAGCCACGAGCATCTTGGAGGACTCACATCTTCCAAAGCCCCTCGGCCACCAGGTGCCGTGACCTTCCAGCGGGCTTGTGTGCCAGGTCACGCCACTCCATCCCCCAGGGGGACGCCCACACCTCCGAGACCTCCAGGGCACGGCGCACAGCTCTGCTCAGGCTCTAACCGCCTCCTCCTCCAAAGGCAGTGCAGGCCACCAGAGCATGAATGCCCCTCCCAGCACGGTTCCGCCCAACAAGCACCCCCAAGGTGCTCAGCGATAGTCACCAGGTCAGAGCTGGGGACACCCCAGGGTCCAGGGCCCTCGGAAACACAGCGTGTGTTTTCACAGTTCGCTTTAACCTGCACCCCAATCCTACCAGCTATCTAGCGTCCCCTTATTGCACAGAGCAGGAAACGGAGGCCCCGGATGGCCAAGGAGGCCATCTCAAGCTGCATGGCTGGTAGTAAGGCCGCCTGGTTCCCAGGCCAACAGGATTTCCCCACACGAGGCTCCTGCTTTTCCAGGAGAAGAGATGGGTTGCTTTGATCCATCCACTTACTGAAGATGCCTACCAACCACCCCTTTGTACCTGCTCATGAGACCTGGTCTCCATCCCCGGGGCCAGGGCGTGGTCAGGTCTGCGATGGAACAGAGAGGGTGGCGCTCAGCCTGGAGCCCAGCACGAGGGCACAGGAGCCCTGCGCTGGCCCTGCCCTCCGGCGTCAGCCTCCCCCCACCTCCCTCACCCCCGTTGACTGGAGGAGGGGAGATTTCTCACTTCTGGAATCTCTGATCCTGCTGCTTTTGGCTCCGAGAGAAGAGAGATTACAGCTCTGTCACGGAGGGGTGCTAAGGCAGGAAATGGTTGGCCCACCTCCTTTCCCGAGAAGCAAGGCCATGTCCCCCACCCTCCCATGCCTGTCCCTCGGGCGGGACACACCAGGGATGCACTGGACCTGGTGCACAGACGGAGCAGAGACAGCAACAGACGCAGCTCCGTGTGGTCATAGCGGCCAGATGTCCGCCCTTCCGTCCACCGTCCTCCCCGTGGCTGCTGGCCTCTCTGCCCATGTGAAGTCCACGTGGACGCACTCCAGACTCCACCAACTTTCCGGGTAAAAATGCACACAGCGTCTGGCAGCTCAGAGTCTCATGCATGGCACCTCCTGAGCCCCCCACCCACCCTTCTCCCGAGCTCCCCACCCACCCGTCTCCCGAGCCCCCCAGTACCCATCTTCAGTGCTCCCAAGAAAGGGGCTGGACCTCTGACCCAGGCCCAGGGTGTCCTCCACCCATTCCTGGGTGAGCCCCGGCACAGCGGGTTCCTCACACTCCTCTAATGCTCTGTGATTAAATCCGGCAGCAGCATAGAGGCTGGGGTCACGCTGCTTTTCGGTAACAGCCAGTGCCATGACCTCGTACTTTAAAAAAGGAAGCACAAGTCTCCATTCTAGAAGAAGAGTGAGCGCTTACACATCGCAGAAACCTGACGGTTTGGAGGCTTTCCAAACACACTGGCTTCACGTTCAGGGAAGTTCTGAAGTCCTTCTCGCCTCCTGCTCGGGGAAAGCTGACCCAGAGGAAACTGTCTTAATCGGCACGTCTCCCCCTTCACTGCCAGTCTGCTGCTCCCCCCAGCCTAGGTTCCCCCGCACACTGGGGACCCCCGCACACTGGGGACCCCCACACACTGGGGACCCCCATGCCCTGGGGACCCCACCGCCTACTCCACAGGTGTTCGTGCCGCATCAAGACACCAGTGAGGAATTTCCCGTTTCCTTGGTCCCTCACCCAGCCATCTGCCTGGCTGAGCCTCGGACTCTGCCCTGCATCTATGAGTTGTGATCACCCACCACGACTCGGCCTCTGCAGCCCTGCCCTGTGTCCTGCTGAAACCTGCCTGCACTGGGCCCATTGTGTCATCACAGGGTCCCCACAGGCAGGTGGTCACTCTGCCAACACCCCTGCTGAGCTGGAAACGGCCGCCTCCCACTCCCCCCAGCCCAGGCTGACCCTGGCGGCCGCTGGTGGGTGCTCAGGCTGTGCTTGGAAGAGACACGGCCAGGGAACGTCATCAGAATCGAAATTCCCACTGCCCTTCTCTGTCTAAGCCAGTTTTCCCCGGAAGCTCACACCTCGAGCCTGAGAAAAAGTTACTGAAGACAAATCGATGTATGAAATGAAGACCAGAGAGATGTCCATCTGTAAGAACACCAGATGTGGGAGAACAACGCCTAAAGGAAGCGGAAACAAAGCACTGCTGCTGCCAAGTCACTTCAGTCGTGTCCAACTCTGTGACCCCATAGATGGCAGCCCACCAGGCTCCCCCGTCCCTGGGATTCTCCAGGCAAGAACACTGGGGTGGGTGGCCATTTCCTCCTCCAATGCATGAAAGTGAAAAGTGAAACTGAAGTCGCTCACGCCTTGCCAATTGCTCACCGCAGGCCGGGCTGCAGACGGAGGCTCTGCCTCCACCGTTGGAACAACCTTCATTTCACAAATCGGTGAACCAAGGCAGAACGTGAGCAAATGGTCAATGCAGAATGCGGGTGGATACTGCTGTATTTAAAATGGATAACCAACGGGACCTACTGTAGAGCACAGAGAACTCTGCTCAATGTTATGCAGAGCCTAGATGGGAAGGGAGTCTGGGGGAGAAGGGATACATGCATGTGTACGGCTGAGTCCCTCTGCTGTCCACCTGAAACCATCACAGTGTTGTTGATTGGTTATACTTCAATATGAAATCCCTTCCCTTGTGGCTCAGCTGGTAAAGAATCCACCTGCAACGCAGAAGACCTGGCTTCGATACCTGGGTTGGAAAGATCCCCTGGAAAAGGGAAAGGCTGCCCACTCCACTGTTCTGGCCTGGAGAATTCCATGGACTGTGTAGTCGATGGGGTTGCAAAGAGTCGGACACAACCGAGCGACTTTCACTTTCACTATAAAATAAAGAGTTAAGAAAAAAACAATGTGGGTGGATAAAGTGCCAATCCAACCTCATTTCATGAGACCCTGCCTCCAAAGCCCATGTGCCTTCACACCTCTTCTGTGAGCTTCTCCTCGCCAAAGCTGGGCTTGGTCCCAAGGGCAAACGGACAGGAGTCATCGAGGTGAAGCTGATTAACTTCCCAAAGGCGTGGGTGTGGCTCAAAGCCACCAAAAACGCAGGGAGGTTATGCACGAGGTCATATTATACGAATTACCCAAGGTTAAGTGGTTTAGGGCTCAATCTCTGAACTGAAGCTACTCTTTCTTCACTGTTTTTCCTGATACTGACCTTAAACAGCATCTTCTTATATTTATTTTGAAGTATTTGCATCTCCGACCTACTTGCAAACTTACTGAACTACAAACATGTTTCAACCCTGTCGTGCACGTGCTTCCTATTAACCATGAGCCTGTTTCTTTCGGTTGTACCTGGTCTCTTTAGTTTATTCTCATAAATTCTCAAGAAGTATTTGACCATGGAAATTCTCTTAGAGATTGTCTATTTACACTGTCTGGGTTGTCTGACTAGTCTCACTACCAGCTGAGATCTAGCAGCTGTGTTAGGAGACTCCTCCCACGGAGCACAACTTCAAAAGCTGTGCAATTATCTTTAAAAGCACTGGAAGAGCCAGAGATCAATAAAGGCAACCAGAATGTAAAGGGCCAAGGCTCCAGAGAGAAGAAAAGCAAAGTAAGGTGATCCGAACTTT
The DNA here is from genome assembly GCF_029378745.1 of Bos indicus. Taxonomy (NCBI): domain Eukaryota; kingdom Metazoa; phylum Chordata; class Mammalia; order Artiodactyla; family Bovidae; genus Bos; species Bos indicus. Next base: position 111,212,450 of record NC_091767.1, on the reverse strand, counting down.
CAGTTCAGAGGTCTCCTCCACAGTCATTTCCGAATGTGCACTTGGAGACATAGAGGCTAAAGAGAAAACAATATCCTGGAACTGATGGAAGGTTTCCTGAGTTGGAGAAATAAAACCTGGAGTTCAGGACTGCCAGCCCGAACTGGAAGACCAAAGATCACAGAAATAAGGGAAACGTGGGGAAGTGAGTACAATTTCCCCTTGAAGTAGTTCACTGACCCTTAAACTGAGCATGAATTAACTAGCCAATAAGCAAAGCAGAAAGCATCTGCTAAGATGCTAAAAAGTTATGTAGCGATTTCAGAAAACACACTGAGCTGAGAAGACAAAACTTAGAGTATAGACCCCACACAGGTGGAGGCAGGACCTGATGGATGTTCCAAGCTTTCAGTCAAGACACAAAAAATCTGCTCCTGAAATAAAATCCATGAGACATCATGAAGATAACTATGCGTGGGTCTTGGACACCCAGACAGACAGAGGAAAAACAGAGTGGAGGCAATATTTTAAGAAGTACTGGTGAAAAATTTTCCAGACTAGATGAAAGACACAGGTCTATGGGTTCAAAAGGATGGAAGAGCTCTCTGAAAGATTAAAAAACATGCAAACAGGCCAGTTCTGTAAGACATTTAAGGAAGAGTTAACATCTATTCTTCTCAAACTTTTCCAAAAAAATGGAAAAGAAAGGAACCCTTTTGAACCCTTTCTACAAAGTCAGCATCGCCCTGATACCAAAACCAGACAAAAATATCACAGAAAAGAAAATTGGGGCCAATATCACTGACAACATAGACGCAAAAATCCTCAACAACATATCAGCAAACCAAATTCAACAATATATTAAAAGGATCATATACCATGATCAAACGGGATTTATCCCAGGGATGCAAGAAATTTCGGTATGTGCAAATAAACCAGTGTGACACACCACATCAACAAATTAAAGAATGAAAGCCATATGATCATCTCAATAGATGCAGAAAAGGCTTTTTTGACACAATTCAATATTTTTGATTAAAAAAAAACAAAACACCTCTCAACAAAGTGGGCATAAAGGAAACATACCTCAACATACCTGCAGTCCACAGGGTCACAAAGAGATGGACACGACCCAGCAACTGGACAACAGTAAGAACAACAAAGAGGATCTCATCTCCAGTCACATGATAAATCAGCCGCGGGCAGGTGATACACAGCGTAAGGCGTACGGCCAAATACTGCTGTGATGACTCTGCAGGGACAGACAACTAGATGCCTACTAGACTGTGGTGGTCATTTCCTGATGTGTGTGAACATATCTCACTCTGTAGGACCCTTGAAACTAACATAATGTTGTGAGTCAACTATATTAAATTAAAAACCAATGAACAAAATAAAAATAATAGCTTTCCACTGCTGTGTAACAAATTAGCACAAACTTAGAAGCAAAGACCCTAATGCTGGGGAAGACCGAAGGCAGGAGGAAAAGGGGGCTACAGAGAATGAGATGGTTGGACGGCATCATCGACTCAACGGACATGAATTTGAGCAAACTCTTGGAGATAGTGGAGGACAGGGAAGCCTGGTGTGCTGCAGTCTGTGGGGTCACAAAGAGTCGGACACAACTTAGCAACTGCACAACAGCAGACGCATAGAATCCAAGCCACTTATCACCCCAGAGCTCCGCAGGACGCAGCACCAGGGCCGGCTCTGCTGGGTTCTCCGTTCAGCTCTCACAATGGGCCCGCCAAGGCTGTGGTCTCACCTGGAACATGGGGTCGTGATCCAGACATGTAGGAATTCAGTCCCCCGCAGTTATATGATGGAGGCCTCATTTTCTCTGTAGCAGTTGGTTGGAGACCCCTCTCAGCTACAGGCACGTGTGTCTGTAAACAGTCCTCAGCGGGCCGTGTGCTCTCCCTGCAAGGTCAGCTGGGGAAACTCAACTTTTAAAGAGATCACCTGATTAGGTCAGACCCAAGCAGGACAGTCTCCCTGCTGAGTAACTCGGGATGAGCTGATCTGGGGCCCTGATTACACCTGCAGAGCCCCTTCATGTACCACAATCCCAGAAGTGTTTTCTCGCCACATGCACGGAGCAGAGGGGATTGTAGCAGGATGAGAACCACCCACCCACTACAGCGACTATTCACAGCAAAGTAAAACCGCTAAGACAAAGGAAAACAGGAATGCCTGAGTTGGTAAGATCCCCTGGAGAAGGGATAGGCTACCCACTCCAGTATTCTTGGGCTTCCCTTGTGGCTCAAATGGTAAAGAATCCACCCATCTGCAATACAGAAGACCTGAATTCGATCCTTGGGTCGGGAAGATCCCCTGGAGGAGGAAATGGCAGCCCACTCCAGTATTCTTCCCTGGAGAATCCCCATGGACAGAGGAGCCCGGTGGGCTGCAGTGCATGGAGTTGCAAAGAGTCAGACACGACACAGCACAGCAATCAAAAAAGAAGCCTGTCCTTCAAAGGAGCAGCGTTCAGACTGACAGGTGTCTCTACAACATAAACAAGAGAAGATAGAAGACAATGAAATGACAGTTTTAAAATGCTGGGGGAAAAAATCTCCAAACTGGAACTGAATACATGCCAAAAATAGCCTTTAAATATTAAGTAAAATGAATGCATTTTTATACAAACAACAATTGAAAATTCAGTGTGAATAGAACAATACAAAATAAATAAATAAATAAACTAAAAAGAGTTTTCAACAGAAGGAAAATGACCCCAGAAAGAAGCACATAAATGCAGGAAAGCATGAGAAATGCTAGAAAGGTAAATACATTGTTAAGCCTAACTGAATATGGAATATCAGTAATACGAAGATTTAAATTTTGTAAGATTTAAATTACATGAAAAACTGAAGCATATGAAAACAATTGCACCACAAAGCAGTCAAACTACTGCAACGTCCTCGTTACTTCATGATGAAATAAAAGCAATGTTTTCACTAATGCACTAATGAATCAAGGATGCATCTTACAATCTTTACTGTAATCACTAAAAGAATAATAAAACATTGCATAACTAATGAATTAATACACAGTAACTGTAAAACTAAAAATACATACCGTCAATTAAAAACAAAGCTAGGAAGGGTAAAATCAAAGCACAGATGTGCAAATAGGAAAAACAGCAAGATGATACATTTAAACACAAGAATGTAATTAATTTTGCTACATGAAAATATAAACAATATAAATAAAATACAAAAGTTTTCTAACCTGTATTTTAAAATCCAAGTATATGCTGCTTATAAGAAACCTGTTCTAAATATAAAAATACAGAAAATTTGAAGTAAAAGAATTGAAAAATATACACATTGAAAACACTAACCGAGAACTGTCTGACAGAGCACAACCCGTATCAGATGAAGTCGATTTTAAGGCCGTGTGTATTTTTAGATAGAGATATTTCAAAAGTTAAAGAAAAAAGAAAATTTAATAGGAAGATTACATCCTAAATTTATGTGCACCCAATAACACAATTTCAAGCAAAACTGACATTTGATTAAGAAGAAAATCATATAGATAAATCTTAAAACCGTTCTCTTTATAAAAGTTAAGATTAACAAGCAAAAAATCAATAGTAATATAAAAAATGGGAAAATACAATTTAAAAAATGGACCTAACTTTTCAAATTTGGGTGAGATAGTTGCAAAAATTGTTTGTATTATGAGTCTAAATGCATTTTAAGTGATTTAATACAGTCTCGAACCCAAGACGGTCAAGCAAGAAATTAATGACAAAAGCATAACTAAGAAATTTTCAAATTTTTACAAATTAAGTAATATATTTCTCAATAAATCATAAGAAAAGTTCAAAGGAAATTAAAATATATTTCTAACTAATTAGTGATGAAGATACAATATAACAAACCACAGCTGACAGAATGCCTGGAGAAACCGTTTAGGTATAAATGCACATGTTAGAAAAGAAGTATTGTCGAAAATAAAGGGTTAGCTATCCACTGCATGAAGCTGTTTTTTAAAAAACTATAAACCATATCAAAAGTAGTAGAAAAAGAAAATCAATAATGAATAGAAAAAAGTATTATAAAGAACCAAAAAGTCAAAAGTTAATTGTTTAAAAATGCAAGTAAGACTGAAGAATCCCTAGTAAGACTAATACTCGTAGTGAAAAAAGATCAGACACGCACCACCCCATGAGGAGTGAAAATTCAGACGTCACACAGGTGAAGTCGTCTTCATGACCTCGGGTTAAGCAGCAATTTCTTAAACGTGATACCACAAACAACAAAAGAAAAAGTTGATAGTTTGGACTTGACCAAAATTAAAAACTTTGGGACATCAAAGGACACCATCAGAAAGTGAAAAGACAAGCCACAGAATGTGAGAACATATTTGCAGGTCATGCGCTTGCCAAGGTTCTCGTGTTCAGAGTGTATACAGGACTCATCTCAGATGAGTCAACCTAAATGAAAAATGGGCAAAGGATTTGAAAAAGCACTTCTCTTTAGAGTATGCAGAAAGCGCGTGAAAAGATGCTCAATATCCTTAGTCAGTGCACATTGAAAGCACAACAGATCCCTTCACACTCACTGGGATGGCTACGACCGAAACCCAGGTAACAGCGGTTAGCTAGGACTCGAGGATACAATACACTGCTCGCGTGAGTGTGTAATGGAGCAGCCACGCAGAAGGCAGCTTTGCATTTTCCCAAAAAGGTAACCACTAATTCCACCCCTCGGTATTTACCCAAGAGAAATGAAAATGGGTCCATACAAAAACACGTACACAAACGATCCTATCAGCACAGTCCAACAGCCGAAACACTGGGAACAGCCCAATTGTCCGTCAATTGATAAGTGGATAAACAAATCGTGGTGAAAACAGACAAACAGAATCTTACTCAGACACAGAAAGAGACGAAGGACTGATAAATGCTCCAAAATGGGTGACCTTTGAAAACATTCCAAGTGAAAGCAGACGGACGCTAAGGCCACGGCCCGTGTGACTCCACTGATGCAAGACGCCCACAACAGGACACTCCTGATCGACAGAAGGGTGTGTCCTTGCGGGGGCAGGGGCAGAGCTTTTGCTTGGCGGGTATGAGGCTTCTTTTCAGGGGATGACATGTTCTGGAATTAGATAGTGATACTGACTACACAGTGTTGTAAATACGCGAGAAACATCAAACTATATACTTTAAAGTGGTTAGGATGGCAAATTTTACAATAAATGAAGTTTGCCTCAAAAAATAATACCTACATAAATTAAAAATGTATATTAGGTTTTTGTATTGAAGACAGGATTTTAAAGTGACTCATTCTCAATGATAGTGAAGATGATCCAGGGTCTCAGAAATGGAATGGAGAAGATACAAGAAATGTTTACCAAAGACCTAGAAGAACTAAAGAACAAACACAGATGAACAATTCAGTAGAAGGAATCAATAGCAGAATAACTGAGGCAGAAGAACGGATAAGTGACCTGGAGGACAGAATGGTGGAAATCACTGCTGCAAAGCAGAATACAGAGAAAAGAATAAAGTGACTGCTGCTCCCCAAATCATCTACATATTCAACGTTATCCCCATCAACTGTCTCACTGGAATTTTCTGTGTGTATGAAAATTGACAAATGTACTCCATGTGGACATGCAAATGTTAAAGAATATCAAACATAAACTTGAAGCAGGAACAAGTTGGAGACTTTACAGTAGTCTCGGTTTTGAGACCTAACCTAAAGGTACAATAGTTAATCCAACATAGCGTTGGTGCAAGAAATAAGGAGGATATTTTATTTTTTTAATCTTTAACATGCTAATATTTTAGTAGAGGGAAACCTAGTTTTCACTGGGGAAGAACAGATGCCTCCTTCAAAACCTCCCCCTTCTGCTGACCAGGGCCTAAAGCAATGATGACGTTTTATGGTCAGCACAAGGTGGACAGTGGTGGAGGCTGAGTTTGGGAATGAGGATTATTGATTTGTTAATCTTTCTACTTTTGTGCGTGGTCAAATTTTTTCATAACAAAAGTTTTGTTTTTTAAGTGTTTCAATGACTTTAAAAGTAAAAATGCAAAAAATCTCGATACCTAATATTTAAAAAGTCTTGAGGAACAAGGATCTGTAGACATCAACCTTTAACAGCTTCTGTTGAAACCTCACAGAGGAAGATAAAGACAAAAAGCCTCCAATGCTCTGAGGGAGCCAGGTGAGCTCTCCCAGCCCAGACCCAGCCCATCTGGAGGGCACTTCTGGGAACTTAGGGCCCTGTCCTCTCACAGCAGACGGCTCAGCAGGGATGGCTAGACCTGAGGGCAAGAAAGACTCAGCAGCAGAGTGACTCGGTCCAGCCGGCACTTCAGGCCATCAGCACAGCGCCCCAGGGCTCCAGGCTGCTCCCCAGGGCCTTGAGGGACCCCTGCCAGGGGCGGAACCATGGTGGGCTCTGTGGACCCCACGCCTGCCCGTGCATTTCCGACGCCTGGACGGTGAAGGAGGGAACAGCCGCGCCTGCTCCTTCATCGAGCTCAGGGGAACGTCATCACTGCTTCAGCCCCTGGAGGAGTAGCCCAAAGCTGAACCATGAAAGATGTTCACCAGTAGCCAGACGGGACCTCACGGCCGCCGCCCGCCTCTGCACCGTGCGCGCCGCCTCCTGTGGGCAGGGGCTGGGCGTGTGGACACAGGCTGACCCCGCAGGGAGGCTCCCCGCCCTCCCCGGCCCCCTCCGTGAGGCCCCTTCATCCCCAGGAAAGAAGGCGACTTTCCCGAGCTGCTTTGGGGCAGGAATCAGTCCTGCTGGCGGAGGGCCGCTTTCGCGCTTCTCGGCTGAGGGCGCTGTCGGTCCCTGAGGGCTCCATCTGCCCCAGGGGATTGCCCCGGACAGACGGCGTCCCTCCTGGTCACTACCGGGACCTCATGCCCCAGCCAAGGGCTTCCCAGACGGCCCGGCAGTGAAGAACCCGCCTGCCAATGCAGGAGACGCGGTGCAGTCCCTGGGTGGGGAAGATGCCCTGGAGGAGGGCATGGCAACCCACTCCAGGATTCTTGCCTGGAGAATCCCATGGACGGAGGAGCCTGGTGGGCGGAAGTTCATGGAGTTGCAAAGAGTGGGACACAACTGAACAACGGAGCACACACACACGCGCACGCGTGCACGCGCGCACACGCACACGCATGCGCACACACTGCTGCCAGGCCCCGGCAGAGAGTCCGAAGCAAGGACCTTGTTTCTGAATAGCTCACTTCACTGTTCTGTTTTGCCTCCAGACCGGAGAGGTGGCAGGAGGTGGCCCACCTTCGGGCACAAGGTGACGAGATGGAGCCCGTGACCGCCTCCGGCCTTTCAACACAAAACTGGACCCGAGTGCCGGAAGCGGGAATGTGATTTGTTACGGGTGCTTTCTTAAAAATACGCCCTCCTGTTCTGGGGAGACATTTTGTTGATTGCATAGACTGACACCTTGACTTAGAAAGTGCTGCGAGAGCACGAACCTTCTGAGCTAGTTTTCCAGGCGGTCACTGACACAGCAGCCATTCACTGTGCCCTGCAGGGTGGGCGACAGAAGCTTCCAGAGCTCGTGGCCTGCTGCTCCAAGAAGCTCAGAGTCCATCGAGAGGGACCGACGCACGCACGGCAGTTCAGGGCGGGGCCCCTCACCAGGGCACTGCAAGGGGAACCATCACCAGGGCACTGAAGGGGGGACCCTCACCAGGGCACTGAGACGGGGGACCCTCACCAGGGTACTGCAAGGGGACAATTCTTCAGATTCTTCTCCAACCTCCTTGACAATGGGTTCCGTCTTCAACAAGTCCCCCTGGGAAAGCTGATTTCAGTGGCAGCCTGTCACTCTGTCTTTACCAGGGAAATAGCATTTCATGCTCTGCCCTCAACACAAGCAACATTCTGACTCTGTGACAGTTTCGAGTATCCCTGAGCACGTAGCACAGACTAACAAAACCAAGTGGCTACAGAACATCTCGGCAGCAGGATTTGGGGGCCTTCAGAGACCCGCCCCCCGCGACATGCCCTGCACACACGTGACTCATGCACATATGTGTCCCTGACCTCAGACCTGTAACAAGGCTGTATTCCCACTGCTCCCCGGATAGCCAACGCAGGCCCAGGAGAGGCTTTACGGTGGAACGCCCTGGCAGTCCAGGGGTTAAGACCTTGCCTTCCAATGCAGGGGGGTATGGGTTCCACCCTGGTCAGGAAAAAAAAGGCCAAAAAACCGAAGCATAAAACAGAAGCAATATTGCAACAAATTCAATTAAGACTTAAAAATGGTCCACATCCAAAAAAATCTTTAAATAAATTAAATTAAATGAAAGCCTAAGTGTAAATAAAACTCATCGACTTACATCAGTAAAAGCTCAGCACTGGCTGTGCCCTTGCAGGCTGACGATGCTCAGGAAGGTGGGGAGCACACACGGCGTGTCTCACTGAACACACGGTTCTGGGCGTGACTGGCAGAGACTCTGGGTCCAGGGAACGTGCTCGAGGGGTCCAGTGGTTCTAACCCCTTGGTCAGCAGTTACACAAAACACGAGCTTAGGGATGGTCCCCATCAGAAAGCTGCAGTCCCAGAGATGTCTTAGAGTAAGGAGAATACGTAAAAATAAGAAACTCAACTGTAAAGCAGTTATCCTCAACTAAAAATAAATACATTTGAAAATAATAATGATATTAAAGGAACTCAAAGACTTGGAGGGTGTGGATTTGTCGTGACTCACAAGGCCACAGCCGTGCACAGTATTTTTGCTTTTATTTTGTGTGCGATGTGCTGGTTGTGGTTAACGTTGCAGTTTTTCCCTGAGTTGAAAATATTACTAATGCCCGATTAATGTACATGGATTGTATAGTTGTGTAGAACATGCACCATTATAGAATTGCATAATAATTGTGTAAAAATAGGATTGGGCGTTAGTCCACATAGAGGTGCCCACCTGCAGGGCTGAGGGGGAGGCCCAGCGCCCCACCCCTTGCGGCCAGGTTTCAACCAGTGACTTTGGCTCACAGACGGAATGTTCCTTCCTGAGCCTACACGCCTGGAGAGAAGGATGCTTGGGGTGTTTTCAGGGCAGCACACAGCGCCCCAGTCTGATTGTTCAGCCGTGAGGTCTGCAGAGGCCCTCAGAGCCTGCTCACAGCTCTCCTGGTGGTTCTGCAGGTCCCTTTGTCATTTCAGCCAATTTCCCCTTTAAGTCATGCAAAATTGGTTTTCATTCCTCGGAACCAGGCAGCTTTGTGAGGCAGACGCCTGAAGAAGCCTCGGGTTGGGAGTCCACCCATCGCCTGCTGCTGCCTCACCTGCACCTCCGCTCGGTCACCTGGCCTCAGGTTCCCTGGCTGTAACGGAACGAGCAGTTGACATCTCTGCTTCCTGCTGCCTCGAACACGATGGAAGCCTGTGAGTCCAAGCCAACAGAAAGTGAAAGTGAAGTCGTGTCCAACTCTTTGCGACCCCGTGGACTGTAGCCCACCAGGCTCCTCCATCCATGGAATTTTCTAGGCAAGAGTACTGGAGTGGGTTGCCATTTCCTTCTCCAGGGGATCTTCCCCACCTGGGGATCGAACCCGGGTCTCCCATACTGTGGGCAGACGCTTTACCATCTGAGCCACCAGAGACAGACTGTAGCATAAAACTTCCAAAGATACAACTTGAAAGAAGGAAAAACACAGCACAGCGGCTGCTGGTAGAGAATCACCCGTGGGCTCGCCCTCACTTCCGACATCAGTATAAACGGTGTCCATGTCCCCAGACCCCGCGAGGCTTGCCCAGAGTCACGAGGTGCTCCTGGTGACCAGACCAGGCAGACCAGGCTCAGGAGGGGAGAACGCGCAGATGTGGTCACAGGATGTGCATTTAGCTTTAAAAGCCCAGCAGTCAGAAAAGCAGTAGTCGTTCCTGACATCTGGGCAACACCTTCAGGTTTCACATCCACTCCACATCCTTCCATTATCTCCTGAGAAACTTGCGGATCATTATCCCCGATTCACAGCTGAGAAACGAAGACGCCCAAAGGTTAACTCACTCACCCAGGGTCACCGGACTACTCTCTGGCTGAGCGGAGCAGGACCTAAATCCTGGGACTCACACGTGGCCCCCTCCACCCTAGACCCCCCTCCTCAGTGGGTCCCTCCACTGAACGGGGGTCCGCCCAGCTCTGTGGTGTGTCCACGCCCGGGACACAGAGAACCACGACTCCCAGAGCTCTGCTTTCAGAACGGAGTCCGGCCCTTTCCTACAACGCTTTCCTTAATCAACTTGGCTTACGAAGAGAATCAAAACTAATATTTCCTTTCTGGTTTAATGCAATCTACTTTATCCATTTTTAAAGAGAGATTATTTTGTAGAATGGCATGTAAATCCCCCAAATACACAAAGTCACCTTCCTGTGGATTCTAGACAAATAACCTGAGAATAATCCTGACAAGACTGTGTTTGCAGAACCGGAAAGCGCTGCTAAACACACAAATAAAGGACTCACGCTGCGTAGCCCTCGACTTCCCTCTGCGGTCGTGGATGTGAATTTATGGCTTTCCTCCCCAGGTCAAAGGTAAATGAATCCATCAGTGGAACCTATAATTAGTGTGAGTGGTTAATTCCCAGGGCTTCACTGCACTCTCTCGGTGACATTTTGAAGCACTAAGCTGGCCATTACGAGCCAGTGCGCTCCGCAGTGAGTGAAGGCTGGAATTAGCAATGAAACGCTTCAGTCCCCATTTTACATACAATTTGGCCCAAGAAGAATAGGACAGACTTTCTGTGGCAGGGCAGTCTCTGCAGGTCCCTCCGCAATGTGAGAGCATCTGGACTTTGGGGAATACACAGCCTGCATGCCTCTTTCAAGAAACCTGGTGCATCTCTTTTCCCCAAAAAGAGAAATGAAGAACACACTGTTCCTGTGACAAGGCATTTCACCACAAAAATAGTTCAGGAACAATTTTCTTATTTCCAAAGTTATAAAGAAGAAAAACCACTATGATTTGTATCCATCTATTAAGAAATTCAGATTTTGTACGGAGGATGCAACCTAGGTTTTCATGAGACAAGCACGTGTTCAAAATAAGCATTACGTCATGAACACACACACACACACACACACACACACACACACACATTCTTTTAATTGTGCAGGCAGATTCTTTACCATCTGAGCCACCAGGGAAGCCCAGTGATAAAGCTTTTATTTTTCAAGAGTTGAACATTTAGCCACACAAATTAGGCCTGAATGCTTAGCTTAAAAAAGACTTAATATTAAATTCAAAATATTTTCTGATCCAACCCTAAATGCCATCAGTGTCTTAAGCCAGCAACTGAATCAATGTCCAGAGGTGAAGTACAATTTTTGTATATAAAATACGAGATTTAGCAAAGAATTATTTTATTCATTTATTCACTCATCCATCATATGTCCTTGAACATCATGAAGAGCTATGTTCAGTGCTGAGAATACAAGTTTGGCTCGAGAAGAATTCTGTGATCAGAATTTAGAGATGGTTTGGCCCAAGGTATAAATTGGAAAGACCACTCTGCCAACAGGATGATGGATGAGCTGGAAGTCAGGGGCAAGGATTCCAATTGAAAGGCAGTATCAATAACCCGTGAAATCAACAACGAAGCTCTTAATTGAAGGAAAGTCAGTGGATTTAGAGAGAAAAGAGCAGGCCCGAGAGATGGTGAGAATCTGGAATTAACAAGACTCGGGGTTGGATTTTGGAAGCAAAGGAAGATAATATTCTGCACTCGGGATGATGCTGGTGTTGAGGACAGCCTGGCGTCTGAGTGGCCGCGACTTTCAAGGAGGAAGGAGAAAGGCATGTGGGTTTGAGAGAAGTGATGGGTTCACATCGGGATATGCTGACTTGTAGATGCCTCAGAGCCAGGTGAAGCAGTGAAGATCTTCCGTCTAATGCAGTAAGCAACTTCATCTTATACTGGAGAAAACCAAAAATCACAGAGGTGGAATCACTTGCCTAAGGCACAAAAATAAGCATGAAATAGTGAAGACCCACACTTCAGAATTAGGGACCTGGATTCTACCCGTTCTTCCTCCCTAGAACAGAGTGTCCAGACAGAGCCCTCCAGCTGCGTCCCAGGCACGGACACGGCTTCTAAAACCACACACATTCTGTTTGTTTTTTCTCTTTTTTATTCTTTAAATTACAAGAATGTGAGAGCACATTTACAGGAGACTTAGAAAATATAAAATGAAGTTACATATAATTCCACTACATATTACAATTACTTTTAATAGATAAATCAAGATTTTTAGTTGAAATTTCAATGTCAAACTCTCAAAAATTAATAGAATGAACATACAGAGAAGTAGAAGGATATAGTAAATCTGAAAAGCACTGTGAATCGTTTCAACATAAATAAGACTTATACAATTTTCACACAACAGTAGGATACAAATTCTATTTAAGTTCGCATAGACTATAAACTAGGAGATGCTGGAAAATATCCAAGGACATAAGACCAGGTGCAAAAAATGTCATGGTCTAAAGGTATTGAGAAGGAGAAGGGCATGGCAACCCACTCCAGTGTTCCTGCCTGGAGAATTCCAAGGACAAATGAGCCTGGTGGGCTACAGTCCATGGGGTCGCAAGGAGTCAGACGAATGCGTGACTATCACTCCCCCACTCACCCACTCAGAGGTACTGAAATCACTCAGAGTCTATTCTCTTATCACTGCAAAACCACACGGCATTTTTAAGGGACCCAACATTTTTTAAAATATCCTACAGAAAGAAGATGCTCCTTGTGTCTTGAGAAATTAGAGCCCCTGGCAGTGTCCTTTCCTTCCGGGGCCGATAGGCTGGAGCCGAGCCGCCCGCATGGACCGCCAGCACCTCCTCCAGGGAACTGCACCTGCCTGGCCCCCGCCACCCCACGCCAGCTTCTGCATTTCTTGTCATCTTGCTAACTTATGTGTTTCTCATGTAGATGTTATTTACAGCAGAAAATTATTGTTCTGAGAAACTATGTGCTGGAAATGTTCAAAAATAATGGAATTTTCTGGGACTTCCCTGGTGGTCCAGTGGTTAAGACTCTGTGCTTCCAATTCAGAGGGTCTGGGTCAGGGAACTAAAATCCCACATGCCACACAGCATGGCCCAAAAAAATGTTTTTTAATAGAGTGATTTTAGTGGACTTTTATAGATTATTTACATCTATTTCTTAATAGGAAATTTCAGTAAAATGCTATAATGTGAGTGGTGGTTAACCAATCAGGGTTAAAAATAACCCAGTAGTGATGTAACCAGAGGCCCAATCCACATGAGATGGTTAATTTATATTTTATTTTTTGCCAACCTGACTAGGCCGCAGAGAGCCCACATGTCTGGTTTAACATGATTTTGAGGTGTCCTGTGAGGATGCGTGTGGAAAACACTAGTGTTTGATTCTGAAGACTGAGCGGAGCTCCGCCCTCCGCAGTGTGGAGGTGATGCGCCGCCTGCCGAGGACGGAGCCGGGGAGGCTGGGTTCTCTGTCTAGGTTCTCGAGCTGGGCCCCGGGTCCTGCCCTGCCCTGCAGTCAGGATGCACTCCTTCAGCGGTCCCGGGTCTGCAGCCCACGGACAGCTCCTTAACAAATATCTTATCATAGACTTTAGTGCTTTTGTTAAGATATAAGTAAGATTCTGTTTGTGACCTTTGATGATTCCAGTAAAAATGGCGCTTTCATCACTAGTCAGTTATCCCCAAAGTCAGCATTTGCTTATGTCGTTTCTCCCCCAGTAGCTAGAAAGTCTTCAAAATTTCAGTGGATGTATTAATACTTAGTATGGGCAACCTCAGTTCAGTTCAGTCGTTCAGTTGTGTCCAACTCTTTGCAACCCCTTGGACTGCAGCATGCCAGGCTTCCCTGTCCATCACCAACTCCCAGAGTTTACTCAGACTCATGTCCATTGAGTCGGTGAGGCCATCCAACCACCTCATCCTCTGTCGTCTCCTTCTCCTCCTGCCTCCAATCCCTCCCAGCGTCAGAGTCTTTTCCAATGAGTCAACTCTTCGCGTGAGGTGGCCAGAGTACTGGAGTTTCAGCTTTAGCATCAGTCCTTTCAAAGAACACCCAGGACTGATCCCCTTTAGGATGGACTGGTTGGATCTCCTTGCAGTCCAAGGGACTCTCAAGAGTCTTATCCAACACCGCAGTTCAAAAGCATCAGTTCTTCGGTGCTCAGCTTTCTTTATAGTGCAAGTCTCACATCCATACATGACCACTGGAGAAACCATAGCTTTGACTAGACAGACCTTTGTTGGCAAAATAATGTCTCTGCTTTTTAATATGCTCTCTAGGTTGGTCATAACTTTTCTTCCAAGGAGCAAGCATCTTTTAATTTCATGGCTGCAGTCACAATCTGCCGTGACTTTTGGAGCCCCCAAAAATAAAGTTTGTCACTGTTTCCACTGTTTCCCCATCTATTTGCCATGAACCAGTTTTCTGAATATTGAGTTTTAAGCCAACTTTCTCACTCTCCTCTTTCACTTTCATCAAGAGGCTCTTTAGTTCTTCACTTTCTGCCATCAGGGTGGTGTCATCTGCACATCTGAGGTTATTGATATTTCCCCTGGCAATCTTCACCCCAGCTTGTGCTTCAACCAGCCCAGGGTTTCTCATGATGTACTCTGCACAGAAGTTAAATAAGCAGGGTGATAATATACAGCCTTGACATACTCCTTTCCCTATTTGGAACCAGTCTATTGTTCCATGTCCAGTTCTAACTGCATTCCAGGGCAACCTGCAGTCCAGGAAATGAGCAAAATGGAAAAATTAACGATCTTACAAAATTATCTGAGGAAATCATGTGTAACAAATAGGAAAGAACTTCAAAGGAAATATATATATGTATATGTACCTATAAATATATATTATAATAAGCAGAAGAGACAGAGAACGCAATGGCACCCCACTCCAGTACTCTTGCCTGGAAAATCCCATGGGCGGAGGAGCCTGGTGGGCTGCAGTCCATGGGGTCGCTAGGAGTCGGGCACGACTGAGCGACTTCACTTTCACTTTTCACTTTCCACTTTCATGCATTGGAGAAGGAAATGGCAACCCACTCCAGTGTTCTTGCCTGGAGAATCCCAGGGATGGGGGAGCCTGGTGGGCTGCCGTCTATGGGATCGCACAGAGTCAGACACGACTGAAGTGACTTAGCAGCAAGCAGAAGAGACAGCTCATTGGAAAAGACCCTGATGCTGGGAAAGACTGAAGGCAAAAAGAGAAGGGGCACAGAGAATGAGGTGGTTGGATGGCATCACAGACTCAGTTGACATGAATTTGAGCAAAATCCTGGAGACAGTGAAGGACAGGGGAGCCTGGCATGCTGCAGTCCTCGGAGTTGAAAAGTGTCAGACACAGCTTAGCAACAGAACAACATGTTCATAAATCAAATGTGAGATGAAGCTTATTAGCTCGTAAGCGTATCTTGCCCCTGCAATACAATCATAAGGAGTAAATTCTTTCAAATTAAAAGCAAATACAAACAAAAAACAATTGCCCTGAAAATGAAGATGAAATTCCTTTTTCACAGTTTTTAGAAAGCCCATAAAAGGCTATTTATTTACATTGTTGATCTTATTACATCTATTAATATAATATTAAACCACCGTGGAAATTCTGCAAATGTTAGAAACCTTAACAATGTTAAAACAATAACATCATAAATACAACAATCAGAGGGGAGAGGAGGGAATTTGGCAAGACTTGTAAAAGTGCTAGCTCTCTCCTCTCTCACAGCCACAAGTTGATAATATCTAAAATTAAAACACAGAGTTAAAAATATGATAATTCCATGCTCCTATTGAATGTTTCAAAATATTTTTCTTAGCCCTAGAATAATATTTTAGGGTATTAAGCAGTGTTTTTGGCTCTCATTTCTGTTCTAATTTCTGTTACTTGATTGTTTTTATAATGTGTACTATTATTTATATAAAAATAGTAAAGTCACTAAAAAATTTTAAACAGGAAATTAACACTTCTGAATTAATCTGGGTTCTCCAGAAAAACAGAACCAATAGGAAATGTAAATATATCAAGAGACTGTAAGGAACTGTCTGAGTGATCACGGAGAGTGAGGAGTCTGGGTTCTGCCGCTGACCCAGGAGGCACGGTGGAACACGCTCAGTGCAGACCAAAGGCCTGAGAACCAGGAAAGCCAGAGGCGTAAGCTCTGTTCTAAGCCTGAACCCAGAGGAAGGAAAGGACCTCTGTGCAGTTGGCGTAGCCCGGCAGGGAGGACAAAGTCTTCCTCCTCCTCCGTTCGTTCTTTCCCGGCTCTCGGTGGCCTGGACCAGGCCCCACCTTGGCAAGGGCCATTGGCTCTGTTCTGTCCCCTGCTCTGAGTCGGTCTCTTCCATAAACCCCCCGCAGGCACACCCAGACGCTGCTTGACTCACAGTCTCCGCACCCTGTGGCCCGGTCGGGTTGACTCAAGGCTAATCATCATGTCAAAAGCATCCCTCTCAGATCTGCACTGTAGCAAGTTACAAGAAGACCCAGTCCAGACCCCGAGAGGACCATGACGAGGAATCTCCAAGCTCTGCGGGAGGTGCCAAGCTTCTCACCTGCCTTCAGAGCTAGACTCACTCCCATCGTCTTCCCCATCAGCGGGGTCTTTTCCTCGTATGAACTGGAACTCTGCTTTCTAAGGACCGGGGCTATGTCTTTATCCTTAGTTGAGTTTCGGAGCTTAGAGGAGGCGCCAGTCTCCATACTGAGACGGGATTGTCCGAGCGTCATCTCTCATCTTTATCTCAGCCCAGCCGGTCAGTCCCTGGAGCCACACTCACCTTGACCTGGAGAAACATGGATACTGACCCAGTACGGCCCCTCCTAACTGCTCGAGAGGAAGCCGCATTCTCTGTCGGCTGGCTCTCCGGCCTCCAGCCTTCCTGCTGTATGGCGGGGATGAGCTTGTCTGTAGACTGGTTCATGTCACACAAACCAGTCCTACCGAAGCCCTACAACGGCCCCCACCACCACCCGCCATAACTAAATCAAGTTCCGAAGCCGCGGCATCCCAGGCTCGGTGCAACGTGACCTCCCACCTCTGCAGCCTGCTCCCCACCACGCCCTTTCTCAGGCCCACCTTCAGCACCGGGACCCCGCGGCTGTCACCCAAACACAGCCTGCAGGCTCTTTCAGCCGTGACTTTGCTGGAAGCTCTGCCCCTTGGCTCTTCCCTTACAGAAATTCTTTCCATGCACCAGAGGCTGACCCAGTGGTCCCTCCTCTTGGAATCTCTGCCTGCCAGTCAGAACGGGCCCCCTTCGAACACTACCAAAGCTCTCACCCAGATGTCCTCAGGCCTTGGGGACAATGCTGTCTCTACCTGCGCGTCTCCATGACCCATGACGTATTTGTCTGGGCAGCTCCCCAGCATTGCTGTGGTTCAGACCAGGTCACCACAGAGCTCTGATCTGCTGAATTCAGTTCTCGCAGGAAGACTCTCATCTAGTGTATCGCATCTACATGGCATCTCTAGATATCTGGGTTGTAGCCTTAATCCTGTCCTTGTTAAAGACTTCTTTTTGATGGGGACTATATTTAGTCTTCACTGAATTTGCTACAATATTGCTTCTGTTTTTATGTTTTTGTTGCTGTTTATCAAACCCACACACAATGGAAGGCCAAGTCTTAACCCCTGGATCACCAGGGAAGTCCCTCCTATCCTTTTAATCAGGAGATTTTAGACATAGCATTTATCGGTTTATCTGTAAGGTAAATATAAATAAGGACATCCTGTCAATGCATTTCATAAGGATGAGGGAAAAATCGATTGGATTCAGCGTTAATAGCCTTCAAATCCTCAGAACCCCTGAATAAAGCAGCATCTCCAGAAACAGGAGTCTGTGCAATTCCTTCTCATTCCAACAAAAGGACACACCCCCTGGTCCGGGTGGGGGGAGGATGGGAAAAGACCTCAGGCACACAGCTTCTTTGCGAGCGTCCGACAAAGCCCCGAGCCCTCTCCGGAGGCCCAGCCCGCCACCTCCTGCTCCCGTCACTCTGCAGGGAGGGCGCCAGGCCCTAATTGCAGCGGCATCAATCAAAGGGATTGCGAATCGCAGCGCGGCCTCGCCGGCTGGAGTTAATTAGAACGCTGACATTTCCCAGACTGTCAGCTAAATGGGTGCTTAGGAGGGTGTGCGCACGCATCCAGTGGGTAAATACAGGCTGTCAGGCGCCTCGACAGATACACCGGCCTTTCTGGTTCTTTTCACCAAAAACCCCTGCCGGTGACTCCCCACCTCCTCTGTGACACCCTGAGAGGAGCTCAGCGTTCATCCGAAATGGGGTCAACTCATTTGTATCCTATGGAACCGTGCTTGGGGACAGTCATCATCTTTACAATCCAAAGAAAAAGGACACCATGCTTAAGCCAGGCTCGACACAGGGCTGGTGGGGAGGGGGTAAGGACGCAGTTTGCTCCTCCCAGACAGACCTGGAGCTGGAGCGGTGGGCCCTCCCCGCCCGCCTGGGAGGTGCTGGGCTGGGGGTGTGGGGACCTGAGACCAGGCTCAGATGCCCCGGACCCTCACGGTTCTCAGCAAGATTCACCAGCTTCCCTGGAATGAGTGCTTCTCCATGGGTTCCAGGCCCTTGGGGCAACTCCCAGAGACTTAAGTTGGTTTGGATCATTTTCAGCACATGATCATTGCTTTGCAGGGAGGGAGTCTGCCAAGCTCCTTACTTGGCCTCCTAACCAGGCCCTTTCCTAAGAAGCGCGCTGAACTTCATTAGTATTTGGAACAACAGTTCAGGAAGAAAAAGAGACAGGTGTCACCAAGCGTATGTGTCCGGCATTGGCCACACCTGACTATGGACTCAGTTCAGTCGCTCAGTCATGTCCGACTCTGTGACCCCATGAACTGCAGCACGCCAGGCCTCCCTGTCCATCACCAACTCCCAGAGCCTACTCAAACTCACGTCCATCGAGTCATCCAACCATCTCATCCGCTGTCGTCCCTTCTCCTACTTTGGACTAGTGGAGAGTGGAGAGCAGACAGGAGGAGGAAACAGCCAACTCGGGCGGTGGTGGGGGAGGGGTCTGTCCGTCCCTCCAGGGCTGGATCGTCAGGCAGGACGAAGGTGGGCATCCAAATGCCCGTGTCCTAGCGTCCTGGTTGTGCTGAGAAACCGTCTCATCTGTCTCGTTCCTTCTCAACTGCCCCATCCTCAGCTCTGTCTCCACGCAGAGCCCCTGGCTGAGCTCTGCGGACCAAGCACTCAACACAGAGGCTGAACTGCAGCACCACCCTGAGCGGGCAGGCTGCTCTCATCCCAAAGGTGCGCGTGCTCCCCGGAGGCAAGGTGGGGCCGCATTGACCTGTCCCAAAGGCTATTAGCCCCAAGGCCCGGCCCTGAAGGACAGCCTTCCAGAGCTCACCGCTGGGACAACAGCCACTGACATCAGAGGGTGCCTGGGCATCAGGGCAGACTAAACGTACAGCCAGACTGGAATATCCTGCCCGTCAGAATATCTCCAAGAGCCAAGACCGGGCGGCTGAACAAGAAGTCCCGTAAGGGTGACAGCAGTCTGAGCCGGCCCACCACCCACACCCAGGCTAGTGTGCTCAGAGTTCACTGGGATGATCTTGACCCCCACTGCAGCCTCCTCCCCTAAACCAGATGGGTCGCAACGTCCCTCCCACCTGACTCCAAAGGCACCCCTTTCACAGAAACCAAAGGAGGTGGACCTTATTCTCCCCACCTACCTTATGTGGGAGAATAAGAAAGTGGCTCCACGGGCATCTCCCCTGCCCAGGCGGTCCTGGGGGTGGGGGGCAGGGCAGAGCAGGACAGGGCACCCCCCCCCCTCAGAGTGCCGGCCGCCCATGGGGCTCACAGGGGCTGCAGGCCATCCAGGCGACTGCAGGGAGATGCTCACAGGGTGAGGACAAGCCGCATAAGGGGAGGGTTTACTGGTCTTGTCTATCTTTTATCTCTGCCTGTATTGTGGTCCTAGGACTGGTAATGAAAATAAAACCAATTTATTTAACTTTAAAAGACAAAGCGCCTGAGCCCCGCCTGCTGCCTGGTGGCCACCCACGCATCCAGTCTGACCAGCAGCCCACCACTATGGCCCAGCTCGCTCTGCAGCTGCACTCGCTCCGCTTCGTCCTCCAGAAACCCAGCGTTTGACATCCAAGCCCGGCATGACTCCCGAGTGCCCTTCATACCCCGTCACCAGCCACCCAGAGGAGAACTGCCTGGACCATCAGCCTTCGTCCGTCATGGGGCTCACCTCGACCCCAGAGAAATCATTCAGCTTCTAATACAGATTTTATTTCCGTGGGAGTGAGCTGGCTTCCCCTTGCCTGGATCTGCAGGCCAGTGGTAATGCATTTGTATCTGATTAAGGATGAAATTGACTTTTATGTTGGGGGTACAAGCTTAAGGCCCCCAGCCCCACGCCGGGGGGTGTCCTCTCCTCAACGCTCTCTCCCAGGAAGCGCGTCTTCAACAGCCTCTCTGCAGGAAGATGGCTCTTGGGCTTCTGTTAAATGCAAAGGGCTGAGAATATAAATTTTATCTTCCCCCTCCTGTGACCTCACCTCCAAAAAGCTAAAGGAATAAAGAGGTATAAATCCTCAGAGGGAAATGGGAAGGGGAATGTTAGCAGACAAGCAATTTCAGCTGACGTTTGACAGGCAGGCAGCGTGAGGAAGGGCAGCGGGGGAGAAGACACGCAAGGAAGTGTCTGCAGAGACCCCGGCCAGGGCCCAGCCCCGCCTGCAGGGGGACATAGCAGAGAGAGACAGACAAACGCACAGCCCACCAGATGTTAAGAAAAGTCTCTAACACAAAAGACAGAAGAAAACCTCAAAAAGATCTTAGTGTAGGCAGTGTTATAATTCAACATTTCATAAGGAAACAAGGCAATGAACACTTGAGAATAGCAATAAATTTTAGAAATCAAAAAACGATAGCAAAATTTGAAGCTTTAGTAAATGATTGAAAGATAAAATGGAAGTCTCTCAGGAAGTAAGACAAAATGATGGAATTGTGTGAGCATGTACTAGAGATGTAAGCAGTGTGTTGAAGAGATCTAATACAGAACCAAGAGGTATCTCAAAAAGGTGCTGAGACACCAAGCGGAAGCTATCCTGGAAAAATTAATTCAAGAAAATTTCACATATTGAAAAAGTATAAATCCTGAGATAGAATGCTCCAGCTGAGTGTCCAGCACAAGGACTGGAAAGTCTATAGTGAACTTACTTCGTTGATAATTATCAGAACATCAGAATTAAAGAATAAAAACCTTAGGAATTTCAGAGAAAACAGGAGACCCTATTTCTCATCTCATTTTTATCACATCCAAAAGAGTAAGAATCAGAATGAGGTTAACAATTCTGGGTTAAAAACTCAAAAAGATTCCATACTTGTTAAAGGCAAGCTCTCAATTAAAAATCCTAAAGAAATTCTCTACCTACCCAAGCTACCAGCCCAAGGTGCACACTAGTCAGAGTATCTGGAGATGAGAAGAAGGGAGAAGGTTGACCTTCAAAGGACCATTTCTCCGGGGGCTGCTCGAGGATATGCTCCAAGACAAGGGAGTAAACCGAGGAAGCGCTCAGGGAGACAGAGCCAGTCCCGAAGGGCAGGGACAGAAGTCCTGGGGCAGCAGGAAGTGGCGCCACAGACAGCAGCTCCGGGACAAGATAAGGGGACTGCCAAGGCCGGGGAAGCCGACACTGGCTCGTCTGGAGAGAAGACGGGTGTTTACTTGGGAAACTAAGCAAGGGCGACGTGATGCAACTGTTAAATCAAGGGGAAAATCTAAGACAGAATACAATCGTGGTACTCTATGTGGCTCTGCAGAGACAACGCTTATACAGTCAAATAATACAGTAAATTATAGGATAAACCATCTGGAAAAGTAAAGATATTCATTTGAAAGATTACAAGTAGAAAAATGACGCATTAAATCAAGATTTGGAGAAAAAAAAAAAAAACAGTATAATCGTAGTGCCAGTCTTGGTTCTACAAAGAGCAATATTTACATGGTTTAATGATATAAACACTGATTACTGATTTAACTAAAAATGTGGATCACAATAAACTGTGGAAAATTCTAAAAGAGATGGGAATACCAGACCACCTGACCTGCCTCTTGAGAAATCTGTATGCAGGTCAGGAAGCAACAGTTAGAACTGGACATGGAACAACAGACTGGTTCCAAATAGGAAAAGGAGTATGTCAAGGCTGTGTATTGTCACCCTGCTTATTTAACTTCTATGCAGAGTACATCATGAGAAACGCTGGGCTGGAAGAAGCACAAGCTGGAATCAAGATTGCCGGGAGAAATATCAAGAACCTCAGATATGCAGATGACACCACCCTTATGGCAGAAAGTGAAGAGGAACTAAAAAGCCTCTTGATGAAAGTGAAAGAGGAGAGTGAAAAAGTTGGCTTAAAGCTCAACATTCAGAAAATGAAGATCATGGCATCCGGTCCCATCACTTTATGGGAAATAGATGGTGAAACAGTGGAAACAGTGTCAGACTTTATTTTTTGGGCTCCAAAATCACTGCAGATGGTGACTGCAGCCACGAAATTAAAAGACGCTTATTCCTTGGAAGGAAAGTTATGACCAACCTAGACAGTATATTCAAAAGCAGAGATGTTACTTTGCCAACAAAGGTCCGTCTAGTCAAGGCTATGGTTTTTCCAGTGGTCCTGTATGGATGTGAGAGTTGGACTGTGAAGAAAAGCTGAGCGCTGAAGAATTGATGCTTTTGAACTGTGGTGTTGGAGAAGACTCTTGAGAGTCCCTTGGACTGCAAGGAGATCCAACCAGTCCATCCTAAAGGAGATCAGTCCTGGGTGTTCTTTGGAAGGACTGATGCTAAAGCTGAAACTCCAGTACTTTGGCCACCTCATGCGAAGAGTTGACTCATTGGAAAAGACTGATGCTGGGAGGGATTGGGGGCAGGAGGAGAAGGGGACGACAGAGGATGAGACGGCTGGATGGCATCACTGACTTGATGGATGTGAGTCTGAGTGAACTCTGGGAGATGGTGATGGACAGGGAGGCCTGGCATGCTGCGATTCATGGGGTCGCAAAGAGTCGGACACGACTGAGCGACTGAACTGAACTGAAGTGTCATAATAATGTTGGAAGTGAGAAAGCTGGGAAGCGGAGGTAAACCCGAGCAAAGTCTTGACAGTGAAGAGAAAGAGGTGAACAAACAAGGTGTAAAACTGATGAACCAACTACAGCTACACAAGCACTTGGTTCAGGAAAAGCAGGAAGGCCCCGCTCGCTGGGAGTCGTCTGCTGCAGGGAACAGAGCTGAAGGAGGTTGGAGGCCGGCATCCTTGCTCTCCTGCTGCGCTTTGCTTTTTCAGACCGTGTGCGCATGCGCGCGCTGTCGTCACTAAGCAGTCCATCCAAGAAGAGGCAGGGCAGGTGGGGATCCTCGCACTCTAGGGTCACGGTCGGGTCGGCCACGTGAGTTCCTTCCGCTCCTTTACGCCCTTTCAGTTTATAAAACGCTTTCCTCCGTGGTACGTTGTTTAGATTCACAACAGTCCTGCCAGGTGGCTATAACTTTCTTATCTGCAGAAGAGGAACGCGTCCAGAACAGGGGGTCACGAGTCCAGGGCCTGGAGCAGAGTCGCTTCCCGGGCTGGACCCTGAGGTCCCCCAGCTACGGCACAGAGAGGGTTGAGGACACCCGCCGTTCCAAAACGCAGGTGCCGGGCGAGGGGTAAACTAGGAGCTTGGGATTGACATACACGCACTGCTGCGCATAAAACAGACAACCAGCACAGACCTCCTGTTCAGCAGAGAACTCTGCTCGCAGCTCTGTAGTAACCCACGTAGGGAAGAACCTGAAAACGAATGGATGCGTGTGTATGTGTGACGGGATCGCTGTGCCGCACGCCTGAAACCAGCCCAGCATGGCAAATCAGCTATAACACAAAATGTTTAGAAAGTGTGTTCTTGCAAGCTGCTAAATTTGTGATAGCAGAAAATAAATATACTTTCAAATATGGATATACGTTTGGATGGGCTTCCCAGGTGGCGCTAGTGGTGAAGAAGCTGCCTGCCAGTGCAGGACGTGTAAGAGGGGCGGCTTCCATCCCTGGGTTGGGAAGAGCCCCTGGAGGAGGGCATGGCAACCCACTCCAGTATTCTTTCCTGGAGAATCCCGTGGACAGAGGAACCCGGTGGGCTATGGTCCATACGGTCACAGAGAGTCAGACACAACTAAAGCAGCTTAGCACAGCATAGCACACATTGGAATAAATTGATTTTATTTATTTTTTAAAAAGCAGGTGCTAAGAGAATTTCCTGCCTCGTGATTGTCAAGGTTGCCATAGTGCCCACTGGGCCTTAATCCAGATTCCAGAAATAGGGCGCTTCATCCTTTTCCCTCCAGAGGTACCCACTTTCCCGAGAAAACCACCTTCAAGTCACAGCCAACAGGAGGGAGGAGGGTCCCCGGACGTCCTAGTCCACCCCAGGGGACCTTGTCCCTTGGATCAGCCGAGCCCTTTCCTGGTTCTCCAGTGAATTCCACTCCCCTTCGTAAGTTTGTGCCTCCACCTCCCTTTCTCAGGCTCCACTTGCCTCTCTGATAGTCAAAGGGTCAGCACAGCTAATACACACACTGTTCCCCAAACTGCCTGCATTTTCACCACCTCCCCCACCTATGCCAACCCAACCCTTCAGCCTCACCCTGAGTGACCAGGTCATGGGCATTTTGTGCCCAGAAAATCCGCCCTCAGCCACATGGGGCTTTGAAGGCATTATTCCCGGCGTGGCAAGAAAGCAGCCAGGGATTAGGGATCGGCAGGGACCCAGTGTCCCCGGTGGGGAGACGGGGCCTCATAAAAGCCACAGCAAGCAATTAGTGGCAGCCAGGGTCTTCAGGAGATTTTTATGGCTCCAGTGCACTTGAGCGGCTGCACTGGAAAATTGGCCATTCTGTGGGGATTAATGAGCAATTCACTGTCAGAGGACAAGGTGTGCTCTTGAAGAAAAGAGTGGCAAAGGAGCTCAGTTCCCCAGGGATTCAACTGAACAATCCTTTTCTTTCTGCACATTGAGAAGGAAATGTGGGGAAATCATCACCTGCCACGAAGAGCACTCCGCTGTATTTTCCTCCAAAATACGAGAAGCCAGCCAAGGACCCAGCACAGCAGATGGCTCTCCCCTCCGAGTGATCAGGCCCGCCGGCCAGAAGGCCAGCAGGTTTGTTAGACAAACAAGCGCCAGCCACAGAGTCGACGGTTCCTTTCAACTGGCCACAGTGGATTAAATTGAACCATTTCACAATTGTTGCTCAAATGTCTTTGAGCAGGTATTTCCTTTAAAAGCACCAAGGCTCAGGAAGGAGTATCAGAAATCTAATTAAAGGCACGACCTCTACGTCATACCAGAAAACCAAAATGAAGTTTTCACTCCATAAAACGGTTCATAGCAAAGAAAACCTGCAGTTGTGTCTATAATTAAAAATACTATTGCTTCAAACAATAAACTGTGGAACATTCTTAAAGAGATGGGAATACCAGACCACCTTACCTGTCTCCTGAGAAACCTGTATGCAGATCAAGAAGCAACAGTTAGAACCGGACACAGAACAACAGACTGGCTCCAAATCGGGAAAGGAGTACACCAAGGCTGTATGTTGTCACCCTGCCTATTTAACTTACACACAGAGCACATCATGAGAAACGCTGGGCTGGATGAAGCACAAGCTGAAATCAAGATTGCTGGAAGAAATATCAATAACCTCAGATATACAGATGACACCACCCTTATGGCAGAAAGAGAAGAGGAACTGAAGAGCCTCTTGATGAAAGTGGAAAAGGAGAATGAAAAAGCTGGCTCAAAGCTCAACATTCAAAAAATGAAGATCATGGCATCTCGTCCCATCACTTCATGCCAAATAGATGGGGAAACAGTGTCAGACTTCATTTTCTGGGGCTCCAAAATCACTGCAGCCATGAAATTAAAAGATGCTTGCTCCTTGGAAGAAAAGCTATGACAAACCTTGACAGCATATTAAAAACCAGAGACATTACTTTGCCGACAAAGGTCCATCTAGTCAAAGCTATGGTTTCTCCACTAGTCATGTATGGATGTGAAACTTGGACCATAAAGAAAGCTGAGCACCGAAGAATTGATGCTTTTGACGTGCAGTATTGGAGAAGACTCTTGAGAGTCCCTTGGACTGCAAGGAGATCCAACCAGTCCATCCTAAAGGAGATCAGTCCTGAGTGTTCACTGGAAGGACTGATGTTGAAGCTGAAACTCCAATACTTTGGCCACCTGATGTGAAGAGCTGACTAATTGGAAAAGACTCTGATGCTGGGAAAGATTGAGGGCAGGAGGAGGAGGGGACGACAGAGAATGAGATGGTTGGATGGCATCACTGGCTCAATAGATATGAGTTTGAGCAAGCTCTAGGAGTTGGTGATGGACAGGGAAGCCTGGTGTGTTGCAGTCCATGGGGTTGCAAAGAGTCGGACACAGCTGAGCGACTGAACTAAACAGATTGCTTCAAACAAATTACCTTAAAAATATCCTTCAATTTTCCAGTATCTCTCATGTCTTTCCAATATCTACATAGTTACTAAAGAAATAAAGTCAAATGAGCCCATCAATATTTTAATTTTGATTTCATTAAATAGCTGCTGCTGCTGCTAAGTCGCTTCAGTCGTGTCCGACTCTGTGCGACCCCATAGATGGCAGCCCACCAGGCTCCCCCGTCCCTGGGATTCTCCAGGCAAGAACACTGGAGTGGGTTGCCATTTCCTACTCCAGTGCATGAAAGTGAAAAGTGAAAGGGAAGTCGCTCAGTCGTGTCCGACTCTCGCGACCCCATGGACTGTGGCCTACCAGGCTCCTCCATCCATGGGATTTTCTAGGCAAAAGTACTGGAGTGGGGTGCCATTGCCTTCTCCGCATTAAATAGCAACTTGGCTCAAATCCGAAGTGGGTTAGAGGTAGATGAATTCAATTTACACGACAAGAAAATTCCAAACTTTTACTCGAGGGTAATTTCTACTTGAATGGGAATCTTTCTCTTTTACGTAAACAGGTATTCTAAGAGGTAGCTATGACAGTGGGGAAAGTGGGAAAACAAGGGTTAAGAGTGGAATCTAACCAAGAGAGAACTGGGCAGGACCTCAGTAGGTGGTTCAGGAAAGAAGAAACGGGACGACCCCATGTGATCCCATGACCTCACTTTCCTGGGAGAAAAGAAAGGAGACATACACGCTTATCAGCAGATGAACCGAGTTCTTTTAAAACCTGAATAATTCCAGTCCTGGTAAGGATGCAGGCAATGAACACAGTCAGACTTGCTGATTAGACTTTGGTCTTGGGACATCGTCCTGAAGCATCCATCACACTTAGCATGGCGGCCGCCCTGTGATCCGCCATTTCGTCCAGTGAAACCCCAGCAGGACACGACGCCTGTACACAGACACAATGAGTGCGTGTACACCTGTATTTAGACACATAGATACACAGAGGTGTGTGCAATACCAGCTGTGAAGTTGCCTGAGAAAAAATTAAAACCTAAAAACCTGAGTGCTGAATGAATACTATATCTACACTGTATTCATTAATATATTTCAGGCTATCAAGTTCAAGGAACCCAAAACAACTGAAAGGTAGAAACATGTTGTCTCCCAGAATGAGAGGTGGCAGGTGCTGGGGGCAGGACTGGGCAACTCAGGGTTCCATCACTGAACCCCGATGCCCTGGCAAACCTGTCTTCCTCCTCAGGTTTCCATGGCAACAAGGGGAGGGTGGAGTGATGACAGTCCCGCCCCCTTAAACAATGGCCAGAGGCCAGAACACGGGACCTGGAACTTCAGGGGTCAGAGTTATTATGCACAGTCCCCTTTGCGAGCCAGCTGAAAGCAAGCAGGTCAGAAACAGCACAGCCCCAGCGCCCCAGCGATCCGACTGCACCCCAGGCTGGAGAGGACGGACTAGTGCCCCTAAGGAGGGAACTCGCAGGCGGTGGGGATGGGGTGGGGCAGACTGCAGCTCCTGCCACCTTCATTCAGAGACTGCATGCCCTCCACCGGACCCCAAAACTCGTACAAGACAGTCTTGACCCCCAGCTTATCAGAAAGTGACCTCATGTGGAAACGGCCTTTGAGATGGAACTATTAAAATGAGGTTTCGTAGCAGTAGGGTGACCCCAATCCAGCACGACTGCTGTCCTTACTACAGGGGGAACGTGGAGACCAGCTTGGAAGTTCCTGCGGGAATCTCTGGGCAGGCACGGGGTTGGCACCAGGGCATGGGGTGGAAAGGGAAAGAGAATGCTGGATTCGGGTGTCATGGACCCAGGCACGGCGGCTCCCCTTCCTTCCTCCCACATCTCGCTGTCTCCTAGAGGCTGAAGGCGAGGGGTCGAGGGTTCTAGACCAAGTCGGCCTCACATCTGTCGTGAGGAGGAGCCCCGGGGTGGGAAGAAGGCAATCCGAATTCTCACACAGACTTGCCGCTGACGCTGTCTGGCCCAGCCAGGACCTCCCCTCGGGGGCTTGGCTGCCTCGTGCCTAAAGTGATGCCGGTTCCAATGCTGCCTTGGACGCACTCAGCTCGTTTCCCAGTCTTTCGTTCCAAATGCCCATGTCACAGGTTAGCGTGATTTTAAATAAACTCCATATCCTAAAAGGGAGGGATGTGGACACAGAGACAGACATACACGGGGAGACGCCCTGTGACGTCAGGAGTGAGGCTGCCCAGGCCGAGGGGCGCCCAGGAGCTGGGGGAAAGGCCTGGACCGGGAGCCTGAGACACCGGGTCTGGACTTCCGGCTCCAGAACCGGGGGGAGCACGCTTCTGTCATTGAAGGCACGAAGTTTGTGGCTCCTCCTTAGGGCAGCTCTCGAGAAAAACACAGAAGCTGAGACCAATACCCCCATTCAGGCTGGGGACACCCCCGGGGTCCAACCGCTGACTGCTCCTGTGCTGGGTGTTTAACGAGTGACAGCAGTTCACCTTCGTTATACTTTGCTTTTCGTCTCTCAGTTCATACTGAAAGGAAAGCGAGTCACAGATGGGGGCAAAATGCCGCGGCGCTCTTTAAGATAAAGCAGAGCCCCACGGTGAGTCCTGCACCCGGCCGTGGTCTGACCAGGGCAGACTTCACAAGTGGGACCCGGGGTGCGCACGTCCCAGCCTCAGTGCCCCGTTTTCTGTTGTTACAGGGAGCATAGCAACCATCATTCTAAACGCTTTGCAAGTCTTAACTCATTCGTTTTTCCCCAATAAATCCACAGAGTGTGAGTTGTTATTATCATCTATAAAACGGCACAGTTTACAGAGAAAGAAACTCAGGGAGATTAAGTAACTTTCAATTTCATAAAACGACAAAGAGGTGTAGCCAGGGTTAGAACTGAGTTTCTCTCTCCCCAGCTTCCCTGGGGGCTCAGGTGGTAAGAATCCGCCTGCAATGCAGGAGACCCAGGTTCGAGCCCTGGGTCAGGAAAATCCCCTGGAGAAGGGAATGGCCACCCCACACCAGTAGTCTTGCCTGGAGAATCCCATGGACAGAGGAGCCTGGCGGGCTACAGTCCGAGGGGTTACAAAGAATCAGATAGGACCCAGCAACTAACAACACTTCTTACTCCCCCGCGCTGGGGCCGCCAGCACAGCCCTGTAACCCTCACTCTCGCCAGGCCACCTGTCAGCCCTGCATACATGGAATGAGACACTCTCCTGAAACACTGACCTTCACTTTCCAATGAATCTGCAAATTGAGGGCGACAGTCACACGTTCCAAATACAGAAGATTAGAATCAATCGACATATTTATTCCACTACAATTTAATATAACACGTTGGAAATAAAGTACTGAGCGTGGAAAACAAATTTACAGTTTACCAAAGGGGAAAGAGGAGGGGATGGGATAAATTATATGAGTTTGGGATTAAAAGATACGTGCTGCTGCTGCTAAGTCACTTCAGTCGTGCCCAACTCTGTGTGATCCCATAGATGGAAGCCAACCAGGCTCCCCCATCCCTGGGATTCTCCAGGCTAATATATATAAAATAAGGACCTACTCTATAGCACAAGGAGCTATAGTCAGTATTTTGTAATCGCCTATAAGGGAAAAGAATCTGAAATATATATATATAAAATGAAATGTGCTGTGTCCCTGAAACTAACACATTGTACCTCAACTGTACTTCCATTAAAAAATAATAATAAAATGGGACATCCCTAGTGGCCCAGTGGTTAAGAATCCACTCTGAAACGCGGGGACAAGGGTTCGATCGCTGACTGGGGGACTAAGATCCCGCGTGCCTCGGGGCAACTAGCCCACACACCACGGCAAGAGAGTCCGTGCGCTGCAACAGAAGATCCCACAGGACAGCGAAGGCCGGGGGCAGCCAAATAAATAAAACATGTAAATAAAATTATGATAGAGTGAAGTACCCAGCGAACTTCCAAGTCAGCCGCACACGGTGTGGAGGAGAAGGCAGAAACTCCGGGGGCCCAGCGCCTCGGCACAGGGCCTTGCGCCGCGCGGGACCGGCTCCCGCCGCCCCGGCGCGCTCCTGCCGGCAGCTCTCCGAGGGGCCTGCTGCCTCCGCTCTCAGAGCTGCGCGGGCCTCCACGGCCTCCCGGGCCGGCCGCCTCCACGTTTTCCTCGTGTGCACCCCGGGGTTTGTCCGTCACTCCTTCCAAGACGGTACAGCAGGGGGTGAAACTGCCTACTCACACGTGGTCTCGGTATATTAGTCTTTTTCTTCCCTTTTCCCGGCAGATTTTAACAGTGGAAATGGCGGTGGAGCTAACCGCTTCTCCAGCTGTGATCGCCGGCCGGCGGGATTCGGTGGCCCCGCGGGTGCCCACAGCTCCTGGGGGTCCCGGGTGCTCGTGGCGGGTGGGGAGTGCAGAGACGGCAAAAGCGCTTCACCCGCTGCCGCCCTGCTCAGCAGCCCGCGCCAGAATCAGAGACGCGGATTGCTCGATTTTAAACTGCTTTTCACTTCTACAAATGAGTGAAGGGGAAAGCAGTGAGATTCCTTTTAAGCAGCAGCGAGGACCAACACTCTGTCCTCCGGCCTTACTCTGACATCAGATAAAGGGAAACAGGCCGGGGAGAGGGGGGCCCTTCCTGGGGCTCGCAAACCACCCCTGCACCCCCACCCACCTCCCCAGCAAGGAACTGGTGGCTGCTTTCCCAAATGTGTCAGCAACCGCCATTAATAACACCACACATCACAAGGACGTTATCAGTGTTAGAATTTGTCCTGCAATGTGTCATTTTTAATTCCATCTGAGGATTCCCACTTAGTGAACAATCCTCCAGAGCCTCAGTAAAGTCGGGGAGCAGAGAAGCCCCGAGGAAGTAGTTCTCTGTTTTTTCCTCAAAATCAGAGATAGCCAGAGCGCTCCATGTATCTGTTCACCAAGCGCAGAGGGCTCGGATTCCAGCCCTTAAAAGAAGAAGGTGAAAAAAAAAGAAGAAGGTGAGTGTCACACGCCCAGCCCAGCAAAAAGCACTTTCCACCTCGGAGATCAGGGCGTTTCGAGGGCGCGCGGCAGTCATTAAGCCTGTTTTCAAACGAGGGGTCTTGTCTGAGAACCTGTCTCAGGAGCTGGAAGACAAAGATGGGCGTTGACTCGGGAAGGGCATCTCTGGGGGAGGGCTGGACGGGGTGGTGTCCACTGAGGAGCTCACACTGCAGAAGCCGGGGTGCTCGGTTAGATGGAGCCTGAGAACCCTCAGCGGGACACGAGGTCACCGGGCGGGGGACACCAGCCCTCTCCCCCGACGTCACCGTGAGAGCGGCCCGGGACAGATCCCAAAGCCGAGGGGACATGCCAAACCCGGACACACGTCCCTCCCGGGTGAGCGGGGGCAGGAGAGGAAGCGCTGCCGGAAAGCCCCCCATCTGGCCTGCAGCCCTGGCCTCCAGGTGGCCCTGCCTTCCTAGAGAGCACCGCGATTCTTGATGGAAGGTGCAGAATCGTTTTGACAATTTAATGCAACACATGCCGACTGGTCACCGCTCCCCCTTCGGTGGACAATGATCGCTGCTCCCGTCTCATCCGACGAATACCAGAGGCACTCTTTTCCCAGCAGAGGCTCCCATAATCAGAGGCCAGGCTGGGCGGTCGGACCCTCCCCGGCCCTGTCCATCCTGTTCTTCCGGACTTCCTGGCAGAGTTTCTCAGAGCAGGCTCACCTCACAGGTGTGTCCATACGAGGGCCGGACCGTCGACGGAAGAAACCGGATGGCGAAGGTCAGTGCCTTTCCGAAAGGACCCGAGATGCTGAGGCAACTCGGGAGAGGCAGGAAGGCAGAGAAGGAAGCTCTGGGGCCCCAGGACGGGCCAGAGCCGCAGGGATAGGGAAAGACTGGGGCTCTGAGGCCCCCCGTGCACCCCGGGTGGATGAACACGCAGAGGAACAGCTAAAGCTAAGCCCGAATCCACCCTGAGGGAAAGGAGGCAGGACATGACGCCTCCTCCCTCGGGTTCCTGTAAGCACAGGACGGCGGCCCAAGGACCTATACTGGATACCTCGTAATCAGTCAGATCAGTTCAGTTTGCTCAGTCGTGTCTGACTCTTTGCGATCCCATGAACTGCAGCACACCAGGCCTCCCTGTCCATCGCCAACTCCCAGAGCTTACTCAAACCCATGTCCATCGAGTCGGTGATGCCATCCAGCCATCTCATCCTCTGTCATCTCCTTCTCCTCCTGCCTTCCATCTTTCCCAGCATCAGGGTCTTTTCCAAGGAGTCAGTTCTTCGCACCAGGTGGCCAAATTCGTAATAACCTATAATGAAAAAGAACCTGAAATGGAATATGTGTGTATATAACCGAACACTTTGCTGTACAACCTGAAACTAACCCAACATTGTGCATCAACTATAGTTCAATAAAAAAATTCAAAAAATAAGATAAGTAGGGGATGCAGATATCAGGTACTGGGTTCTCTCCACCGTACAAGGGGCATATGTGAACACACCCAGGACTTGTCTAATCTGAGCCTTAATAAAACAGGGTCACTACAGTATAGGGCTTCCCAGGTGGCGTAGTGGGAAGAAACACGCCTGCCAGTGCAGGAGATGCGGGTCTGATCCCTGGGTGGGGAAGATCCCCTGGAGAAGGAAATGGCAACCCACTCCAGTACTCTTGCCTGGAGAATCCCATAGATAGACGAGCCTAGTGGGCTACAGTCCACGGGGTTGCAAAGAGTCAGACACAGCTTAGCAACGAAACCACGTCAAAAACAGTACATTAAAGGCAATTGTTTTAAGCCCAGTAGACCCCTTATCTGTTTCCTACTGCTGTGTTCACGTATTAGGAGCACAGCAACCCTCACCAACGTCTACTTGCCATCTCACAGCGTCCCTGGGCCAGGAGTCCAGCCCATTCCCATGGGTCCTCTGCTCAGGGTCTGACAAGGCTGAAATCAAGATGCCCACTGGCTGCGTCTTCATCTGAAAGCTCAGCTAGAGAAGTACCACCTCCAGGTCACTGGTGACAGAATTCAGCCCTTGTGGCTGTCCGATGAGATCCCCCCTTCCCTCGGCTGTTAACTGGAGACCACTCTCAGCTTAGAGGTCACTCCTGGGTCCTGGTTCGCGGCCTCTGGTGGGCAGATCGGGCCAGCAGGAGACTCTGATGCTGGAGCCCGACTTGGTGCAAAGGTGTCGCTTGTGTCTCATGACCTGACCCCACCCAGGAAGTCACTCCCACAGTCCCAGGTGCTCCACACTCAGAGTGGACGCTGCATAGGTCTGTTCACTTGTGCGTGGCGGGGATCTCGGGGCCAGTTCAGAATTCTGTCCACCTGAGACGCTCATCGATTTGCCTTAGAAAAAGTCTTCCTAGTTGGTAGCTTACCTCCCAGAACTAGACTTTCCCACGTTTATCAGAAAAAAACACGTATTTAACCAGTTACCTCTCTCAAGTCCCAGGTCAGAGCTTCAGGCTTTTATGTTTATAAGCAATGCTTCTGTCGGCTCTAAGAGGTGTTGCTCACACACACGTGTTTTTGTTTCTCTAAATGAGAATTTGGTTCCATTTTGTCAAGAGAGAGTCCTTTCCTTCAAAAGGATGTAGATTGTTTGCTAAAACTCTCCCTGCCCCCTGGGGGTTGATGTCGTGCAAGGCGACCCCTGTTGGAAACTGGAGAAGAGGGGGATGTTTGGGAATGGTACCACTTTCAGACAAACAGAATTTTTGTTACTCTTGATGCTGTCAAACTTTAAAAAATAATCTAGAAAGTAACTGAAGAATATACAGCGGAGATCAAAGATGAATCAAAGAAACTGTAAAATCACCTGCCTGTTGTGTACATTTGCAAATTTCCTTTGGCGTTTCAGCTCTCCAGAGCCCAGAGTATTCCCCCTCTGCTCAGGCACAGAGCCTCTTTGGGGAGCCGGGGAGGAAGGCACTAGGATACAAGCCTATTTAAAAGAAAAAAGAGTTTTATTTTGAAAACACACTGTTAAAAATTGGTCATTCACATTAGCCGCGGTGTGGTCAGTTGGTTTTTGTAATTCAGGTATTTTTGCCTATGAAGAACTCACTCCATCATTTTAGGCAAAAGAAAATAAGTCCTTCTCTCTGGAAGGCTTACAGGGGCGCGCCCTCCACAGAACCGGACGGAAGAGCCTCACTGCCCTTCGCTTCTCTCCCCACCAGCAGGTGGTGCGGCTTTCTCTCCAATCGTGAACACGCTCTGCCTGACTCCCCGCTCAGACACTGGGTTAGCTCCCAATTCCTTGTGCTTTTGCGTCGAATGAAATTAACCGGTTGGATACTGACAGGCCACAAATCAATAGTAGAACTAGATCTTTGAAATATTCATGTGCTGGTTACTCTTGGGACCAGCATCCACGAAAAGAGCCCAGACCTCCTGCCAGCCTACTCACAGACAAGACTGCTTCAGCATCCAGATTCTTCTTCCTTCTCACGGCAGCTCTGCCCACCCATTCCTGCTCAGAAGACAGCGAGCTAGGTTCAGAGACGAGGCGGCTGTGAGCCCACCTGAGCTCAGCTCCGATCAAGTATTCAGAGCCAAACACAAACTAGGGCAATGCCAGCGTGAACCAATGCTTCTTAATTAGTGGTAAAGAACCTTCCTGCCGACGCAAGAGATGCAGGTTCAATCCTGGGTTGGGAAGATCCCCTGGAGGAGGGCATGGCAACCCACTCCAGCACTCTCGCCTGGAGCATCCCATGGACAGAGGAGCCTGGTGGGCTACAGTCCATGGGGTCACAGAGTCGGATACAACTGAAGCAACTTAGCACGCACACCCTCCTAAACGTCACAAGAGGCTTACAGGAGCCCAGGTATGCATTTAAGATGCTGGTGGCTCAGACAAGGGGGCAAAAGAGTCACTGTCCACCGTACCTTCGAGGTTCCTGAGCACTGCTTGTTGGCACGTCCTCGCTGACCCACACACCAACATCCAGCACACAGGACTTGATGCATTTGTGTGTTTCCAATGTGGGTTTGTATGTACTTTTTTCTCTTTGATATTTTCATTTTGATTTTTGGAAGAGCTAATTTTTAAGTCAGCTCTAGTGATCCTTAATTTTTTATTTTCATTTCACCTTTGTATTTATCAGTGTTTCTCCCTTATTTGGAAATTATTCAGCTATTCATTTTCTACTTTCTTCGACTGAACACTGGCTTATTAAGCAATTGTGCTTCAGTGTGTATATTTAAGGCTCTGAACATCCCTTAGCCATTCTGCTGCATGGCACATCCATTGTTGTCTGAAACAAAACATTTTGTATCTCAACTTTATCTTTAAAACAAACAGAATTACTTTCAGAATAAAGATTCTATAAAGAGACCATATGCTATGGGCACAATGACTAAATTTTTAAAAATGAGGAAAGTTTGTTAAGAAACTACATTTCACCACTCTGAAATGACCATCTGCCACTGTTGACAGTTATCCTTCCTGTGTCCTTGGGCACCCACACGCACTCACACATGTAACTTTATGTAAATGAGATCATATCACGACCACTATGACTTTTTCACAAATGTAAGTTTGATTTCCAAATCTATGGCTTTGGAGGAGGCATAGATAGTTTCTGTTTAAAGTCATGGTCTGATCGCATCACTTCATGGCAAAAAGAGGAGGAAAAGTGGAAGCAGTGACAGATTTTATTTTCTTGGGCTCCAAAATCACTGCAGATGGTGACTACAGCCATGAAATTAAAGTACACTCGCTCCTTGGAAGCAAAGCTATGAAAAACCTAGACAGTGTATTAAAAAGCAAAGACACCACTTTGCTGACAAAGCTGCATCTAGTCAAAGCTATGGTTTTTTCCAGTAGTCATGTACGATGTGAGAGTTGGACCATAAAGAAGTCTGAGCACCAAAGAACTGATGCTTTTGAATTGTGCAGAGAAGACTCACTCTTGAGAGTCCCTTGAACAGCAAGGAGATCAAACCAGTCAATCTTAAAGGAAATCAACCTAGAATATTCATTGAAAGGACTGATGTTGAAGGTGAAGTTACACTTTGGCCACCCGCTGCAAAGAGCCTACTCATTGGAAGAGACCTTGATGCTGGAAAAGACTGAAGGACAAAGGAAAAGGGGGCGGCAGAGGATGAGCTGGTTGGATGGCATCACCGACTCAATGGACATGAATCTGAGCAAACTGTGGGAGATGGGGACAGGGACAGGGGAGCCTGGCATGCTGCAGTCCATGGGGTCACAACGAGTCTAATGCGACTGAGTGAAACAACAAATCAATATCTCTTCAAGTTATTTGCCCAAACTAAGGGCACTGCCATAAGTGTGTGTTATACCCCATCAACACAGCCCGTTGCATCAGACCACGGCCGTGTTTCTCTTTCATCAGACAGTTTCAGCAGGAAGTGTGCCTGCTCGGCATCCGGGAGGTCTGTGCGTTCCTTTCTCTGTCTGGGCGGCAGTTTCCTCATCAGAAAACGAGGTCCCCCGTGCCGGGTGCCGACTCTCACCATCTGCTGATTTTCCCAGTGGACATCAAGAGGTCAGCACATTCTAGTCCCGTGGCCCATCCGTCCTCTCGCTACAGAAAATGCCTCCCCCTGTGATCACGCCTGTCTCGTGTTTCTCTAACAGTTACAGTAAGAATTGCTGCGGCACCATCATCCTTGCAGCTGCTGACAGCACAGTTCACTGTGCGAGCTCACAGTGAAAACCATCCCCTTCGGTCTGGAAGCGTGCCCTATCTGCGACTCATTCGGCAAACACACTTGTAAGGGGCTCATCATCTCCGATACGGAAGAGGCGTTCTAAGCACTATGGGAAGACAGAGAACGGACATGGCCGTCCCCTTAAACAGGGCGGCCCCACGGCACGGCTGGCGGGACCAGGGCTGCTCTGCAGGAGTCACAGTAGCGCTCCCGTTTCTTTCCCAAAGAGTCCCAACTCGACAGCCACGTAGAGGGTCACCTTGAGCAAAGCTTCCGCATCTAGAGCCGCAGGCAGAGGACGGGGGATGGCAAAGTGTGAAAGGGAGAGCTGGAGCTGGGGGTGCAGGCAGGGGACACGCCCAGGAAGGGGTCAGGCGGGGACTGAGAGCCGGCAGGGCGGGGAGGGTGTCACCCCACAGAGACCGGGGCCGGGCGCAGCGGAAGCTCCCCTGGAGCCGGGGGGCCCCGGGTCTGGGTGCCGTGACGTCACACAAGTGAAGGGTGGCCTGGAGCGATGGGGGGGGCAGGGCGTCCTCAGTCAGTGAGGGGCTGGGCACACAGCGGGCCCCCAAACCCGCGGGGGATGTGGGTGAGCCCTGTGGCCCCACTGAACGCCTCTCCCTCATCGACCACACGGGACAGCGATGTCTCGGATGGTGGTCCTGAGGAAGTGAAGACCGCGAAGTGCCTAGAGGGGAAACGGCGCCGGTCACCCTAGAGAGAGGCTCACGGGGCAGGCGAGCTGCAGGTGCCTGGAGGTGGGGACAGGCGGGCAAGAAAGGGGCTGTGGCCGAGAAGGAGCTGTGGGCCAGCAGAAGCTGCTCGTGCATGTTTGAACGCCGTATAAGGGCCCAGGGATCAGCATTTCCAGAATCAGTGCATACCGTAGGTGCCAAATAAATGCAAATATGACTGAATACAGTACTCATCAAACGCACATCTGAAATCCCAGCCAACCTGCTCCGGGAGGACCGTGGCTCAGAAGGGCTCCAGCAGGCGTCCCCTGGGCCCTAAGGGTCTCCTGGCCCCCGGCTTCCTCTTGACCACACGTGCGCTTGTCAGGCTCTTGGGAGTGTCCAGTCAGACCATTTCAGGGGCTTTGTTCTTTCTTCAGAGGAGACTGATTCTTTTGCTCTGAACCTGCATCTTCCTGGAGTTCCGACACTTCAATTTCTGTGCAGGCCTCTTAGGCTCGGCGTGGTGTGGCATTAAATATGCGTGTGATCATCAGGAATTGCAATTAGCTTTGTTTTGAAAACCTCCAGCACCCCTTGGGATGGTTCGAGGCATGGCAGGGTGGAGGAATCATTTCTCAAGCGCCTCGGCTAATTCTGTGGGAAGGTGTGACAGGCATGAGAATGTAGATAGCGGCATTTCCCGGCCTGGCCTGGGAGCGCTGCTCCGAGGCTTCACGGAAACCCCTCACATCTGGGCCAGATCCCGCGTGCTCTGGGACCGGGCAGGAACAGGCAGTGGGGGTGGGGAGACGGCGGTGGGAGTCAGGAGACGCTGGAACAAGGCGGGGAGGAGAGGGGACGGCAGACCTGAGACCACTCTAGCCTCGGGGCGGAAGGCAGAAGGCTCCCCTCTCTCTCCAGAGGCTCCATCACTTCTCCCTGATTGAACGGTCTCACTGAGCACAGAAACCAGGAGGAGCAGTTCCTCTCCGCTTTAATAAATAATCCCGAGCACCTTCCACACACCAGATGCTGCCTTAGGGGCCGGGGCGGAGGGGGTGACGGGGGAAATGTGAAGATAAATAAGTCAGAATCCTCGTCCTGAAGGGGTCCTCCCCAGCGCACATGTATAATTCAAGGCAGACAGGCTAAGTCTTAGAAGAGGAAGAAATGTTTATCCCCGGCTGGGGTCTATCAGGGAGAACAGGCGTTTCATCTGCATCTTGAAGACGAAGGAGGATCTCAGCTCTGAGAACAGCAGAGGGAGGAGAGGCTGCAGACACAGACATCAGTCAGAAAGCCCGGGGCATGGGGCAAAGGGCGGGCCCCGGGTCAGCAACAGCTGGACCGCAGAGGGGGCGCTGGGGGGGACGCTGGACCGCAGAAGGAGTGCTGGGGGGGATGTGCAAGGTGGGGCCTGCCACCACCCCCTCACACACACACACACACACACGTGCACACATACATGCACACACGCACAAATGTGCACACAGTGCACTCACCTGCCTTCACACACACGCGTTCACACATGCGTGCTCTCACACGTCTGCACTCATGCTCACACTCACGCACACGCACCCTCCTGCATGGGGGAGACCCCCATCTGGAGCCAGGAGGCTGGCAGCCCCGGGTAGCCCCTGAGAGCCAAGTCCCAGAGTTCCGGGTGAGAGCAGACGCAGCCTCGGGGTAGAACCAGGAGCCGCGGAGAAGCTGGAGATGGAGACCTCAGGCCCTAAGGGGGTCTCGGAGAGCGGCGAACCCTCCACGCCAGGGGGCCTGCTTTAGTGCAGCCCTGAGGGAAGGGGACAGGAGCCTGAAACGCCCTGCACCCCAGCCTTCCTCCCTGGCCCGCCCGGCCGCCTCCTGCCTCATAGCCAAATCCAGGTCCAGAGGCCCTGGCGCTGGAGCAAGGCCCTGACTGGCAGGCACACGAGGGCACGCAGATGCGACTGAGCCCTTTGGGGCTGGCACTGCCGGGCTCCTGCTTGGGGGACCCTGAGGGCAGCCCACTCCCCGAGCCTGCCCCCCACCCCTAGGCTGGTTCCCCCCGGTCTGTGCCTGGACGGGCCCTCGGGGTCCCAGGGGCCGATGTCACTGCGTCCTGGACGCCTGCCTGGAGATGCACCACCGAGGGGACAGCACACGCGTCTCAGATGCTCCCCACCACCCGGGTGAGAAACGGGCCCAGGTTCCACACACACTCACTTCACCTGCCCACGGCCCACACACACACACACACACACACGCGCACACACTCACTTCACCCGCCCACAGCCCGCACCCACGGCCCACACACACGCACACACGCACACACTCACTTCACCTGCCCACGGCCTGCACACACACACACATGCACACACTCACCTCTCCACCCGCCCACAGCCCACACACACGCACACACGTACACTCACTTCTCCACCACGCCCACAGCCCACACACACACACACACACACACTGCACACACTCACCTCTCCACCCGCCCACAGCCCACACACACGCACACACACACACACTCACTTCACCCACCCACGGCCCGCCCACACACACACACACACACACTTCACACACTCACTTCACCCGCCCACGGCCCGCACACACACACACACACACACACATGCACACACTCACCTCTCCACCCGCCCACAGCCCACACACGCACACACACACACACACTCACTTCACCCACCCACGGCCCGCACACACACACACACACACACACACACACGCACGCACACACTCACTTCTCCACCCGCCCACGGCCCACACACGCACACACAAACACATACTCACTTCACCCACCCACGGCCCCCCCCACACACACACATGTGCACACACTTCTCCACCCGCCCACGGCCTGCACACACACACATGAACACACACTTCTCCACCCGCCCATGGCTCACACACACACATACACACACACACACACATACGCGCACACACTCACTTCTCCACCTGCACACGCACACACACACACACACACGCACACACTCACTTCTCCACCCGCCCACGGCCCACACACGCACACACACACACACTGCTGAAATACACGTGGTTCCGACAATAAGGTCACGAGAAAGAGAGAAACGTGGCAGAGGAAAGATAAGTCATCTCCTGAAGAAACACCCAAAGGCTCACCAAAATATTGCTGAACTAAGTGTAGGATATATTGAAAATACCAAATAAGGTTTAGGCCAATAATGCAGGGGTGGTTCTTGTTCAAAAATGTTATTGTAATTGACCACATTGATATATTAGAGGAGACAAAAGTATAACCATCTTAGCAAATGCACAACAAATTGTTTGGTAAAATTACAAACCCATTCGAGGTTTTTAAAAATACAGTTATGAAAAAAAGAGAGCTTCCTTAGTGGGGGAAAAGCATAGCAACTAATAACCCAGAACAAACATCACAGTTTAGGCTGAAACTTCAAAGTCAGAAAGAGGACTTTGGTGTTTGCAAGTGTTTTTCTTACACGGAACTATCCTTGTAGAGGAGAGTCTAGCCAGATCAATAACAAAGAAATAAAAATATAATTGTAAAGAAGGAAATTAAACTGTCATTATGCACAGAGATATGGTTATGTGTGTGGTGCTAAATTGCTTCAGTCACGTTCAACTCTTTGCAGTCCTATGGACTGTAGCCCGCCAGGCTCCTCTGTCCATGGGATTCTCCAGGCAAAAATACTGGAGTAGGTTGCCATTTCTTTCTCTATCAGTGCATAAATCAAAATCGTTTCCAGACACCGTTTTAGAACTAGTTGAAGAGTCCAGCAAGGTTGCTGGATGCAAGATCGGTGTAGCAGTCAGTCACACAAGCAGTGACCCTGGATGCCCATCGACGGGTGAAGGGGTCAGGAGGTTGTGGGCATACACGATGGAATATTAATCGGCCACAAAAAGGAACACATCTGAGTCAATTCTAATGAGGTGGGTGAACCTGCAGTCTATTATACAGAGTGAAGGACGAAAGAAAGGGAAAGAGAACTATCGCATATTAACGCGCATTTACAGAATCTAGAAAGACAAGTACCGAAGATCCTATGTGCAGAGCAGCAAAGGAGACGCAGACGTGAAGAACGGATTTTTGGACACAGTGAGGGAAGGAGAGGGTGGATGATTTGCAAGAACGGCAATGAAATATTCATGTTACCATAGGTAAGATAGAGAGCCAGCGGGACTTTGCTGTTTGATGCAGGGAACCCAAAGCCGGTGCTCTGTGACAACCTGAAGGGCGGGAGAGGCAGGGAGACGGCGGGGAGGGACACCAGAGGGAGAAGACAGACGCATGCCTGTGGCTGATTCGTGCTGATGTATGGCTCAAACCAGCACAATACTATAAAGTAACTATTCTACAATTAAAAATAAAACATAAATTAAAAAAAAGATAATGCAATTTTTAAAAGACACCTCTCATTTCTCAAACGCTGACTGGGACACAAACAGGGACCCAGAGGCCGCTCTGAAGAGGGTGCCCCTGGTGAATTTGCAATAACTTGAACAACAAAATGCACGACGACAGGATGGGTGGTAATTCTTGAAATGAATTAAAAGAATTCATTAATCTATTCTGATGCTAAAATTATGGAGGAGTGGGGAGTGAGTCTTCCAGAGAATGCTGATAACTAAGAAGAAACGGGACAGAAAACCACCGCTCGGCCTCCAGCAGGGACTTAGCAACGGCACTAAAAGCACCAGGTGCAAGAGGCGGGCATCGGGGTTTCACAAAGTCTCAAAGAACCGCTCCCCAAATTGGCTATTAGTTACCACAGTAAAAGATGCCTTTATCATGAAGAAATCTGGCAGACACCACCTTAGCCAAGCGGGCAAGCCCCCCACCCCAGGAAGGAGACAAAGTGATGCCAGGTGCCTCCCTCTGACAGGCGGGGGACGGCTCACCTGTACACTCCCCTCGTCTGCTGTTGGGCCGGCGGCTTGACTCTCAGGAATGGCTCAGAGCAGAGAGCAGTTCTTGGTCAGCTCCTAAATCAGATCAGGGGGAGAAAACGTGATGAATATTGGGACTGGACCATCGGCACCTCCTGAATGTGGATTATGTGCTGGATAATAAAGCATTAATGTTAAATTTCCCACATGTGACCATTGCATTGTGTCCATGTTTTTGTTCTTAGCCACTGTAA
The DNA here is from genome assembly GCF_029378745.1 of Bos indicus. NCBI lineage: Eukaryota > Metazoa > Chordata > Mammalia > Artiodactyla > Bovidae > Bos > Bos indicus. The sequence continues at coordinate 111,169,499 of NC_091767.1, read as the reverse complement.
GTGGCGTGAAGTGGCGTGAGGCTGGCAAAATGTACACATGTGTTTATGTGGGGGAGGGAGGGAGAGAGAAGGGGAGAGACAAGGAGTGGGCATGACGAGACTGCCAGCTCCGAACCTGGAGAAGGCGTGTGAGTGCGCACAGCGCTGTTTTAGTAACTCCACTGTAGGTTTTAACTTTTCAAAAAGTAGGAAATAAAATGATGCTATTTAAGTAGCAAATGGAAGAAATGCAACAAAAATTTCAAGGCTATATAGAGTAAATTATGCAACCTCACCAAAAACCACAAAGGTCAATATAAACATAAATACATGTATGCATCGGCAAAGACTCTCTTGGCTAAACTCCAGCCACCCCTCTGACCTCTCAACTAGCCCTCAACTGCACCTGTAATAACCTGAACAAACACTCACCCAGTTTCTAACAACTCAAGGCCACACCCCAGGATGAGCCTGGACCCCTTAAAGGGCCTGAGGAAACTCGAGGAGCCAGAGGAGCTGCCTGTGCACCAGCTGATGCTGACAAGCCCCGCGTCCGGCCTCTGCGGGAGGGCAGGGGCCCACTTCCCTGAATGCTGCATGGCAAGCCCAGGTGGGCTTCTCAAGGACTACTTCCCCACTTCACCTGCGCCCCGACACACTGGGTCCCCAGTCCCCAGACCCTCCTTTACAGCTCCCAGCCCCCAGGGAACTCACAGAAGTGGGGTCCTATAGTAACAACTGGATACCTAGAGAAGTCCAGCACAGTCAGCACTTGCAAATCTCAGCAACTAGTGCTCAGTGGAAAAAGGCAATGAGAGAGTCTCTCCATGAGACACTCGTTCAGAATTATTCATTTCATTCGTGGATCAAATTCTACAAAACTAAACTAAGAGCTTAGAACCTGTTACCCTCCAAATCACTGCAGATGGTGACTGCAGCTATGAAATTAAAAGACGCTTACTCCTTGGAAGGAAAGTTATGACCAACCTAGACAGCATATTAAAAAGCAAAGACATTACTCTGCCAGCAAAGATCCATCTAATCAAGGCTATCATTTTTCCAGTGGTCACGTATGGATGTGAGAGTTGGACTGTGAAGAAAGCTGAGCGCCGAAGAATGGATGCTTTTGACCTATGGTGTTGGGAAAGACTCTTGAGAGTCCCTTGGACTGCAAGGAGATCCAACCAGTCCATCCTGAAGGAGATCAGTCCTGGGTGTTCATTGGAAGGACTGATGCTGAAGCTGAAACTCCAATACTTTGGCCACTTGATGTGAAGAACTGACTCATTGGAAAAGATCCTGATGCTGGGAAAGATTGAAGGCAGGAGGAGAAGGGGATGACAGAGGATGAGATTGTTGGATGGCATCACGGACTCAATGGACATAAGTTGGGTAAACTCCAAGAGTTGGTGATGGTCAGGGAGGCCTGGCATGCGGCAGTCCATGGGGTTGCAAAGAATTGGACACAGCTGAGTGAATGAACTGAACTAAACTGAACCCGTGAAAGGATAGGCAGGAACTGCATGACACAGAACTTAGAAGGTGATTACCTGTCCTCGTGACACACAGGGGTGCAGAATGCTTAGAAAAATAAAAAACCACACACTGAGGATCCGCCAAAAGCCTGAAGATTCCAAAGCAGGACCGCATCCCATCCACACACTCCAGAAAGACTGTTCTTAGCCCTTCTGATCCCTCAACACCCCAGCGCTGGTGGGGCCGAGTCAGACCGAGAGAGGGCTCGGCGGGTGGAGCCTGGCCCCAGAGCAGCAACTCCTGATCCCAGGGCTGTGCACGTGGCCTTGTATGGAAAGAGGTCTCTCCTCCCCAGGGGGGACCTCCTCTGGGGCTGGGGGATCTGGGAAGGTTTGGGGGGAACGTGGATTAGATGCGCACGGGGTCATGGGGTCCTGGGGCACCGGGGTTGTCGGGGGTCCACACAGGCTGGGTCCCCCCACACGGCTCCTGCCGGGCCCTCCAACTTCACCCTGCATCTTGGCGCCCTGCCTCCCGAAGCTCCGAGAGAGAAGGAATACGTGCTTCCATCAGCACGTTTCACTCACCTTAGACGTGCTTTTCACACTTTGCCATATTCAAGCATTTAATTAAGCAGGTTGATTTGACAGACGGCCGTGTCCTTTTCCTGGCTGTCTACTCCCCATGTGCGGTTTGGAAAGATGGGGACTTGTGTTTAGAGCAGATTTATAAGAATGTCAGGCCTGTGGACCCATCATAGCGGTGGTTTCTTCTTTGCTGTAGCCTGGGCTCAGAAAAATCACAAAGGAAGGGAATGTGTACTAGAATCATACGATACATTTGAAAAGAGTATTTCAAAAGCTAAATGAAGTTGTGGAATTAAAGAGGAAACTCAAGCTTGACTCATGATGAGAACAGACACACAGCCCAGCTGGGAAGGGGAGGGCCCAGGACGGGCTCACTTGTTACGCAGCGATGTTTGTTCACGTCTTATCCCAAACGCCTGCGTCTAAGCAGTAAAGCCTTCTCTCTCCTGCCCTTGGCAGAGAACGAAAGCCCCAAGGCATTCATTGGAAAGACTAAAATAAAACAGAATCTGCATAAACAAACTCGCCTCCCACCAGCTCTGAGGCACAGCTGCTCAGTCTCCATCTTGGATCACAGGTAAGCTCGGCCCCCAGCTGGACAGGGAGGCAGGCGGGAAACACGGGCATGCAGAGCTCAGACACCTGGCCCCAGCGGTGGAGGGTGGCCTGCAAAGGGTCCTTGAATTCCGGACAGAAAAGTGTCGATCTCAAGCCCCACTCGCTGGTTCAGAAGTTCAGTTTCTTCTGAGACCATTTTGATAGTGTCTGAAGTCCCATTCCTGTGGCCAGGACCCTCCCTGCAAAAGCCTCTCTGCATTTTTGCCCCAAGAGTGATGTTGCCCATGTGGGAGAGGCCCCAGCCTCATGCGTCCACTCTCCCTGTTTGTGGGGCGAATTGTGCCCCCAAAAGCTATGTTGAAGGCCTCCCCCCCAGTACCTGAGAATGCAACTTTACAAATGTACTTGGTTACAAGGAAGTCAGACTAGACCAGGGAGGACTGGAATAGAGACTTCGAAGATGCAGTCAAGTTACGATGGGGTCGGTCATTCTGGATGAAAGTGAAAGTCGCTCGGTCGTGTCCGACTCTTTGCGACCCCAAGGACTATACAGCTCATGGAATTCTCCAGGCCAGAATACTGGAGTGGGTAGCCTGTCCCTTCTCCAGGGGATCTTCCTGACCCAGGAATCGAACTGGGGTCTCCTGCATTTCAGGTGGACTCCTTACCCGCTGAGTTATCAGGGTGGGCTCTAATTCCTATACGACCGCTGGCCTCGTAAGAAGAAGAGAGAGAGACACGCCGCGAGACCAGTGACACGTCCTCGAAGCAGGAACCCCGAGCACCACAGGCGACCTCAGACGCTGAGAGAAGACATGGAGCAGTTCTGAGCAGAACTTCCAGCAGGACCAAACCCACCGAGACACCGATTTCAGACTTCTGGTCCACAGAGCTGTGAGACCACGCACTCTGCTGTTCTGAGCCCCCGGTGCGTGCTGCAGTTACCCTGTGCTGCTAAACGAACACGATCGTGTTCACACAAAAACCTGCCCATGAACATTCACAGGAGCTTTGTTTACAATAACCAGACGTGGAGAACAACCCAGCCGTCCTTCAGAGAATGAATAGTTCAACAGACTACTGCATCCACACCATGGAATACCACTCAGTAATAAAAAGGAACGTAGCACTCGATGCAAAGAGCAAGGTGAACAAATGAATTTCCAGTGAAAAAAGCCGGTCCCAAGAAGTCTGATTCTATTTACATGAATTAGTGATGTGATAAAATTATAAAAGTGGAAGAGAGGTTGGTGGCTGGCAGAGATGAAGGAGGAAGTGGAGATGGAGGGAAGAGGCGTTCCCACGAAAGGCAGCAGGCAGACCCTGGCTGCAACGCTCTGCCTCTCAACAGCACGCCCGTCAGTCGCCCCGCTGTGAGGCTTGTGATGTGGTCATGCAGGGTGTCACCACTAGGAAGACCATCGAAAGGGTCCCCAGGATCCCGCGGTACCGTTCGTCACTGCTACATGTGGATTTCAGTGATCACATCATAAAAAGTTTATTAAAAACAAAAATTAAAAAATCAATCCATGTGTTATTGTTCAATTTGAGAAGTTGTTTAAAATACTGATTCTCCTGTATCTCCATCGCTAAGCAACCTACAATCTCATGGTTAATTATGAAGACAACTGGCAATAATATAAGACAGAAATTAAAGATCTTCCCACTTGGGTTCTGAGTTCCCCAGGACAGACCAGACCTGCGGGGACTCATCCCAGTGCCTATCTCCAGTACTGGGGGCAGGGACCCTTCTTTCCTGAGATTGGGATGATCCGATGATGCCAGGGGCTTAGAAGCCTTCGGAACCAAGTGACATTCACACTAAGCCTGTAAGAGAGTTTAGTGTTTGGCAAGCAGATAGGGGGTCGAGGAGGAGGAGCAGGTGCCCTGTGTTTATTGAGGACCAAGCTGTTCCACGGGTTATTTACATGGGTTACCCCCCGTGCTCAGTAAGGTCACAGCCACTGATGACCAAATGCTAGAGAGACCACCATGGGGAAGCTGCGTGGCTCTCCAAGAGCCATAGCTTCTCGCACTATGCCCGGACATGGGCTCTGACCTCAGGGGCCTGGATGATGGGAAGGTGCCTCTCAGCGAAGAGCTGGGGGCCAGGCCTGGGGCGAGGGGTAGGAAGGGGTAGAGGCCATGAGGCAGGAAGGAGCCTGGTGCTCAAGGGAGAGGGTGAGAGCCCAGGGGACCCAGAGACAAACAGAGCTGAGGACAAGCTTCCCCCAACCAGACCAGCCGGTCCAGGACACAAGGTTATTCTTCCAGCTAAAATGCAGAGACATTACTTTGCCAACAAAGATCTGTCTAGTCGAGGCTATGGTTTTTCCAGTGGTCATGTATGGATGTGAGAGTTGGACTGTGAAGAAAGCTAAGCACAGAAGAATTGATGCTTTTGAACTATGGTGTTGGAGAAGACTCTTGAGAGTCCCTTGGACTATGGGGAGATCCAACCAGTCCATCCTAAAGGAGATCAGTCCTGGATGTTCATTGGAAGGACTGATGTTGAAGCTGAAACTCCAATACTTTGGCCACCTGATGAGAAGAGCTGACTCACTGGAAAAGATCCTGATGCGGAGAAAGATTGAAGGCAGGAGGAGAAGGGGACGAGAGAGGATGAGACAATGGACATGAGTTTGGGTAAACTCCAGGAGTTGGTGATGGACAGGGAGATCCTGGCGTGCTGCAGTCCATGGGGTCTCGAAGAGTCGGAAACGAATGAGCGACTGAACTGAACTGAAAGTGCAGAGAAGAACTTCATGTAAGCCCATGGTCCCCATTACAAACCTCAAGGAAATCGTGTCTTTAAAGATATTTCAAGAGGATCCACTAGAATAATCCAACTATGTAAGAGCCATACCACCAATATAATTTCTTGATAAAATACCCGTTTGTCACCTCTATAGCAACTGAGCTTCCCCTGGTGGCTCAGATGGTAAAGAATCTGCTTGCAATGTGGGAGAGGCAGGTTCGATCCCTGGGTTGGGAAGATCCCCTGGAGAAGGGCATGGCAACCCACTCTGGTATTCTTGCCTAAAGAATTCCATGGACAGAGGAGCCGAGTGGGCTACAGTCCACGGGATCGCAAAGAATTGGATGCAACTGAGCTACTAACACTTTCACTTTCACAACCACTGACCAGGAGAAGGGGACGACAGAGGATGAGATGGTTGGATGGCCTCACTGACTCGATGCACAGGAGTTTGAACAAGCTCCGGGAGCTGGTGATGGACAGGGAAGCCTGGAATGCTGCAGTTCGTGGGGTCGCAAAGAGTAAGATACGACTGAGCGACTGAACTAAACGAATAACAACTGACATGTAAGCTATACCAAAATAAGAATCATAACAATGGGGACATTTAGTGGGCAGAGGCTTAGCTACAGTCACCCGGCAATTTTAAGGACAAATCTATGCCAGGTCTTGTGAAGCCCTACAGTCCAGGCTGGAGATTATGGGTTTATTCCAAGTGGGAGAGAAGGGTGTTAAGAGGGCTTTACGAGGGGCAGTGATGTAAAGTAATTTACATTTTATAAAGATAACCATGGCTCCCAAGTGGAGAATGGACTGTGGCTGCCGAGGGGCCTTTAGGATGCTGCTATGGGGGGCAGGTTCCTGCTCACAGGGGGGAAAGTGAGGGTGGGCACAGCCCAGACGGGGCAGGCCTAGAGGTGAAGCCACGGATGGATGGCACATGGACCTGAGCAAAAAGTGGCTGAAGGATGCTTCCCAGGTTTCTGCCCTCGGTCACCTGGTGGACCACAGTGCCAACGGCCAAGATGAGAAAGAGCGAGGGGGACCCTGCTCGAGGCTCCTGCATGCCCATGGACACCGGGCAGGGGGCACTGCTCCAGGTAGAGTTAGGACAGAAATGGATCAGAAAGCAGGCAGACAGGAGCCAGGGCCCAAGACGCCATCCCTGAAGAGAAAGAGCAGAGGAGAGGAGAGGGTGGAGATGCAGCCAGAGAGAGAAGCCTCCAAGCAGAACCAGACAAGGAGGGGAAGGGGGCGCTGGATGGGGGCTGAGACCCTCACAACAAAAGCTGTTCCTTTCTCTTCATTCTTATAACTGGAGGGTTAAAAATCACCACACACACAGCAGGCCCACTAAGGTCAGATGACAGTTTTTCTAACAGAAAAATAGCTAATGCCTCAAAAACTTTCAAGGAGTCATATCAAATAATTATGCATGCAAAAACTCCAAAAATGTTAACTAGCAGCAATCAAATATTCAGTCTCACTCAAAATGTTTGAACTGGGTTGCCAAGCAAAGGAGCAGGATTCCATATTATTTTTATTTAAAATTCAATTTAAGAAGAGAGAGGCAGAGTGTTGGAATACTACTCCTGCCATGAAAATAAAGATGGATATTTTAATTGTATTTTTTATAATTTTCAAACTCCAGTAGTCTAGGATAACATATGGGGAAATTTATTTGACAATATTACAAATTAACTAAAGAATTCCAAAAATATTTACAAAGATGTTTCTCTGTCTTTAGGAATCCCAGCTGTGATTGCCTGTCCCAGCTGCAAGAGCTCCATCCAGCTCTTTGCGGGCATCCCGGTCTGGACGTGTGATCTCTGGGTCCGTGTCCACCAACAGCTGTGATGAGATGCAGTGTCCGTTCCTGCTGGTTATGCACCTCGCCCACCTGCTGACCCAACAGCTTCCTCCTGAAGCTGCAGGCCTGTGGAAGAGCCAAGAGCATGCAGGACACCCACGGCCTCTAACTCTGAGCCCTTCCTGAGTGCTGGGTCTCCCCATGGACATCAGACTCACTTGTCAGACATGCTTCACACATACTGGAAAGTGACGCGGAGCAAAACCAGTTCTTTACTGGGCCAGAAAATAACCCCTGAACAAGTTCTTCCAGTGACCGAAGCCTCTCGTCAGAAATGAGGCAGCACCCAAGAAAGCATCCTGCCTCAGAGACTGCCCAGCTGCAGTCCTGCGGGGGGTGTGTGTGTGTGTCTATGTGTGCATGCCTGTGTGTACATGTGCACATGCATGTATTTATGTATGTGTGTGTGTGCATGTGTATGCATGTAGGCATGTGTATCCATGTATGTGCATCTATTTGTGTGTGTGCATGCGTATATATTCATGTGTGTACATGTATTTGTGTGTGCATTCATGTGTGTGCATGTATTTATGTGTGCATGTATGCATGTGCGTGTACTTGTGTGTGTGCATATATTTGTGTGTGCATTTATGTGCGTATGTGTTCATGTGTCTGTGTGTGTGCATACATGCCTGTGTGTGTATTCTTTGTATGTGTGTGTGTTCATGTATGTGCGTGTGTTCGCATGTGCATGTATGCCTGTGCATGTCTTTGTGTGTGTGTGTGTGTGTGTGTGTGCACACCTGCATGTGTGTGTATTCATGTGTGTGCCTGTGCGGGTCTGCATGTGTGTGTGTGTGCGTGCATGCCTGTGTGTGTATTCGTGCGTGTGCACGTGTATGTCTTCATGTGTGTGCTGCCATTACCGTCCTCACCTCTGGGTCCAGCACCCCCACGTCTCCTCAGGCCAAGGACCCAGGTGAGAGAGAGCTGGATGTCCTGGGTGCTCCGTGTGGCAGACTGTGGCTAGAGCGCTGGGTCTTGGAGTGGAAGGCCCTGCCAGGGCAGGTAGGCTGCTGGGTCCTTCCTGCCCTCCTGCCCATGAGGCCCGAGGCTGGGGGATCATGCTGCTGCTCAGAGCCAAGGGCCAGAGCAGGGCCGAGACAGACCTGACCCTCATCCCTCCACATGAGGCAGAAAATGAGTCACGTTTTACAGGGCAGGAGAGTGAGGCTCAACTAGCAGAGGGGCCACGAAGACCACGGAGGCAGTGAGCAGCAGGAACACGAGGCAAACCAGCTCCCTCCCTCCTCCATGGCCTCAGCTCGCCCAGACGGGAGGCTTCTGCTCAGAAGGACTGCGGGGTGACTCGGCCAATACGAAAGAGCCAAGGCATCCGAACCTTCTCAAAAACTTCTTCCCCAGAGACAAGCACTATGAAGGGCTGGTCCTCAGCTTTGGGGATGAGAGCTCTTGGCCATGAGAGCTCGGCTGAGCCCGAACCCCATGGAATCCAGAGAAATGAAGCATATTATGAAACTGAGCATGGATCTAAGACATACGAGTAATCTGCCTGCTTGACTCCTGAGGCGCTTTTCTCAAGGCCCCGACGCCCTCCTGCAGGGATTTTCCGGAATGACCCCCATGCTTGCTGAGGCAGACGAGTCCCTGTGACATCCTGTCTGCCTGCAGGAGCCTCCAGAGAGGTTAAGTTTGTCTGAGTTGTGAACAAAGGATATTTGGTTCTACAGAGAAGGGACAAGACTTCATTTGACTAAGAAAGATTTTTAGAAGAGAAGATTATATTTCTTAAGTCATAACAATGTGAGGATTTAAAAAAAAAAAAAACTAAGGAATTAGCTCTATTCTTACTTCACCAAGACATTTTTTCTAAAATTTCGACTGAGACACCCAGCAGTCAGAACCAAGATAGACCTGGTGGTGCTTTTTGCTCATGAATCAGTGCCTGCATGGAAGGTCATCAAATTGAGCCACTCCGAACCCAGTTCTTAAGCATCCGTTGCACGCTGTCTCAACCAGGCTTCATGAGAGGATGGAGCGCCCAGGGCACGAAGTGAGCGGCTGTTTCTGGGTCTGCCTGAAGGCACAGGTCAGCACCAACACAGCAGGGACGCAGGTCCCTGAGTCGGGTGTCAGGGCTCAGCACTCTCACCCCGCAGAGAAGGCTGGTATGTTACAGCCTCTGCAAGAGTGACTGTCTGGGGCGCATCCGAGTTCATCAGGAGAACAACCTAGATTCCTGACTCTTCAGTTTCTAGGTAACAGACCCAGAGACCACAGACCACTCTCTCCTGCCTGCACTGAGGCCGCTAATGCAGTCAAGGGCACAAGAAGGGAGAAGGAGCTTCCTGAGCTCTGGTTTAAAGGCCTGGATCTTAGGTTACTGATGCTGAAGCCGAAGCCCCAATACTTTGGCCACCTGATGTGAAGAGCTGACTCATTAGAAAAAAACCTTGATGTTGGGAAAGATTGAAGGCAGGAGGAGAAGGGGACAACAGAGGATGAGACGGTTGGATGGCATCACTGACTCATGGATGTGAGTTTAAGCAAACTTTGGAAAATAATGGAGGACAGGGGAGCCTGGTGTGCTGCAGTCCACAGGTTTGCAAGGAGTCAGACATGACTGAGCGACTGAACAACACAAAATTCATACAACCAGTGGGAAAGAGTCAGGCTACTTCACCTCGTGGTTCTAGAAATAATGGGCTTATATCCCCAGGCTAAGCTCTTAGACATTTCTGTCTATACCCACTAGACAAGAAATCTCTGGGCAAAAGGTGCCACCAAGGCATCGTGACCCAGATAAGCACGATGGTGTGATCACTCACCTAGAGCCAGACATCCTGGAATACAAAGTCAAAAGGGCCTCAGGAAACATCCCTATGAACAAAGCTAGTGGAGGTGATGGAATTCCAGCTGAGCTTTTTCAAATCCTCAAAGATGATGCTGTTAAAGTGCTATGCTCAATATGCCAGCAAATTTCAGAAAACTCAGAAGTGGCCACAGGACTGGAAAAGGTCAGTTTTCATTCCAATCCCAAAAAAGGCAATGCCAAAGAATTGTACACATTCCACATGATAGCAAAGTAATACTCAAAATTCTCCAAGCTAGTTTTCAACAGTACATGAACTGAGAACTTCCAGATGTTCAAGCTGGATTTAGAAAAGGCAGAGGAACCAGAGATCAAATTGCCAACATCTGTTGGATCATAGAAAAAGCAAGAAAGTTCCAGAAAAACATCTACTTCTGCTTCATTGACTACACTAAAGCCTTTGACTGTGTAGATCACAACAAACTGTGGGAAATTCTTAAAGAAATGAGAATACCAGACCACCTTATCTTCATCCAGCGAAACCTGTATGCAGGTCAAGAAGGAACAGTTAGAATGGAACATGGAACAATGGACTGGTTCCAAATTGGGAAAGGAGTACATCAAGGCTGTATATTGTCGCCCTGCTTTTTTAACTTATATGCAGAGTACATCATGTGAAATGCCAGGCTGGACAAAGCACAAGCTGAAATCAAGATTGCAGGGAGAAATATCAATAACCTCAGATATCCAGATGACAGCATCCTTATGGCAAAAAGTGAACAGGAACTAAAGAGCCTCTTGATGAAGGTGAAAGAGCAGAGTGAAAAAGCTGGCTTAAAACACAACATTCAAAAACCTAAGATCATGGCATCTAGTCCCATCTGTTCAGTTCAGTTCAGTCGCTCCATCGTGCCTGACTCTTTGCAACCCCATGAATTGCAGCACACCAGGCCTCCCTGTCCATCACTAACTCCCAGAGTTCACTCAGACTCACGTCCATCAAGTCAGTGATGGATGACACATCCAACCATCTCATCCTCTGTCATCCCCTTTTCCTCCTGCCCTCAATCCCTCCCAGCATCAGAGTCTTTTCCAATGAGTCAACTCTTCCCATGAGGTGGCCAAAGTACTGGAGTTTCAGCTTTAGCATCATTCCTTCCAAAGAACACCCAGGACTGATCTCCTTCAGGATGGACTGGTTGGATCTCCTTGCAGTCCAAGGGACTCTCAAGAGTCTTCTCCAACACCACAGTTCAAAAGCATCAATTCTTCGGCGCTCAGCCCTGTTCACAGTCCAACTCTCACATCCATACATGACCACTGGAAAAACCATAGCCTTGACTAGATGGACCTTTGTTGGCAAAGTAATGTCTCTGCTTTTGAATATGCTATCTAGGTTGGTCATAACTTTCCTTCCAAGGAGTAAGCGTCTTTTAATTTCATGGCTGCAGTCACCATCTGCCCTGATTTTGGAGCCCAGAAAAATAAAGTCTGACACTGTTTCCACTATTCCCCATCTATCCGGCATCACCGGATGCCATGATCTTCATTTTCTGAATGTTGAGCTTTAAGCCAACTTTTTCACTCTCCTCTTTCACTTTCATCAAGAGGCTTTTTAGTTCCTCTTCACTTTCTGCCATAAGGGTGGTGTCATCTGCATATCTGAGGTTATTGATATTTCTCCCGGCAATCTTGATTCCAGCTTGTGCTTCTTCCAGCCCAGCGTTTCTCATGATGTACTCTGCATAGAAGTTAAATAAGCAGGGTGACAATATACAGCCTTGACATACTCCTTTTCCTATTTGGAACCAGTCTGTTGTTCTATGTCCAGTTCTAACTGTTGCTTCCTAACCTGCATATAGGTTTCTCAAGAGGCAGATCAGGTGGTCTGGTATTCCCATCTCTTTCAGAATTTTCCACAGTTTATTGTGATCTACACAGTCAAAGGCTTTGGCATAGTCAATAAAGCAGAAATAGATGTTTTTCTGGAACTTTCTTGCTTTTTCCATGATCCAGCGGATGTTGGCAATTTGATCTCTGGTTCCTCTGCCTTTTCTAAAACCAGCTTGAACATCTGGAAGTTCATGGTTCACGTATTGCTGAAGTCTGGCTTGGAGAATTTTGAGCATTACTTTACTCGCGTGTGAGACGAGTGCAATTGTTTTTCATTCCAATCCCAAGAAAGGCAATGCCAAAGAATGCTCAAACTACCGGTCCAATCACTTCATGGCAAATAGATGGGGAAACAATGGAAACAGTGACAGACTTTATTTTGGGGGGCTCCAAAATCACTGCAGATGGTGACTTCAGCCATGAAATTAAAAGAGCCTTGCTCTTTGGAAGAACAGCTATGACAAACCTAGACAGTGTATTAAAAAGCAGAGACGTTACTTTGCCAACAAAGGTCCATCTAGTCAAAGCTATGGTTTTTCTAGTAGTCCGGCTGAGCACCGGAGAACTGATGCTTTTGAACTGTGGTGTTGGAGAAGACTCTTGAGAGTCCCTTGGACTACAAGGAGATCTAATCCATCCATCCTAAAGGAAATCAGTCCTAAATATTTATTGGAAGGACTGATGTTGAAGATGAAGCTCCAATACTTTGGCCACCTGATGGGAAGAGCTGACTCATTAGAAAAGACCCTGATGCTGGGAAAGATTGAAGGCAGGAGGAAAAGGGGACGACAGAGGATGAGATGGTTGGATGGCATCACTGGCTCAATGGACATGAGTTTGAGTAAGCTCTGGGAGATGGTGAAGGACAGGGAAGCCTGGCCTGTTGCCTTTGATGGGGTCCCAAAGAGTCGGACACAACTGAGTGACTGAACAATGACAAGGCAGCGGTGATATGAGGACCTCGTGGCTGAGTGACACCAAGCATAGCCTCATGCAGAGCATCCGTGACAAAGCCAAATAGAGCAAAATAAATCCTAGTCAGTACCAGGCTCAGATCACGCTGGAAGGACGCCATCACCCAGGCAGGGAAGGGACGCAGAGGCCAAGGGCCGCCCTGCGCGAGGGCTCACCTCTCCCTGCCAGCCCTGCGCCTCTGACATCTGGGCCAGAGCTCTCCTGCTGCGAGGACGTCGGGGGTGCCCGTCCATGTCCCTCCCTCCCTGCTCAATTCCATGCTGCTACAGAACACAGCAGTGATCTGGGCAAACAGTTACATCTTGAATCCTACTCTTCACAGCTGGCTCATGGTATTAGAGTCATTTACAGAGCTCTCAGGGCTGGGACCAGATCATGTTTGGATCGATCTCGCAGCTCACACAGGGCCAGGGGTTTAATGGGTGCCCGCTGATGGGTCGATCGTTGTCACTAAACCTTCTGAAGATTCATTAGCATGAGAGTCCTTTACCCTAAATGACATCCTTCCCTTCTGCTCACAGAATACGTCAGTGTCTCATGGAGACCCAAAACTTGAGTATGGGGGCCACTTCCCCGAATTCTTTTTCCAAATACCTTATTTTAAAACGTGGTCCCTTTTGAAAGAACAAGTGTGGTTGTCTAGCTGGAATTCTTTCCCGTGGGGAAACCGCTCCCCCAAACTAAGCCTGCCCTGTCCACTTCATCCAGACGCAGCCCACCCTGGACTCCTTCTCCACCCTCACCCACACGAGGCTGTCTGCTTCCTCTGCAGGCATGAGACCCAAACCAGGCCAAGAACGGCCTCCTGACTTTGGGCAGAACTAAAACGTGAGAAGTCGCTTCTCGGCGCTGGGTGAGGTCTGGCAGCCAGCGGGTACCTCGCTGCTTCCCAGGTGGCACTCGTGGTAAGAACCCGCCCGCCAACGCAAGAGACATAAGAGATGTGGGTTCGATCCCAGGGTCGGGAAGATTCCCTGGAGGAGGGCATGGCACCCCACTGCAGTGTTCTTGCCTAGAGAATCCCATGGACAGACGAGCCTTGCGGGCTGCAGTCCATGGGGTCGCAGAGACCCGGATACGACCCAAAGCGACCACAAGCATGCATGCAGTCACCTCAGTGCCCCCTGGAGAAGCCCATTTCAGGCTGAAGCCCAGCAGAGCTGAGGTGGGGGCATGTGAGGGCAGCAGAGCTGTGCCTGAAGCCCGTTCCCCTGACATCTTTCTCGCTTGGCAGGATGGAGAAAGCCAACTGGCTCTCCACCCTGCAGTAAGCCACACACCCGAGATTCCTGGTGAGATGCGTGTCCTGCAGGACGCCAACGCCTGGAAGCCAGCAGCTCATGTCAACACCATCCTTCCACAGGCCCCATGAACCAGCGTCAACAGGGCGACCGTTTCTGGGGAATAAAATAGAGAGGGTATCCTTCAGTAGGGTTTTGGTAGAGTTTAACAGGAGGATTCCAGTCACCTTTACTTTTCAGGATAAACTTCGAGTGTTCACATAAAGGTCATTCCAGCGGGATCTGTTCTGCCTTTGCCTTGCTGTGACCCAGTGTAATTGATTCTGTAATTGATGGAGTCTCACGTGCTAGGAATTTAAACTGAGAAAATGGAAATAGACAGAACTAGGGTCAGGGAGGGCAAACGGAAGCAGAGGCCCTAGAAACCCTTCCAGGACCACGTCCGCACAGCAGTCAGCCCGCACCGGGGGTGCTTGTCCCAGCTCTGCTCTTGTTCTCGTCTTAGAAAGCTCTGCACCCCTTTCCACGGGGCCCCTGGCATCGCAAAGCTGAGACTGCGCTGTGATTGGACACAGAGGATCCAGGCAGCAGGGACCTCTTGGGGGCCGAGGTGATGGAGGAGACCCCACTCCAGGGGCTACACAGACAGCTAAGCCCCAAGGCAGCCTGCCTGCCCTTCAGCCACCTGAGAGGAGGGTTACGGTGACATCACTCCCCTAGGCCTCCGTCTGCACTCCTGCGCCTCCGTGCCCCAGGGCCCGCTGGGGGTGCTCACAGAGCCCCTGTGCCAGTGAGGAGCCGGCCCGTCCCCCCGCTGGGCCCACCTCTCCACCTCGCCGCCTTTCTCGACCTCTCTGTGCCTGCTGCTGAGAACTTAACAGTTGTCTGGACAGAAAATAAAAGTAGGGCACCTGGGTGAAGAGGCAGCTTGATGGAGAGAGGCAGAGGTGTTTAGTGGAGGTGGGGAAGGGGGCGGCGCAGAGCCCAGCAGAGGCTCAGAGGCCTCCCTGCCGTGCCCACTCAGCCCCGGCAACCCCACCGCTCTGCTGCTTTGCGAGGCACCCCCTTTCCGTGTGTGCGATTCCGGTTCCAGTGATGTGCTGGGTGGCTTATCTTCAGCAGTGACAGGGGTGCGTAACCGAACCCTGGGCTCTAAAGGACATCTTTACTGCTCACCCATCACACATCCGCCAGGCAGTCTGCTGATCTCGGCTGGGCTCAGCCACGCTCTGAGACCCCCGCCTGCTGTGTGGTCCGGCCCAGCCAGAGGACTCAGCTTCCTCCACATGCCCCTCACCACCCTCCGGCCAGCTGACCTGACATGTTCTTAGAGCAGGGGCCAGAGGAAAGGGCCAAGCTGGAAGGAAGTCACTCCACCTGTGCCTCTGAGGACATCAGGGTGCTCTGTGCCACTGCCAGGCAAGTGAAACGGTGGCCAAGTCAGTGGCAGAGAGGAACGAGACCGTTCAGAGAAG